>NW_022681472.1:2239065-2872065 GCF_009764315.1 Trachypithecus francoisi
TCTGCCTCCCGGGTTCAAGTGATTCTCCCATCTCAGCCTCCTTAGTAGTTGGGATTACAGACATGTGCCACCACGCCCGGCTAATTTTTATGTTTTTTTGTAGAGATGGTTATTCACCATGTTGGCCAGGCTGGTCTCGAACTCCTGACCTCAAGTGACTTATCTGCCTTGGCCTCCCAAAGTACTGGGATTATAGGCACGAACCACCATGCCTGGCCTGGGATCAGCAATTTCTATACAGAAACTGGTGTTAGTAGGAGAATGCACAAAGAATCCTGTGTAAATATGTGAATGTCTACAAGATTTCACTAATTTCCTTGATGCAGTATTTTCCAATAATTAAAGCCTAACTTGGGGTAAAAAATGGTAGATTGGTCATTCCTACCAAAGCAACTCAGTTGGTAAAATAAGATCCCTTTATTTAATTAAAAAATAAGTGTTAGAAAATACATATGATTTAATCTAAGTCTCCTAGTATTAAATATTTAAACCCAGAAAAGGTAGGTGTATGAGGAGCTGCTTATTTAGCCAATTCTTGGCAATATTTTATGCCTTTAAAATCTTTAGTTTCTCTGGGGATTTTTTTATGTAATATGAAACATTATTAAAAACGATTTGTTTTTTTAGATTTAAGAAATGTGAATAACATGGTTTAAAGAAGGGTTGTTAATTTTGTAGGTCAGCATCTTTTAAAAAGTCATTTAAAATTTGTCCTTAAACTTCTTTGCTACGTTGTCTTCTCCCTCCCTGTGTTTCAGTTGAAAGGATACTGCCAGTGCCCACTCAGGATGGGTCAGCTCTGATTTGGCCAGAGGTTTTGCTTCCGTTCCTTTTCTTATATCCCCTTTCCTCTGGGGTCAGGGGAGCTGACTCTGGGTTATCTCCAGCTTCCCTCTGACCAATAAAACCACAAAGCCAACTAGTGTTCAAGCTTTATTTTTCCCTCTGTTATATCCTTACCCACGTTTCAGTGCAGCAGTGATATTTAGTATTGTTCTTTGTAGTCATGGGCCAGAAGATCTTGTGTGAATACTGAGGCTGAACTGTTCAAGTCAGGAAACAAACTGTGATACTAGTTTGTCCACTGTTAGAGGTGTGATTCCATGTCAGAAAATATCATAATTTCCAGTGATCGTTTTAAGTGTGTATTAATGGAACAGTAAAGAGTTCTTATTAGAATTTAATGCCAAGTTATTTGATAATTTTATTAAAAATAATGGTGGGACCTAAGAAATAGAGGAAGGGGTACTTAATACCATACTCAGTTCCCCAGCTAACGTATCTGCCACTCTTTAGCTGTCTCCATTTATACCTTTGTTTCTAGAAATACATTATTTCTTGTGAATTTTCATACCTAAAGAACTATGAAGTGAGATTCAATAATACCACAGAATTAAATGATGCATTTGGATTCCCAGTGGATTTATTTCATCTGCACTTTCTCCATTTCTTTTTCCATGAAAAGAAAAATGTAGTTCTACAGTTTTAAGATTGGTTTCTCATAGACCTGAAGTTTAAGAGATTCTTTCTTTCTACTGTGTTGTAAGTGATCCAAAAATAAGACTGCAAAGTTAGTCTACTCTAAATATATATAGTGAGTGAAACATGTTTCCTGTTGAAACTTGTTGATTTCCATATGTGGCTTGATAAATAAAAATTCATTCATAGGGTTAAATTGGGACATTGTTTATGATGAAGATTATCTATACATTGAAAACCCTGTTTTTGGCCTTAGGAAAAGTATTGATATTGGCAAGGGAGCATTTTCTTTTGCTTGCTCAACAAGTTGTCATTTTGAGTCTCCAGCCTGGTTTGGAATCATGCTAGCATTTTTCCATGCTATAAAATTTTGTGTATGCCATCTTAACCTTTCACTAATCTGGTTTTCCAGACTTCTTCAGCTCACTTTTATTTTCAAAAGGGTTCTAAGTTTTCCATTGGGTACCTCTTGCCTTGAGAAGCCTGTTGGAATGCACAAGCCCAGACTGCATTTCTCCTTATCTTTCTTGCAGCTTGCTACAGAGGGTGCGGGTCACAAGGCAGGCATCCATGCTCTGCTCAGCCCCTGGTGAAGATCTTCTGGGAAGGTGATCCTAGAATGCTGGGAAGGTGATCCTAGAATGGATCGCTGCTTATCATTCAGTACTTCTTATTTTTCTGACCAGATGGTAAATTTGTTTTTCCATTATAATATAGGGATGGAATAAACAAGTTCTTGGCTGGCAGATGGAATAAACAAGTTCTTGGGTTAGTAAAATTCCTTATGAAGTTGAAAAGAAATGGAAACTTTTGTGTTGTGAAAATGATTTGAAAGAGTAGCCTGTGGCCCGCATTCACTCTTCTGTCGTAGTACTGCACAGCCTCATTTCCACCAGTGTGCGGAAATCGCCATCTTTCTGAGTGCTGCCGCCTCGCAGCACATGCATGGCCTATTACCTGTCTTCCTCAGCTTCAAGGACAGCAATCCTTGGTTTTCTGCCTTCTGTGCTCGTTTCCCTGTATTCTTTGCACACTCTTGGCTGTGTGCTGCTTCAACATGGGCTCCTCAGGCTTCTGCCTATGCCTCTTTAGTTCTTGTTCTATGTGCTCTTCCTTGGTACTCGGTGACCTTCATGGCTGCTTCCGCCCAGCCTCTGTTCTGCTGGATCTCGCGGCCCTGCCCCGGTACACCTGCACTTGAGCGTCCTGCACACCTCAGACCCAGCATGCGCCCTGCCTTGCCTTGCCCTGCCCTGCCCTGTCCTGCCCTGCCCTGCCCGTTAACTCAGCAGTCTCTTTGGGCTTTCTCTAACATGTTTTTTGTTTTTTGTTTTCTTTTTTTTTTTGAGACGGAGTCTCACTCTGACGCCGGGGCTGGAGTGCAGTGGCCGGATCTCAGCTCACTGCAAGCTCCACCTCCCGGGTTCACGCCATTCTCCTGCCTCAGCCTCCCGAGTAGCTGGGACTACAGGCGCCCACCACCTCGCCCGGCTAGGTTTTTTTTTGTATTTTTTAGTAGAGACGGGGTTTCACAGTGTTCGCCAGGATGGTCTCCATCTCCTGACCTCGTGATCCGCCCGTCTCGGCCTCCCAAAGTGCTGGGATTACAGGCTTGAGCCACCGCGCCCGGCCTGTTTTTTGTTTTTGTTTTTGAGATGGAGTCTCGCTTTGTCACCCAGGCTAGAGTGCAGTGGCGCAATCTCTGCTCACTGCAACCTGTGCTTCCCATGTTCAAGGAATTCTTCCATCTCAGCCTCCTGAGTAGCTCGGATTACAGACGCTCGCCACCATAGCCAGCTAATTTTTTTGTATTTTTACAAAAAATACCAGCCTGGCTGGTCTCGAACTCCTGACCTCAGGTGATTCACCTGCCTCAGCCTCCCAAAGTGCAGGGATTACAGGCATGAGCCATCGCACCTGGACTGTCAGACATGTTTTCAATCCATCTGCTCCCCAGGTTCGGATGATGATTCCACTTCAGAGTCATCTCTCAAGCAGATCTCCTCATTTACCCTATTTGCTGCCACCTGTGCTCAGGCCCCTAGTCTCCTGTGCCAGGATTGCCCTGTCAGGCTCCACCTGGTCTCCCTGCCACCAGCCTTCCCTTGTGTTCACCCTGTCAGGATTATCATCCTAAAAGGCAAAACTGATACAATTACCCTCCTGTTTTAAGACGTTTTCATTGACTGTCCAGTGTCCATGGGACAAAGCTTCATTTCCTGTAAACTCTTTTACGTGACATTCTTTGTTACACACTCAGCCTAGCTGCCTTGGACTCATTTCTCACTGCCCCCTTTCGGTGACCCCCCACCTCCGTGTGCACAGCATGCAATATCTCCATGGGTCAAAGCCGTGGCTTTCATGGGATAAGCTGGGCACCAGGCCTAAGACATACACTTTTATCTCTTAATGATTTGTTTGTAACTATACTTCCAGCATCCTGTAGTTAATACAGTTAATTCCCCAAAATATAAGCAAATAAGAACTGCACAAAGAACTACAAAGGTATATAGGGCATCCCTGAGCCATGCCCAGTAATTTTAAAATGTTGCAACATGGCATCAGCATGCAGAAATGGCCCTCATCAGGCAGTGTTGGTTCTGGTCCACTTGGCCAGAGCTGAAGGCCTATGTGGGTTACTTCATCTGTGCTGCAGTTTTTTTATTCAGAAAGGGTGACTTTGTTAAACCTTGGGTTATTTCCACTTTTTAAATTTGGTATTGCTGTTTTCCCCTGCCTTGTCTGTTATTCCCATGTGAAATTCTCTCTCAGAGTGCTTTTTACTTTGTGTCTTTTAACTTTTGTGTCTTTTGTGTCTGATGCCCATGAGCCTTCCCAGCACTGGTGCTCTCTGGTCTTCTGCACACCTTTCAGGAGAGGCACTTCACGATAGCGATCACTCTATGTTTTTGTTACTACATTATCTATTTTAATCCTTAAGCTAATTTCTCTTCTTCTTTTTCTTCTCTTCCCTACCCATTTGTTGAAATGCCATGGGAAGATGGCAGCAAGACACAAACACCTCCTTGTGTCTAGGAGTTAGGAATTTGCCATGCTCCATTTGGACATTCCTTGTTCTGGCTCATCATAGGTTTTGCCTGTTTCCACCCAACTTAGGATAAATTAAAAGTTGTTCATTAGAATGTCCTTTATCGATAGTCATTATGGCAGGAGCTGGATTGATGTTGGAGTTTAAGAATCAAGGATAAAGTGACAGTGGGGACGCCCTGGACTCTGTCAGTTCATCAGTAAACATATTTTGAACTCTCTGTGCTACAGAGATTCAGTGTGTTGGCCTCGTGGTAGGGAGGCCAGATGCCCACGTGCTCCTGGCATTCCTTGGGATGGTTTAAAGGTAGGTTTAGGAGGATTATAGTGTCCACCCATAATTAGTAACTTGCTATTTTAACATTGGATTCTTGCAGTGTTTCCCAACACATTTGTTTCTCAGTTGATGCCATATTCATAAAAATAGAAATACTTAAATATCTATTTCTGTACTTTGTCATTAGCCATATGACCTTTTAAAAGTTTTCAGTGTGATTACTGGACTCCATTTTAATCCTATTTTCTGAGCCAAAATTATCATCTATAGTTGTATGAAATAAGGTGTTTTAAATGAAGAAGTTTTCAAGAAAGAAGAACTTGTATTCTGGGTACTCAGAGTGGAAGGCATGGCTGGTCATCAGTGTCAGTGTGTGTGTTGGGCGGTCCTGTATGTATGGCATTGTCCCATCTCAGCTCAGGCTGCCATCACAAAATCCCACAGACTGTGACATAAAGAGCAGACAGTTCTTTCTCACAGTGCCAGAGGCTGGTAGCCAGGGCGCAGCGTGGTGGGGTCCTAGTGAGAGCCCTCTTACTGGTTTTAGGCAGCCGCCTTCTTGCTGTGTGCTCACAGAGCCTTTCCCGTGTGTGTGCATGGAAAGAAGAAGTCCTCCGGTGCTGTCTCTTATGAGGAGACTAAGCCTGTCAGATCAGGCTACCCTTATGACCTCATTTAACCTCAG
The DNA here is from genome assembly GCF_009764315.1 of Trachypithecus francoisi. NCBI lineage: Eukaryota > Metazoa > Chordata > Mammalia > Primates > Cercopithecidae > Trachypithecus > Trachypithecus francoisi. Next base: position 2,244,555 of record NW_022681472.1, read on the forward strand.
TTACTTCCTTGGAGCTCCCATCTCCAAATACAACCAGACTGAAGGTTAGGGATTCAACATAGGAATTTTGAGGGCACACCAACATTCAATCCTTAACACACCCCTGTTGTCTGGCTTATCTTCACTTAGGGATCTGTTGCTTTTCTAGAGCCTTTATATGCTTTATTCTTACTTGGAATTTCTTTTAGAATTGGACATTTCATTGCCCACTCACTTTCTATAGGAGAGAACAGGCTATTCCTACAGAATGAGTCACAGCGATATGCCCAGTGGGAGGTGGGGTCACTGTGACACTGTGACCCTGGAGGCAGAGGTGCTGAACTAGGCTTTGACTGCTCTCATCACTGGGGATTGTGAAAACATTCTGATCGCCTGGTCAGTATTGTCTACTTTTTTGTTTTTGGGTTTTTTTTAAGAGTTGGGTTTCAGATTTCTGTTTCATGCTTAGAATAATTGTGGCTTTTGGAGAAGAATATTTTAAACTGGGTGAAAAGGCAAAAAATGTGGAATCAAGAAGTGAAAGCACAATTGTTTACAGTTCAGTAAGCAGTTGTGGTAAAGAAATGTGTCTATTCATCATTGCCAGATGACTTAAAATTTTATGGGGGAGCATACGTTTTAAACAAAAATGAATTGTGCTGTTTATAGGATAAATGTGTGAATTTCTCCAGAATTCGTATTTTTAGGTATTATAATCAGGATCTCCTTCTTACAGCTTTATGAATTTTATCCTAAAGTTATCTGTGAAATGAACCTAATGGCATCTTATAAGATTTACTCAGAAATTAAAATTTTGGTTTACCAATCATTAATAACACAATCAATAATTTAACAGATATTCACTTACTGAATACTTATGGGAGCATATCAGTGCTGTGTGTTTGAGAATCATTGGTAAAATTAGGTGTAGTTGTAACTTCTCAAAAGAAAAAACAATATAAACAAGTAAATACAATTGAAGTTTTTAGTGCGTGTTAATGAAAAAATGGTACAATACAGTGAATAGATAAAATGTCATTTGGATTTGATTTTGGAATGTATTATTTGTATTTCTCTTTGGAGCATCATTTGAGTCATAGTTTAATTTGCATTCTCTGGGTACACGCAAAGTGCAGTTGAGGTGAAGGGGAGACGGGTCAGGAGCATCATGGTTAGCAGTGAAATCAAGACTGGAAACAGAGTCCCCACATGCTTTACATCAGTGTGTATTAGGATTCATTCATTTCTTACATATGTATTGGTACTGATCCAGGTGCAACACAGAGTTCATGGTTTAATAGATGGAATTGTTTACTTTTTAAAATCAGAGGTATAAACGATGTACAGTGATAACATAAAGAGAAATTATAAACTGCAGAGTGGAAAGGAAAATCATGCCCAGGGAGAAGCTCACCAGGGAGACAGTGATAGAACTGTCTTAATGGACAATTGCTTATTTTTCACCTTGTCGTATAAATAATTTTAAATTGCTTGAACGAAGCTATGGAATTTGAGGCTAGAGCAGTAAGAAGTAACAGGTAACAAAGGACTTTCCATACAATGGCAAGTAGTTTGGATTTAATCCAGTGGATAGCCACGGAAAAGTTCAAGTACAGGGCAGCTATCATTACATCTACAGTTAAGAATGCCATTCAGGTGGGCCTTATGAAGAGCAGGTTGGAAGAATCAGGTATTAAATTGGGGAGGTAAGTTAGTGCCAGACTATTATAATAAATAAGAGGCATCTCAATCTTAATATATTAAAAACTTACGTCTTGGTACCAGTATTCTCATAATACCTGCACCTCCCAGAAAAGAAGCACATTTGCCTAGAAATCTTTACTGTCTCAGTAAATATTAATTCTGTTCTTATTCTTGCTCAGGCCAAAAACACTGGGGTCATTCTTGTACTGTGTCTCATATTCACTCCTAGTCCATTAACAAGTCCTTATTGACTCTACCTTCAAAGAATATCTAGAATCTGACCATTTCTTACCTCTTCTGTCACTCCCTAAATCCCAGACACCATCATCCGTCCTGGATTGCTGCAGACCCTGCTAACTAGCTTCCCCACTTAATCCCTTGTCCTCTTCAGTCTGGTCTCAACACAGCTCATCATGTGACTTCCCTGCTGGCTTCCCATCACACCCAGAGGAAACACCCTGGTTCACATATCTGAAGATAGAAGACCTGTTTCTTCCCTGCTTCATCATTCTGAACTGATTTGATCTTCTTTTTCCCTGCCCAGGCTCCGGCCGACCACATTTAGTCCCAGGCAGAACATGAATGAGCTGTTCTCTAAAAAGCTGTAGTGAACTTTTGGGGAAAGCTAAGACTACTAATGGGTATGTTGGGGCCACCAGAATTATAGTCCTTTTTCTTTTGGCATTTGGAAGGCCTAAATGATCATAAGAATTATTACAGTCAAATCATTTGACCTAAGTCTGAGATATTCTTTTTTTTTCTTTTTTTTTTTGAGACGGAGTCTTGCTCTGTCGCCTGAGCTGGAGTGCAGTGGCCGGATCTCAGCTCACTGCAAGCTCCGCCTCCCGGGTTTACGCCATTCTCCTGCCTCAGCCTCCCAAGTAGCTGGGACTACAGGCGCCCACCACCTCGCCCGGCTGGTTTTTTTTTTTTTTTGTATTTTTTTTTTTTAGTAGAGACGGGGTTTCACCGTGTTAGTCAGGATGGTCTCGATCTCCTGACCTCGTGATCCACCCGTCTCGGCCTCCCAAAGTGCTGGGATTACAGGCTTGAGCCACCGCGCCTGGCCGAGATATTCTTATTTAAATGCAATCCTAAGACCCTGGTCAGATGTTGAATTTTGTTTATATAATTGTGCTAACGTAAATTTGTTGATTATTTGTTAACTCTTGGAGTCAGACCATGGCTGGAGCACAGAGATTTGGCATAGGTTATAGGATATACTATGAACATTAACCTTGACAATGAAAGTGGAATTACGTGGTATTAAAATTGTGTAGCATGTTGGGGAGGAAAAACGTAGAGCAGGGTATACGCCCTTCTTCATTTTACAATGCTAGGAGCCTCAAAATGCTATGAGAAGTCAGTAAAATAGGGCATAGAGTTTGTTAAAGATATTAAACTTCAAAAGTAACTAACAGAAACACCCCAAATAAAACCGTTTTAGTAATGGATACATGTATTATTTTGGGGAGAAAGCTATAAAATATTATTTCAAAAATAGTAAAATGTACACTGATTATATAGCACTGTAGTTTGGAGTGAGTGCAGCAAGATAAATAATTATCACAGCTGGTGGTAACCAGTGTCAGAGTGTTAAAGACAGAGGTCCTGTCCATATGGGAAGCAGATGGACTTTAAAACCCCCTGATGTCCATCCTTGACCCCTGGTACTTGCTCATGATTCTCTGTGTGTGTATGTGTGTGCGTCTGCACACTTACATGCATGCTGGGTGAACGTGAGAGGGAAAAGGAACAGTGGACAACTTGTTGATGAATTGACCTGAAGAAGACAAAAGTACCAATTAGAACATATGTTTTAGAGCAAGATAACTGGGTAGGCTAGCCTTTCGGGATATCTCTGAAGATAAAGAGAGACAGAGCAGTAATGTAGGAGGAAAATTCCAAATTACCATGTGATCAGTGTTTGGAAAATGGACAACTTAACATTAGTGGCAGCAGTTATGTTACGAAAAGTGTTTCTGTTAGAAAGACTTACAGATGTTCCTGCCCTCTATTGGAGAATAATTTCAGTATCTCTCCCCTCACACTAACTAGTTTCACTTTGTCCTTTCTTGTATAGTTATTTGTTATACTCATATATTCAATATAACCTACTTAGGAAGACTTGAGTTGACATGAGTATAATTGGACCCTGACTATCTGTATATTTCAACAACAAAAAAGGCATTTATCAATAGTCAGACATATTTTATTATTCTATCATTTGCTCAATTTATTGTTTTGTGTTTCTTTTTTTTCATTTTTTTTTTTCTTTTTTGAGAGACAGGGTCTCACTCTGTGAGTCAGGTACTTGACTAGGGAGGCCAGTTAGTACAGTGGTGTCATCATAGCTTACTATAACCTCAAATTCCTGGACTCAAGAGATCCTCCTGCCTCAGCCTCTCAAATAGCTGAAACTACAGTATACTCTACTGTGCCTGGCTAATTTTTATATTTTTATTTTTGTAAAGCTGTGGGGGGGGTCTCACTGTGCTGCTCAGGCTGGTCTCGAACTCCTGGCCTCAAGCTGTCCTCCCGCCCTGGCCTCCCAAAGTGCAGGAGTTACAGATGTGAGCCACCATGCTGAGTCATTTGCTCAGATTTGTGTGTGTGTGTGTGTGGCCTCTTGGTTGTTTAAAATGGAAGACTTTTCAAAGAGCAGTTAGCTGATTAAATAACGAATTCATGCAGTTGTTCAGCAAATGTTATTCTTTAAGTTAAATACTGTCCATTTTTAACTAAGAATTCTGTTTCATCTGCTAGGCATATGCATGGATAGAAATTACTGGATATCTTGGTGTGTCTTCATTGAATCTTTCTGTTCCTGTTTCTTAATTGTTTAACATCTTTGCTATTGTATATTAGTATTTGTGGTCACCATTTGATCTTTATGGTACTTTCTCTTTGATGATTAGCACTTGGCAAGTTATCCTCTTTTTCAGTGCAAATTCTGTTGAAACCCTCACTGTGTCCAGCCACAGCAATAGGCCTCAGAGTCCATTTCTCAACCTGAAGCATTATCTGTCTTTACGTTTTAAACAAGCCCTATGTCTTAGCATAATGAAGTAGGGGGGAAAAGCCCCATCACTCACAATTTCCTATGCTTAACTGGCATTTATCTGAGAGACATTTTGGTCCTTGACTTGTAAGGATACTTGATTACTGGTATTAGACCTGCCAGTCATCCTCTCTGTTCTTAAGAAAGTCACTTGAGCAACTAGCTTTATTTTTCAGTTTTCTTATCTGGCAGAAAGTGAGATTAATATGTTCCTTACCTATTTCATAGGGTTGTTGTGGATCAAATGAGAGAATGGCCTTGAAAATGCCTTGAAGAACTGATGGCAGTGACAGTGGCTGCCATCCTTGCATGGCCAGGCACTTCGTGGTACATTTGCTGTGTTTGCACCTGTGATTATAGTGCTCTTGGGTTAGCCACTACTGTGTCCATTTGAAACTGAGGACACTCGTATAAGACAGATAAAGTATTTGGGGATTTTCTTTTTTTTTTTTTTTTTTTTTTTTTTTTTTTTTTTGAGGCGGAGTCTCGCTCTGTCGCCCAGGCTGGAGTGCAGTGGCCGGATCTCAGCTCACTGCAAGCTCCGCCTCCCGGGTTTACGCCATTCTCCTGCCTCAGCCTCCCGAGTAGCTGGGACTACAGGCGCCCGCCACCTCGCCCGGGGATTTTCAAGGGAAGGAATAGTTGCTTCTGGCTGGGATTCAGAAAACACTTCCTGGACAAGGCGATATTTTGGCTGTCTTGTAGCAGTTATGGAAAATGTTGCCTGGTAGCACTAAAATGGCCTTTTATATACTCAACATCTAATTGCAAAGCATTGTTCTTTGTTTGTAAAATGAGTATATCCCCTGCTTGGATTAAAAGCTTGCTTCTGCCAGGCATGGTGGCTCACGCCTGTAATTCCAGCACTTTGAGAGGCTGAGGCAGGAAGATCACTTGGAGCCCAGGACTTCAAGACCAGCCTAGGCAACAAAGTGAGACCCTGTCTCTCCAAAAACATAAGAAAATCAGCTGGATGTTATGGTGGTGCGAGCCTGTCATCCCAGCTACTTGAGAGGCTGAGGTGGGAGGATCCCTTGAGCCCAGGTTATTGAGGCTGCAGTAAGCCAAGGTCACACCACTGTACTCCAGCCTGGGCGACAGAGCAAAACCCTGTCTCTAAAAATAAAATAAAAGCTTCCTTCAAGCACATTTTTAGTGTAAGTTGCCCCTTGCTTTTTTCTCTCTCAGACAAGGAGGAACTTACCCTGCTTTATTTTCTCCTAGGAAGGAAGGCCATGGAGGGTGTTTCGTAGAAAGAGCTTTAGAATGCTCGGTGGAAAGGATAGCCCTGTCCCTGACTTAGTGTCACAGCCATGGGAGCGCTGCTCAGTATTGCTTCCAAGGCCTATTTAGTCACCACATGAGCTGCTGTGTGCAGCACTGCAGTGGTAGCTAACATCATAAAATGTTACTCTGCAAGTTATTTGGTACTATAGATCTTGATCAAAATTCATAGTTACTAGAATATTGTCAAGATTTATCATAGAAATCTTCGAAGAAACTGTAGTCAGGCAGTATGATGCATCTTAGATACATAAGTATTTCTTCTGTAATACTATTTATGTATTTCTATAATAGCCTGCATTTATAAAATCTGTCAGGGTCTATGGGGACTTGAGCTGCCCAAGACAAGAATTAGTTTCTGAAGAGAACTTGTGCTGCTTGGACAGGCAGCTGAGCATGGCTGGGGGCTGCCACAGTGCCCAGAACCAAGAGCCTGTACTCAGCTGGCAGACTTGAACTTGAGCAGACCCTTGGTGCTTGAGAGCAGAAGTGGCCCTGGAGCCCTGACAGCTGCTGCTGTCAGTGGGGGAAAGGGGAGGCTTGAGGCCTGTGCAGTGCTGGGAATGAACCCTGAGTTGAGTATAGGTACAAGTTTTAAACATTCTTAAATTATGTCTCAAAATGCTCCTGTGGCCACTGTAGCTCCTAAATCTAGGGCTTTTCCCTTTGCTTCTGAAGACTCTAATTCTGCACAGATTGCTCTGGCTGCCCTGCTGAGGAAAAAAATTTTGTGGACTGAAGTGACCTCCACATTATCCTGATTTCTTTTCCAGTTTACCAATTGAAGATGAGCTACTTTTCATTCACAAAATGCCTGTTGTGGCGAAGCATCTGTGTGTTCACTTCTTAGTACCTTTCTTTACGAGTTGGTTTCATTGCTCTGTTCCCTCCCTAGAGTGACTAGCAGAAACTCGTTATATGCTGCTTGTACATTGTGCTTATTCATATCCTTCCCCCATTCTGTTTTCTTGCCTTAAGAAATAGTTGTCCAAGACAGTGCTCAGGGGAGGCAAGGTGACCCAGGGCCCAGTATATGGGCATGTGCCATGGACACCTAGATACAGAAAGGGATGAAAAATTGGGGGTTGAATGGGAAATGAATGAAGAAAAAGTGAGAGGGAGAAAGAAATAGAAACGCAATTAAACTGTACAATTAAAATCTTAGCACTGTCTAAATATTAATTTTTATTATTCACTATTAACCAGTTGGCTGAAGTGGTAGAGAAACTCACATTAGTGAGTATCTGTTATTAACAAGGCAGTATGTTGTACCCTTCATTTTTGTTGTTCTCAATTTATGTATTTTTTTTAGTTAAAAAGCACAGAGAGTAATAGAAACACATAAGCAGACTCACTGCCTAGAATTAGTAACACATGTCAATCCTTTGTCTTTTTTTTTTTGTTTCCCATACTTTTGTAACAGAAACAATATGACACATAAATTTGAAACCCTCCGGGTTCCCCTCCTAAGTCATACTCCTCTTTCTGTCTCCTTAGAGACAGTGGCTTTCATGATTTTTCTGTGAATCCTTCTATTTATATTTTTATACTTATCTTGTATTCATAAACAATATTGTATTGATTTCTGTGTTTTTTAAAATTACATTATAGGTGTCATACTCTGTATATCCTGTTTATCCCCTTTCATTTCTGGAGACCTCTTCATCTGATTCTTACACATCTAGTTCACTTCATTTTAAGTGCCGTATAGTGTTCTGTTGTATGAACACACCATGGTTTACCCATCTTACTGATTTATGCTGGGTGCAGTTTTCTACTCTTATAAACAACGCTGAGATGTGTATCCTTGTTTAGGTATACTGGTACATCTGACAGTTTCTGGGTACCTACCTAAGAATTCTGGGGTATGGGCTATGCACACTCTCAACTTCAGTTATCTCATTTAATCCGAACAAATCTTTCCTGGGGCAGGTGGCAGGATCTCCATTTTACACATAAGAGAATTGAAGTATTGAATGCCATGGAACTTGACCAACTTAATAAGGAAACCAGTACTTGAATCCAGATCAAATTCCACCCATTTCAATCTAGAGCTCTAATACCCAGCAGTCCACATAACTCTTCAACTGTTAGCCCTTCTGATCATTGGAACAGTTGCAGCCAGCTAGTAACATACATGATTTCAAAGCAGAGAATCAAAACATAATAAAGAGGAGGGTCCATCCTTAAGAAGAAGAAGAATCCACAGTGACCATACTCTCCTTGTGGTCATCAAAGGATTTGAGACTTGGAGTAAAAAGCGTGCTCCTTAAAATGATGGGTCTAAGGTTTCTATTTATACAGGCCTATTTTTTCATGACAGAAGACTGTTTATTTTATGTTGCTTAAAATCTGTTTATTAAATGCAACATGCAGGCCTATTTTGATTAAACAAAAGTGTTATAGTGAGCATGGTAGTGTCTCTGTTTTACTTTGCAAAATGTGGAGACTGTTTTCTCCAGGTGAAGAGTGCTATCTGCATGTGGATCTTTTTTTCATGACACTTTATTCACGCTTGAATCATCTGTCTTTTGATTTCATTTTTGCTTTGTTCTTTTCTTCAACTTCTAGGTAGAAAATCCGGTGTATTAACTGTGAAAATTTTAGAGCTGCACGAGGAATGTGCCATGCAAGTTGCCATGTGTGAGCAGTTATTGGGGCCACCAGCCACCAGCCCCTCCCGAAGTGTGACCCCCAGGCCTGGAGCTGGCCTGAAAGTTCTGTTCACCAAGGAGACTGCAGACTACCTTAGGAGCCGTCCCCAGGACACTGTCCGAATCTTCCCTCCCTGGTGAGTGCGTAGAACTGAATCCAGCAGTCGCCAACTGTGAGTCAGCCTCATAAGAAAAGACATTTTTATCAGGAACATTTTTGTCACTTTATCATAGAGCAATGCCAGAGGAAGAGAGCCAGGATTGGACGTGGGTTTTCTGTCAGAGAAGCACTGGATTGTCTCTGATGGCTCGTTTCCACTTCTGTCAGCAAATTTCTGATAATTTGGGGTGAGAGGGTTGAGGAAACAACTGTATTAAGATTCTTGCCCAAGGATGTGTTATAAGATCTGGCTGTTTTTGTTTTTATGTTTCTTAGAAAAATAATTTTGTTAACGGGCATTATGTGACAGCAGGATAACACATTAATTACATATTTCTTAGTCACTTGAGAGGGGAGAATAAAAAGCATGAATTAAGATATACTAATGTTTGAATTGCAGGAGCAAAAGCGGTCATTATTGGATCAGAAAGTATTTTAAAGGATACTATGTTTGCTCTCTTTTGCAGTGGGATATTGATTTTTAGCATGAATAGAAGAAGATCATACTACTTCTGAGGAAAAGTTTGAGCACCCTTGTTTTAAGAGCTAATTATTAATTTGTTGGTAATTTTTTATAAGTTTTCATTATGTATGAGGAAGGGCTATAGGATAAATTTTTATAAGTATTATTGCTAGATCAGAGAATATGTGCCTCTTTAATTTTAGCAGACTTTGTCAAATGGCACCATTTTACATTCCCACTAGCAATGCCTGAAGTGCCTTTTTCTTCTCCTTTACAAACCTACTCTACTGATCTAGACCAAGTTAAAAATTGGAAATATGATGTTTATCATTTTAATTTGTATTTCTCTTACATAAAATGGGCTTAGGCATATTTCTCCACGTTTAAGAATCATTTGTATTTCATTTTATGTCCATTGATAACTTTTGACCTTTCTTCTCTTAGACTCTTGGTCCTAGTGATTTCTACCAACTTTTTATAAATGATTAAAAAAAAAAAAAAGTAGCACCTTGTCAGTCATATACATTGCAGTTAGTTCATTCCCCATTTGTCATTTGACTTTTGATGGTTTTAGGGGGCAGGGGTTTGTTTTGTTGCTTTGTTTTTGATGAGCAGAAATTTTCTGTTTTTCTGTGGTTGATTTTACCCATCTTTTCTTCTGGGTTTTGTATCATTGATAGAAAGGTTTTCCTTACTATGAGGTATAAAAGTTATTCTATGTTTTATTCTAAGACTTTTATGGATTTAAAAAAATTTTACATTTAAGTCTTTTGACACTACTGGAATTTATCTTTATGTGTAATATGTGAGGTAGTGAATGCAATTTTATTTTTTTCCAAATGGCCACCAGGAGTCCCAATATTATTTATTGAACATTCTGTTTTTTCTTCATACGATTTTAATGCTGCCTTAATCATGTACTAAATACCTACATATATTTTGGGCTATTTGCTCTTTTAATGTAACTGTATTTGCACATGCTAGTATTATACTATTTCAATTACTATAGTTTTATATGGTGTTTTAATAACTGCTGGGACTACTCACATCTCATTAAGCTTAATTTTTAGAACTTTCCTCCTAATAATTGCTTCCTTTCTTTTTTGCTTTAAATATTTGCCTTTAACATTTATTTTCAAATATGCATTGTAAAAGTTAAAACAATTCAGAAATATATAACTTAGAAAGTGAATCCTCTTACCCCCACCTCTTTAATTAATCACACTCATTGTAGATGACCGCTGTTAACAATTTGGAGTATAATCTTCCAACATCTTTTTTAATTCTTAAATATTCAGTTATGTGTTTAACACATCCCAGTGACTATACATAATCTATATGTAAGTTATGTAGTCCTGCCTATTTTTCTATAATAACTTTAGGTTTAACTTACTGGATTAAAAACAGATTGATAGGTTTTTTAGGGTAGGTTAATCTCTGCATTCACGGAGTAGGGCTTTAAAGGTAGTGTCTGGCCAGGGTTCTGACGTGATGCTCCCCTCTCCGTGTTCATGGAGTACACAGCAGCACAGGACTTCTGTCAGCATCTCTCTTACCTTGAACCTGTCTTCCCTCCTTCAGAAATCAGTCCTCATTCAGATCTTCTCTGTTCACCCCTTGGTTTTACTCCCTTGTGGAATTTAGCTCTTTCATTAGTGTCTAAGTTCATTTGTGGTGGCAGAGCCTTTTATTATTATTTTTTTAAAAATCTCCTCCCTCCTCAGCTTTTTAAATTCTTTTTTTCTTTTTCTATTTTTTGTAGAGACAGAGTCTTGCTGTCTTGCCTAGGCTGCTCTCAAACTCCTGGCCTCAAGCAGTCCTCCCACATTGGCCTCCCAAAGTTCTGAGATTATAGGCCTGAGCCACTAGGCCTGGTCCCTTCTCAACTTCTGATTTTTTCGGCACACCTTTATATATTTTAAAATGCATTTATTAAATGACCTTGTTTTTTAAATACCTAAATATGATTATTTTCCTTCAGGGAAGATGTTTTAGAGGCTTTAAATGTAGGACATTTTCTTAGGCTTATGAGAAGTAAAATTAGAACAAGCTTATCTACAAAGATTTATATGACCCAGAATTTCTAAATCCCAGTGACTCCTTAGACTTTACAAGTAAATGAGTTATTATCATTAGACTTTGGAATGTTTGTAGGTCTGGATCTTACCAAACAACCCCTGGGTGTTACTCTCCACAGGAATGCCTGTGGGCTGTCAAGTGATTATTTGCCTGTATTCAGCATATAATACTTAAGAAAATAGAAGAGGCTGGGCGCGTTAGCTCACGCCTATAATCCCAGCAGTTTAGGAGGCCAAGGCAGGCGAATCATTTGAGGTCAGGAGTTCGAGACCAGACTGGCCAACATGGCGAAACCCCGTCTCTACTAAAAACACGGAAAGTAGCTGGGTGTGGGTGGTGCGTGCCTGTGGTCCCAGCTACTTGGGAGGGTAAGGTGAGAGAATCGCTTGAGCCCAGGAGATGGAGGTTGCAGGTAGCCAAGAGTGCACCACTGCATTCCAGCCTGGGTGACAGAGCAAGACCCTGTCTACAAAAAAATAAATAAATAAATAAATAATGCACAACAAAAAAAAACATCTCATACTTAATGAAAGAAAACCAAACTAATTTTTAAAGGACTAGTCTTTTTTTTTTTTTTTTTTATGGAAACTTGAGAAATCATAGTGAATATATTTTTCCTTGTAGGCTGGCTGTCCTTTTCCTACTAGCACCCTTCTGTGTTCATTTAAACTATTTTTTAACATGGGCACAGTTTTTTAAAAGAATCAATAGACTTTAGATGCTCCTATAGGTCCTGGAGTAATAAATGTGAGTTTAGGTACAGTGGCTGCTTACCCCGAGGTGCTCAAGAGCCCTCTGTAGATATTACCTGGTAAATTCTCATTGGATTCCAATGAGATGTAATGCAGCTTTGCCTCTGGCAATCTGAAAATAAAGATAGAAGTAAAATGTCTTGCCTCTAATTAATTGCATTATGAAATAGTCATAGAATTGTATAACAGTAACCAACTTATTAAAAAGTACATTAATCTATGTAATTTCAGACATATAAAAATAAAATAGTAAGATGAATCCCATGTCCCATAGTTTCAACATTTATTAACTAATGAATAAATAGCTTTTACTACTCAAGCAAACTGAAAGCTTTATAATGATTCCAAAGAAACATCTCACCACTTGAACACAGATATAGTAGAAAAAACAAATGAAGGAATTTACTATAATGATACTGGGGAGAGAGGAAGGTAGAAACCATCTGCCTGATTACATCCTGCCATGAAATCTAATGCCAGAATGAGGGTGGGTGAGAGGTTAAGTGTGTGAGAGTGTATCCAGGGACAACCAGGACACGTCTCATTCATTCAGAAGTATTTATTGGTATCCCCTAATACCAATACTTTGCTTCTCCACAGAATACACATCCCAGTATGCTGGAAGAGTGAAGTCTGACTTTCCCGATTGTCATGAGTATACCCTTCCATCAGTCCGTTCATATCGTCATCTTTTTAGTCACTACTTAGTGTTCCACCATATGAATATGTGGTAATTTGAACATCCCCTTATTTAGGATTGTTAAGGTTGCTTTCTATTTTTAGCTGTTTTAAACACTGCTTGGGTGAAATATTTATCATTATACCTCCCTTCTGATTTGGTTCTTAGACTGTTTCTAGAAGTAGAAATTCTTGGTCATAGAACACCAGTGGGTTTTGAGCCTTTTGATAATATGATTTCTCTAGTAACCTGTAAAGATTGAAGCTGTCTCAGCTGCTGCCAGTTTCTCATCACACCACACTCAACATTTTTTATGGCTGCACAGTGTGATATAATTTTTAAAACACTTTCCATATTCTCAGGATATGGTACATATTGGTTCTTTTACTATCATAAACAGCTATGTGGTAGATATTGTTATATATGTAGTTTGGTATGTACTTCAGATACTGTTTCAAAGTAGGTTTTAGGAACTGTTTTAGTATAGTAAAGGGTGTGTGTTTTGTTTTTGCTGTTGCTGCTTTGACTCCTTGGTATTAAGTCATCTGTAAACCTCATAGCAGAGTCCCTGCAGCTGGTCGCATTGAATATAGCCCACTTCATTTTACTGTGCTTTTTTGCTTTTATAGCACTTCACCCATGTTTCACTTTTTACAGATTGAAGGTTTGTCAACCCTGAATCCAACAAGTCTCTCAGTGCTATTTTTCTAACAGCATGTGCTCACCTCGTGTCTCTATATCACATTTGAATAATTATCCCAATATTTCAGTTTCTCATAATTATTATCTGTTATGGTGATCCGTGATGTGTGATCTTTGATATTGCTATTGTAATTATTTTGAAGTGCCATGAACCATGGCTGTATAGGATGGCAAACTTAATTGATAAATACTGTGTGTGCTCTAACTGCTCCATCAACCAGATGTTCCCCCATCTCACTTTCTATCCTCAGACCTCCCTATTCCATGAGACACAAGAATATTGAAATCTGGCCAGTTAATAACCCTAATATGCCCTCTAAGTGATCACATGAAAGGAAGAATTGCACATCTTTTACTTTAAACCAAAAGCTAGAAGTGATTAAGCTTAGTGAGGAAAGCATGTCAAAAGGCAAGGTAGGCTAAAAACTAGGCCTCTTGTGCCAGTTAGGCTTCTTGTGCCAGTTAGGTAAGTTATGAATGAAAAGGAAAAGTTCTTGAAGGAAACTAAAAGTGCTATTCCAGTGAGCATACAAATATTGAGAAAGCCTTATAGCTAATATGGAGAAAGTTTGAGTTGTCTGGATAGAAGGTCAAACAAACCATAACATTCTCTTAAACCGAAGCCTACTCCAGAGCAAGACTGTAACCCTCTACAGTTCTTTGAAGGCTGAGAGAGGTAAGGAAGCTTCGGAAGAAAAATTCGAAGCTGATTCATGAGAATCATGATCATGATTCATGAGAAGTTGATTCATGAGATTTAAGAAACTCCCCCATAATATAAAAGTACAAGATGAAGTAACAAGTGCTGACAGAGAAACTGCAGCAAATTATCCAGAAGATATAGCTAAGATCATTGATGAAGGTGGCTACACTAAACAGCAGATTTTCAGCGTAGATGAAACAGCCTTATATTCGAAGAACATACCACCTAGGACTTTCATAGCTGGAGAGGAAAAGTCAATGCCTGGCTTCAAAGCTTCCAAGGACAGGCTGACTCTTTTATTAAGGTCTAATACAGCTGGTGACTCTAAATTGAAGCCTGTGTTCATTTACCATCTTGAAAATTCTAGGGTCTTTAAGAATTATGCTAAATCTATTCTGCTATTCTGCTTGTGCTCTATAAATGGGACAATAAAACCTGGATGACAGTGCATCTGTTTACAGAATGGTTTACTGACTACTTTAAGCCAAACTGTTGAGATCTACTACTCAGGGAAAGAAAAAAAAGAAAATTTCTTTTAAAATACTACCCCTCATTGACAATGCACCTAGTCAGCCGAGAGCTCTAGATGTACAAGGAGATGAACGTTGTTTTCATGCCTGCTAACACAACATCCATTCTGCAGCCTGTGGATCAAGGGGTAACTTGGACTTTCAAGTCTTGCTGCCATAGATAATGATTCTTTTGTTTGTTTGTTTGTTTGAGGTGGAGTCTTGCTCTGTCGCCCAGGCTGGAGTACAGTGGAGAGATCTCAGCTCACTGCAACCTCCGCCTCCCAGGTTCAAGTGATTCTCCTGCCTCAGCCTGCTGAGTAGTTGGGATTACAGGTGTGTGCCACCATGCCCAGCTAATTTTTGTATTTTTAGTAGAGACAGGGGTTTCACCATGTTGGTCAGGCTGGTCTCGAACTCCTGACCTCATGATCCACCCAGTTCGGCCTCCCAAAGTGCTGGGATTACAGGCGTGAGTCACCGCGCCCGGCCACCTTTCAAGGGTCTGGGCAAAGTAAATTGAAAACCTTCCTGAAAGGATTCACCATTCTACCTCCCATTAAGAACATTCATGACTCATGGGAGGAGGTCAAAATATCAACATTATCAGGAGTATGGAAGAAGTTGATTCCAACCCTCAATAGTGACTTCAGGGGTTTAAGACTTCAGTGGAGGAAGTAACTGCAGATGTGGTGGAAAAAGCAAGAGAACTCAGAAGTAAAGCCTGAAGGTGGGACTGAATTGCTAGTCTCCTAACTTTAATGGATGAGGAGTTGGTTCTTATGAATGAGCAAAGAAACTGGTTTTGTTTGTTTGTTTGTTTGTTTGTTTTTGTTTTGTTTTGTTTGTTTGTTTTGAGACAAGAGTCTCGCTCTGTCAGCCAGGCTGAAGTACAGTGGCACAATCTTGGCTCACTACAACCTCCGCCTCCCAGGCTCAAGCAATTCTTCTGCCTTAGCCTCCCTAGTAGCTGGGATTACAAGCATGTGTCACCATGCCCGGCTAATTTTTGTATTTTTAGTGGAGATGGGGTTTCACCGTGTTGGCCATGCTGGTCTCGAACTCCTGACCTCAGGTAATCTGACCGCCTCGGCTTCCCAAAGTGCTGGTACTATAGGCGCGAGCCACCGCACCTCGCCAGAAACTGGTTTCTTTAGATGAAATATATTCCTGGTGAAGAGCTGTGAACATTGTTGAGAGGACAACAAATAATTTAGAGTATTCCATAAACTTAATTGATAAAGCAGCAGCAAGTTTGAGAGGTTTTACTGCAATTCTGAAAGAAGTTCCAGTAATACCATCAAACTATCTCATGCTACAGAGAAATCTTTCTAGAAAGAAAGAGTCAATTGATGCAGCAAACTTCATTGTTCTCTTTAAGAAATTGCCACAACCACTCCAGCCTTCACACACCACCACCACCATCAGTCAGTAGCAATCAACATCAAGGCAAGACCCTCTCTCAGCAAAAAGATTATGACTTACTGAAGGCTGCATTTTTTATCAATAAAGTGTTTTTGATTAAGGTATGCACTTTTTTTTAGATATAATGCTGTTGCACACCTTACAGGCTATAATATAGTGTAAACATAACTTTTATATGCAATGGGAAACAAAAATTCATGTGAATTGCTTTACTGTGATAATAACTTTATTGGAGTGGTCTGCAGCTATACTTCCAGTATCTCCAAGATATGCCTGTACTTTTTCTTATATTTATTTACTGGTGACAGTTTTTCTTTTTATAGTTATATCACTTAGAATAATAATTTTGTTATTTCCTTCCCAATACTAATGCTTCTTTATCTGATTAATGTCTTACTGCTTTGGCTAAAACATTCAAATCAAATTTTTTTTTACTACTGTATTCCCAATGCCTAGAATAATGGTTGAAACGTAGTAGGCACTCAGTACCTATGATTAATATTGTATTAAATCATCATGAAGATGTTGTCAGCCTTGTTTATCCTCTCTAATTGAATGAGATTTTGTTGATTTGTACATTCATTTAAAATGATTTACTGAATGTTTACTTAACTTACTCTTTAATAAGCCTTGTACTAGAATTCCTGGGAATACAACATTCAACATGAATGTCAAATTGTTTCTGCCCTTAAGGAGCTCACAGTGTGGTGGAAGAGAAAAGTAATATAAACAAGTTATAAAAGACCATTGTAGGCGTAGTAATAGATATCTGTACAGAGGGTGCAAGAGGATTGAGGAGGTAAGCACAACCAGTAGGTAGGTCAGTAGGGCTGGGTGGTTATGTATGTGAGTGTATGTGTGAGAGTGTGTGTATGTACCTGTGTTTATGTGTGTGTGTGCTGGGGAGAGTACAGACTGAGAGATGTGGTATCAGGGGTAGCTTCCTGAAATTGGTGATGCCCTATCTGAGCTAAAAGGGCTATGTTAGAAAGAAGCAGGGGAGGGACTATGACGGCATTTGGAGTAGAGGAGACCACATGAGTAAAGACCAAAAAGTCAGAATGGCCTAGTGTAAGACATATGCAGGGGTGTATATAGTGCTTTGTGTACAAAGTGGAAATTCTAAGGCAGTAGCAGCAGAAAATGAATCTGGAGAACCTCCCCGTGTGTAGTGTTAACAAGCTGAGATTTATAGGAGAGGCATGATGATCTGATTCACCCTTTAAAGTCTGTGGAGGATGGCTGGAGGTAGAAGGGCAGAATAAACGCATCTCAGAGGCTGTGGGAGTAGCCCAAGTGTGGAAGAAGGTGGTACTTTGGACTATGATGGTGAATAGTGGATTTGGAATATATTTTGGAGTTACAGGCAACAGGGTTTGCTGTGGTATTTAAGGAAAGATAGGAAACAAGGAAGACAACTAAGTTTTTGGCTTGCACAAACAAGTGAATGATCATGCCATGTACTGAAATGGGAGACTTGGGACGATTTGTGGGGCCCAGTCAATGGTAGTTTTTTGGTGCCAGCAGTAATTAGAGCCTAGAGTAAACACAAGAGAGGTTGTGATTCCAAAAGAGAAACTCTGTCGGCTTGTCTGGATTTTTAGTATAACCCATGTGTGGTAATTGGCAGAGGACAGAGGTAGAGCCCATTGGCCTATTCACAACTGCTTTGGTTCCTGTTTTATATTTGCCACATGAGATTCTTTGAAATAAATAAATTGCTCCTATTGCTGAGACCAAAGCAGTACTAAAGATGGAAAGTTTGTTTACTAGGTGAGATTATCTTCCTGTTGGGACAACGAGGAATTCAGTGTTTTCCATCACAATTACAGGGTGTCTTGAGAAGAAATAAGTAGGAAAGAAAATTAATGCAGTATGAAAAGGGAAAAGATAAAGACTGTGAGGATAATCTGGAGAACCTGAAAAACTGGAAGGAAGAGAAGGAAGGTAGTCATTTATTCTGCATGAGGAGGAAGTGAAGTTAGATGACACTCTTCAATGGGGTGTATCTTAGTCTGTTTTGTGATGCTATAACAGAAAACCTCAGACTGCGTAATTTATAAGCAATAGAAATGTGTCAGCCTGGTGCAGTGGATCTTGTCTATAATGCCAACATTTTGGGAGGCTGAGGTGGGCAGTGGATTGCTTGACTTCAGGAGTTTGTGAGCAGCCTGGGCAAACCCCATCTCTACAAAAAATACAAAAATTAGCTAGGCACAATGGTGCATGCTTGTAGTCCCAGCTCCTTGGGAGGCTGAGGTGGGAGAATCACCTGAGCCCAGGGAGGTCAAGGCTGCAATGAGCCATGATCACACTACTGCACTACAGCTTGGGTAACAGAGTGAGACTCTGTCTCAAAGAAAGAAAAACATGTATTTATCTTATGGTTCTAGAAGCTGGGAAGTCCAAGAGCATAGCACCACTATTTGTTGAGGGCCTTCATTTTTCATCTCCCCATGGCAGAAGGTGAAAGGGCAAGAGAGCACAAAAGCAAGAGGGAGCCAAACTTGCTTTTATAACAAGGCCATTCTTGTGATAGCTAGCCCACTCCCATGGTAATGACATAAATCCATTCAGGAAGGTAGCACCCTCGTAATTTATTAGGTCCCACCTCCCAATACTGTTGCATTGGAAATTAAGTTTCCAATGCTTGAACTTCGGGAAACACATTCAGACTATAGCAGGGTGTTCATAGAAATATGATTAAAGTGTTTTGTGTTCAAATAAGTTTGGAAAAGGCTCCTCAAATGTGTACCAGTTGTTATATTGTAGGACTGCTCAGAGTCTCTCATATTCATATGTATATTGTTATTTCCAGTAGAGGGAAGCAGAAATGGCAACATTTGAACTAAATATTAGCAAACAAATTACCGTGCTCTTCCTAATGTAAGATACTAAGTGAAGAGAGCAACTGAGAGGAGTAATGTCATGAAAATGGTGTAGAGTAGGAAGTTCCAGAAATCCATCCCTCTGTCTAAATAACTACCAACCTGGAAGGAACCATATGAAGTGCCTGTTGTGGAACTCTACAGTACAGTTGAACACTCACAGCAAGTATTAAAGTATTATTTGGAAAAATCACAGATGGACAATTCCAGTCTTCAGCAAGTAAGATTCTGCGATCCCTGAGGAGTGGGATAGATTCCCAGAGTTTTTATAAAATACTACTGAAATGTCCAATTCTCAACAAAAAATTACAAAACAAAGAAACAGGAAAATATGGCCCAATACAGGAAAAACATAATTTTATGTAGCCATCCCTGAGGAAATTCAGATATTGTAATTATTAGTCAAAAATGTGAAATCAGTTGTCTTAAATATGTTCAATGAGTTAAAGGAACCCATAGATAAATAACTAAGGGAAATCAGGAAAATGATATCAAAACAAAATGAAAATATCAATAAAGATATTGAAATTATTTAAAAAACAGAGAGAAATTCTGGAGCTGAAAGTACAATAATTTAAATTTCAAAAACACACTAGAGATTGGGTGTGGTGACTTAACGCCTGTAATCCCAGCACTTGGGAGGCTGAGCTGGGTGGATTGCTTGAGTCTAGGAGTTCAAGACCAGCCTGGGCACCATGAAGAAACCCCATCTCTATAAAAAATGCAAAAATTAGCTGGATATGGTGGTGCACTCCTGCAGTCCAGCTACTTGGGAGGCTGAGGCACAAGAATGGTTTGAACCTGGGATGCGCAGGTTGCAGTGAGTTGAGATCATGCCACTGCACTTCAGCCTAGGTGACAGAGTGAAACCCTGCCACAAAAAAAAAAAAAAGAAACCCACACACTAGAAAGATTCCACAGCAGATTTGAGGAGGCAGAACACAGGCTCATTGAACTTGAAGAAAGAAAATTGAACTCTGTCTGAGGAGCAGAATGAAATAAATGAACAGAGTCCGAAGGACCTGTGGGACACTATCAGGCATAGAACCCTGTGTATTATAGGAGTACCAGAAGGAGAAGAGAGGAGAGGAAGTAAACACCAGAAAAAATATTTGAAGAACAATGGCTGAGGAACAATGTCTGCCAGCTTCTGTGCCAGCCCCTCAGTGATCAAAAGCAGCAATTAGCAATTAAAACACGTAATCCACCCTGGTCCCAGCAATCTGAACCAGGATTGTGGAGCTAGGGAATGTGGCATGGTAATTGCTGCCATTTGAAATGCTAATTTGAAATTATTGAAGAATAATGTAACTCCTCAAATGTGATGAAAATCTTTACTGTACCTACCCAAGAAGGCCAATGTACTTCAAGCATAATAAAATCAAAGAGGTCCACACCAAGGCACATTGTAGTGAAACTGATGAAACCCAAAGACAAAGATGGTGTATTGAACGCAGCAAGAGGGAGGCAACTTGTTACGTATAAGGGATCCTCAATAATATTAACAGCTTATTTCTCATCAGAAACTATGAGGTCCAAAATCAATCAATCAATCAAAAAAAGAAGCAAAAAAAAAAAGAAAAGAAAAGAAAAGAAAACTACGGGGGCCAGAAAGCAGTGGGATGATGTATTTAAAGACCTGAAAGAAACTGTCAGTCAAGATTGTATATCTGACAACAATATCTTTAAGAATAAAGTAGATGAAGCTGGGCCTGGTGGCATGCATCTATAACCTCAATGACTTGGGAGACTGAGGAAGGAAGATTGTTGAAACCCAGGAACTTGAGGCTGCAGTGTGTTATGAACATGTGTGTGAACAGCCACTGCATTCCCTCCAGCCTGGGCAACACAGCAAGCTGCTGTCTCAAAAATAATAATAATAATAATAAATAAGAATAAAGGAGAAATTAACACATTCCCAAATATTATAAAAGCCAAAGTAGTTCATTACTGATAGACAAGAAATGCTATGGCAAGTCCTTCAGGCTGAAAGGAGGAAATACTAAACAGCAATTTCAAGCCAAAAGAAAAAAATAAAGACTATTGGTCAAGGTAGTTACATAGGTAAATGTAAAAGCCAATATTACTGTGCTTTTGGTATTGTTATTTCTCTTTTTCCTATATAATTTTATGGGCAAATGCATTTAATAATATGTATAAAGATATAGTCTGTGACAATAAGAAAAAGGGAGGGAGTAGAGATATAGAGGAGCAGAGTGCTTGTAGACTATTGAAACTTAGTTGGTATTATTCAAAGGATGTTGTTATTTAAGATGTTGATTGTAATTTCCCAGAAAATTATTAAGAAAATAACTAATATAGAGAATGGGAGAAAAGAAGGGAATTAAAGTGAAACGCACACACACACACACAAAACAGAAAAATATCTAGTAATGAAGTAATTGATATAAGAAAAAAGTGTATAAGGCATAAGGAAAAAGTGAATTTCTTCTTTATTGGTAATCATATAAATGAATGAAACGCAACTGTTAAAAGGTAGCAATTGGTAGAAAAGATTAAACAAAACAAGAATCCATGTATAAGCCATCTACAAGAGAATCAAATTAAATATAAGGATACAAAATGGTTGATAGCAAAAAAATGAAAATGCTAAAAAAGAACAGGGGTGACTATATTATTATCAGACAAAATTGACTTGTTAAATCTAAAAAAGTTTACAAGAGATGCAGAGGACATTATAAATTGATAATAGATTAACACACCAGAAACATAAAATAATTCTAAATATATACACACTTAACAAAGGAGCCCCAAAATATATGAAGTAAAAATGGGCAGACTTGAAGGGAGAAATAGATCTATAATAATTGTTGAAGGCTTCAATACCTGTTTTCAATAATGGACAGAACAAACATACAGGAGAGCCATGAGGAAATAAAGGATTCAACAGCTGTATAAACCAATTAGACCTAATAAACATGTGTAAAACATTCCATTCAAAAATATAATACCCATTCTTGAGTGCACACGTAACATTCTTTAGGTTAGACCATATGTTAAGCCACAAAACAAATAGTTATGAATTGAATTGTGGTCCCCTGAAATTTAAAATGTACAATCCTAACTCGCGTTACACCTCAGAATGTGGCTATGTGGAGATAGAGCCTTTAAAGAGGTAATTATGGTTAGAGTGGGTCCTAATTTAATATGACCGGTGTGCTTATAACAAGAAGGAGATGTGTGCACATAGAGGAGGTGTCATGTGGGGACACAGTGAGAGAGACAAGCCAAGGAGAGAGGCCTCAGGAGAAACCAAGACTACTTACATCTTGATCTTGTACCTCCAGCATCCAGAAATGTGAGACAATAAATTTTGGCTAAGTCACTCGGACTGGTATTTTGTTAGGATAGCTCTAGCAAACTAATACATTTTAAAATTTTCAAATTACCAAATATCTTTTCTGTTCACAGTGGAATGAACCTAGAAAACACTAACAGAAGGAAAACTGTAAAATTAATAAATGTGTCGAAATTAAACAACACAGCCTTATATAACCATTTGGTCCCAAGATTTCCTTTTCTTTTTTTTGAGTTAATTTATTTCCATAGGTTTTTGGGAAACAGGTGGTATTTGGTTACACGAGTAAGTTCTTCAGTGGTAATTTGTGAGACTTTGGTGCACCCATCACCCAAGCAGTATACACTGAACCCAATTTGCAGTCTTTTCCTCACCTACTTCTTACCCTTCCCCCACCCCGGAAGTCCACTGTATCATGCCTTTGCATCCTCATAGCTTAGCTCCCACTTACGAGTGAGAACATATGATGTTTGTTTTTCCATACCTGAGTTACTTCACTTAGAATAAAAATCTCTAATCTCATCTAAGTTGCTGTGAATGCCATTAATTGATTCCTTTTTATGGCTGAGTAGTATTCCATAGTGTATACACCAGTTTCTTTATAGACTCGTTGATTGATGGGCATTTGGACAGGTTCCACATTTTTGCAATTGCAAATTGTACCGCTATAAACATGCATGTGCAAGTATATTTTTCCTATAACAACTTCTTTTCCTCTGGGTCAGTACCAGTAGTGGGATTGCTAGGTCAAATGGTAGTTCTACTTTTAGTTCTTTAAGGAATCTCCACACTGTTTTCCATAGCGGTTGTACTCGTTTACATTCCCACCAGCAGTGTAGAAGTGTTCCCTTATCACCACATCCACATCAACATCTGTTATTTTTTGATGTTTTAATTATGACCATTCTTGCAGGGAGTAAGGTGGTATTGCATTGTGGTATTGACTTCCATTTCTGTGATCATTAGTGATGTTGAGCATTTTTTCGTATGTTTATTGGCCATGTGTATATATTCTTTTGAAAATTGTCTGTTCATATCCTTATCCCACTTTTTGTTTGGATTTTTTTTTCTTGCTAATTTGTTTGAGTTCCTTTTAGATTCTGGATATTAGTATTTTGTCAGATGTATAGATTGTGAAGATTTTCTCCCACTCTGTGAGTTGTCTGTTACTTTGCTGACTATTCCTTTTGCCATGCAAAAGCTCTTTAGTTTAATTAAGTTCCACCTCTTTATCGTTGTTTTTCTTGCATTTGCTTTTGGGTTCTTGGTCATGAAATCTTTGTCTAAGCCAATATCTACAAGGGTTTTTCCAATGTTATCTTCTGGAAATGTTACAGTTTCAGGTCTTAGATTTAAGTTCTTGATCCATCTTGAGTTGATTTTTGTATAAGGTGACAGCTGAGGATCCAGTTTCTCATTGTCCTACATGTGGCTTGCCAGTTTCCCCAGCACCATTTGTTGAATAGGGTGTCCTTTCCACACTTCATGTTTTTGTTTGCTTTGTCAAAGATCAGTTGGCTGTAAGTATTTAGGTTTATTTCTGGGTTCTCTATTCTGTTCCATTGGTCTGTGTGCCTATTTTTGTACCAGCACCATGCTGTTTTGGTGACTATGGCCTTATAGTATAGTTTGCAATCAGATAACGTCATGCTTCCAGATTACTTCTTTTGGCTTAGTCTTGCTTTGGCTATGCGGGCTCTTTGGTTCCATATAAATTTTTGGATTTTTTTTATAGTTCAGTGAAGAATGATGGTGGTATTTTGATGGGAATTGTATTGCATTTGTAGATTGCTTTTGGCCATATGGTCATTTTCACAATATTAATTCTACCCATCCATGAGCATGGGATGTGTTTACATTTGTTTGTGTCATCTCTAATTTCTTTCAGCAGTGTTTTTTTAGTTTTCCTTGTAGAGGCCTTTCATCTCCTTGGTTAGGCATATTCCTAAGTATTTTATTTTATTTTTCAACTATTATAAAAGGGGTTGAGTTCTTGATTTGATTCTCAGCTTGGTCACTGATGGTATATAGCAGAGCTACTGATTTGTGTATGTTAATTTTGTATCCTGAAACTTTGCTGAATCTGTGTATCCATTTAGGAGCTTTTTGGAGGAGACTTTAGGGTTTTCTAGGCATACAATCAAATCAGCAAACAGTGACAGTCTGACTTCCTCTTTACTGATCTGGATGCCTTTTATTTCTTTCTCTTGTCTGAATGCTCTGGCTAGGACTTCTAGTACTGTGTTGAATAGAAATGGCAAAAGTGCACATCCTTGTCTTATTCCAGTTCTAAGAGGGAATGCTTTCAACTTTTCCCCATTCAGTATTATGTTGGCTGTGGGTTTATCATAGATGGCTTTTATTACATTGAGATATGTCCTTGTATGCTGATTTTGCTGAGGATTTTAATCAAAAAGGGATGCCAGATTTTGAGGGATGCTGGCTTTTGTGAAAGACTTTATCCGTGTCTCTTGAGGTGGTCATGTGATTTTTGTTTTTAATTCTTTTTATGTGGTATATCACATTTATTGATTTGTGTATGTTAAACTGTCCCTGCATCCCTGGTATGAAACATACTTGATCATGGTGGATTGTCATTTTAATAGTTGGATGTGGTTAGCTAATATTTTGTTAAGAGTTTTTGCATCTATTTTCATCAAGGTTATTGGTCTAATTTTTTTTGCATGTCTTATGTGCTTTCCTGGTTTTGTTATTAGGGTGATACTGGCTTCATAGAATGATTTAGGGAGGATTCCGTCTTTCTCTATCTTGTCTAATAGTCTCAACAGGATTGGTACCAGTTCTTCTTTGAATGTCTAGTAGAATTCAACTGTGAATCTGTCTGGTCCTGGAATTTTTTTTTCTGCTAATTCTTTTATTGCTGTTTCAATCTCGCTGCTTTTTATTGTTCTGTTCAGGGTTTCTAATTCTTCCTGATTTAAGCTTCCTGTATCTTTCCAGGAATTCAGCATCCTCTAGGTTTTCTAGTTTATGTGCATAAAGGTGTTTATAGTAAGTAGCCTTAGATAATCTTTTGTATTTCTGTGGTGTCAGTCGTGATATCTCCCATTTCATTTCTAATTGAGCTTATTTGGATCTTCTCTCTCCTTTTCTTGGTTAATCTTTCTAATGATCTGTCCATTTATCTTTTCAAAGAACCAGCTTTTTGTTTTCATTTATCGTTTGTATTTTTTTGTTTCAATTTCATTTAGTTCTGTTTTGATCTTGGTTATTTCCTTTCTTCTGCTGGTTTGGATTTGGTTTGTTCTTGTTTCTCTAGTTCCTTGAGGTGTTTCTCTAGTTCCTTAGATTGGCTATTTGTATTCTTTTACTTTTTTATGTGGGCATTTAAGGCTATGAAGTTTCCTCTTAGCACCACCTTTGCTGTCTCCCAGGGGTTTTGATAGGTTGTGTCACTATTATCATTCAGTTTGAATAATTTTCTAATTTCCATCTTGATTTCATTGTTGACCCAATAATCATTCAGAAGCAGGTTATTTAATTTTCATGTATTTGCTTGGTTTTAAAGATTCCTTTTGGAATTGATTTCCATTTTTATTCCACTGTGATCTGAAAGAGTACTTTATATAAATTCAATTTTCTTAACTTTATTGAGACTTGTTTTCTGGCCTATCATATGGTCTGTCTTGGAGGAAGTTCCATGCACTGATGAATAGAATGCATATTCTGTGGTTGTTGGGTAGAATATTTTGTAAATATATTAAGTCCATTTGTTCAGGGGCATAATTTAAATTCATTGTTTCTTTGTTGACTTTCTGTCTTGATGACCTGTCTAGTGCAGTCAGTAGGAGTATTGAAGTCCTCCACTATTATTTAGTCGCTGTCTATCTCATTACTTACGTCTAGTAGTAATTGTTTTATAAATTCGGCAGTTCCACTGTTAGTTGCGTATATATTTAGGATTGTGATATTTTCCTGTTGGACAAGGCCTTTTATGTTAGTTTGGTGCAAAAGTAGTTGTGGTTTTTCCTATTTTTTTTCTGTCCTTTTTTTTTTTTTTTTTTTTTTTTGGCAAGGCATATGACATTTATTTTCTATTCTGACATGTCAACTTCTATATTTGCTTTCTTTTAGGTTGTATACATTCAGTATTTATTTTCAGTCATTTTGCCAGTGTCTAGTTATTTTTTTATATATATACTTTAAATTCTAGGGTACATGTGCACAACGTGCAGGTTTGTTACATATGTATACATGTGCCATGTTGGTGTGCTGCACCCATTAACTCGTCATTTACATTAGGTATATCTCCTAATGCTTACCCCTCCCCCCCAAAATAGGACCTGGTGTGTGATGTTCCCCTTCCTGTGTCCAAGTGATCTCATTGTTCAGTTCCCACCTATAAGTGAGAACAGGCGGTATTTGTTTTTCTGTTCTTGCGATAGTTTGCTGAGAATGATGGTTTCCAGCTGCATCGATGTCCCTACAAAGGACAAGAACTCATCCTTTTTTATGGCTGCATAGTATTCCATGGTGTATATGTGCCACATTTTCTTAATCCAATCTGTCACTGATGGACATTTGGGTTGATTCCAAGTCTTTGCTATTGTGAATAGTGCCGCAATAAACATACGTGTGTGCATGTGTCTTTATAGCAGCATGATTTATAATCCTTTGGGTATATACCCAGTAATGGGATGGCTGGATCAAATGATATTTCTAGTTCTAGATCCTTGAGGAATCACCACACTGTTTTCCACAATGGTTGCACTAGTTTACAGTCCCACCAACAGTGTAAAAGTGTTCCTGTTTCTCCACATCCTTTCCAGCACCTGTTGTTTCCTGATTTTCTAATGATTGCCATTCTAACTGGTGTGAGATGGTATCTCATTGTGGTTTTGATTTGCATTTCTCTGATGGCGAGTGATGATGAGCTTTTTTCATGTGTCTGTTGGCTGTATGAATGTCTTCTTTTGAGAAGTGTCTGTTCATATCCTTTGCCCACTTTTTGATGGGGTTTTTTTTTCTTGTAAATTTGATAGAGTTCCTTATAGGTTCTGGATATTAGCCTTTTGTCAGATGAGTAGTTTGCAAACATTTTCTCCCATTCTGTAGGTTGCCTGTTCACTCTGATGGTAGTTTCTTTTGTTGTGCAGAAGTTCTTTAGTTTAATTAGATCAAATTTGTCAAGTTTGGCTTTTGTTGCCGTTCCTTTGGGTGTTTTAGACATGAAGTCCTTGCCCATGCCTGTGGACTGAATGGTATTGCCTAGATTTTCTTCTAGGGTTTTTATAGTTTTAGGTCTAACATTTAAGTCTCTAATCCATCTTGAATTAATTTTCGTATAAGGAGTAAGGAAAGGATCCAGTTTCAGCTTTCTTCTTATGGCTAGCCAATTTTCCCAGCACCATTTATTAAATAGGAAATCCTTTCCCCATTTCTTGTTTTTCTCAGGTTTGTCAAAGATCAGATGGCTGTAGATGTGTGATATTATTTCTGAGGGCTCTGTTCTCTTCCATTGGTCTATGTCTCTGTTTTGGTACCAGTACCATGCTGTTTTGGTTACTGTAGCCTTGTAGTATAGTTGGAAGTCAGGTAGCGTGATGCCTCCAGCTTTGTTCTTTTGGCTTGGATTGTCTTGGCAGTGCGAGGTCTTTTTTGGTTCCATATGAACTTTAAATCAGTTTTTTCCAATTCTGTGAAGAAAGTCATTGGTAGCTTGATGGGGATGGCATTGAATCTATAAATTACCTTGGGCCATTTTCACAATATTGACTCTTCCTATCCATGAGCATGGTAGGTTCTTCCATTTGTTTTTGTCCTGTTTTATTTCACTGAGCAGTGGTTTGTAGTTCTCCTTGAAGAGGTCCTTTACATCCCTTGTAAGTTGGATTCCTAGGTATTTTATTCTCTTTGAAGCTATTGTGAATGGGAGTTCATTCATGATTTGGCTCTGTTTGTCTGTTACTGGTGTATAAGAATGCTTGTGATTTTGCTATAAATTTGATTTTATATCCTGAGACTTTGCTGAAGTTGCTTATCAGCTTAAGGAGATTTTGGGCTGAGACGATGGGATTTTCTAAATATGCAATCATGTCATCTGCAAACAGGGACAATTTGACTTCTTCTTTTCCTAACAGAATACCCTTTATTTCTTTCTCTTGCCTGATTGCCCTGGCCAGAACTTCCAACACTATGTTGAATAGGAGTGGTGAGAGAGGGCATCTATGTCTTGTGCCAGTTTTCAAAGGGAATGCTTCCAGTTTTTGCCCATTCAGGATGATATTGGCTGTGGGTTTGTCATAAATAGCTCTTATTATTTTGAGATACGTTCCATCAATACCGAATTTATTGAGAGTTTTTAGCATGAAGGGCTGTTGAATTTTGTCAAAGGCCTTTTCTGCATCTATTGAGATAATCATGTGATTTTTGTCTTTGGTTCTGTTTATATGCTGGATTACATTTATTGATTTGCGTATGTTGAACCAGCCTTGCATCCCAGGGATGAAGCCCACTTGATCATGGTGGATAAGCTTTTTGATGTGCTGCTGGATTCGGTTTGCCAGTATTTTATTGAGGATTTTTGTATTGATATTCATCAGGGATATTGATCTAAAATTCTCTTTTTTTGTTGCGTCTCTGTAAGGCTTTGGTATCAGAATGATGTTGGCCTCGTAAAATGAGTTAGGGATGATTCCCTCTTTTTCTATTAGAATAGTTTCAGAAGGAATGGTACCACCTCCTCCTCATACCTCTGGTAGAATTCGGCTGTGAATCCGTCTGGTCGTGGACTTTTTTTGGTTGGTAAGCTATTAATTATTGCCTCAATTTCAAAACCTGCTATTGGTCTATTCAGGGATTCAACTTCTTCCTGGTTTAGTCTTGGGAGAGTGTAAGTGTCCAGGAAATTATCCATTTCTTCTAGATTTTCTAGTTGATTTGCGTAGAGGTGTTTATAGTATTCTCTGATGGTAGTTTGTATTTTTATGGGGTCGGTGGTGATATCCCCTTTATCATTTTTTATTGCATTTATTTGATTCTTCTGTCTTTTCTTCTTTATTAGTCTTGCTAGCAGTCTATCAATTTTGTTGATCTTTTCAAAAAAGTAGCTCCTGGAGTCATTGATTTTTTGAAGGGTATTTTGTGTCTCTATCTCCTTCAGTTCTGCTCTGATCTTAGTTATTTCTTGCCTTCTGCTAGCTTTTGAATGTGTTTGCTCTTGCTTCTCTAGTTCTTTTAATTGTGATGCTACGGTGTCAATTTTAGATCTTTTCTGCTTTCTCTTATGGGTATTTAGTGCTATAAATTTCCCTCTACACACTGTTTAAATGTGTCCCAGAGATTCTGGTGTGTTGTATCTTTGTTCTCATTGATTTCAAAGAACATCTTTATTTCTGCCTTCATTTCGTTATGTACCCAGTAGTCATTCAGGAGCAGGTTGTTCAGTTTCCATGTAGTTGAGTGGTTTTGATTGAGTTTCTTAGTCCTGAGTTCTAGTTTGATTGCACTGTTGTCTGAGAGACAGTTTGTTATAATTTCTGTTCTTGTACATTTGCTGAGGTGTGCTTTACTTTCAACTATGTGGTCAATTTTGTAGTAAGTGTGATGTGCTGCTGAGAAGAATGTGTATCTGTTGATTTGGGGTGGAGAGTTCTGTAGATGTCTATTAGGTCTGCGTGGTGCAGAGTTGAGTTCAATTCTTGGATATCCTTGTTGACTTTCTGTCTCGTTGATCTGTCTAATGTTGACAGTGAGGTGTTAAAGTCTCCCATTATTATTGTATGGGAGTCTAAGTCCCTTTGTGAGTCTCTAAGGAGTTGCTTTATGAATCTGGGTGCTCCTATATTGGGTGCATACATATTTAGGAGAGTTAGCTCTTCCTGATGAATTGATCCCTTTACCATTATGTAATGGCCTTGTCTCTTTTGATCTTTGATGGTTTAAAGTCTGTTTTATCAGAGACTAGGATTGCAACCTCTGCTTTTTTTTGTTTTCCATTTTCTTGGTAGATCTTCCTCCATCCCTTTATTTTGAGCCTATGTGTGTCTCTGCATGTGAGATGGGTCTCCTGAATATAGCAGACTGATGGGTCTTGACTCTTTATCCAGTTTGCCAGTCTGTGTCTTTTAATTGGAGCATTTAGTCCATTTACATTTAAGGTTAATATTGTTATGTGTGAACTTGATCCTGTCATTATGATATGAGCTCGTTATTTTGCTCGCTAGTTGATGCAGTTTCTTAGCATCGATGGACTTTACATTTTGACATGTTTTTGCAGTGGCTGGTACCTCTTGTTCCTTTCCATGTTTAGTGCTTCCTTCAGGATCTCTTGTAGGGCAGGCCTGGTGGTGACAAAATCTCTAAGCATTTGCTTATCTGTAAAGGATTTTATTTCTCCCTCACTTATGAAACTTAATTTGGCTGGATATGAAATTCTGGGTTGAAAATTCTTTTCTTTAAGAATGTTGACTGTTGGCCCCCACTCCCTCCTGGCTTGTAGAGTTTCTGCCGAGAGATCTGCTGTTAGTCTGATGGGCTTCCCCTTGTGGGTAACCCGACCTTTCTCTCTGGCTGCCCTTACCTGGTTTTTCCTTCATTTCAACTTTGGTGAATCTGACAATTATGTGTCTTGGAGTTGTTCTTCTCGAGGAGTATCTTTATGGCCTTCTCTGTATTTCCTGAATTTGAATGTTGGCCTGCCTTACTAGGTTGCGGAAGTTCTCCTGGATGATATCCTGCAAAGTGTTTTCCAACTTGGTTCCATTTTCCCTGTCACTTTCAGGCATACCAA
Organism: Trachypithecus francoisi; assembly: GCF_009764315.1. Taxonomy (NCBI): domain Eukaryota; kingdom Metazoa; phylum Chordata; class Mammalia; order Primates; family Cercopithecidae; genus Trachypithecus; species Trachypithecus francoisi. Next base: position 2,275,668 of record NW_022681472.1, read on the forward strand.
TGAGACATAGATTTGGACTTTTCACATAATCCCATATTTCTTGGAGGTTTTGTTCATTTCTTTTTACTCTTTTTTCTCTACACTTCTCTTCTCGCTTCGTTTGATTCATTTGATCTTCAATCGCTGATACTTTCTTCCAGATGATCGAGTCAGTTACTGAAGCTTGTGCATTTGTCATATAGTTCTTGTGTTATCGTTTTCATCTCTCTCAATTATTTTGAAGGACTTGTCTACATTGATAATTCTAGTTAGCCATTTGTCCCATCTTTTTTCAAGGTTTTAGTTTCTTTGCACTGGTTACGTAGTTCCTTCTTTAGCTCTGAGAAGTTTGATCGACTGAAGCCTTCTTCTCTCAACTCGTCAAAGTCGTTCTCCATCCAGCTTTGTTCCGTTGCTGGCGATGAGCTGCGTTCCTTTGGAGGAGGAGATGCACTCTGATTTTTTGAATTTTCAGCTTTTCTGCCCTGCTTTTTCCCCATCTTTGTGGTTTTATTTGAGTTTGGTGTTTGATGATGGTGACGTACTGATGGGGTTTTGGTGTGGGTGTCCTTTCTGTTTGTTAGTTTTCCTTCTAACAATCATGACCCTCAGCTGTAGGTCTGTTGGAGTTTGCTTGAGGTCCACTCCAGACCCTGTTTGCCTGGGTATCAGCAGCAGAGGCTGCAGAAGATAGAATATTACTGAACAGTGAGTGTTGCTATCTGATTCTTGCTCTGGATGCTTCGTCACAGGGGTGTACCCCACCATGTGAGGTGTGAGGCGTAGGTCTGCACCTAGTGGTGGATGTCTCCCAGTTAGGCTACTCAGGGGTCAGGGACTCACTTGAGCAGGCAGTCTGTCCGTTCTCAGATCTCAGCCTCTATGCTGGGAGATCCACTGCTCTCTTCAAAGCTGTCAGACGGGGACATTTACCTCTGCTGAAGTTTCTGCTTTTTGTTTAGCTATTACCTGTCCCCAGAGGAGGAGTCTACAGAGGCAGGCCGGCCTCCTTGAGCTGTGGTGGGCTCCACCCAGTTCGAGCTTCCCAGCGACTTTGTTTACCTACTTAAGCCTCAGCAATGACGGGCGCCCCTCTCCCAGCCTCGCTGCCGCCTTGCAGTTAGATCTCAGACTGCTGTGCTAGCAATGAGGGAGGCTCCGTGGGCGTGGGACCCTCCGAGCCAGGCGCAGGATATAATCTCCTGGTGTGCCATTTGTTAAGACTGTTGGCAAAGCGCAGTATTAGGGTGGGAATTACCCGATTTTCATGGCATTGTGTGTCTCAAATTTCCTTTGGCTAGAAAAGGAATTCCCTTCCCCCTTGTGCTTCCCAGGTGAGGCGATGCCTCGCCCTGCTTCAGTTCTCGCTAGTCGGGCTGCACCCGTGGACCAGCACCAACTGTCCGACACGACCCAGTGAGATGAACTCGGTACCTCAGTTGAAAATGCAGAAATCGATCCGTGTTCTGTGTCGCTCACGCTGGGAACTGGAGGCTGGAGCTGTTCCTATTTGGCCATCTTAGGCGTGCTTCCAGGTTTTCTGTCCTTTTTAACTGCTGTTGCTTTAAAGTTTGTTTTATCTGTTTTAAAAATAGCTACTCCTGCTCACTTTTGGTGTTCATTTCCATGGAATGTCTTTTTCCACCCCTTTGCCTTAAGTTTATGTGAGTCCTCATGTGCTAGCTAAGTCTCTTGAAAGCAGCAGATACTTGATTGGTGAACTCTTATCCATTCTGCTATTCTGTTTCTTTTAAGTGGAGCATTTAAGCCATTTGCACTCAACATTAGTATTGAGATGTGAGATACTATTTCATTCATCATGCTGTTTGTTGGCTGTATACCTTGGTGCCTTTTTAAATTATTGCATTTTTGTTTTATAGTTCCTCTAAAACTTATGCTTTAAAGAGGTTCTGCTTTGATGTGTTTCTAGGATTTGTTTCAAGATTTAGACCTCCATTTGGCAGTTCTTGTAGTGCTGGCTTGGTAGTGGCAAATTCTCTCAGCATTTGTTTTTCTGAAAAAGACTGTATCTTTCCTTCATTTATGAAGCTTAATTTCACTCAATACAAAATTCTTGGCTGATAATTGTTTTGTTTAAGGAGGCTGAAGAAAGGGCCCCAATCCCTTCTATCTTGTAGGGTTTCTGCTGAGAAATCTGCTGTTAATCTGATCAGTTTTTCTTTTTAGGTTATCTGGTACTTTTGCCTCACAGCTCTTAAGGTTTTTCGTTTTGACTTAAATAACCCGGTGACAGTATGCCTCAACGATGATCTTTTGTGATGAATTTCCCAGGTGTTCTTTCTTATATTTGGATGTCTAGATATCTAGCAAGGCCAGGGAAGTTTTTCTTGATTTTCCCCCAAATATGTTTTCTAAATTTTTAGATTTTTCTTCTTCCTCGGGAACACCAGTTATTCTTAGGTTTGGTCATTTAACAGAATCCCAAACTTCTTGGAGGCCTTGTTCTTTGTTTTAGATGGAGTCTCACTCCATCACCAGACTAGAGTACAGTGGCACAATCTCGGCTCACTCCCGGATTCAAGCTATTCTCCTGCCTCAGCCTCCCAGGTATCTGGGACTACAGGCATGTGCCACCACGTCCAGCTAATTTTTGTATTTCTAGTAGAGATGGGGTTTCACCATGTTTACCAGGATGGTCTCAATTTCTTGACCTCATGATCTCTGCCCACCATGGCCTCCCAAAGTGCTGGGATTACAGGTGTGAGCCACCATGCCCGGCCTGTTTGTTTTTTTGTGTTTTTTTGTTTTATTATTTTTTCTTTCTCTTTGATGGACTGGGTTAATTCAAAAACCTTGTCTTGAAGCTCTGAGATTCTTTCTTCTACTTGTTCAGTTTTATTGCTGAGACTTCCCAGAACATTTTGCGTTTCTCGATGTTTTATTTCCTGAAGTTGTGATTTTTTTTTTTTAATTTATGCTGTCTATTTCACTGAAGATTTCTCCCCTCATTTCTTGTATCACTTTTTAAATTTCCTTAAATTGGACTTTATCTTTGTCTGGTGCCTCCTTGATTAGCTTAATAATTGGTATTTTGAATTCTTTTTTAGGTAAATTAGAGATTTCTTCTTGGTTTGGATCCCTTCCTAGTGAGCTGGTGTGATTTTTGGGGAGTGTTAAAGCACCTTGTTTTGTCATATTACCAGAATTGTTTTTCTGGTTTTTTTCTTATTTGCATAGGCTATGTCAGAGGGAAGATCTGGCACTCAAGGCTACTGTTCAGATTCTTTTGTCCCATAGGGTGTTCCCTTGATGTAGTGCTCTCTGCCTTTTGGGATGTGGCTTCCTGAGAGCCAAGCTGTAGTGATTATTATTTCTATTCTGGATCTAGCCATTCAGCAGGGCTGCCAAGCCCTCGACTGCTACTGAGGGTTATCTGCAGAGTCCTATAATGTGAACCGTCTTGAGGTCTCTCTGCCAATGATACCAACACAGTATTTAGGGTGTCTCTTGGGTCCTGAAGGAGCAATCTGCTTCCTTCAGAGGGTCTGCGGATTCTCTTGGCTTTCCTGATATATTCCTGCAGTAGTTCTGGAGCAAAAGTTCATGATGTGAGTCTCTGTGAGCTGCCCTGTCTGTCCGAGTAAGGGCTGCAATCTAGTCCTGCCTACTGTCCATCATTTTCCCCCGAAATCTCCAAGAAGAAATAATGGAGATGAATGAAAACAAAAGCATAGTGTACCAAAACTTACACGATGACATGAAAGCAGTATGAAGTTGGAAATTTATGCATGTAAATACATATATTGAAGAAGAGAAAGATATTAAATCAGTAACCTATCTGTACATGTTAAGGTACTAGAAAAAATGAAGAACAAACTACATGCAATGCCAGCAGAAGGATGGAAATAATAAAGATTAGAGTGGAGATGAAAGAGGACAAACATAAGAGAAAATCAGGGAACATTTCTAAAATCATCACATCTTTGCAGGAGTCAGCAAAATAGACCAAACTTTAGCTAGATTGACCAGGAAAAAAACTGGTCAAATTACTAGAATCAAACTGAAGAAGAGACTATTACTGATTTTACAGAAATGAAAAGGATTATATGGGAATCCTATGAACAACTGAACACCAACGAATTGGGTAACCTAGATGAAATGAACAGTTTTCTGCAAAAACAGTCTGCAAGAACTGACTCATGAAGAAATAAAACATCTGAATAGACCTATAACTGGTAAAGATATTAAATCGGTAATGAAAAACCTTCCAGTGGCCGGGTGGGGTGGCTCGCCCCTGTCATCCCAGCACTTTGGGAGGCCAGGGTGGGCAGATCATGAGGTCAGGAGATCAAGACCATCCTGGCTAACATGGTGAAACCCCATCTCTACTAAAAAATACAAACAAATTAGCTGGGTGTGGTGGTGGGCACCTGTAGTCCCAGCTACTCGGGAGGCTGAGGCAGGAGAATGCCATAAACCTGGGAGGTGGAGCTTACAGTGAGCCGAGATTGCACCACTGCACTCCAGCCTGGGCAACAGAGTGAGACTCTGTCTCAAAACAAAACAAAACAAAACAAAAACCTTCCAATGAAGAAAGACTCACTATCAGATTGATTCATGAGTAAATTCTACCAAACATTTAAAGAAGAATTACCACCAGTTGTTCTCAAATTCCTCCCAAAAATTGAAGGAAAAGGACCACTTCCTAACACATTCCCTGAGGCTAGAATTACCCTGGTAACAAACTAGACAAAAATTTTACAAGAAAACTGGAGACTACTATCCCTGATGAATATTGATTAAAAAAATCCTCAACATTCTAGCAAATTGTATTGAGCAGCATATTAAAAGAGTTATACCCCATGTCTAAATGGGATTTCCCAGAATACAAGGATAGTTCACAAAAAGCAATCCATGTAATATACCCTATTAATGGAATGAAAGAGAAAAACCATACAATTGTTTTAATTGATGCAGAAAAAGCATTTGACAGAATCCAACACTTTACGATAAAAACACTCAACAAACTGGGAGCATAAGATTACTTCCTCAACCTAACATAGAGCAGTTATGAAAAAACCATAGATAATATACCAAATGATGACAACTTAGAAGCTTTCCCTCTAAAATCAGAAACAAAACAAAGGTGGTTGCTTTCACCATTTCCATTTAAGATAGTATCAGAAGTTCTGGCCAAAGCACTTAGGCAAGAAAAAGAAAAGAATCTAGATTGGAAAGAAAGACATAAAATTATCTCTATTCAGAGATGGCATGACCTTATATGTAGAAAATCCTAAAGATTATACACACACACACAGAGAGAGAGAGAGAGCACATTAGTAAATTGAGGAAAGTTGCACAATGCAGATTAATACATAAAAATTCGTTGGATTTTTATCAATAGCAGTGGGTAATCTAAAAAATGAATTTAAGTAAACAATATCAACTATAATAGCGTATTTTTAAAACAACTTAGGAAAATAAATTTAACCAAGTAGATGCCAGACTTTTACAGTAAAAACTACAAAACAGATTTGGGCAAGATGGCCAACTAGATGCAGCTAAGGTAGAACAGCTGTCACCAAGGAACCAGGAAGACCTGGTGCATTCCTAACACATCTTGAGAGGGAAGGTACTGACAGTGGATGGAAGGAAGAAACAGAAGCCAGGCTGAAGGGATAGGAAGCTGGGAACCCGGCACAGGGCTACTGCATACTGGGACTCCTTCCTAGCCCCCGGTGATTCTGGGGGAATGGCTGAGTTGAACTGACAGGTAGCAACCTGCTCTCACCATAAGCCTCTGGAATCCCAGAAGGCAAAGACCCCTTTTCTCCTCTCCTCTCTTGGCCTCGCCCCGCCCCGCCCCACCTTGCCCCACCTCACCTCTTTTTTCCTTTGCTTTTTTTTTTCTTTTCTTTTCTTTTCTTTTTTCTTTTATTTTTTCTATTTTGAGAAGGAGTCTTGCTCTGTTGCTCTCTCTCTCTCACCCAGGCAGGAGTGTCTTGGCAAAGTTTCGCCTCACTGCAACCTCAGCCTCCTGGGTTCAAGCGATTCTCCTGCCTCAGCCTCCCAAGTAGCTGGGACTAGAGGCATGCACCACCATGCCTGGCTAATTTTTCTGTTGTTAGTAGAAATGAAATTTCGCCATGTTGGCCAGGCTGGTCTTGAACTCCTGACCTCAGGTGATCCGCCTGCCTTGTTCTCCCAAAGTGTTAGGATTATGGGCATGAGCCACTGGGCCTAACCACTCAACATTCTTAAAGAAAGAAATTCCAACCAAGAATGTCGTATCCAGCCAGACTAAGCCTCATAAGTGAAGGCAAATAGGATCTTTTTCAGACAAGCAAATACTGAGGGAATTTGTTACTACCTGACCCCTGACTTACAGGAGCTTCTGAGGCAAGCACTAAATATCTAAAGGAAAGACCGTTATCAGCCACTACCATAAGATATTTAAGTACAGAGCAATGACATTATAAAGCAACCAGACAGGTCTACAAAATAACCAGCTACCTTCATGATGACAGGATCAAATCCACACATATCAATACAAACCTTGAATGGAAACAGGCTAAGTGCCCAAATGAAAAGGCATAGAGTGGCAAGCTGGATAAAGATTCAAGGCCTAATAGACAGCTGGGCACAGTGGCTCACTGTAATCCCAACACTTTGGGAGATCAAGGCTGGCGTATCATTTGAGATCAGGAGTTCGAGACCAGTCTGGCCAACATAGTGAAACCCCATCTCTACTAAAAATACAAAAAAATTAGCTGGGTGTGGTGACATATGTCTGTAATCCCAGCTACTGAGGGAGACTGAGGCAGAAGAATCTCTTGAACCTGGGAGATGGAGGTTGCAGTGAGCCAGGATCGCACCACTGCACTCCTGCCTGGGCAACACCCCACTGATAATATTAAACAGATCATCGAGGCAGAAAATTAACAAAGATGTTCAGGACCTAAACTCAGCCCTGGGTCAGATGGACCTGATAGAGATACAGAACTCTCCACCCAGAAGCTACCAAATATACATTCTTCTCATTATTACATAGCACATACTCTAAGATTGACCACATAATCAGACATAAAACACTCCTCTGTAAATGCAAAAGAAATGAAATCATAACAGCCATTCTCTCAGACCACAGCACAATCAAATTAGAAATCAAGGCTAAGAAATTTGATCAAAACCATACAATTACATGTAAATTGAATAATCTGCTCCTGAATGATTTCTGGGTAAATAACAAAATTAGAGCTGAAATCAAGAAGTTCTTTGAAACTAGTGAGAACAAGGATACAGCATACCAGAATCTCTGGGACACAGCTAAAGCAGTGTTAAGAGGGAAATCTGTAGCACTAAACACTCACATCAAAAAGTTAGAAAGTGCCGCAATAAACATACGTGTGCATGTGTCTTTGTAGTAGAGTAATTTATAATCCTTTGGGTATATACCCAGTAGTGGGATGGCTGGATCATATGGTACATCTAGTTCTAGATCCTTGAGGAATCGCCATACTGTTTTCCATAATGGTTGAACTAGTTTACAATCCCACCAACAGTGTAAAAGTGTTCCTATTTCTCCACATCCTCTCCAACACCTGTTGTTTCCTGACTTCTTAATGATTGCCATTCTAACTGGTGTGAGTAAGTAAAAAAGATCATAAGTAAAAATGCATTCAGGACCCTGATAAACCCATGGTAAAGTCAAAAAATCAGAAGATGCTCTTCAACTTACAGTGGGGTTATTTATTTCCGGATAGACCCATCTCAAAATTTAAAAATTGTAAGTTGAACCATCATATGTTGAGGACCATGTGTGTTTGGCACATGAGAAGGACATGAATTTTGGGGGGCCAGGGGTAGAATGCTATGGACTGAACTAATGTGTCTCTCTAAAATTCATATGTGATGACCCTAGTTTCTGATATGAGGAAATGAAGTTCGTTGTTTAGGCCACCCAGTCTATGGTATTCTTTTTATATCATCTTGCACTGACTAAGACAGGCATTTATAAAACACAGTTGCTCTGGCACTAAAAGGAACAAATTATATGCAGCAATAAAGGTGGGTGTTAAAAAATGTTGTGCTGAGTGAAAAATGCCAGACCCTCCCCCAACATATCCTCTACGTAATTCCATTTCTATGAAGTTCTATAATTGGCAGGACAAATCTAATGTATGCGATTGAGATCAGATCAATGGTTGCTTTGGGGGTGTGGGGTGGGAGTAACCGGGAAGGGGTATAGGGAAACTTTCTACGGGATGGAAGTACTCTGTATCTTCCTCAGGATATTCATTTGTCAAACCCCATGGAACTCTACAATTAAGACCTGTGCATTTCACTGTATGAAAATGATACCTCAGTAAATGGAATATGTGATAAAAAAAAAAAAAAAAAAAAAAAAAGTTAGAAAGATTGACTAGGTTCAGTGGCTCACGCCTGTAATCCCAGCACTTTGGGAGGCCAAGGCAGGCAGATCATTTGAGGTCAGGAGTTCAAGACCAGCCTGGTTAACATGGCGAAACCCCATCTCTACGAAAAATACAAAAAAAAAAAAAAAAAAAGAAAAATTTCAATTTAACAACCTGACATCACAACTAAAAGAACTAGAAAACCAAAAGCAAACCAACTCAAAAGCTAGCAGAAGATAAGAAATAACCAAAATCAGACCTGAACTGAAGGTGATCAAGACATGAGAAATCTTTCAAAAGATCAGTGAATCTTGGTGTTGATTTTTTTGAAAAAAAAAAAAAAAACTAATATAATAGACTGCTAGCTAGACTAAACAGAAGAAAAGAGAAGATCCAAATTAACACAATTAGAAATCACAAAGGTGATATCACCACTGACCCCACAGAAATACAAATAACCATCAGAGAATATTATGAACATTTCTATGCAAAGAAACTAGAAAATGTAGAGGAAATGGATAAATTCCTGGATGCATACACCCTCCCAGGACTGAACTAGGAAGAAATGGAATTCTTGAACAGACCAGTAGTGAGCTCCAAAATCGAGTCAGTAATAAATACTCTGCCAACCAAAAAAAGCCCAGGACCAGACAGATTCGCAGCTGAGTTCTACCAGATGTACAAAGAAGAGCTGGTATCATTCCTACTGAAACTATTCCAAAAAATTGAGGAGGAGGGATTCATCCCCATCTCATTCTATGAGGCCAGCATCATGCAAATATCAAAACCTGGCACAGACACAACAAAAAAGAAAACTTCAGGCCAATATATTTGCTGAACATCGATGCAAAAATCCTAAACAAAATACTGGCAAACTGAATCCAGCAGTATATCAAAAAGCTTATCCACCATGATCAAGTTGGCTTTATCCCTGGGATGAAAGATTGGTTCAACATATTCAAATCAATAAATGTGATCCATCACATAAACAGAACTAAAGACAAAAAACCACATGATTATCTCAATAGATGCAGAAAACGCTCTTGATAAAATTCAAAACCTTTTCATGTTAAAACTCTGAATTACACATTGAAGGAACATACCTCAAAATAAGAAGAGCCATCTGTAAAAACCCCACAACTAGCATCATACTGAATGGGCAAAAGTGGGAAGCATTCCCCTTGAAAACCAGCCCAAGACAAGGATGCCCTCTCTCACGACTCCTATTCAACATAGTATTGGAAGCCCTGGCCAGGGCAATCAGGCAAGAGAAATAAATAAAAGACATCTGAATAGGAATAGAGGAAATCAAATTATTCCTGTTTGCAGAAGACATGATCCTCTATCTAGAAAACTCCATAGTCTTGGCCCAAAAGCTCCTTAAGCTGATAAACAGCTTCAGCAAAGTCTCAGGATGCAAAATCAGTGTGCAAAATTTACTAGCATTTCTGTACACCAACAGCCATCAAGCTGAGAGCCAAATCAGGAATGCAAATCCCAATCACACTTACCACAAAAAGAATAAAATACCTAGGAATAGAACTGACCAAGTAGGTGAAAGATCTCTAGATGAGCACTACAAAACACTGCTCAAAGAAATCAGTGATGACACAAATAAATGGAAAAATATTCCATGCTCATGAATAGGAAGAATCAATAGCATTAACATGACCATACTGCCAAAAGTAATTTACAGATTTCAATGCTATTCCTATCAAACTACCAATGACATTTTTCACTTAACTAATAAAAACTATTTTCAAATTCACATGTATCCAGAAATGAGCCCAAATAGCCAAGGCAGTCCTGTGCAAAAAGAACAAAGCTGGAGGTATCATGCTACCTGACTTCAATCTATACAAAAGGGCTGCAGTAACAAAAACAGCATAGTACTGGTACAAAAGCAGACACATAGACCAGTGGAACAGAATAAACAACCCAAAAATAAGGCCGCACACCTACAATCATCTAATCCTTGGCAGTGCTGACAAAAACAGGCTTTGGGAAAAGGACTCCATTCAATAAATGGTGTTGGGATAAACCACATGTGGAAGATTGAGCCTTGGACCCTTTCCTTACACCATATGTAAAAATCAACTCAAGATGGATCAAAAACTTAAATGTAAAACTTAAAACGATAAAAACCCTGCAAGACAACCCAGGCAGCACCCTCTAGACATAAGATTTAGGCAAAGATTTCATTCTGAAGACACCAGTAGCAATTGCAACAAAAGGAAAAAATTGACATATGGGATCTAATTAAATGAAAGAGCTTCTGCACGGCAAAAGAAACTATCAACAGAGACAACTATCAACAGCCTACAGAAAGGGAGAAAAATTTTGCAGACTACACATTGACAAAGGTCTAATATCCATCATTTATAAGGAACTTAAACATATTTGCAAGGAAAAAAAAAAGCCTCTTTAAAAAGTAAGCAAATGACATGAACAGACACTTTTCAAAAGAAGACATTCATATGGCCAACAAGCATATGAAAAAAAGCTGAACATCACTTATAATTAGAGAAATGCACGTCAGAACCACAATGAGATACCGTCTTACACCAGTTAGAGTGGTTATTATTAAAAAGTCAAAAAATAACAAATGCTGGCAAGGTTGTGGAGAAAAAGGAACATTTGTACACTTTGGTGGAAGTGTAAATTCCTTCAACCATTGTGGAAAACAATATTGCCCTTTCTGTGGAAAACACCGTTGCCATTCCTCAAAGAGCTAAAATCAGAACTCTCATTTGACTCAGAAATCCCATTACTGGGTGTATATACCCAAAGGAATATAAATCATTCTACCATAAAGACACAGGCAAGCATGTTTGTTGTAGCACTGTTGACAATAGCGAAAAAATGGAATCAACCTAAATGCCCATCAGTGGTAGCCTGAACAAAGAAAATGTGGTATGTATAAACTACAGAATACCATGCAACCATAAAAAAAAAAAAAAACTAGGTCATGATTTTACAGAAACATGGATGGAGCTAGAGGCTATTATCCTAAGCAAACTAATGTGTGAACAGGAAACCAAATACCACATGTTCTCACTTATAAGTGGGCACTAAATTATAAGAACACATTGACACACAGAGAGGAACAACAGACATGGTGGCCTACCAGAGGGTGGGTGGAAGGAGGAAGAGGATCAGGAAAAATAACTAATGAGTACTAGGCTTAATACCTAGGTGATGAAATAATCTGTACAACAAATTTCTATTATATGTTACCTATATAACAAACCTGTACATGTACCCCTGAACTTAAAAGGTAAAGAAGAAAACTACAAAACATTGCTGAAAGAAATTAAGGAAGACATAAATAAATATAAGGACATCCCATGTTCATGAATTTCAGGCTTTAATATTGTTAAGATGCCAGTATCCTAGCAAGCAGTCTACAGGTTCAATGCAATCCCTATCAAAATTCCAACAGCATTTTTGTAGAAAATCTATTCGAATATTCATATGGACTATCAGCAGACCTCAAGTAGCCAAAATAATTTTGAAAATGAAGAACAAATATGTAGGACTCACAATTCCTGATTTCAAATCTTAATATAAATCTACAGCAATTAAAACACTAGGGTACTTGCCAGGCATGGTGGCTCACGCCTGTAATCCTAGCACTTTGGGAGGCTGAGATGGGCAGATCACGAGGTCAGGAGATCGAGACCATCCTGGCTAAGACGGTGAAACCCCGTCTCTACTAAAAATACAAAAAAAAAACTTTGCCAGGTGTGGTGGCGGTCACCTGTAGTCCCAGCTACTCGGGAGGCTGAGGCAGGAGAATGGCGTGAACCCGGGAGGTGGAGCTTGCGGTGAGCTGAGATGGTGCCACTGCCCTCCAGCCTGGGCAACAGAGCGAGACTCTGTCTCAACAACAACAACAGAACGCTAGGGTAATAGTATAAGGAGAGAGATAGAGATCAATGGCATAGAATTAGAGGACCCACAAATAAGAACTCTTACACATATGGTGAAGTGAGTTTTGTTTTTGTTTCTTGTTTTTGTTTTTGTTTTTTGTTTTTGTTTTTGTTTTTTGTTTTTTGTTTTTTGTTTTTAGATGGAATCTTGCTCTTCCGTCCAGGCTGGAGCACAGAGACACAATCTCAGCTCACCGCAACCTCTGCCTCCCAGATTTAAGCAGTTCTCCTGCCTCAGCCTCCCAAGTAGCTGGGATTACAGGCACCCACTACTATGCCTGGCTAATTTTTGTATTTTTATAGAGACAGGGTTTTACCATGTTGCTCAGGCTCGAACTCCTGATCTCAGGTAATCTGCTCACCTCAGCCTCCCAAACTGCTGGTCAGTTCCGAGCTACCACGCCTGACCATGAAGTGAATTTTGACAAGGGCACTATGATCATTCAATATGAAAAACAGTCTTTTTCAACAAATGGGAAAGTTGGAAATCCCTGTGCAAATTAATGACATTGAGCCCTTGTTTTACACCATATACAAAAATCAACTTAAAATAGATTAAAGACTGAAACCCTTAAGAGCCAAAACTATAAAACCATTAGATGAAAATATAGGGGAATGTCTTGATGACACTGGATTTGGCAGTGATTTCTTGGATATGACACCAAAAACACAGGCAACAAAGGAAAAAAATAGGTAAGTTGAACTTTATCAAAATTTGAAAGTTTCCTGCATCAAAAAACACTCTCCGAAGAATGAAAAGTCAACCCATACAGTGTGAAAAGATTTTCAAATTGTGTATCTGCTAATGGATTACTATCCGGAATATATAGGGAACTCTGATAATTCAATGTCAAAAAAAAAAAAAAAAACAGCCCACTTCAAAAACAAGCAAAAGATTATAATGGACATTTATCCAAAAAAGATATACTAATTGCCAATAAACACATGAAAAACACTCTATATCGTAGTCATTAGGGTAATGCAAATCAAAGCCACAATGAGATACCACTTTTTGATCAAAGACCACTGAGAATAACAATTGTTGGCAAAGATGCAGAGAAATTGGAATGCTTTTGCACTTCTGCTGGAAATATAAGAAGGCACAATTACTAAGGAAAACAGTTCAGGAAATGAAAGTGTTCTGGAAATAGATAATGTTGAAGGTTATATATAATATCATGTATATACTTAATGCCTCAGAATAGTCCACTTAAAATGGTCAAAATGATGATATGTTTTATGACAATAAAAATAGATATAAAAAGAGAAGGGAGCAATTAAAAGTTATTATTGGCTACTTCTTCTCTGGTGTTTGTTTCAGTTCATAAATTAGTTTTCTAACCCAAATTCATACTTGTGTAGTACGTTTACAGTTTACAATAAAATATTTAGTAAAACTTAGTTCTCATATTAGGAATGGGTATATTGAATTAAGGGCAATAATTCCTTTATTGTAATGTCTGTGAGCGCACAAGGTTCCAAAATGCCAGTTATGCTCCAACTGATTAATTATTAGACTTATAAATAGTACAAGAGTGGTGATTGCAAACTTTTACATTCATGTTCACTGTATGCCAGTACAGTGCCCAATTCCTGAATCTCCTTTAACCTTGTAGCAACCCTCAGAGTTATTCCGTATCTTCCCCCATTTTCTATAGAGTCTCCCTGAAAGTAGTAAATGCTGCACAGGAAGGCTGCAGTCAAGGCCTTGCTGTATTGAACAAAGCTGCAGCTTGTTGTAGACATCCGTGTGCAAGTCTGCTGCTCTGGGGCTAACCTCTCCTTCACATTCTGTCCTAGGAGAGATTGGGATGATGACTGTCACCCTGCAAGGTCTGATGGTGTAACTCAAGAAGGCTTGGTGGAGAGCTTGTGTCTGATTGACCTGAAGGGTGGACACTCTGTTGAGACCACTGATGAGGTGGCCACAGAGGGAGGAGTGATGACTAACGTTCCAGGAGAGTGTTCTGGGTTCAGGGGCCAGTGGGGCCCAGGAGATATTCTTCAGAGAATTGTAACATAATTTTGCAGAGTATTCCAGGTGTTCAAGGATCAAGTAAAACACTGCTGATATCACACATGTAGTGTAAACTAAGTGAAGTCATAGAGGTGAAATGTGCTGTTTTGTTTCTGAAAGAATGTGAGTTATTGAGAGGATACTGTACTTTTTCTACCTAGAGCACAGTTTATTTACTTCAGAGAAGCTAGACATCACTGACCTCAAAATAAGTAATTTTGATGCAACAACCCAAGTAATTACTTGTCAGAGGTATAAGATAGTTTTGATACAGCTTTGAAGCCCTAGTAAGAACTTTACAGTTAGAGCAATAAACTTATGGTTAAATATTAAACATTATTGAATGAATGGAATGCTTCATATCTAATGCAGCCTCTCAATGGGTCCATTTGTATTCTTTATCACAAAGGTAAAGACTGGAAAAGCAAACAGTTTCACTGCTTAAGAAAATCTTTCCTTTCTGGCGGTGGTCTTCTGGGGGTTGGGTGTTAACCAGCACACCCCTGAGCTACTGGCCTCAGTACAACCTGCGATTGCCTGGATGGCCAGGCTGTGCCAGCCCCTGCACTCTCGCCAGGGCTGCCACCTGGAAGAACATACCACTTAGCACACTCGTGCTTTTGGACACATAACACACCCATCAGGTTAATTATATATATGAACAAAATATTTTATAATTTAATACAGATTTATTCTATCTTACAAGGTCTTGGAGGCAAGCATATTCTCTGTCCTCTGTGAGTTCACAGCGTAGAAGCAGAATATGCTACACCCACACATGTCCCAGCTAGAATGAAGGTTTTCCTTACTTTTTCTAGCTTACTTTCTTTTTTCAACATAATCTATAAGCTAAAGGCAAGGGATTAGGATAGAGGTGGCCTTTGACTTGGCTTGTTCTCAAAATGATAGGGGCTTATTGTGACCACCAAGGGTTCCCATCATGTCTCCCTGCTTTGTGGGCTCTGTTAATTCTTCCTGGAGTAGCCTTTCCTACTGCTGGTCTGCCTGAAAAGCTCATAATTCTTCTGCTCCTTTTCTTTGTACCTTCACTGCTATCGTTTTCCCAACACTGGACGTACTTGGTCCCTCTATTCTGCATGGCACCATGGTGCCTTCCACACGCATCTATTTTAGCACATTCAATAGGATCTGTGGTGGCATGTCTCTCTTTTTTTCTACACTATGAGCTTCTGGAGTGAGGCAAGTATGATTTGTGGCTTAAGTGGAAATCTTGGCTTTGCAAGACCAGTGTAGCCGTGTAGTCTTCGTATTTTCTCACAGGATCTAGAAATTAGATCCCAACTGATTTGTGAGAAACCCGGAGGAGAATGGGAATTTGTATGGTAGTATTTGCAGCTATGAAAATACATGGTTCAGTGGATCTTCCTACCCCAGCTAAGACACAAATGGTTGGAAAGTTTTTATTCTTGTCCACATCTTATAGGCCAGAGGGCTTACAGTAGGAGAGGTGGGCGGTGTTCACTCAACAGTAGTGCTCTCTTGCTAAATTAGTGCCAAGCAGACAAGGAGAACACGAGCAGGCATGATCGCTGGGCTTCCAGTTGTTCTCATGTGGGTGAGTTCTCTTTCCAACCTGTGTGGTCATGCTATCTAGAATCCCTTCAGCATTCCTTATTGAGTGAAAAAAACTGACCAAAAGGAAAAATATCAAACCTGTCTGATGAATGATTGCTAAGTGGAGGTCCTGTCTTTCTATATATTTGACCATGAATCCTCAGCATATTATGGAGTATAGTTCTCATAAAATAGGTCTTTTAATTCTGTGTAGAATACCCATGTGTATTCTGAAAATTCAGAAGTAGTATTTTGAAAATGAATGTCTTATTTATTTTGGGCTTACTTAATAATTTTTCTCTATAAATATGCCATCTTTAGCTCTTTGAGAGATACAATCTTATGAGAATGATGCAAAGGGTAAGAATGTGGGAATGCCAGTGCCTATTATTCTAGCTCCAGTCACAACATCACACTCTCAGGAGTAGTTCTGAGTGTTGGTTCTCTTTCTGGTGGCAGCTCTTTGCCTTTAGGAGATCTGTGAACTGGTCAGGCTGCCGTCTGGCATATTTTCTCCTTCAGACAAGTCAGTAATATGAAAATGGAGTTCTCAATTTCTTCCCTTTTCAAAGTTGGCCTCAGAGATTTTTCTGTGTCAACAAGATGAAACACCTGTTTGATTTTATTCCAACATCTAGAATCCTAAGCTTTTTTAAAGAATTGATTTAAGAAATGAGAATTCAGTCCAACAGAGAATTGATTACCTGCCCTCTTTTGTAGAATGTCAGTAGAATTTGTTATTTTCATGTTACAGATAAGAGTACAGAGTTTTTAAGTGTAGTTGATTTGCTGAAAGTAGTTACATCTGTGGCTAAGCCATAATTAACATTTAATTCTTTGGCTTTTAGGTCAGCTTGGGTTTTATCTATTGTCATTTTTCCCAGTAGTTTCAAAAACACAAAGTTATGGAAAGCCAATTCTGTTATGTTGCTTTAAGCTCCTTTAGACCTCTGGTAAAGCAGCTTGATGTTCTGGAAGTGTTTCATAGGTTTTCTTCACCTACTAAGATGACAGTGGACAAATAAGAGAGTCTGTTGGGAGGCTGGGCGCGGTGGCTCACGCCTGTAATTCCAGCACTTTGGGAGGCCGAGGCGGGCAGATCATGAGGTCAGGAGATCGAAAACCATCCTGGCTAACATAGTGAAACCCCGTTTCTACTAAAAATACAAAAAATTAGTTGGGCGTGGTGGCGGGCTCCTGTTGTCCCAGCTACTCGGGAGGCTGAGGCAGGAGAGTGGCGTGAACCCGGGAGGCAAAGCTTGCAGTTTGCAGTGAGCCGAGATCACGCCACTGCACTCAACCTGGGTGACAGAGCGAGACCCTGTCTCCAAGAAAAAAGAGTGTGTGTTGGGAAAAGAAACTTTTTATTTGTACCACTTGAAACAGCAACATTGTCCTCACATGCAGCTCAGAAGATGAATGTAGCTGAGTTCGTATACCTGCCTGGTCCCTTCTCTCCTGGATTAGCAGATCTGCTAGGAAAACAGGCTGGTAGCACACCCTGCCCTCAATTCACTGTTCTCCCAAGGCATGCCCTGCCGGGCCCAGAGCATGCTCCGATTAGAGTGTAGTCATGAAAGATAGCAAAGATGTCTGGTCTCATACTTACTTTATTTTTAACTTCTTTCCTACCTTTCATGTAAAGAAACAGATATTGAGGAATAGTTGTGTGTCAGACCATTATTTTGTAATTAAAATAATCCAAAGATCATGCAGTGATCTTTAAAGCCATGCACTAATTTAAAGAATAATTTCTATTACAATTAAAACTGCAAGTAAAATATCACTTTGATAATCTTTAGGTAATTGGTAGCCTTGTATGTACCTAAGCATTTGAATGTAACGCTTTTCTGTGAAAGAATTATAATAAAAGGCTACATGTTTCTTGCCTTTTGTATCACTTGGAGAATGCAGTGCTGACTTTACATTCAGTTTTAACTATGAAGAGGAAAGGAAATAATAAGTGTATTGGTACCAGAGCCAAGAAGACACACATAAAATGACCCAAACAGATAAGAAGTAAATTGTTGGGGCTACTCTCCACTGGCGCTCTGTGCACATCAGGTGTTTGAGGCTGCCACTTCACAGGTGACCAGCTCATTCAACCTGCACAAGTTATGGAGGGGCGGAGCAAGATGGCCGAATAGGAACAGCTCCAGTCTCCAACTCCCAGCACGAGCGACACAGAAGACCGGTGATTTCTGCATTTTCAACTGAGGTACTGGGGTCATCTCTCTAGGGAGTGCCGGACAATCGGTGCGGTCAGCTGCTGCAGCCTGACCAGCGTGAGCTGAAGCAGGGCGAGGCATCGCCTCACCTGGAAGCGCAAGGGGGAAGGAATCCCTTTTCCTAGCCAGGGGAACTGAGACACACACACCTGGAAAATCGGGTAACTCCCACCCCAATACTGCGCTTTAAGGAACAGGCACACCAGGAGAATATATCCCACACCTGGCCGGGAGGGTCCCACGCCCACGGAGCCTCCCTCACTGCTAACACAGCCGTCTGCGGCGATCTATCCGCAAGGCAGCAGCGAGGCTGGGGGAGGGGCGCCCGCCATTGCTGAGGCTTAAGTAGGTAAACAAAGCCGCTGGGAAGCTCGAACTGGGTGGAGCTCACAGCAGCTCAAGGAAGCCTGCCTGTCTCTGTAGACTCTACCTCTGCGGACAGCGCACAGCTGCAGTCCTTAGGGGAAAGAGCGGGGCCGCCGCAGACGCGAACGACTCTGTCTGACAGCTTTGGGGAGAGCCGTGGATCTCCAAACGCGGAGGGTGAGATCTGAGAACGGACAGACTGCCTGCTCAGGTGGGTCCCTGACCCCTGAGTAGCCTAGCTGGGAGACATCCCCCACTAGGGCAGTCTGACACCCCACACCTCACAGGGTGGCGTCACCCCTGAGAGGAAACTTCCAAAGAAAGAATCAGACAGGTACACTCGCTGTTCAGCAATATTCTATCTTCGGCAACCTCTGCTGCTGATACCCAGGCAAACAGGGTCTGGAGTGGACCTCAAGCAATCTCCAACAGACCAACAGACAGTCCTTCTGACTGTCAGACGGAAAACTATCAAACAGGAAGGACACCTATACCAAAACCCCATCAGTACGTCACCATCATCAAAGTCCAGAGACAGATAAAACCACAAAGATGGGGAAGAAGCAGGGCAGAAAAGCTGGAAATTCAAAAATAAGAGCGCATCTCCCCCTGCAAAGGAGCGCAGCCCATCGCCAGCAACGGATCAAAGCTGGTCAGAGAATGACTTTGACGAGATGAGAGAAGAAGGCTTCAGTCCATCAAACCTCTCAGAGCTAAAGGAGGAATTACGTACCCAGCGCAAAGAAACTAAAAATCTGAAAAAAAAGTGGAAGAATTGACAGCTAGACTAATTAATGCAGAGAAGATCATAAACGAAATGACAGAGATGAAAACCATGACACGAGAAATACGTGACAAATGCACAAGCTTCAGTAACCGACTCGATCAACTGGAGAAAGAGTATCAGCGATTGAGGATCAATGAATGAATGAAGCGAGAAGAGAAACCAAAAGAAAAAAGAAGAAAAGAAATGAACAAAGCCTGCAAGAAGTATGGGATTATGTAAAAAGACCAAATCTACGTCTGATTGGGGTGCCTGAAAGTGAGGGGGAAAATGGAACCAAGTTGGAAAACACTCTTCAGATATCATCCAGGAGAACTTCCCCAACCTAGTAGGGCAGGCCAACATTCAAATTCAGGAAATACAGAGAACGCCACAAAGATACTCCTCCAGAAGAGCAACTCCAAGACACATAATTGCCAGATTCACCAAAGTTGAAATGAAGGAAAAAATCTTAAGGGCAGCCAGAGAGAAAGGTCGGGTTACCCACAAGGGAAGCCCATCAGAATAACAGCAGACCTCTCGGCAGAAACTCTACAAGCCAGAAGAGAGTGGGGGCCAATATTCAACGTTCTTAAAGAAAAGAATTTTCAACCCAGAATTTCATATCCAGCCAAACTAAGCTTCATCAGTGAAGGAGAAATAAAATCCTTTACAGATAAGCAAATGCTTAGAGATTTTGTCACCACCAGGCCTGCCTTACAAGAGACCCTGAAGGAAGCCCTAAACATGGAAAGGAACAACCGGTACCAGCCATTGCAAAAACATGCCAAAATGTAAAGACCATCGAGGCTAGGAAGAAACTGCATCAACTAACGAGCAAAATAACCAGTTAATATCATAATGACAGGATCAAGTTCACACATAACATATTAACCTTAAATGTAAATGGACTAAATGCTCCAATTAAAAGACACAGACTGGCAAACTGGATCAAGAGTCAAGACCCATCAGTCTGCTGTATTCAGGAGACCCATCTCACATGCAGAGACATACATAGGCTCAAAATAAAGGGATGGAGAAAGATCTACCAAGCAAATGGAGAACAAAAAAAAGCAGGGGTTGCAATCCTAGTCTCTGATAAAACAGACTTTAAACCATCAAAGATCAAAAGAGACAAAGAAGGCCATTACATAATGGTAAAGGGATCAATTCAACAGGAAGAGCTAACTCTCCTAAATATATGCACCCAATACAGGAGCACCCAGATTCATAAAGCAAGTCCTTAGAGACCTACAAAGAGACTTAGACTCCCATACAATAATAATGGGAGACTTCAACACTCCACTGTCAACATTAGACAGATCAACGAGACAGAAAGTTAACAAGGATATCCAGGAATTGAACTCATCTCTGCACCAAGCGGACCTAATAGACATCTATAGAACTCTCCACCCCAAATCAACAGAATATACATTCTTCTCAGCACCACATCGCACTTATTCCAAAATTGACCACATAATTGGAAGTAAAGCACTCCTCAGCAAATGTACAAGAACAGAAATTATAACAAACTGTCTCTCAGACCACAGTGCAATCAAACTAGAACTCAGGACTAAGAAACTCAATCAAAACCGCTCAACTACATGGAAACTGAACAACCTGCTCCTGAATGACTACTGGGTACATAACGAAATGAAAGCAGAAATAAAGATGTTCTTTGAAACCAATGAGAACAAAGATACAACATACCAGAATCTCTGGGACACATTTAAAGCAGTGTGTAGAGGGAATTTATAGCACTAAATGCCCACAAGAGAAAGCAGGAGAGATCTAAAATTGACACTCTAACATCACAATTAAAAGAACTAGAGAGGCAAGAGCAAACACATTCAAAAGCTAGCAGAAGGCAAGAAATAACTAAGATCAGAGCAGAACTGAAGGAGATAGAGACACAAAAAACCCTCAAAAATCATGAATCCAGGAGTTGGTTTTTTGAAAAGATCAACAAATTGACAGACCGCTAGCTAGACTAATAAAGAAGAAAAGAGAGAGGAATCAAATAGACGCAATAAAAAATGATAAAGGGGATATCACCACCGACCCCACAGAAATACAAACACCATCAGAGAATACTATAAATGCCTCTACGCAAATCAACTAGAAAATCTAGAAGAAATGGATAATTTCCTGGACACTTACACTCTCCCAAGACTAACCAGGAAGAAGTTGAATCCCTGAATAGACCAATAGCAGGCTCTGAAATTGAGGCAACAATTAATAGCCTACCCACAAAAAATCCCCAGGACCAGATGGATTCACAGCTGAATTCTACCAGAGGTACAAGGAGGAGCTGGTACCATTCCTTCTGAAACTATTTCAATCAATAGAAAAAGAGGGAATCCTCCCTAACTCTTTTATGAGGCCAACATCATCCTGATACCAAAGCCTGGCAGAGACACAACAAAAAAAGAGAATTTTAGACCAATATCCCTGATGAACATCGATGCAAAAATCCTCAATAAAATACTGGCAAACCGGATTCAGCAGCACATCAAAAAGCTTATCCACCATGATCAAGTGGGCTTCATCCCTGGGATGCAAGGCTGGTTCAACATTCGCAAATCAATAAACGTAATCCAGCATATAAACAGAACCAAAGACAAGAACCACATGATTATCTCAATAGATGCAGAAAAGGCTTTTGACAAAATTCAACAGCCCTTTATGCTAAAAACGCTCAATAATTTGGTATTGATGGAACGTACCTCAAAAATAAGAGCTATTTATGACAAACCCACAGCTAATATCATACTGAATGGGCAAAAACTGGAAAAATTCCCTTTGAAAACTGGCACAAGACAGGGATGCCCTCTCTCACCACTCCTATTCAACATAGTGTTGGAAGTTCTGGCTAGGGCAATCAGGCAAGAGAAAGAAATCAAGGGTATCCAGTTAGGAAAAGAAGAAGTCAAATTGTCCCTGTTTGCAGATGACATGATTGTATATTTAGAAAACCCCATCGTCTCAGCCCAAAATCTCCTTAAGCTGATAAGCAACTTCAGCAAAGTCTCAGGATACAAAATTAATGTGCAAAAATCACAAGCATTCTTATACACCAGTAACAGACAAGCAGAGAGCCAAATCAGGAATGAACTTCCATTCACAATTGCTTCAAAGAGAATAAATACCTAGGAATCCAGCTTACAAGGGATGTAAAGGACCTCTTCAAGGAGAACTACAAACCACTGCTCAGTGAAATCAAAGAGGACACAAACAAATGGAAGAACATACCATGCTCATGGATAGGAAGAATCAATATCGTGAAAATGGCCATACTGCCCAAGGTGATTTATAGATTCAATGCCATCCCCATCAAGCTACCAATGACTTTCTTCACAGAATTGGAAAAAACTGCTTTAAAGTTCATATGGAACCAAAAAAGAGCCCGCATTGCCAAGACAATCCTAAGTCAAAAGGACAAAGCTGGAGGCGTCACGCTACCTGACTTCAACTATACTACAAGGCTACAGTAACCAAAACAGCATGGTACTGGTACCACAACAGAGATATAGACCAATGGAACAGAACAGAGTCCTCAGAAATAATACCACACAT
The DNA here is from genome assembly GCF_009764315.1 of Trachypithecus francoisi. NCBI lineage: Eukaryota > Metazoa > Chordata > Mammalia > Primates > Cercopithecidae > Trachypithecus > Trachypithecus francoisi. The sequence goes on from NW_022681472.1 coordinate 2,298,479, forward strand.
CTACAGCCATCTGATCTTTGACAAACCTGAGAGAAACAAGAAATGGGGAAAGGATTCCTATTTAATAAATGGTGCTGGGAAAATTGGCTAGCCATAAGTAGAAAGCTGAAACTGGATCCTTTCCTTACCCCTTATACGAAAATTAATTCAAGATGGATTAGAGACTTAAATGTTAGACCTAATACCATAAAAACCCTAGAAGAAAATCTAGGTAGTACCATTCAGGACATAGGCATGGGCAAGGACTTCATGTCTAAAACACCAAAAGCAACGGCAGCAAAAGCAAAATTGACACATGGGATCTAATTAAACTAAAGAGCTTTTGCACAGCTAAAGAAACTACCATCAGAGTGAACAGGCAACCTACAGAATGGGAAAAAATTTTTGCAACCTACTCATCTGACAAAGGGCTAATATCCAGAATCTACAAAGAACTCAAACAAATATACAAAAAAAAAAACAAACAACCCCATCAAAAAGTGGGAAAGGATATGAACAGACATTTCTCAAAAGAAGACATCCATACAGCCAACAGACACATGAAAAATGCTCATCATCACTCGCCATCAGAGAAATGCAAATCAAAACCACAATGAGATACCATCTCACACCAGTTAGAATGGCAATCATTAAGAAGTCAGGAAACACAGGTGTTGGAGAGGATGTGGAGAATAGGAACACTTTTACACTGTTGGTGGGATTGTAAACTAGTTCAACCATTATGGAAAACAGTATGGCGATTCCTCAAGGATCTAGAACTAGATGTACCATATGACCCAGCCATCCCACTACTGGTATATACCCAAAGGATTATAAATTACTCTACTACAAAGACACATGCACACGTATGTTTATTGCGGCACTATTCACAATAGCAAAGACTTGGAATCAACCCAAATGTCCATCTGTGACAGACTGGATTAGAAAATGTGGCACATATACACCATGGAATACTATGCAGCCATAAAAAGGATGAGTTTGCGTCCTTTGTAGGGACATGGATGCAGCTGGAAACCATCATTCTTAGCAAACTATCACAAGAAGAGAAACCAAACACCGCATGTTCTCACTCATAGGTGGGAACTGAACAATGAGATCACTTGGACTCGGGAAGGGGAACATCACACACTGGGCCTATCATGGGGAGGGGGGAGGAGGGAGGGATTGCATTGGGGAGTTATACATGATATAAAAGTCATGCACATGTACCCTAGAACTTAAAGTATAATAAAAAAAAAAAAAAAAAAAAAAGAAGTAAATTTTTAAGATTTCTTTATCTAAACCAATACAGTATTTCCCTCCCCGCCCCCCGCCACTCTCCCCTTTTTTATAAAGCCAGTCAATTTAGCAGTGGAAGAGTTGTGGGGTTTGATACAATATTATAACTGGAAAAAGAAAAGTCTATTTTTTAAGTTACTGATTTCATTTTAATAAAAGACATAGCACTTAAGTGATAGCACTTGAGTTTGTGATCGAGATTGGACAGGCAATCAGCCACAAATTCCCTTTTCCGCAGCTGTGATACAGCGTTTATAGCTACCTCATTAGGGCGATGAGGAGATAAGAAAATACCATGTGAAAACACCCAGCATGTGGCCAATAAACAGCAGCAGTTCAATAAATGATAGTACAGATTGATTGCAGTTAAGTTGCAAGACACAGTCATGCCGTTGTGAGTCACACAGTTCCCCACAGGTAGCCTTCTGTTCCTCCTGAGACACACCTTGCCCCTTTCTCACCTCACCACCTCCGAGACTCCCTCCACCCCTGCCTGGACCGCCCCAACCTGGTCCTTCTGATTCTTCGCTGAACCAAAGGTGTGTCTAACTCACCAGTTCTCATTTATTTGCTTGTTTATTTTGCATCCTATCTTGTTTAAAAATTGATTTTAATTGTCTTAGAAAAATACCAGGATTCACAGAGTGCACAAATCTGTATGCAAGAGAAGCAGCAAGCTGCGTTAAAGTAGGAGACTCGGTCAACAACAAGGCTCAGGACTCTGCCCGAAAACAGATCTGTTAACAAGAAAAGCACAGCAATATCTGGTAGTGACATCTTAGAAAAATTTCCTTATAAGGAAGAAGCTATAATACAGAAATAAAATAATACAGGAGGACAAATATAGTAACCTGTTTAATTAGGATGATTTCTGTTAATATCTGTTGGTACAAGCTGCCAGAATAACAGCTCAGTGAGATTGTAGATTCTGTAGTATTTATTGGCCCTCTTATCATGGGAAAGTTTTAAGCATCTCTGAGCATAGTTTCCTAATGAGTAAAATGGAGATTAAAAACACTTCAGGGGCTACAAAAAACTTACTGAAACATAGTGTCTGGTACCAGAGTCTGTATATAGAAGATGCCCAATAATTTTTTTTTTTTTTTTTTTTGAGACAGAGTCTCGCTCTGTTGCCCAGGCTGGAGTGCAGTGGTGCTATCTCGGCTCACTGCAACCTCTGCCTCCAGGGTCCAAGCAATTTTCCTTCCTCAGCCCCCCGAGTAGTTGGGATTACAGGTGCTTGGTGACCATGCCAAGCTAATTTTTGTATTTTTAATAGAGATGGAGTTTCGCCATGTTGCCCAGGCTAGTCTCGAACTCCTGGCCTCAAGCGATCTGCCTGCTTCAGCCTCCCAAAGTGCTGGGATTACAGGCGTAAGCCACCGCGCCTGGCCAATGCTCAATTAATTTTAGCTATTTTATTGTTAATAGTAATTTGTAATATTTTATGTAGTAGAGGTAATTTTAGAAATCTAGTCCTGGAATATTCCTTAAGCTATCTAGAGGAGGGAATAAAAGAGCCAAACTTTTAAGCTACTGCTCAATAAATGATGGCTTCTTGCAGATTGTCCCTCAATAAGTATTAAAGTGGCAGTGAGTTTAAAGTTATACTGCTGGCATACTTTCATCCTTTGTTTCATGCAGTAAATATCTTTAGTGTAGAGTGCTGAGGATGCAGCCATTTCAGGGTCTTGTTGGAAATGACAGTCCTGTAAGTAGACAGTTGCCACGCAGGGTGCAGGGGGAGCCTGTCAGGGCTCAGAGGGGAGCATGGGGAGGCAGAGCCCTAGGGGAGGTGCCCCCAGGAAAGACAGCTGTGCTTAGCTGGGAAGGAGGAATTATAGGGGCTGGCTGCAGGATTAGGGGCAGCAAGGGGCAGGATAACTCACCCAAGTGGAACATGTGAAGGGGAAGTGGTATGGTTGAAGCTGGAGTTGAAGGTTGAAGCTAGAGTGCTAGAAGCACCCAGGGCATGAAGGGCTGACACTTCATGTGAGGAAAAGATGCAGTATGGAAAGCACAAGGAGTACCAGAGGACGCGCATCAGGTCTGTGTTTTAGAAAACCGACAGAAATAATGTGAAGAATGAATTGAGGGTGGGCTGGGCTTCCAGCCTTGGCGACAAACACATCTCTGAGGAGGTTTGCCTCTGAGAAGGCAAAAGGCAGTGAGAGGAGGAGCAACTAGTGGGGTGGTGACAGCGTGGTGGGGAGCATTGACCAGCCACAAGAAGGGACAGACTTCTGAGAGTGCCAAGGATGAGGATTGGGGTTGTGCGTGACAGTTTCATCTTGGAAGTTTTAGGCTGCCTTGACTGGGAGATGGTGGCACCTTCATAGAGATGGAAGAAGCAGGAAGGACAGACCTCGGTTATGTTTCATTGTTTCATTTCTTGGTTGAGTGCAGATGAACTAACTGCTTTAAAAGTCAGCTGAGGTTGCAGAAAGTGAGGAGCCTAAGAGCAGCATGTGCTGGAACAAAGCACTGGGGAGCCCGTGCTGTAGAGCCACATTCATCCTAACAAGGACAGTTTGGGTTCATATGAACACATGGTCACTGTGATTTAAGTCTTCAAGGTTCTCCTCCATCAAGTAGCAGCATTTCTCAGTGTTCACAGATACTCATCTGTTGATCAAAAAGGAGATCCCAGTAAAATGTTCATAAAGTGTAATTGCAGTGAGACATCAGGTGGAGCTTCTTAAACTGGCTATAAAATGTGTAACTGAATGCTTTACCTGCGATTATAGCTCTAAACCTGTTGAATGTAGGGAAATGTTCACCACAGAACATAACTTTGATTTCTGAGGAATTAATTGGAAGCCGTGTTTAATTAGCAGAGGTGCTTACTCATCCAGGCCATTCTTAGCTTGTGGTAATAATACATGATTTGCTTTTGAGTCGTTTTTTTCCATTTGTTCTTTGTTTTGTTTAGGAAGGTATTCATCTCATCCAAAAGTGGTATAAAGTCAGTGAAAAAAAAATTTAAAGAAAGGGATGTGGGGCGGGGTGCAGTGGCTCACGCCTGTAATTCCAACACTGAGAGACTGAGGAAGGCAGATCACTTGGGGCCAGGAATTTGAGATCAGCCTGGCCAACATGGTAAAACCCTGTCTTTACTAAAAATACAGAAAATTAGCTTGGATGGTGGTGGGCGCCTGTAATCCCAGCTAGTCAGGAGGCTGAAGCAGGAGAATCACTTGAACCTGGGAGGCGGAGGATGGAGTGAGCCGAGATTGCGCCAGTGCACTCCAGCATGGGCAACAGAGTGACACTCTCTGTCTAAAAAGAAAGAAAGAAAGAAAGAAAAGAAAAGGGGTGTGGAGCACATTCTGTCTTACTTTGCTGGGAAGTATCTTATAAGAGAAGGTTTCCCCTGCTCTGACTCCCATAGCGGGTGCAACTTCTGTCTCAAGGTTATAAACATAGCAGCATAGCCCACAGCTGAATTCCACTCCCCAAGTAAAGTGGGGCAGTCAGGGGAAATGCAGGGAGAGCTACACCTGATCCTGTGGCTGAGGTTCTCCTTCAAGTGGTAAAGCAGCCATGAGCAGGGGCTGGGGAGTGGCCTGAAGCCAGCCTGCTCTTTTCAGACCAGGAAGGGAGGGGCCCAGGGCAACTCGTCAGAAAGGAATTTGCTACACATTCTAGTGGAAAGTTCTTGTAGACTAATAGAACTGTAAGTTTGGGGAAGCAAGGCTTACCAGTTTTAGAAAGCAGAATAGCTTGTGCTCAAGAACTGAACAGCAGCTAGGAACACTAACAGTTCGAGTCCAATAGTGTTGTGAGAACTACAATAGTTTCTTCAGTGTTGAGCTTTAAATGAATCACAGTAAAAAGATTGGACCACCAGCCAAAAAAGGTGAATTCATCTCATTTGAGGCTCAGGGTGAAAGAAAAAGTAATATAATATCTTGGAGAACTTCTTCCCCTATTTTACCGGTATTTTCCTGTTTAAAGTTTACCTAATGAAGGAAAATGTATCCATCCACTACTCATGAGAGCCTGCCTGAGTTCAAGACCAGCCTGGCCTCAGTTGAATACTGTGCTGGGCACTGAAGATTTAGAGGTGAATATAAGGAAAAGACAAGATGGATTTAGTGTCTAAAGTAAAAGATTGGGAGGAAAGCAGTTAAGCAGTTACCTAATTTAAAATGTTACCCTACAGTGTTCATGGAATTGTTTAAAAGCTGTATCTTAGAAACACACGTTTGTCTCTTAGTGTGTGGGTTAAGTATTTGATTAGATGAGTATGTCCTAATTGAGTAATCCAGGAGGAAAGGTCCTAAATCCCTAAAAGTAATAGCATGTACTATTTTGTTAACATGTAAGGCCTGTACTTGAAACTTTCCAGCTCTTAAAAAACGAGGAAATTCCAAGCATTCTGCACTAATAGATAGTGTTAGTGGGTAGTTGATGGATGACGTCAAATGTCAGCATGGTGAACGGCTTCGTTCATATAAACTGAAAGTGTACAATCTGGGATCAAGTGTTCTCGCTGTTCTCAGGGATCAGCGCAGTCTGTGTGCTCCCATGTGGCCTGACTTGGATTTCAGAGTTTATATGAGGCACAGCTGAGAGTCTGGAAAAGGCACAGCATCTTCTCCTTCCTCTCCAGATGAGCCAAGTCAGCAAGAAGGGTCTTAGCATCTATTCCTGAGGCTCTATGAGAGGTTTCTTCTTTCCTTTATAATGATTAAACCCTTCATTGGGAATGGATTTGATTTGTCATTGTGCAAACTTCAGAGGCTTTAATAGTAATTTTATTAACCTTGCTGGACCTTATTGATAAAAGCAACCACTCTTCGTTATGAAAGCAAAAAGGGATATTGAAAAGTTAATTCAAGATAATTGGCAAAGCCAGCTGCCATCATGATACTGTTGAATAGTGATGGTGGTAATGGCAGAAAAGGTGAAGGCTCTTTCTTGAAAGACAGCACAGGAATCACCACTCTAATGCTATCTTTGTGATATTACTGTTGAATATATGTGAGGTGCTGCTGTCTTCTGACTTCTTGGTCACTATCACAATGTTATGACTGCTATAAGGTGTAATGGTCTTTTTTGATTGTTACATTCCATTTAGGTTTCGTATTATATGAGAGAGATCTGGGAAAAGAGGGATATAATTGGACATTTGTATGTATAACGGTAAGTGAAAAACTGAGAATTGTAATGCAGCTCTAGGTTCCAAGATTGATGGTTGACCAGACGCGTTGGCTCATGCCTGTAATCCCAGCACTTTGGGAGGCCAAGGTGGGCAGACCACTTGAGGCCAGGAGTTCAAGACCAGCCTGGCCAACATGGAGAAACTCCATCTCTACTATAAAAAGATAGAAAAATTAGTAAGGCATGGTGGCACATGCCTGTAATCCCAGCTACTCTGGAGTCTGAGGCAGGAGAATCGCCTGAACCTGGGAGGCTCCATCAGGGCGCACCTGTTTTGCTTACCACTGTATTTCTGGCCTCCTCAGTGTTTGTTTTCAATGTGTATTTAATGGCTATGGACAGAATGAATACAAAGAAACAAAAAGAACTTGGAGGTAGGAAAACAGTTGTGGGAGACCAGCCCATGTAAGTGACCAATATTATTGACAAAGTTGACTCTACATAATTGAGTTTTAAAAAAGACTAGAAAGGACTACTTGAAGTTGTTGAAGAGGAACTCTCTGGAGGTAGTAGAGTTCTTAGTCTCTGCTCTTTGTTCTTAAAATATTCAGCTACGTTTTAGGTAAGATAGTAATCTGCCTTCAATTGCAAATAGATGATAATATCACTTTTAATGTAGACCAAAGCCAATATTTTTCATATGTTGTTCTACTCAGAGTAAATAACAAATATTTTGGCATGTTTCTTCATGTCTTAGCATCTGTCAGTTTTCATGTGAGGACTCAGTTTACAGGTTATGTACAGCACATGTTAAGCGTGGTCAGCAGGTATTTGTACCTGAAGTACCTACTTCCCTTCTGTTGCTGATACTGTCATGAGCAGTTCCACCCTCAGTGTTTACCTCTGCTTTGAAATCTTCTCTCAAGCGCTTACTCATTTCAATTTTTTGTACCCTTTGGGACTCCTCAAACTCGTATACATCTTTCCATTTCTGGCCTAATCCCAGCACTTTGGGAGGCTGAGCCGAGCATGGTGGCATGTGCCTATAGTCCCAGCTACTCAGGAGGCTGAGGTGGGAGGATCACTTGAGCCTGGGAGCTGGAGGTTTCAGTGAGCTGAGATGTGCCACTGCATTCCAGCCTGGGCTACAGAGCGAGACCCTGTCTCAAAAAAAAAAAGTCTCATGACTTTGTCTTCTAGATGAGACCATCTCTAGCTGGTGCCTTTGCTTGCATTCTCATGTGCAGGGCCAGCAGACACGGATGGAGCAGATGTTCTCTGAGGCTGTAGGTGCCAGGGCACAGATCTTTTCCTCATTCTACCGCCTAGTGAAGGGGAGAAATGACGAGCGAGGCAACTACAGGTGAAAAGTGTTTGGAGAGTGGTTTCTGTAGGGCTCCAATCTATGCACTGAGCCCAGGCATAGACTTGGGAGATGCTTCCTGAAAAATGAAGAGAAATTGGCAAGATATGAGGGAGGAGGGCGCAGCTCCTGATTCCTCTGACCTTTGTATTGTGGGTTTGATGCCCCCTCCCCAGCTGAGTCCTCGTGGGCAGCTGTGTTTTGTTTTGTTTTGTTTTGTTTTGTTGAGACGGAGTCTCACACTGTCGCCCAGGCTGGAGTGCAGTGGCGTGATCTCGGCAGCTGTGTTTTTAAGAAGCGTTTCTGCTCCTTTCCTTACTCAATCCTGACCTGTGAAATCCCCACTTGCCCCCTCCCCAAGGAAAGGCCCCTCCGCCCTCCACAGTGGGTGGTGCACAGAGTCAGGGGACAGGTCTGGGCTTCCCTATTCTTGCTGACCCAGCTATAGAGACCCTGCTGTTTCCCATTCAGGGAGTCATAGCTACTTGGCTGTGTGTGTGTGTGTGTGTGTGTGTGTGTGTGTATGTGTCTTTTATTTTACGCTTGGGGTTGTCTTTTTAAAACTTTATTTTATTCTTGTATCTTGTGATAATTACTTATTTTAAAGTAAGCCTTGTTTGTTTTTGTCTGTTAAAAATCTTTACAGGCTATGTCATCCAGCTTATATCAACTTTTTTATTTCCTGCCAGTCAACAAGAGTTAGTAGAAAATGGCAGCCCAAGAGGTAAGATATGCAGTCTGTCCACACCCCAAACAGGGCAGGCTAAATGCCTTTCTTGGTTCTAATAAGCCCTGAAGAGATACTCCCTGTAGCACCAAATTATTTCCCTCTGCTGCCCCTTTGAGGTGACTGTCATCCCAAAAGTAGTTAGTGTAGAGGAATGGATGGCCCATTTAGGATAGGTAGTTGCACAGATTATCTCTGAGGGAGGTGACTAAGAAACTGAACTCCGAAGACAAAACAAAGGAATTGATGAACAGTATCATTGTCTTAACTCTGGGATAGGGATTCTGTGAAGGTTAGTGTATGCTCTTTTTTCTAGGAAGAGGATCCCTTTATATTTGATTGTCACAGGGATCTGTGGCCCAGAGTAAAATCAGCAGTCCCAGCTGTATAGACTTTGAGGTTCATTATGGTTGTGATCTGAAAACCTTGGTCACCTCTGTGGTATGTGTCACTGGATTCTAGCTACTTCAATCAAGTGACTCCTGTGCATTCTTAGAAGCGAGTATGAGAGAGGATGGGGTGGAGTTCAAGTTTTACTAGAGAAGGCTCTCAAATTTTGATACCCAACTTGAAACCTGGAAAATTATCAAGTACAGCTTCATGTTAAAAAAAAAAAAAAAATGTCCATGTGTCTTTATCAAGTTAGCAAACTATTTCTGTGATTGTCTATTTCCAGAGTAATTTGATTGAATGGGTTTTCAGATTTCCATAGCTGGGGTTGTAGGAGTATTCTCCACAAGGGAAGATAGACCGAGTGCTTGACACATGACCTGACTCAAAGAAGTCTCTTAATAAAGTGTGGAATGAGTGAAGGGAAGGAAGTTGCAGTTGTAGTTTTCTTCACCAAAGTCAGGAACCCAAAGAAGGAATCATAGCAATGAGAATAGTAACTTTTGATGAGCGCTCCCTTGTCTTTTAAGGGCTTTATACATATCAACACTTTGAGGACAGATCTCACTGCTCTTTGGAGCTGTTTATACTGTCAGACTTCATATTGATTGAATTTATGGGATTTATAAATCACAATTTAGTCTCTGATTTGATCATTTGAAACGAAAGGGCTTAGAATACTAGATTTCACAAGGCTTTTGTGAGGATCAAATGAGATTATATATCTGAAAGTCTTTCACAAACTGTGAAGTACAAGTGTTTCTAGTAAGTGGCATGTCACTTTGTATGGCTTTTACTATGGCTATTAGGATGTGAGATTGAGACCTTCCTCCTCCCCTCTTGAGAGCAAGGGAGACTTCGCATTTCTAAGGATTTCTTTCACTCTCACTCAGCTTGCCCTGCTAGTTCTTAGGAGTGAAGTGAGATACTTCTTATTTTTCAATCCATCTATGACAAATTTATGCATCTTTTAGTAGGGTGTTCATTTTAATGATTTATTTATGTTTTACCCCAGGGAAGGGGAAGTGGTATGGGACTACAGGTGACTGTTGTAATGTTCTCCATTGATAAGACAGCGCCACCCCAGTGAATCTTTTGAGTTGTAACCAACTCTTATTTCAGTGACAGTATTTTTGTAAAGTTACTGTTCGGAAACTTATCTTGGTATCTTGTATGTGTATTGCATAGACCAAGGATCTGATTGAAATAACATGGCAACAATACTGCCACCAAGAACATGCATTTTAACCACAGCACCCTTCTGTTGCATAGTGCACATGTCCAGGAATTGAGCTGGCTTTTACTAAATGAATATTTTGTTCACTTGTATCCAGATCATTTGGGACTGTGGGCGCTTTGGGAATTTTACCTCAGTCTTTTTCTCCCTGTCCTCTGAGATGGTACAAGTATCATCTAAAAGGATGTATAAAACAGGTATATGAGAGCTGCTTTACCCCCTCCCACCCAAAAAAAAGATATAATTAACATAGTATACAATTCTTCATTTTAAAATGATATATATACTTACAGAGTTGTGCAACCATCACCACGGTAAATCTGAGAACATTTTCATTACCCCAGTAGAAATCCTGTGTCCATTAGCTATTACTTTTCATTCCAGCTTAGCTATTTTTTTATTTTTGTCACATGTCCTTTTGGTATCATATCTAAGGAGCCATTGCCTGGTCCAGGGTTTCAAATATTTGCTCTGATTTTTTCTTTCAAGACTTTTATAGTTTTAGCTGATACTTTTAGATCTGTAATCTATTTTGAGTTAATTTTTGTGTATGATGTAAAAAGGGGTTCAAATTCATGCTTTTGCCTGTGAATATCTAGTTCTAGCACCATTTTTGAAAAGATTACTTTCTTCTTACTGAATTTTTTTGGCACTCTTGTTGAAAATCAATTCACTGTAAGTTCAAGGATCAATTCTTTCCCATTGATTTATATTTCTGTCCTTGTGTCACTATTGATTTTAGGTTTAATTGTACCATCCTGTCAAGTATTTTTTGATACTATAGTAAATGAAATTTTTGTTTTTAATTTCATTTTCATATCGTCTGATCATATAGAAATACAGTTTAAATTCTTTAAGATAAATACAATTGATTTTTGTATATTGATCTTGTATCCTATAAGCTTGTTAAACTCATTTATTACTCATAATAGTTTTTTAAAGATTCTTTATTATATACAAGATTATGTCATCTTCTAATAGAGAGTTTTACTTCTTGCTTTTCAATCAGGATGCCTTTATTTTTCCCCCCTTCCCTCATTTCCCTGACTGGAACCTCTAGTACAATGTTGAATAGAAGTGTCAGAGCAAACATCTTTGTCCTTTCCTGGATCTTAGGGGGAAAGTGTTCAGGGAAAGCATTCACCATTAAGTCTGATGTTAGTTGTAGGGCTTTTGTGGATGCTGTTTGTCAGATTGAGGAAGTTGTCTTGTATTTCTGAAGTTCTTGAGTGTTTTCCTCATGAAAATGTATTAAATTTTGTCAAATGCTTTTTCTGTGTCTATTTAGATGATTCTGTGACTTTTGTTCCTTAGTGAGATGATTCTATTACGTTAATTGAGTTTCAAGTGGTAAAGCAACCTAGCATTCCTGGTATAAATCTCATTTAGTTGTGGTATATAATCCCTTTTATGTGTTGCTGGATTTGGTTTGCTCACATTTTATCAGAGTTTTTGCATATATATTCGTAACAGATACGGATCTGTAATTTTCTTGTGATGTCTTTTATTTTAGTATGAGAGTAATACCTCATAGAAGGAGTTCCCTACTCTTTTTTTTTTTTGAGTTTGTAAAAGATTGTTATTAATTTCTCTTTAAACATTTGGTAGAATTCATCACTGAAGCTATCTGTGCCTAATTTTGTTTGTTTGTCAGAAGTTTTAAGTTACTGACTGAATTTCTTTATTCGTGATAGATTTATTCAGATTTTTAATTTCTACCTGTCAGTTTTGGGAGTTTGTGCCTTTCTAGAAGTTTGTCCATTTTACTTCCATTTTCTGATTTGTTGGCATACGGTTGCTTAGTTTATTTCCTTTTAGTGTGCTATAGAATCCCTTTGCTTTCTGTAAGCTTGGTAATGCTTCCCCTCTTTCCATTCTGATTTTCACAATTTGAGCCTTCTCTCATTTTTTCTTGGTCAGCCTGGCTAATAGTTTGTTAATTTTGTTGGTATTTTCAAGCAACCATCTTTTGGTTTAATTGGTTTCCTTTATTGTTTTCTATTCTCTATTTCATGTATTTCTGCCTAATCTTTGTCATTTTCTTCCTCTGTGTGCTTTAGGTTTTGTTTTCTTATTTTTCTGGTTTCTTAAGATGAAAGTTTTGGTTGATTTGAGGTCTGTCTTTTTTAATATAGGCATTCACAACTATAAATACTCTTCTAAGCACTGCTTCAGCTTGATGTCATAAGTTGTGCTTTGTTGTATTTTCCTTTTTGTTAATCTCAAAGTATTTTCTAATGTCCCTGTGATTTCTTCATTGGCCCATTGGTTATTTAGGGGTGTGCCATTTAAGTTCCACATCTTTGTGAATTTTCCAAATTTCATAGTGCTATTGACTTCAAATTTCATTTCACTGTGGTCAAATAAGATACCTTGTATGACTTCAGTCATTTTGAATTTACTGAGCATGGTCTGTTGGGGAGAATGTCTGTGTGCACTTATAAAGAGTAAACTTTTTACAACTTTTCATTTAGCATAACCATAGCTTTTAATTTTGCTTGATTTTTTTGGTAAGGCTTGATGGAAGTATTAGTTCTACAAGAGTAAAGAGTTTAGTTTAAATTGACATTGCATGTAAATATAGTGTTTTATAGGGGTTGGAGTATCTGTCTACAGTCCATCTGGTCTTTAGACAGCTGTTGTCAGGCATCACTCTAAAGATACGCTAGCAAAGAAACTACCTAAGGCAGAGTCTTCATGTGGAGAGTCTGTTCATTATATTAGTTTAACAAAGGGAATTGTGGCAGTTACATACAGTGCTTCGTTGCTGAAAGAAGGCATGCATTTGCACAGCAGAGTGATTTAGAGGTACCCAAAGAGGAGCGAATAAGCAAGGTGAGCACTGCTTTCTTTTCTGAATTGACTATGACATCAATACAAACAGAATGTCAAGAATTAACTATAGCTTTCAATGTTGAAACAAAGAAAAAGACCGATTTGTGTTTTCTTATAAGACTAGAGGACGGATGATGCCTTTCCCTCTCTGTCTTTCTCTCCCTTGTTTTGGCAGTGATAGGCCAAAGGGAAGTACATTGTTGGCCGGTTGATCTGAAAGTTCCTTTGCATCATTCTGGTAATGAGCAACAAAGGCACTCATTGGCAAACATTCCATCTTGAATAACTGGGTCAGCAGTTTCTTTATCAAAGCAACCCAGGTTAAATATGCTCTTCTATGATCTAACACACTGTAATATTCAAATCACCATTTTTAAAAGCAACCCAGAACATTATTGAAAAATAGCTTTTTTGTTTTAAAATAAAGCAGTAATACAAAACAATGGTTAAGTTATGGGTTACAATGAATACTTTCAGTGTTTGTAACATATCCAGATAGTCTCTAGGAAGATTGTCTATATTCTGACTATAAAAATAGGACCAAGTTTTTTTGACTGTTACTGCTGGTATATCTTAGATACTCTGTGCTATTCTGGGCTTTTCCTTTGCTGCCTAAGGGAGAGAATGTCACATCTATCAGGTCAAGACTTGTACATTTGCCATGCCAACTTAGACCTAACATGTTTGCATTGATGTTCAACCAGTCCATAGTATATGATATACTCCATTGTCTTTGCCATAAAAGAAAGGCATAATGTTAAGAATATGTTTTATATCTATATTGAGTAATTGCCGTGCCTTTACCTAGCTGGTTCATTTGGATCCCAAATTCAGTGTTTCTTCATTTAGCTTTTTGATGACGTACTGAATAAACAGTGTCACGATATGTACCTATTTTGCTCATTGAAGAAAATATTTGTAATCGCTACCACTGGGTTTTTCATTACCATCTAGAAGCAAACATCTCTATTTTCCTTCAGTTAACTTTCAGTATCAGAAATTCTAACTGTTTAGTGAAGGAAACCGTAAAAACCACTTATGTGGATCAGTGAGCATTTATTGCTATCTGCCCTGGAGGAGTTCAATACATGCCTGTTGACTGATGGAAAGTTGCTTTGGTAATACTAAGCAGAGAAAATATGAAGAGTACATAACACATTACTTGATGCATGATTCTTGGCTGTGCTACACTGGCATGTAACTAAGGACAGAAGTTCATGCAAAATCTATGACTGTCAGACTTTTAGAATATAGACTGGTTTCATCCAAATGATGGATGTTTGTTTGCACTAGTGTTGGCTCAGAAAGTTACTTAGAGCTTTGGGGTTGCCTCTGAAATATAGTTCCACCCTAGGTTCTCTCTCTTTCTCTCCTGTCAAGCAGACTTGAATCCCCAGAATAGCTCTAGAACAACTTTGGGTTCATTAAAACATTTGAACTACTTGTGGACAATTGAGCACCCTGACGTTCAGAAACAGAGACCATCAAATGATATGGCAGCATTTCAAATGCACTGATTGTGGTCATCTAGTGACAAAACTAGCAGTGCCACCCAGGCTTCCCCACTACGGATGTTAGTGTTCACTGTCTCAGAACCTTTACCTTTTGTGAATTTTTTTCCATCACTTCTCAACCATATGTATACTTAGCCTATATCTTATGCATAATTTCAGTCTGTGTAATTCTATTATTTTTTAATATTGCCTTCCTGGCACATTGAATGTATCTTCTGACTCATCATTTTCTCAATCTTAAACTACAAAATGGAAAATTATGCCTTCTGTAGATGTTTCTGTACTTTCTCAAACCATTTCTGCATATATGTAGTACCTCCTTTGTTTCTTATAGTAATGCTACAAGAGTTGAGAGCTCAGTTACAGATGACAGAATGTAGGTGAGGCTTTCTAAGCAGAACATGTTTGGCTGCTGCCCACCCACCTGGAAGTAACACAGGGAGGAGGGAAGCTACTAGATCAGCACACCTGCTGCTATTACAGCTGCATATTTGGCTGTTCTGTATCAACCCCCTTACATTTCCAAACAACAGCAGCAACAATTTATTTACACCATCATACAGCTCTCCCCTATAGAAATAATGAGGGTCTTGCTCTACCTGGAGGGCAGTCCCAAAATCTCCTTTGTTTCTGCAGTCAGCTCCACCAGTGCAGGTTCTCAGGGTGATCTTTCTTTCTTTCTCTAATTTAGGCAGTGTTCTGTCTTAGAATTCTGGGATCCTATAACCTATGGAATGAATTACAAGGCTAATATCACCAATACACCCTATCTAAAACTGGGGAAATGGAGGAAGAAAATGAGTTAACATGCGTAAACATATATTTGCCACACCGAGAAAGGAAGAAGTATGCATAATTATTAGACTTCTCATTTCTACAAGTGGTTACTACCCATTTCATGGTCTGCATGCCCTAAAATATCCAAATGTATCGCCTAGTGGGTTGAAGGACATATGCAGTGTTACTGGCAGACAGTGAAGACAAAACCAAACCCGAGTAGGTATATATTCTAGTGAGGATAAAATGGTATCCTGTCGTGATTGAGTGTAATTAACCGGATATTATGTATCAGGCGGTCCTTCAGACCGATTGTTGTTCCTGGCAAGTTGACACTCCACTGTGTTGGAAAATAGCTGAGCTCTGTGCAGGGAGGCTGCCCATGTTGTACTTTTACCACTGTGGTCACTTTGCTGATGAGCCCACTGAACAACCTCTGGGCTACTGTGGAGAGAGTGAGACAAGCATTCATAGCGTGATTTTTCCTGTCCACCTGGTTTCTGAGAGCCTCCTCTCCAGTAAGCATTCAGATGGACACCATATTCTGTCTTACTCCTGGTTCAGGAAATCCACCCATATGCCTCTTCCCAGCCACCTGCTGCCAGCTCCTCCGTCTTCTTGCTCCTTCGTCTGTGCTGGTCAATGTAAGTTATGATTCTTTGTGAGTAGAGACTTGCACTGCAAGCTGTCTTTAGCTTGGGTCAGATGGTCCATGGTATGTGCCCCTAAAGCATGTTCCCAATGGTTTAGCTTAGTAGTTGCTGCTGCCTATGAATCAGTGTGATCGTGCCATCTCTTCTGGGCAGACGGGACCCAAGACATGCCATGGGAAGCTCTGCTCCTCTGTCAGGGCCTTCTGTGAAGGAAGCTGCAAAGCTGTAACAGCCGACTTCAGCTGCTCATATTGTGTTGCTCCATCTGGATACCAGCTCCTCGGACAGCTGGTCATGCAGACTTTCCCATGAGCCCTGGTGGGGGCTGAGGGAAGGATGGCAGGATACAAGAGTAGGCACATCAGTAATATAAGCTTCCTGTTGACGGAACTTAGGTTCAGATGCTATTCACACCTAAATATGCTATATATATGACTTTTACCTGAGGACACAGTATCCTTGACATATCCTTCTCTGTAGCCTCAACACCCAGTTCATGTGGTTTCCATAGCCATGGTTGCACAGTGAACTAATGTGGAATGTCCCCTGTTCATTCTCCACTAGGAACCAGTATTAAGTCAATCTGTGTGTATCAAAAGGAAAATAGTTACTTGCAATAGAGTGCTGCGTGACCCCAAAACCTTGGGACTTTCCACTATTCTGTTTTGACTTCGAGTATTCCAGTTCATTGGCCACAGGGGCAAGGGCAAAGTTCCTTGCCTTCTTCCATCCTAACCCATATAGAGGACTTTTTCTTGTCCCACTCAATACTGGAAGCTTTATGGGTTACTCAGTAAATGAATCGAGGTAGTACTCAAAAGGCTACCCTGGGAGCCAGCTGAATTTTTGTAGTATGTGTTCTCTGCCCTCCTGCAAATACTTGCCTTACCAGGCCATCCTCAGGTATTGTTACTTCTCACTAACAAATCCTATCAGCGTAATGCTATCATGTCTTGCGGGCTGGTAAAATGATTGAGGTTCCTATAGACTGAGTTATGGCACAGAACCAGAACTGACATAGTGCTAAGGCAAGATGGTGAAAGCAAGTAGCTTTCTGTTTTCCTGCTATTGGGATAGGAAAACACGCACACGCAAACACACACCACTTTTGTCATATCAGTAGCTGCACACCAGATAAGGGAATGCATTGATTTGATCTACCGGGTTTGATCAACTGGAGTTTCTCCTTGATAGAGTTTGTTATAATCAACTGTCATTCTCAAAAGACCTGTGTGTCTTCTGCACAGGCCTGCACACAAAAAAAGAGATGTGGTAGGAATCACCACCCTGAACCTTTCAAGTCTCTGACAGTGGCATTAATTTTTGCGATTCCTCTAAAAGATGTCATATTGCTTTCGGTTGCTATTGTGGCAGGGAAGAGAAGTTCAGAAGCTTTTCTTGAGCCCGTCGAATTCTAACAATGCTCACTGCATAGGTCAAGACACAACTGTGGAAATTCTCCCTGTGTGTGAGTGTAGATCCCATCTGTAAATCCAGATTCTGGTCAGGTAATAATACCACAACCTCCATTTGTGTCTGACTCCCACGCAGCTTCCACCCCACCATCAGGACACAGAGGTGTTGAGTCCTCGGGGACAGTGTCCAATAAGTGCTGAGAAGTCCAGTTATTTCTTTTTCTCTTCAAAAGCAGCTGCATATCCTTTGGGAATGGGTAGAAGAAAGACTTGTTACATGATTACCGTATTATGGAAGTGTTCTTCCTTAAAGGACCAACTACTCCTGCAGTGAGAGGCTGTCAGACGCAAGAAGAGCGGCTATTGAGGATGTCGATCAAACCAGCGACTGTTGAGGATGTCCCTCCACGCCTCTGTCACCTGCCTACAGATCAGATCAGAGTGTCTGAGGCTTTCTCACTATTCTGACCCGACAAACCCTCTCATTAATTGTACACTCCCAAATACCTGGCTAGCTTACACACACTTTGGCCCTTCGGCTTGTTATGTTAGCCAGACCCTCTTGGCTGTGGACACTTAGCTCTGCTGCCTCAGCCATTCCTGTTCTTGTAGAAATCCAGAAGCCCTTGAGGCACCATCTGCAATGCAGGCCGAAATTCCTGTCTGTGGCCTCCTGAGAGTGTAGTTACAAGGTGGGTAAGCAGGAGACATGGTAGATCCCCCTAAGTCTATATTTCTACATCTGTATTTTATCAGGACATTCCTGGCATCTAGTTATTCTGGTTTCTATTCCAGGGGGCTGTTATACTATGCAGGAGGTAGAAGTTTCAAGGTACTTGGTTTTAGGGCCCAGGAGAGTACCACTTATAGACTGGCATTTTGGCAACTATGATGAACTCCCAGTTTTATACTTTCGATATCTCTCTCTGGTAACACATTACAACATCTAACAGACAAAAAAACAAGTCAAATAACTTTTCAGCCTACTTTCACGTTTATTTTCTTACTTCCTCTTTAGATAACTGTATGGTATTCATAAAACTAGATTCTTGCAGATGAGGAAAGAAATTCAGAAAAGGTAATTAACTTTTCTGGGGCAGAACTAGGTCTACAACATACATCTCTTGACTTCTTGTTCTCTTTTGTTACAACACAAATACTGTAGTGGCATGTGGATGTGTGCATGCATATAATACGGTGCACTCACACATACGTGACACACCACACATCACATACCACTTATGCACATACCACACACACACATGACACACACTTAACACACATCTATACACCACACACACTGCCTATCCAGAAACTACAATTTGTGTCATGTCAAATGTTGATGCTTCTAAAAACAGCATATATTATTAAGAACCTCAAATACAGCAATTTCTTTTGTTTGGATGAAGGTAAAATCTGCATTTCGATTTCAGCTATAATCATTACTTGCAATGTGGGGTTTTTTTCTAAAAATTCTCACCTCAGAAGTTGCCCAAAACCCAACTGATAAAGGAATCTTCAGTCTCATTATTAATCAAAGAAATTTAAAGTATCTTGGCAAAATGTCTATGTCAACTCTATGTGTAATTATGTGTGCACACACAAATGCTGACAGAGTTACAGTGGGTATGCTGAGTACAGTTCTTTTGGAAATCAGCATAGCAATATGTAGCAAATGATGAAAGAAATTGCATACTTAATCTAGATGTCCATGCCTGCAAGTTTATTCCAAGGAAATTGTTTAGCATAAAAAAGTTATGTGCATAAAGCATTTTTTTTGCAATAGAACTCTTCTCTCCCTCCCAAAAATCATTTTAGTTTTAGAGTTTCATAAAGTGTGAAAGATCATAATATATTAAATAGAATGGGGAAATATTCAGTATAGTATTTGCAAAAAAAAAAATGTTGTGTATAATGTAGTTGCACATATAGTTAACAGATATACTTGTTGAATTGTTGATAGAGTCTAGGAAGTTACAAATGAAAAATTGTATAAGAATTATGTGTATGTTTGGAAATTTTTGCAGTAATTATAGTCTTCAGTTTCTATGTCTATATATTTCTTTTTAGTGAAAATACATCCACTACGTTTTTGGTTGTTTTTATTTTTTTTTTCTTTAAAGTCCATTGATTGTCACAAAAACCCAGGAAATGCAACTAAGGAGAAAACAAATGTTCAACCAAGACTTAAGAACCCAAGCTATGGAGAAGACGTCACACTGGACTACTGGTGTGCATAAGGGGGCAGGAGGGACGATCCCCATGGAGCATGGCCACTGGTCGTGGGAAACAGAGGAGAGAGGCCAGGCAGCTGGCTGGGCAGTTAGGTACACTGCTGCATGATGGCAGCATTGAGCAGATTGCCTTCCTTCAGGGTCCAGCTCTCGTCAACCAGCTCTTTGTTTGGGAAAGTAGTCATGAGGATAAAGCTGGTGGCAGCCATGGCTGGCCAGGCATCCACAATAAAGAGTTGGATGTTGCTGATCGGTGGCTGTAGTTAAATTTCTGCACCAGCCTCTCACCATCTGCAAGCCCAATTTGGATGTTTGTGGTAGTCTCTGATTTGACGATTAAGATGGAAGAGTTGGCTTTGTCTTCATTTTCTGCCAGTTGGACTGGAGAGATGGTACTCAACCCCTGGGGGTCAGTGCTGCTCGGTTTCTGACCCTCGCCAGTGAAGACTCCTTTGGACTTCATAACGTCCTCATCCCGATCGTCCTCCATATCCAAGTTCGCCTGTCCACTGTGAGCTAGCCTCCACAGCTCTGCTGGCACCTCTCCTCTGTGGATAGACTCCAGAAACTGGGCAGGATGGGTGTCGGTAGCTTCTGAGTTCTCCATTATCCAGGCTGAATCCACTCTTGTAGAGTTTCAGTACTACATGAACATCTTGGTGGGAATGCTGTCTCTTTTATCCTGCCACATAAGCAGACTCTTCCTCTGGTGCTGCCCCAAGGCCATAGCCACCTCCTGCAAATGGTCTTGGTGACTGGTCTCTTGGAAACTCCCTCCACAGCTACAGCTCCATGCTCTTTGGCACCTGTAAAGAGATCATCCACCAGCTCACTGGGACTTTTCTTTCTGGGAGGGCCGACAATCTGCTGTCTACCTCTCTCTGAGGCCCCAGTATAAAACCTCTGGCCTTCCTCTCCTCTTCCTCATCCTCATCTTGGTCATGAATGAGGTCTCTGAAGGATGTTACTCTGTTATTACTGGGGGCTGTGCCTCTGGACACTGAACTGGGGGTTGCCTTTGAAATGGTTATGATGTCTTCGTCCCCTCTGTCCTCATAAAAGCTCGCTAGCACAATCTGCAAGTCCCAGGTTAGCTGACTCGAGGAAGAAGCAGGCCTGGTCCTCCTCAGTGCCCGTCACCACCACGAACTCCCTCAGCTCCTCCTATTGCTCCACTGCCATCTTCGTCCCATGCGCCTCCCTGCGTCCACTACTTTCTTAGCGTTTCTAAAGCATCCTTGAATGGGACTTGTCTTTCTCCTGAGAGGGAGCTTAGTGACTGGGTTGTTGAGGATGGTTTAATAGAGGGGGATGTGCTACCTGAAACCCAGACTCTTCTGTTGTTCATCTCACCCTGTCCACACACTGCTGCCTATAGTGATTGGTCTGCTGAGGATTATTGTTAATCACTTTTTACTTGTTTTTCTCCTCCCCCAAACCCAAAGTGTTTTTGGAGATAAAAAGTAAATATGAAGATAAACAGTAAATATGGCTTATAAAGCCAGCTCTGTTCCCTCTCTCTCTCTCTGTTTTGGGGGGAAGACATTGTGCATTTTTAAAGCATAACATGAAGGAGGTTTTAGTATAATATGATTTAGTGCAGGCCCCAGCTGCTATCTCTCCCAGTGGTTTTGCTGGAGGCTGGAGCTTCCCGACAGCCCTGACCACGGAGAGGTGGAATGTGGCGCTGACGTCACGGCCGCTCCTGGGAATGTTTTGCATTCTTCTTCCTGGCAGTGGTCAGGTGGCTTCCAGCAAGAATGAAGGACAACAGCTTCCAAAGAAGAAAAAAAGAGAGGAGGAAAAGGATAGTTTATAATCAAAGTATTGTGGAGGAGGCGCTTTTATTCTAAGCCAAAATTGAAATTAGAACCAGATGTCTTGCATTCCGATGCTGCACGAATGTTAAATAAATTTATTAATGACTGTAATAACTAAGCTATTTGGCTTTTTACTGAACTTAAGTCTTGAAACTCTGTAAGAATTATGGAAAAACGACTTCTTGTAGTTGACATTTTAACTATGAACCTCAGCTTTCTGAGTGTAAAAGCAAGGACCCTGATGAAATAACCCTCTAGTTAATCTACAGGCTGTTTTTAAGATCTGTTAATATTCTGAAAGATCACTTCTGAAACATAAAATCTCTGGAATCTATTAACATAGCTTGTTCTGTTCAAACAAATTTAAGCCAATCATTGAGAGAGTTAAACTCCAATTTTAGCGTCTGCTGCAGAATGTCTTTTCTCAAAATATTTACACTTCCAATTATTTCTGTACATTACTGCTCAAACCATATATTCAAAACAAAACAGATTCTTAACAAACAGGTTTTGCCCAAGTCTTACAACTCTGCAACAATATATGCAATAGAAAAATGGACAGTAATTGAGTTAAATTTAAAGTTTGTATTTTCTTGTCTTCCAGCCACTAAAATACCTCTGTTCAAAATCAGTATACTGGTTTAGCTAATTACAATCTATATGTCTGTATTTTAAAATAAAATATTATACTTTTTTAAAAAAAAACAACTTGATGTCTTTCAGTAGATTTGCACTCATTCTGATGTAACAGCAGTTACATTAACAACAGTTCTCCAGTTTAGGTGAAATCTGTTTGAATACTTCCTGTTATACATTGAAATGGAAAGTTGGCTTCCTCTTGTAGGTCATGTTGCTGGTGAGGAATTTCCAGAAATGTGGAGAAGTGCTGACTCATAGTATACAGTGGACTGATCCAGCAACAGTAGGACTTGAGGGGGTTTTTTGAGCTATTGGCTGAGGCAAGCAAAATATGTGGCTGTAATGTTTCATTTTATTTTTAGATATAAGGGTGAGGGTGGAGGAGAGACTGTTGCTTGGCATGGGATCTATGTTAATAACTTTAAAATGGCTACAAGTTCTAGGGTTAGATGTGTGTCTAAATGTGTGTTTTCCTACTGTCTATTATTAGAATTTGAAAAACAGGTTGTTTTTGCTATAATCACCCTACTGTTGTTCTCTCTGCCTCTTGCCCACAGGTGAACCATATGCCTTCTTGGGCTGTGGTTGGTGACTCACCGTGGGCTCTATAATGTGAAAGTAACAGTGCTTGCATTCAGGACAATGCTGCAGAAAAAAGGTCCATGGCATTGCACCTTTTGTGTCTGTGATTAAAAGTCCCTGAATCTAATAATAACAATTTAAGTATTAGCTGACAGGAGTGCAGAGGGAAACTAGGATTTGTTGCCTTTAATATGCCTGCTTTTGTCCTGTATATTTTACGTTCATTAAATTGTCTGACTCTGAAGTTACTGATTGAGTTTTTTTTTTCATTCATTTGGTATAGAAATGACTGCTAGATTGGATTTGGAACAGGGATTTCTAAAACAAAAACTCACCACCTAAACTCATCCCCGGGCTCATAAAGTTAATATATCCCAAATGCACTTATCTATCAATTCTACAAGCATGCACTGACTGCTCTGTGTTGGCGCTGACGACATGGAGAAGAGGAAGGTGTGCTCCTTGTTACCTGTTTGAGGGGAGGGAGGCGCTGGGAGGCCACTGCAGAGGATGTGTCTACAGAAATATGTATACTGTTGCTTTTCAGTTACTATGGTAGAAATCTAAGGAAACAGTGAGGCATAAAAGAGGGGTATACTCAAATCTGTGCTAAAATCTGTGGAAGTGGTTTTTTGGATGTGATTCTGAGGCTGTCACAGTTACTGATTGAAAGTAATTTGAATAGGCAATGTTAGGAGAGACATAAAAAATAGAAACCAGAATATGATGAGGGAGATAAGGGAAATATAAGTATGTAGGTGACTGATATTCAGACATCTGAAAAGTAAAAACAAATAAACAATATACTACAGATTATATTTGTATATGCTTTGAGGCCAGCACCCAAAACAGCACACATGGTTTCACAAGCACCTCTGACTGCTTTCAAAGGCTGTAAAAGGCTATGCTTTTCAAAGACATTCTACCCTTATGTTTCTGGGTTTGTATTTTTCATCATTCCTGAAGAATTTGATTGGCTATTTGTTAATCATGAGGATTCACAAAACCATAGAAATTATTTTAAACACGATTTCCTGTTTTCTTTAAAGTTCAACAAAAGGAAGACCACATGTCCTCCTTTTGAACAGAAGTCCCAGTGCAGGGTAGGGGATGGAAATAGGGGGCTGGGCCACACTGGGCTGTGGAGGCTTAACCTGCACATCTGACCCCCACTAGCCTTCAGCTGATTCTAGTGTGCTTTCTGACAATAGCCCATTACTTAAATTTTCTATCTGCCAGTTTCTTCAGCTGAAAGATCTTCTGCTAAAGAAACCAGTGACCTATTTTGGTGCTTATGAGGAATTACTAACAGAATTAAGCTCATAGTTCAAAATATGAAGGATTGTTCTCTGCTTTTTTAAGTGCATGTTCTCCGAACACTTAGCAGAGAAGAACCTTGTCAACATCTACCTAATATTCTGTCTGAGAATCAACTGAATACTGTTATGTTGTTGTCCTTAGCTTTGATGTCCTCTGCTATAGAAAAGACTAAAAATGATGAAGGCGGGGTATACTTAGGGCCTGCCACGGTTCCCAGGGATCCTTGGGAAGTGTCCCAATCCCCTTGGGAGGCTAATCTACAAATATTAGGACTGGAATAGTGACATATATGGCTCTATAATAGCACTTACAGGACTTTATTATATTTTGTCTCATTCCCAATACTGTACGAAATTCTAGGTCTAAATTGTCTGAACTATTTTCTATGCAGATCTCATAAGCGTAATACATTTGTTGACTGAATAAATGAAATTGCTTTTCTTTGAGGCAGAAATACATTTCCTCTGTAAGCTTTTTTGTGTATACACATACAGTCCATGAAATGCCTTCTTTTTCTTTTTAAGACGGAGTCTCGCTCTGTCGCACAGGCTGGAGTGCAGTGGTGCGATCTCCGCTCACTGCAACCTCCACTCCCGGGTTCAAGAGATTCTCCTGCCTCAGATTCCTGAGTAGCTGGGACCACAGGCGCGCACCACTATTATCAGCTAATTTTGTGTATTTTTAGTAGAGACAGGGTTTCACCATATTAGCCAGGATGGTCTTGATCTCCTGACCTAGTGATTTGCCCACATCGGCCTCCCAGAGTGCTGGAATTACAGGCGTGAGCCACTGTGCCCAGCCAATGTCTGTTTTTTTTTTTTTTTTTTTTTTTATTATACTTTAAGTTCTAGGGTACATGTGCATAACGTGCAGGTTTCTTACATATGTATACTTCTGCCATGTTGGCGTGCTGCACCCATCAACTCGTCAGCACCCATCAATTCATCATTTATATCATGTATAACTCCCCAATGCAATCCCTCCCCCCTCCCCCCTCCCCATGATAGGCCCTGTGTGTGATGTTCCCCTTCCCGAGTCCAAGTTTCCTCATTGTTCAGTTCCCACCTATGAGTGAGAACATGCGGTGTTTGTTTTCTCTTCTTGTGATAGTTTGCTGAGAATGATGGTTTCCAGCTGCATCCATGTCCCTACAAAGGACGCAAACTCATCCTTTTTTATGGCTGCATAGTATTCCATGGTGTATATGTGCCACATTTTCTTAATCCAGTCTGTCACAGATGGACATTTGGGTTGATTCCAAGTCTTTGCTATTGTGAATAGTGCCACAGTAAACATACGTGTGCATGTGTCTTTGTAGTAGAATAATTTATAATCCTTTGGGTATATACCCAGTAGTGGGATGGCTGGGTCATATGGTACATCTAGTTCTAGATCCTTGAGGAATTGCCATACTGTTTTCCATAATGGTTGAACTAGTTTACAATCCTACCAACAGTGTAAAAGTGTTCCTATTTCTCCACATCCTCTCCAACACCTGTTGTTTCCTGATTTTTTCATGATTGCCATTCTAACTGGTGTGAGATGGTATCTCATTGTGGTTTTGATTTGCATTTCTCTGATGGCGAGTGATGATGAGCATTTTTTCATGTGTCTGTTGGCTGTATGGATGTCTTCTTTTGAGAAATGTCTGTTCATATCCTTTGCCCACTTTTTGATGGGGTTGTTTCTTTTTTTCTTGTATATTTGTTTGAGTTCTTTGTAGATTCTGGATATTAGCCCTTTGTCAGATGAGTAGGTTGCAAAAATGTTCTCCCATTCTGTAGGTTGCCTGTTCACTCTGATGGTAGTTTCTTTTGCTGTGCAGAAGCTCTTTAGTTTAATTAGATCCCATTTGTCAATTTTGGCTTTTGCTGTCGTTGCTTTTGGTGTTTTAGACATGAAGTCCTTGCCCATGCCTATGTCCTGAATGGTACTACCTAGATTTTCTTCTAGGGTTTTATGGTATTAGGTCTAACATTTAAGTCTCTAATCCATCTTGAATTAATCTTCGTATAAGGAGTAAGGAAAGGATCCAGTTTCAGCTTTCTACTTATGGCTAGCCAATTTTCCCAGCACCATTGATTAAATAGGGAATCCTTTCCCCATTTCTTGTTTCTCTCAGGTTTGTCAAAGATCAGATGGCTGTAGATGTGTGGTATTATTTCCGAGACTCTGTTCTGTTCCATTGGTCTATATCTCTGTTGTGGTACCAGTACCATGCTGTTTTGGTTACTGTAGCCTTGTAGTATAGTTTGAAGTCAGGTAGCGTGATGCCTCCAGCTTTGTCCTTTTGACTTAGGATTGTCTTGGCAATCTTTTTTGGTTCCATATGAACTTTAAAGCCGTTTTTTCCAATTCTGTGAAGAAAGTCATTGGTACCTTGATGGGGATGGCATTGAATCTATAAATCACCTTGGGCAGTATGGCCATTTTCACGATATTGATTCTTCCTATCCATGAGCATGGTATGTTCTTCCATTTGTTTGTGTCCTCTTTGATTTCACTGAGCAGTGGTTTGTAGTTCTCCTTGAAGAGGTCCTTTACATCCCTTGTAAGTTGGATTCCTAGGTATTTTATTCTCTTGAAGCAATTGTGAATGGAAGTTCATTCCTGATTTGGCTCTCTGCTTGTCTGTTACTGGTGTATAAGAATCCTTGTGATTTTTGCACATTATTTTGTATCCTGAGACTTTGCTGAAGTTGCTTATCAGCTTAAGGAGCTTTTGGGCTGAGACGATGGGGTTTTCTAAATATACAATCATGTCATCTGCAAACAGGGACAATTTGACTTCTTCTTTTCCTAACTGGATACCCTTTATTTCTTTCTCTTGCGTGATTGCCCTAGCTAGAACTTCCAACACTATGTTGAATAGGAGTGGTGAGAGAGGGAATCCCTGTCTTGTGCCAGTTTTCAAAGGGAATTTTTCCAGTTTTTGCCCATTCAGTATGATATTAGCTGTGGGTTTGTCATAAATAGCTCTTATTATTTTGAGGTACGTTCCATCAATACCAAATTTCTTGAGCGTTTTTAGCATGAAGGGCTGTTGA
Source organism: Trachypithecus francoisi (assembly GCF_009764315.1). Classification (NCBI taxonomy): domain Eukaryota; kingdom Metazoa; phylum Chordata; class Mammalia; order Primates; family Cercopithecidae; genus Trachypithecus; species Trachypithecus francoisi. The sequence goes on from NW_022681472.1 coordinate 2,325,416, forward strand.
ATTTTGTCAAAAGCCTTTTCTGCATCTATTGAGATAATCATGTGGTTCTTGTCTTTGGTTCTGTTTATATGCTGGATTACGTTTATTGATTTGCATATGTTGAACCAGCCTTGCGTCCCAGGGATGAAGCCCACTTGATCATGGTGGATAAGCTTTTTGATGTGCTGCTGAAGCCGGTTTGCCAGTATTTTATTGAGAATTTTTGCATCGATGTTCCTCAGGGATATTGGTCTAAAATTTTCTTTTTTTGTTGTGTTTCTGCCAGGCTTTGGTATCAGGATGATGTTGGCCTCATAAAATGAGTTAGGGAGGATTCCCTGTTTTTCTATTCATTGGAATAGTTTCAGAAGGAATGGTACCAGCTCCTCCTTGTACCTCTGGTAGAATTCAGCTGTGAATCCATCTGGTCCTGGACTTATTTTGGTGGGTAGGCTATTAATTATTGCCTCAATTTCAGAGCCTGCTATTGGTCTATTCAGGGATTCAACTTCTTCCTGGTTTAGTCTTGGGAGACTGTAAGTGTCCAGGAAATTATCGATTTCTTCTAGATTTTCTAGTTGATTTGCGTAGAGGTGTTTATAGTATTCTCTGATGGTAGTTTGTATTTCTGTGGGGTCCGTGGTGATATCCCCTTTATCATTTTTTATTGCATCTATTTGATTCCTCTCTCTTTTCTTCTTTATTAGTCTTGCTAGCGGTCTGTCAATTTTGTTGATCTTTTCAAAAAACCAACTCCTGGATTCATTGATTTTTTGGAGGGTTTTTTGTGTCTCTATCTCCTTCAGTTCTGCTCTGATCTTGGTTATTTCTTACCTTCTGCTAGCTTTTGAATGTATTTGCTCTTGCCTCTCTAGTTCTTTTAATTGTGATATTAGAGTGTCAATTTTCGATCTTTCCTGCTTTCTCTTGTGGGCATTTAGTGCTATAAATTTCCCTCTACACACTGCTTTAAATGTGTCCCAGAGATTGTGGTATGTTGTATCTTTGTTCTCACTGGTTTCAAAGAACATCTTTATTTCTGCTTTCATTTCGTTATGTACCCAGTAGTCATTCAGGAGCAGGTTGTTCAGTTTCCATGTAGTTGAGTGGTTTTGATTGAGTTTCTTAGTCCTGAGTTCTAGTTTGATTGCACTGTGGTCTGAGAGACAGTTTGTTATAATTTCTGTTTTTGTACATTTGCTGAGGAGTGCTTTACTTCCAATTATGTGGTCAATTTTGGAATAAGTGCGATGTGGTGCTGAGAAGAATGTATATTCTGTTGATTTGGGGTGGAGAGTTCCATAGATGTCTATTAGGTCCGCTTGGTGCAGAGATGAGTTCAATTCCTGGATATCCTTGTTAACTTTCTGTCTCGTTGATCTGTCTAATGTTGACAGTGGAGTGTTGAAGTCTCCCATTATTATTGTATGGGAGTCTAAGTCTCTTTGTAAGTCTCTAAGGACTTGCTTTATGAATCTGGGTGCTCCTGTATTGGGTGCATATATATTTAGGAGAGTTAGCTCTTCCTGTTGAATTGATCCCTTTACCATTATGTAATGTCCTTCTTTGTCTCTTTTGATCTTTGATGGTTTAAAGTCTGATTTATCAGAGACTAGGATTGCAACCCCTGCTTTTTTTTGTTCTCCATTTGCTTGGTAGATCTTCCTCCATCCCTTTATTTTGAGCCTATGTATGTCTCTGCATGTGAGATGGGTCTCCTGAATACAGCAGACTGATGGGTCTTGACTCTTTATCCAGTTTGCCAGTCTGTGTCTTTTAATTGGAGCATTTAGTCCATTTACATTTAAGGTTAATATTGTTATGTGTGAACTTGATCCTGCCATTATGATATTAACTGGTTATTTTGCTCGTTAGTTGATGCAGTTTCTTCCTAGCCTCGATGGTCTTTACATTTTGGCATGTTTTTGCAATGGCTGGTACCGGTTGTTCCTTTCCATGTTTAGGGCTTCCTTCAGGTCTCTTGTAAGGCACGCCTGGTGGTGACAAAATCTCTAAGCATTTGCTTATCTGTAAAGGATTTTAGTTCTCCTTCACTTATGAAACTTAGTTTGGCTGGATATGAAATTCTGGGTTGAAAATTCTTTTCTTTAAGAACGTTGAATATTGGCCCCCACTCTCTTCTGGCTTGGAGAGTTTCTGCTGAGAGATCTGCTGTTAGTCTGATGGGCTTCCCTTTGTGGGTAACCCGACCTTTCTCTCTGGCTGCCCTTAAGATTTTTTCCTTCATTTCAACTTTGGTGAATCTGGCAATTATGTGTCTTGGAGTTGCTCTTCTCAAGGAGTATCTTTGTGGCATTCTCTGTATTTCCTGAATTTGAATGTTGGCCTGCCCTACTAGGTTGGGGAAGTTCTCCTGGATGATATCCTGCAAAGTGTTTTCCAACTTGGTTCCATTTACCCCCTCACTTTCAGGCACCCCAATCAGAGGTAGATTTGGTCTTTTTACATAATCCCATACTTCTTGCAGGCTTTGTTCATTTCTTTTTCTTCTTTTTTCCTTTGGTTTCTCTTCTGGCTTCATTTCATTCATTTGATCCTCAGTCGCTGATACTCTTTCTTTCTTCCAGTTGATCGAGTCGGTTACTGAAGCTTGTGCATTTGTCACGTATTTCTTGTGTCATGGTTTTCATCTCTGTCATTTCGTTTATGACCTTCTCTGCCTTAATTAGTCTAGCTGTCAATTCTTCCACTCTTTTTTCAAGACTTTTAGTTTCTTTGCACTGGGTACGTAATTCCTCCTTTAGCTCTGAGAAGTTTGATGGACTGAAGCCTTCTTCTCTCATCTCGTCAAAGTCATTCTCTGACCAGCTTTGATCCATTGCTGGCGATGGGCTGCGCTCCTTTGCAGGGGGAGATGTGCTCTTGTTTTTTGAATTTCCAGCTTTTCTGCCCTGCTTCTTCCCCATCTTTGTGGTTTTATCTGCCTCTGGTCTTTGATGATGGTTACGTACTGATGGGGTTTTGGTATAGATGTCCTTCCTGTTTGGTAGTTTTCCTTCTGACAGTCAGGACCCTCAGCTATAGGTCTGTTGGAGATTGCTTGAGGTCCACTCCAGACCCTGTTTGCCTGGGTATCAGCAGCAGAGGTTGCAGAAGATAGAATATTGCTGAACAGCGAGTGTACCTTTCTGATTCTTACTTTGGAAGCTTCCTCTCAGGGGTGTACTCCACCCTGTGAAGTGTGGGGTGTCAGACTGCCCCTAGTGGGGGATGTCTCCCAGTTAGGCTACTCAGGGGTCAGGGACCCACTTGAGCAGGCAGTCTGTCCCTTCTCAGATCTCACCCTCCGTGTTGGGAGATCCACTGCTCTCTTCAAAGCTGTCAGACAGAGTCGTTCGCGTCTGCACAGGCCTCTGCTGCTTCCCCTGTTGTTTTTTTAGCTGTGCCCTGTCCCCAGAGGTGGAGTCTACAGAGACAGGCGGGTTTCCTTGAGCTGCTGTGAGCTCCACCCAGTTGGAGCTTCCCAGCGGCTTTGTTTACCTACTTAAGCCTCAGCAATGGCCGGCGCCCCTCCCCCAGCCTCACTGCTGCCTTGCGGATAGATCGCCGCAGACTGCTGTGTTAGCAATGAGGGAAGCTCCGTGGGCGTGGGACCCTCCTGGCCAGGTGTGGGATATATTCTCCTGGTGTCCCGGTTTGATTAAAGCGCAGTATTGGGGTGGGAGTTACCCGATTTTCCAGGTGTTGTGTGTCTCAGTTCCCCTGGCTAAGAAAAGGGATTCCCTTCCCCCTTGCGCTTCCCAGGTGAGGCGATGCCTCGCCCTGCTTCAGCTCCCGCTCGTCAGGCTGCAGCAGCTGACCAGCACCGATTGTCCGGCACTCCCTAGTGAGATGACCCCAGTACCTCAGTTGAAAATGCAGAAATCACCGGTCTTCTGTGTCGCTCGCGCTGGGAGTTGGAGACTGGAGCTGTTCCTATTTGGCCATCTTGCTCCGCCCCCGAATGGCTGGTTTTTAAGAGACAAAGTCTTCCTTTGTTTCCCAGGCTGGTCTTGAACTTCTGGGCTCAAGTAGTTAGTTCTTTGGCTCGGCCTCCCAAAGTGCTGGGATTGCAGGCATGAACCATCATACCCAGCCTCATGAAATGCTCTTTAGAAAAATTGTTGTAAAATATGCATAACATAAAAATTACCATTTTAACCACTCTTAGATGTATTTTCAGTGGTATTAACTACAATCATAATGTGGCGCAACCAACACCGCTTTTCATTTCCAGAACTTTTTCATCATCCCCAACATGAACTCTGGTACCCATTAAACACTAACTCCTTCTTCTCCCCACAAGTCCCTAGTAACCTCTATTCTGCTTTCTACCTGTATGAAGTTGCCTATTCTAGGTAACTCTTAAGTGGAATCATACAATATTTATTATTTTGTGTGTGGCTTATTTTAGTTAGCGTAATGTTCTCAAAGTTCATCCACATTGTGTGTCAGAATTTCCTTCCTTTTTTAAGGCTGAATAATATTTCATTGTATGTATATGCCATATTTTTTTTATCCATTCATCTGTTCGTCCTGTGAAATATTTGTTTTCACCTCTTGACTATTGTGTGAATAATGCTTCTGTGAACATAAATATACAAGTATCTGTTTAGTTTCTGCTCTCAATTTTTTTTTGGCTATAGATCTAGGAGTGGAATTGATGGATTTTATGGTTTGACTTCTTAAGGAACTGCCATATTGTTTTCCACAGAGGTTGCATCATTTTATATTCCTACCATCAATGCATGGGAGTTTCGGTTTCTCCACGTTCTCACCAACACTTGTTATTTTCTTTTTTTGATAATTGCCATTCTAATGGGTGTGAAGTGGTATTTAATTGTGGTTTCGATTTGCATTTCCCTGATGACTTGTCACCCAGGCTGGAGTGCAGTGGCACAATCTTGGCTCACTGCAACCTCTGCCTCCCAGATTCAAGCAATTCTCCTTCCTCAGCCTCCCAAGTAGATGGGATTACAGGCACCTGCCACCATGCCCAGCTAATTTTTTGTGTTTTTAATAGAGACAGAATTTCACCAAGTTGGCCATGCTAGTCTTGAACTTCTGACCTCAAGTGATCAACTTGTCTAGGCCTCCCAAAGTCCTGGGATGACAGGTGTGAGCCACTGTGCCTGGCAGATACACCTTTAAATTATGAAATACCTCCACTTAAAAAAATAATTATTACTATTACTTGCAAAATAGAAGCCTGCGGCCGAGTGCTGTGGCTCAAGCCTGTAATCCCAGCACTTTGGGAGGCCGAGATGGGCAGATCACAAGGTCAGGAGATCGAGACCATGCTGGCTAACACAGTGAAACCCCGTCTCTACTAACAAATACAAAAAGCTAGCCATGCGAGGTGTCGGACGCCTGTGGTCCCAGCTACTCGGGAGGCTGAGGCAGGAGAGTGGCGTAAACCCGGGAGGCGGAGCTTGTAGTGAGCCGAGATCTGGCCACTACACTCCAGCCTGGGTGACAGAGTGAGACTCCGTCCCAAACAAACAAAAAAAAAAGAAGTCTGCTACTAAGATACAGAGAGCTCCTCATCAATCCTTTATACTCTAATACCAGCCCTCCCCGTGCTCACAGACACTGGTTGCTTGATATGAGATGCATATCCATGACCACAGATGTCCCTGAGGCTGCTTATTCCTGAGGGCTCAGAAAAGAGTGGGCTCCTCCCTCATTAGCTGGCCTGTCTACACAATGTTCTGTTGATGTATTTGTATCAAATTCATTAAGTATCCAAAATGATTATGTTCACCTATCCTGATTGTAGTTTTCTCAGAAAACATACTTTTAACCTAAAGCTATCAATAATATGTAGGCATTAAATAATTTGAAAAGAAGTTTATGAAATTATTCACAGTGAGAACATCTTGTAATCATGAAATCAATGAAAAATTTGCTAATTTTCATGATTTCATTATTCGTATTTAACTGGTTAATCCATCTGAAATTTATTTTGATGTATCATTTTTGAGGGTAGAGATTAATTCTAATTGTTTTTCAAACAATTTTATCAGCACTACTTTCTGAATAATTTTCCCTCACTGATTTGAAATGCTTCTCCTATTGTATATTATATTCCTATACATTGTAAGAGTTCTTGACTCTGTATTCTATTTCATTGTGTTATAGCTTTTCTTTCTCATTCTAATCTCTTTCACTAAATTAATATACACTCTGTAGTTGGAGTTTTTACTTTAAATTCTAAGATTGTTAATACTTTTAAAAAATATTTTAAAGTAATTGTAGGCTATTCAGTGAGCATTCACAGATATTCTCCACGTGAAAAAGTGCATTGGTGGCAATTCATAGATACATTGGTCTGGCACAGCAGCCAGGCACTTTGTTAGTTCCAGTTTCACCTCATGCTAGACATGCAGGCATCCTAAAAGTTCAGGTGTATTCTTGTGATGTACTTATTATGATATTCAGGAACTTATTACTAGGAATTAAATTATAGAAACTGCTGCTCCATTTAATTGGCTCCAACATTCTTGCAATGGTAACTATTTTGCCTTGGGCTTCACCTAATTATCTCTGTTAGAAGAGTAGAAATGTTTATAGCATTTCCTTTTTGAAGTATTTGAAACAATTATTTTTATTTGATTTATAATGCTTTTCTCTTTATTTGACCAAGAAATGTTATGGTGGTCCCATTATGTGTCTAGATGCTGTGCTGAAGGCATTGGGAAATAGGAGCACACTCACACCAGAGCATCACATCTGGTGACAGCCACTCGCTAGAACTGGGGTGATAGGGCATGTTGTTATATCACTGAAGTCTTATGCTACTTTTTTTTTTTTTTTTGAAATGGGGTCTCGCTCTGTTGCCCAGACTGGAATGCAATGGCACGATCTCGGCTCACTGCAAGCTCCGCCCCCCGAGTTCACGCCAGTCTCCTGCCTCAGCCTCCCAAGTAGCTGGAACTACAGGCGCCTGCCACCTCGCCCGGCTAATTTTTGTATTTTTAGTAAACACAGGATTTCACTGTGTTAGCCAGGATGGTCTCAAGTCTCCTGACCTCGTGATCCACCCACCTCAGCCTCCCAAAGTGCTGGGATTACAGGCGTGAGCCATTGTGCCCAGCCTCAAGTCTTATGCTACTTTTAATGTCTTATGTTAGCAAAATGAAGAAATGTGAATAATTGGTGAAACCTTTGAAAGCCAAGCTCTAAGATTCCTGTAAAGAACTATAGGTTGGAAATAATTTAATAATGCCAAGTACATATGATCAAGAAAATGATAGAGTGGACAGTTCTCTGACCTGGCTATGTGTGTTGTTGTTGTTGTTTTGTTGTTTTGGAGACAGAGTTTCGCTCTTGTTGCCCAGACTGCAATGCAGTGGCTCGATCTCAGCTCACTATAACCTCTGCCTCCTGGGTTCAAGCAATTCTCCTGCATCAGCCGGAGTAGCTGGGATTACAGGCGCATGCCATCATGCCTGGCTAATTTTTGTCTTTTTAGTAGAGGCAGGGTTTCATCGATGTTAGCCAGGCTGGTCTCAAACTTCTGACCTCAAGTGACACAACTACCTCGGTCTCCCAAAATGCAGGGATTACAGAAGTGAGCCACTGTGCCTGGCCACTATGTGTTCTTTTAAACCCCATAACAAAGTTTTTAAAAAAATGCTTTGGTCGAGTGCAGTGGTTCATGCCTGTAATCCTAGCACTTTTGGGAGTCCAAAGTATGGTGGGAAGATCACTTGAGACCAGGAGTTCAGAACTAGTCTGGGCAATATGGCGAGACCCTGTCTGTAGTAAAAAATTTGTAATTAGCCAGGCATGGTGGCATAGGCCTGTAGTCCCTAGTACTTAGGAGGCTGAGGTGGCAGGATTGTTTTAATCCAGGAGGTCAAGGTTGCACTGAGCTGTGATGGCACCACTGCACTCTAGCCTAAGTAACAGAGCAAGAAAGACCCTGCCTCAAAAAAACAAACAAAAAGATACTTTGATTATATGTGATAGCAAGTTTGCAAAATAAAAAAAGATTAATTTATAAATACATATGCTTGATTGGAGACATCTTTAAAAATTTTTAAGCAAGGTATATGATCAAAGACAACTGAGTCAGTGAGCATAGAGTGTGACAGATTTTAAAATTCTACCTCTCGTCATTATATTAAGCCCTTATACCAATTGGTATAGCACAAATTCATCCCGAATCCTATGGGAGGAAAAAGGGTTAGCTACCAAGAATCTTATAGCGTGAACTATAGATAATATAGTTATATTTGAATATGGAGTATCTATTATTTGATTCCCACTTAGTTATCTTTAGTTTTTCTGAAAAATTATAAACAGGAATTTTAGTGACACACCTCTTGTAACATGGAGAGGCAAATATTTTATAAGCTCTGTACACATTCCTGTATTAATCAGCTGGCTCGTTAAATGATCCCCCAGCTTGTTAATGATCAGTTGAACATGTGTAAGCCCCGTGGATGGCAGGGACCTGTTCCATTCAGCTTTTTTCTTCCTTTTGAAACTGGTATATGTTGAGTGTCTGGTATGAACTGAACAAAACTTGAATTGTTTAATTTTATGCTTGTGTCAAGCAAGCTCCCAGAAGTCTGGCTAAAGAGTAGTTTGTTGATTTAAAAATCTAGCCTTCAGAATCTTTGTAGCATGAATATTTTTCTCTCTCAGCCTCAGAGCCAATTCCTACCCCTTTCAGTCTAATCTTTGGCAGCACAAGACCATGTGCTGAAAGTGGCATGAAAATTCTTAACTTACTCCTTTTAAAAAAGAAGCCAACTGTATTTAATGCTTTGTGTAGGCTATTTCTTTTCATCCTTAACACAGATGGAAGGGAGGCATTATTGTAAATTTGCAGATGGGGAAACTGAAGTCATTGAGGTTAAATAACTTGCTGAATTCCCACCACCAGTGGATCACAAAGCTGTGTGACACTAGGCATGACTTCCCAAAAGAACCCCATCTTGTCATCCTATAATCTGTAGATGAAAGTAGGGTTTGCTGATGGCCCTGAGAAAATCTTAACAAACTGGATGAGGCTCAAAGACTTTTCCAGGGATATGACTCCAGAACTGTGACCTTCGCTTTGTGTGTTCAGCATGACTTCGTCCTGCTGCTTCATATGGCGTCGATGTAAGTATAGACATGGCCTTGCTCTGAAGAAAAGTAAAAAGGTTTCACTTCTTTAGAGGAAAATGCATGTGTACCATTTTGAGAATGAATGTTGGATCCAAGACGTCTGACAATAGAGAGGCTCCGAAGAATGGGGTGATACATCACAAAGATTGGACAGGATCCATGTATGCCTCTGCACCCTTCCTTGTTTCTATCGGGCTGTTCCAAGGGAAAATTTAGGTCAACTTCATTCAGTTTTACTAGAGATTTAATTGGGCATGCTTTGGCTAGTCAACTAGTAATAACCATGTTTCACATTTCTTCCTTTCTTTACTGCTTTCTCCTTAAGAGCAAATAATTAATACCAGAAATTTCTGTCTTGGTACTATGGGATGCGTGTGGCTATAAATGAAGAAATTACAGAGCCTACATGGAAGGTAACAGAAACGATACCCAGTTTTTTTGTGTGATTCTTTTTTTTCTGTTTTTTTTGAGACAGAGCCTTGCTCTGTCGCCCAGGCTGGAGTATAGTGGCGCCATCTCGGCTCACTGCAACCTCCACGTCCCCATTCAAGCAATTCTCCCGCCTCAGCTTCTGGAGTAGCTAGGATTACAGGCACGCACCACCATGCCCAGCTAATTTTTGTGTTTTTAGTAGAGACGGGGTTTCACCATGTTGGCCAAGCTGGTCTTGAACTCCTGACCTCGTGATCCGCCCACCTCAGCCTCCCAGAGTGCTGGGATTACACGCATGAGCCACCGTGCCCAGCCACTCTTTATTTTTTATTTTCCTCTACTCAAGACAGCTTTGAAGAGAGATCCGTTTTGCATTTGGAATTCTTCCAGTTAGTTTTGAAATCTAATCAACAAGACTGGGGAGTATTTTGTGTTAATGAAGTATGTTCCTAGTTCTTAGAAATATATGAATGAGGCTGGGCACGATGGCTCATGCCTGTAATCCCAGCAGTTGGGGAGTCGGAGGCGGGCGGATCACTTGAGGTCAGGAGTTTGAGACCAGCCTGGCCAGTATGGTGAAACCCTGTCTCTACTAAAAATACCAAAATTAGCCAGGCATGGTGGCGGGTGCCTGTAATCCCAGCTACTGGGGAGGCTGAGGCAGGAGAATCGCTTGAACCTGAGAGGCAGAGATTGCAGTGAGCTGAGATTGTGCCACTGTACTCCAGCCTGGCAGCTTGGGTGACAAGAGCGAGAGTCTGTCTCGAAACAAAAAGAAAAAAGAAGAAAAGAAATATATGAATGAGCAGGAGAAAAAGAACTGTGATACGGAAGGGGTCAGCCTCTCCTGCTGTGTTCCACTCTTACCAATGGAGCATGTGCTTTGACTCCAGGATTTCTGCAGCATCCGCAATAAATACATGACTGTATTTTGTATCTACCCACATGTGTTTTCCCTCACATGGTGTCTTTCCCTAAATCTGTGAAGAAAATAGCTGTTTTAAAGTGCATTTATTTTCTCCATTTGGTTGTCAGCAGCAGGAAAGGCTGCTGAAGGATCTGAGCCAGTGTGGGAATGGGAAGGGCCTGTGAGCTCTTAGGGAAAGAGGAAGTCTCTATGTCCTGGTTACTGGCGTGACCCCAGGTCGAATGACTCTCCTACCCTCTCCTCCTGCCAAGGTTGGTTGGGGTTCAAATGTGTTCCTACCCAAAATCACACATTGTCACTGTGTGGGATGCACAATATTCCATTGCTTTGCTCTCTTAAAAAAGACAGTTAAAAGTAAGAAGTATTTGTTGCAATTTTTAAAAACATGATTTTTAAACCTATTTTTATTATTAGTTTTTAATGCTAAAAGCATTTTATTTACCTAGGATTCTTGGTTTTGGATAGGTTTTATTTTTTCTTTAGGTGGTAGTACTCTGTTTCTGAGAAAGCTCTATATTATGCATTATTTGTGAAATCTCTAGTAACCTCATGATGTTTCTGTCACATTGTTTTAAAAGGAATAGTTTAAAGATTTAAAGTGATCTTTGTGTGTGTGTGTGTGTGTGTGTGTGTGTGTGTGCGCGCGCGTGTGTGTGTGTGGTTTTCTCCCTCCCTCCCTCCCTCCCTTCCTTCCTTCTTTATTTTTATTATTTATTATTTTTTTAAATTTGTTTGAGTCAGGGTCTCACCCTGTCCCCCAGGCTGGAGTACAGCGGCACAATCTCGGCTCACTGCAGCCTCGACCTCCCAGGCTCAGGCGATCCTCCCACCTCTCAAATTGTTGGGACTTCAGGCATAGAGAGCCACCATGCATGGCTTTTCTTTTTTAATGCAAGTATTTCTTTTGGAATTTGAACTTTAATACTACTTTGATGTGTTTTCACCTAAATTCCATTTTGTGAGCTTCTTAGTATTTGATTGAAAACCTATTTTGTTTTACTTGACCCTAACCAGATCAACAAGATAAGGATATTACCCAAAGGTGGTTTCTAGTAGGATTGTGGCCACAAACATCAATTCTGTAGCCAAGTATGGACTCATGTGGACTGAGAAGTTGGCTTGGAAGAAAGACGCATTTCCACCTAGTCAGGGACGTTTGAAGATTATGCATGTTTTAAGGAAAAGGCCTGCTGAATGTGGAGAGTACAAAGGTGTAACTGTCACTTGAGCTTTTTAGAAGTCCTTCGATGTAGCTGCCAACTTAAATAAACCACCTCAGGTCCAGCCAGTACAGCAGCTCTGTTTTATCTTCATTGTGAGTCTATCTCCCTGCCAGCTGGTGATGGGGGTCAGGCTGGATCACGGATTTGACCACCCTGCACCCAGGCCTGCCCCTCTTTTCTCTGTTACATAGTGCTGGGCAGCCTCTGGGGGGCCTCACCAATTTTTGTTTTTTAGTGGTGATAACAGCACGATCAGCCCGCAGCCATCTCAATAAGAAGTGCTAACTTCCTCAGGAAAACAGAAGTGTGGTATGCACCATTACATAACCCAGTTTCTCTGGTGATACAATTTTAGTTTTTGAGAGCTGTTTTGAAGTCTTCCCACAGAACTGCAGGCCTCTCTGTTTTCCTGTAAGAGGTGAGGAGATGCCAGTTTTGTCCATACACTCATGAAAAAACACAATGACGGATTAAGTGTCCTGAAGTGTCAGAAGGATACCTGGTGTGGTAGCTTCTAAAATACCACTAAAAGTTATTGTAGAGATGAATTAATTAGAATTAACACCTGAGTTGGGTTACCAAATGAAATAAAGGGTGCCAGGTAAATGTGAATTTTTTATAAACTACCAGGCACATGTATACTAAAAAAAAATATTAATTGTTTATCTGAAATTTACATTTACCTGGGCATCCTGTATTTTATTAGGTAAATCAGGCAACTCTCCACCTGAAACTAGATTATGCAAACTAAGAATTAACATAAAAAGTACTGTCATTGTGTGGATGAGAAATCTCCTCCTCTTCTAAACCAGTTTAGGAAGCCTGTGCTTCATCATTTCTCATATACTCTCCTCCCATGTATATCCAGATTAAAATGTGTGTATCTGGCATGTGGCTCACTGTTTCACATGCCTAACTGCAAGCCTCTGGTATCCTATAGTCGCAGCACCATTTTGGTGGGTCAGCCATGGGCAGCAGGTCCTGACCTCTCCTGACCACCTCTGAGGAACTGCAGACTCTCAGCATTTGCGTGTGTTCCTCCTCAGAGTCCTGGGACAACCCTGGCCAGCTGAAGGCAGAGAGACAGGCACGTAAACCTCCTGGCATATCTTGGGGATGCCTGGGCCAAAATATGCCACTGGCCTAATTCTCTGAAGGTCTCAAAGCATTTTCATATTAAGTTATTCAAGTGACCCAGAGAACAAGAAAGGAGTTGCTACTACATGATGTCAGAGAACACTCAGAGGTATGAAAGGAATTGGGAGAATTAAGTAATTATTAATAAATTCTAAAACTTTAATAATCAATATTCAAAGGAGAAATAGTGGAACTAATATTTTGTACCAAGGGTGCTGGTGTTGGGAATTCAGACATCTCCTGCAAAATATTTCTGATACAATTTAGTAAAAGATAGTTTTTAGGGGAGACCTTTTAGAGAAGGAAGCTTTTATTTCCAAAGGACTTCATGAAAGGTGTAAAGGCCACACTGTGAATTAGGGATGACACACCCTGTTTTGAATTGGATTTCCTGCTAGTTCTGATCCGAGGCATTCTTCCCAGACTAGGGTGAATTCAGTTCCAGTGTTGCTTGTAAAACTGAATCTGGTCATTGTATTTGCAGTTTGGCTTCCTGCCTGCTGTTAAAGTACAGAGCAAACTTCAGCTCGTTACTCCCTATGATTCTGTGTCCTCCTAAAGAGCAGGGAAAGAAGAGGGGAAAACCCAGGGGGTGACTGAGTTCATTTACATGCTGTGCCAAAGGGCAGCTGCTTGCTGCCTTGTCATCACAGGATTCTGTGAAGAATCCTGATATTCCATTTACCAGAATAGGAGACAGCCTGGAAAACAAACAAAAAAAGTGTCTTTCTTTTTATGGTTCTAGCTATGGCATTACTAACTGAATAATCTACTTTCTTTTCTTTAACAAACATAGGTGAAAATTTAGAAAATTTTATGTTCTCCCTGTTTCCAAAGTTTTCTGTATGAAGAAAGAACTTATAAAAAGAGGTCACCACCAGGCGCAGTGGCTGATGCCTGTAATCCCAGCACTTTGGGAGGCCAGGGTGAGAGGATCACTTGAGGTCAGGAGTTTAACACCAGCCTGGCCAACATGGTGAAACCCTGTCTCTACCAAAAATACAAAAATTAGCCAGGTGTGGTGGCGTACGCCTTTAGTCTCAACTACTCAGGCCGCTGAGGCAGAAAGATCACTTGAGCCCAGGAGCCAATGCACTCCAGCCTGGGTGACAGAGTGAGACCCTACCTCAAAAAAAAAAAAAAAAAAAAAAAAAAGTTACAAGGTGGTAGCACTGCTGGCTAGTTGGAGCTGGCTGTGCCTATTGAATTGTCCTGAGAGAACACCAGGTTGTGTACATGCTGTCTAGATTTGTGGGAAGTGTCGGGGGCTTACCCCTTTTCCCTGCAGTTGTAGAAAATGTGATGCAGTCTTCTCAGTGTAGTTCCAGCCACCTCATTAAGATACCTGGCAAAACTTGAGTGTGGATCAGAAGGAATCCAGAAACATATAGTGGCATCAGCCTATGTGTCCTTAGGAATCTTGTATTCCCCTGAGTTAAACTTAGAGCCTCTGAATTTGTGGAAAGGACAGAGAGGAAAGATGTTCTGTTGTGGGGCTGTTCCCACCCTCGGCTTCCTCACACTGAGGCAGTGCACCCAGTACTGAAATGAGGAACATTGCAATGATGCCTGGGGTCAGCAAGTGACCTTGCTGACATCACAACATGTGCATTTCTCACCGTTCTTGGTTATTTAATTCTGGTCTGGTCCATTGCATTAGAGCCAGATTAAACATCAATAAATTTTGGGTTTACTATTAAAAAAGAGTGGAGTCCTGCTACCTTACTGTTACTTTGCTAGGTGCTAAGAGAGAAATCAGAAAATTTAAGGCATGGATTTTGGTCACAGGGAGCAAAATCTAGTCTTTATTAGCTAAGAAGCCTTAAAAACCACGTAACTGTCACGTAGTGGCAGACCATGAGCAAAAAGAAAAAAATGAACCCAGCTTCTTCTTGGCTGTTTTATGGAGATGGTGCATTCAGCTGCCTGGTGTTTAGAGGAACCAAATGTACAGAAATGAAACCATTGAGGAGATTCCCAGAGCTAACTGCAGGGTGCTACAGGGATGTGGCAACTGAACATCCAGGAACTGTAACAAGACGGTGTTTAAATAGATAAAAATGAAGCAGTCCAAAGCAGGAGGTTCTGACTTCTGGTTTCTAGTCTGGCATGTAATGCGGGTGGAAGTTGTCACTCCTATCTTCACAATAAGAAAAAGCTGAACAAACTAAAAATCAATGGTTTTTAGCTTCATCAGAGAATTGTCACAGAACAAACAACTGCCCCCAAATTGGAGCAAACGTCAGGCAAATAAACAGAGAATCACAGCTTCCCAGAGCAAAAGACCTGGAGCAGAAGTATCCAGCAGAACCCAGAACCAGCCTAAGAAAACCAGTTGTTTGACACATAGCCAGAGGCTCGGTGTGGACAAGCTTGCAAGTTACACTCCAGGGGGTCCTGTCTTGGGGAGAGTGTGCACACTTTTGTTTTATGTTTTACCTTCTATGTCTAGGAACCCTGCTAGTTTCTCACTGTGAAGATCAGGGAACAACCCGTTGTGCTTGTGTCGGGGGAAGGGAAAGGTAGCCATTTAACAGTAAACTGGAGCATTCAGCCCTCAAGATAAACTATTTTACCAGAGTCTAACCAATTGGGGTTTTATCAGAGCCCAGTTAACTTAGGGGGAAGGAAAAACACCAACACCAACTCCAGATTTCCTCCAGCCTTCCTGTTTCTCTGGGGAGAAAAAAGCTCAGAAGCACCTGTCAGGATCACAGCCCAGAGGCACAGTGGGCTTACTAAAGACCTAGACCTCATCATAGGACTATAGAATACCTCCCATACCCTGATACCATACCACCACATTAGCAAGGCTCCTGTGTGGTAACAGAGGAATAAAACGGAAAGAACTGAGCACCTCAGACCTTACTTAAGAAGAAGGCTGTAGAGAAACCCAAAGATAACAGGGGAGACAAAAACATGGACACCAGAGAAAATTTTAGCTTTGGAAAACACTATAGCAAACAATAAAAGACAGCCCATCATTAAAATCACCAGGTCAACCAGATGTAGCCTCTATAGGTGTTGTCTTGGCTACCAGCTTAGGATCAGTATGGTTCGCCAGATGGCCCCCACTGGTGCCAGTCTTGGTTGGGTTCACCAGATGTTGCCTGTGGGCTACTGTTTTATTTTTCTATTTCCATCTTTGAACAGAGAGCTACTATTCTTTTATTGGACGTGAAATAGTGAAGGCACACAAGCATATTGCTGTCATTGTTTTCTGGCTTTCCTAAATTACTTTTACCAGTGGTGTATCTTTTTTTAAAAACTATCTACTTCGAGATGGTGTGTCTTGATTGGCATCTCATGGAGAAGTGGATGGGGAAAATACTGGTTCTGTGGAAAGACTCTCCATTACTGGCTTGCTCGTCCAGCTCTGATCTTTCTGTTTCAGGACTCTCCCTGTTTCAACAACAGCAACAACATGATAATAACAAACCTCACATATGTTGTTCCACTGGATAATTGTAATTTTTAAAAAGAAATCATTGTAAAACCAAGAACAATTTCATCACTTTTTTCTATATAGCTGTTCACATGGGGCCAATCTGTCTTCACAAAAAAAAAGTGAGTAAAAGAATCCTTGATACTTTCCCCTTCAAGTCCAGCATCTGCTTATTTAAATACATATCTCATGTAAAATGGAAAAGGAAAAAAACTTTTAAAAAGGGAAATTCTAAAACCTTATACTAAAGATGTTTATACTGCAGTCTGTCTCACACAATATGTCATGTCTGGCTTTCAACAACAAAAAATTACTAGATATTCTAAAAGACAAATAAGTCACAGTTTGAAGAAACAGAACAAGCGTTAGAACCAGACTCAGATTTTGCAGAGATGTTAGAATTAATCAGACTAGGAATTTTTTTAATTCCTAAGATTAATATGCTAGGGGCTCTAAAGGGAAGACTGGACAAACAGGCAAGAAAAGGTGGGTAAAGGAGAGAGATGGAAACCCTAGGAAAGATCAAAAGGAAATCCTAGAAACCAAAGGCACCATAACGGAAGTGAAGAATGCCTTCGATGGACTCATCGGTAGACTGGACATGGCCACTGAAAGAATTCATGAGCTTGAAGAAATGTCAACCAAAACTTCCAGAACTAAAATACAAAAAGAAAAAAGAGTGAAAGAAAAAAATGGAACATAATATTCAAGAACTGTGGTACATTTGCAAAAGGTATGGCATACATGTTATGGGAATACCAGAGGAGAGGAAACACAGGAAGTCAAAAAAAGAATTTTTCCAGAGTAATGATATGTTCCAAACCATAGATTCAGGAAGCTTAAACAGCAACAGGATAAATAAAACAATATCTAAAACAAAATCTACACTTAGGCATGTCATACTTAAACGGCAGAAAATTATAGACGAAGAAAAAACACCAGAGGGGGAGCTGGCAGAAATATACCACCTATAGCAGAAGAAGGATAAGAATTACATCAGACTTCCCTTCAGAAATCCTGCAAACTAAAAGATGTAGCACAATATTTAAAGTATTAAAGGAGGCCAAGCCCAGTGGCTCAGGCCTGTAATCCTAACACTTTGGGAGGCTGAGGCGGGAGGATCACAAGGTCAGGAGATCAAGACCATCCTGGCTAACACGGTGAAACCCCATCTCTACTAAAAATACAAAAAATTCGCCGGGCATGGTAGCACGCGCCTGTAATCCCAGCTACTCGGGAGACTGAGGCAGGAGAATCGCTTGAGCCCAGGAGGCGGAGGTTGCTGTGAGCCGAGATCGCACCACTGCACGCCTGGGCAACAGAATATTTATTTATTTATCTCAAAAAATAAATAAATAAAATAAAAAATAAAAGTAAAGTATTGAAGTAAAAAACTCACCAAGTTAGAATCCTATATCTAGCAAAAATATCCTTCAAAGGTGACAGAAACATAAAACACTAGCCCAGACAAAAACTGAGACAATTTGTCAGTGCTAAGGCTACCTTGCAAGAAATGTTAAAAGAAATTATTCAAAAGGAAGGAAAATAATACAGGTCAGAAATGGAGATGTACATAAAGAAAGGATTATAAGTGAAGGAATAAATGTAGGTAAAATAAAACCTCAGTTGATCTAACAGATAAGTTAGTTTAAAATAATAGCTAAAATGTATTCAGTGGTCATAGTTCATGTATAAATGAAATGAATGATAGCAATATTATAAGAGATACAAGGAGGAATTAGAAATATTTTGTTATTGTAAAGTACTTGTGCTACCCGGGGAGTGGCATTAGTGTTATTTAAAAGTGGACTTGAATTACTTTTAAATGCATATCAGACTCAAGAGGAACCACATAAAAAAGTGAAAAAGGAAGTACAATCATATATCACTTAATGATGGGGATATGTTCTGAGAAATGCATTATTAGGTGATTTCATCATTATGCAGACATCATAAGGGCACTTACACAAACCTGGGTGATATAGCCTACTACACATCGAGGCTGTATGGTATAGACTACTGATCCTAGGCTACATACCTGTACAGCATGTAACTATACTGAACACTATAGAACACTGTAACAAAATGATAAATATTTGTGTGTCTAAACATATCTAAATGCAGTGGCTCATGTCTGTAATCCCAGCACTTTGGGAGGCTGAGGCAGGCAGATCACTTGAGGCCAGGAGTTCGAGACCAGCCTGGCCAAAATGGTGAAACTCCAGCTGGGTGTGGTGACACTCGCCTGTAATCCCAGCTACTCAGGAGGCTGAGGCACAAGAATCACTTGAACCTGGGAGGTGGAGGTTGCAGTGAGCTGAGATCGGGCCTCTGCCCTCCAGCCTGGGTGACACAGTGAGACTCTGTGTCAAATACAAAACAAAACACCTTTAGAACCATGGTGTCAGAAAAAAAATAAACATATCTAAACATAGAAAAAGTACAGTAAAACTATGGTATAAAGGTTAACAATGGTGCCTCTCTATAGGGCACTCTATAGGTGCCTCTCTATAGTTCCTGGAATGGAACCTGCAGGACTGGAAAGTTGTTCTGGGGTCGGGGGCCATCAGTGAGTGGTGAGGGAATGTGAAGGTATAGTACATTACTGTGCACTACTGTAGACTTTATATAAACACTGAACACCTAGGCTACACTAAATTTATAAAAAAGCATTTCTTTAATAATAAATTAACCTTAGCTTACTGTAACTTTTTTACTTCATAAACTTAATTTTTCTTAACTTTTTTATCTTTTTGTAGTAATATTTGGCTTATAACACACATAGTACAAAATTATTTCAAAAATATTTTTATATCCTTATTTCAAAATTGTTTTCTATTAAAACAAAATTTTTTATAACTTTTTTTTTTTTTTTTTTTTTTTTTTTTTGTTGAGACGGAGTCTCGCTCTGTCACCCAGGCTGGAGTGCAGTGGCCGGATCTCAGCTCACTGCAAGCTCCGCCTCCCGGGTTTACGCCATTCTCTCGCCTCAGCCTCCCAAGTAGCTGGGACTACAGGCGCCCGCCATCTCGCCCGGCTAATTTTTTGTATTTTTTTTAGTAGAGACGGGGTTTCACCGTGTTAGCCAGGATGGTCTCGATCTCTTGACCTCGTGATCCGCCCGTCTCGGCCTCCCAAAGTGCTGGGATTACAGGCTTGAGCCACCGCGCCCGGCCAACTTTTTTTTTAAGAGGCAAGGTCGTGCATCCCCCGGACTGGAGTGCAGTGGCGCAGTCATGGCTTACTACAGCCTCAAACTCCTGGGCACAAGTGACCCTCTCACTTAAGCATTCCAGGTAGTTAGGACTCCAGTCATGTGCCACCTCACCCAGCTACTTTTTAAAAATGTTTCTCGCTGTGTTGCCCAGGTTGGTCCCAAACTCCTGACCACAGGTGTTCTTCCCACCTTGGCCTCCCAAAGGGATTACAGGCATGAATTACTGTGCCCAACCTTTTTAAAAAGCTTGTAAAGCTTTTTTGCTAAAAACGGAGATACACAAACATTAGCCTAGGCCTACATGGGGTCAGGATCATCAATGTCACACTGTCTTCTGCCTCTACAACTTGCCCCACTGGCTGGCCTTCATGGGCAATAATGTGAATGGAGCTGTCATTTCCTATGACAATTCCTTTCTTCTGGAAAACTTCCTGAAGGACCTGCCTGAGGCTCCTCTTCAGATGTCATTCCTTTTAGAAATGTGTCTATGGTGGATCACTTGGTTTGTTGCTTTATCATCATAGATTTGCTTATAAGCAGAGAATACACCGTGAACATTCCTCAACATTAATGAAAACCTTTTAGTACTGGGGTTTATGTTTTCAGAAGACTTTAAGGAGCGTGTTGAGGTCTGTAAAAGCTTCTGCTAAACCCTTCACTGGGAATTTTCTTGGGGATTCTACTTCTGTTTCTTCTCCTGCAGTTTCCTTTTCTCTTACCTCTTCTTGAGGTATGCATTCCTGTTCCAGTTCCAAGAAAGCCTTATTAGTCAGTTTCTCAGGACAACATCACTAGGCAATAAGAATCTTTCAGCTCCATGATAATCTTAAGGGACCACTGTCATATATGTAGTCTGCCATTGACTGAACCACCATTATGTGGCATACAACTAAAATTATTACATTAAGAGAAGAAAAAAATGGAATCACATAAAATGGCCAGTTAAAACTATAGGGAGAAAAAGAGTGGAATACAATAACAGAAAGAACAAGGGCAAATAATAGAAGACAGTAACAAATAGATATTAGTCCTGCTATATCAATATTGCTTTAAAGATCAGTGATCTGAACTCTAATTAAAAGATAAAGATTGTCAGAGTGGATTTTTTTTTTTTTTTTTTTTTTTTTTTGAGGCAGAGTTTGGTTATTTTGTTTCCCAGGCTGGAATGCAATGGGTCGGCTCACTGCAACCTCCGTCTCCCAGTTTCAAATGATTCTCCTGCCTCAGCCTCCCAAGTAGCTGGGGTTACAGGCATGCGCCACCATGCCTGGCTAATTTTATATTTTTAATAGAGATGGGGTTTCTCCATGTTGATCAGGCTGGTTTTGAACTCCTGACCTCAGGTGATCCACCTGCCTTGGCCTCCCAAAGTGCTGGGATTACAGGCATAAGCTACCATGCCTGGCCCAGAGTGGATTTAAACAAAAATAAAACTCAGTGCCTATAAGAACCTAATTTTAAATATAAAAACACAGATAGGGATGCTAACATTGATCAAAAGAAAGCTGGAGTACCTATATTAATTTCAAACAAAACCAACTTTAGAGCAAGAAAAATTATCAACGATAAAGAGGGAACATTACATAATGAAAAAGAGGTCAGTTCTCCAAGATGATGTAACAGCCCTTAATGTGTGTTTATGTGAGAACAGATTTAAAACACATGAGGCAAAAAAACTGATAGAACTGCAAAGAAAAATATACAAAACCACTATTACAGCTGGAGACTTCAGCACTCTTTTATAAGTAATTGACAGGTCCAGCAGGCAGAACTCAATAAAGTCATTGTTGAACTGAACAGCACAATCAACAGAATCTAATTTACATTTATAGAATACTTGATTCAACAGCAGCAGAATATGCATTCTTCTCAAGCTCATGCAGAACATTCACCAAGGCAGACCAAATTCTGGACCATAGAACACACCTTAACAAATTTAAATGATAAGATCATACAGAATATGTTTCAGACCATAATGGAATTAAATTGGAACTCAGTAACAAAATACTTGAAAGTTAAACAGTACACTTCTAATACACATCAAGAAATCTCAAGAGAAATTTAAACTATTTTAATAAAGTGAAAATGAAAATGCAACATAACCAAATTTGTAAGTTTCAGTGAAAGCAGTGTAAAGAAAATTTATAGCATTGAATGTACACAATAGAAAAGAAAAAATATTTAAATCAGTAAATCTAAACTTCCACTTTAGGAAACCAGAAAAAGAAGAGTGAATTAAATCATAAATAGAAGGAACAAAATAATTTTTACCAATAATTAATAAATAAGATAATAAAAATTCTCAACTCAAAGTGGATTAAAGAATTAAACGTAAAATCCCAAACTGTAAAAACCCTGGAAGACAACTTAGGTAGTACCATCCTTGACATAAGAATGGGCAAAGATTTCATGAGAGATATACCAAAAGCAGTCACAACAAAAGCAAAAATTGACAAGTGGGATCTAACTAAACTAAAGAGCTTCTGCACAGCAGAAGAAACTCAAAGGAGTAAACAGCCTACAGGGTGGGAGAAAATATTTGCAAACTATGCATCTGACAAAGGTCTAATATCCAGCATCTATGAGGAACTTAAACAAATTTACAAGAGAAAACCCCATTAAAAAGTGGGTAAAGGACATGAATAGACACTTCTCAAAACAAGACATACATGTGGCCAACAAGCATATGGGGAAAAAAGAAAACCTCAACATCACTGACCATTAGAGAAATGCAAATCAAAACCACAGTTACATACCATCTCACACCAGTCAGAATATCTATTATTAAAACGTAAAAAAATAAGAGATGCTGGCAAGACTGCAGAGAAAGGGGAACCCTAATACACAGTTGTTGGGAGTGTAAATTAGTTCAACCATTGTGGAAAGCACTATGGTGATTCCTCAGAGCTAAAAGCAGAACTACCATTTGATCCAATGATCCCATTACTGGGTGATAATGGTTTGGCTCTGTGTCCCCACCCAAATCTCACCTTGAATTGTAATAATCCCCACGTGTCAAGGGTGGGACTAGGTGGAGGTAATTGAGTCGTGGGAGCCGTTTCTCCTATGCTGTTCTGGTGATAGTGAGTGAGTTCTCATGAGATCTGATGGTTTTGTAAGTGATTGGTATTTCCCCTGCTGGCACTCATTCTCTCTCCTGTTGCCCTGTGAAGAGGTGCCTTCCACCATGATTGTAAGTTTCCTGAGGCCATCCAAGGGCGGGAGCAGGTGAAGGTAATTGAATCATGGGGGCCATTTTTCCTATGCTGTTCTAGTGATAGTGAGTGAGTTCTCATGAGATCTGATGGTTTTGTAAGTGACTGGTATTTCCCCTGCTGGCACCCATTCTCTCTCCTGCTGCCCTGTGAAGAGATGCCTTCCACCATGATTGTAAGTTTCCTGAGGCCATCCCAGCCATGCAGAACTGTGAGTCGATTAAACCTCTTTTCTTCATAAATTTCCCAGTGTTTGGTGTTTGTTCATAGCAACATGGTAACAGACTAATACACTGGGTATATACCCAGAGGAATATAAATCATTATACCATAAAGACACATCCATGTGAATGTTTATTGCAGCACTGTTCACAATAGCAAAGACATGGAATCAACCTAAATGCCCATCAACAGTAGACTGGACAAAGAAAATGTACATATACGCCATAGAATACTATGCAGCCATAAAAATGAACAAGATCATGTCTTTTGCAGGAACTTAGATGGAGCTGGAGGCTCTTACCCTTTGTGAAGTAACACAGGAACAGAAAACCAAATACCACATGTTCTCACTTATAAGTGGGAGCTAAATGATAAGAACTTAAGAACACAAAGAAGGAAACAGCAGACACTGGGGTCTACTTGAAGGGGCAGGGTGGGAGGAGGGAGAAGAGCAGAAAAGATAACTGTTGGGTACTGGGCCTAATACCTGAGTGGTGAAATAATACATACAACAAACCCCCATGACACATGTTACCTCTGTAACAAACCTTCACATATACTCCCAAACCTAAAATGAAATTAAAAACAGGAAATTAGAGAAAATCAACAGAAAAAAAAAAAAGTTGGTTCTTTGAAAGATTAATAAAATTGATAAATGTGGAGCCAGATTAAGAGAAAAGGAAAAAAGACAGAAATTACTAATATCAGAAGTGAAAGAGTGACCATTACTACTGATCCCATAGATACTAAAAGGATAATAAAATAATATTTTGGAAAATTCTGCCCACAAATTCATTAACCTAGTGGAAATAGACCGATTACGTGAAAGACACACTCTACCAAAACTCATACAAGGAGAAACAGATAATCTGAATAGACCTGCATTTATTAAAGAAAATCAATAATAACCTTTCCAAGCAGAAAGCACCAGACTCAGATGGGTTCACTAGTAAATTTTACCAAACATTTAGGGCAGAAATTATACCTATTTTCTACAGTCTCATCCAGAAAATAGAAACAGAAGGAATACTCTATAATCCTTCCCAGAAAATAGAAACTTAAGGAAACACTTAAGCACTAAGTGCAGGAGCAAGACAAGGAAGGATGCTCTTTTCACCACTCACAGATTGTGAGGGATGAAATAAAGCTGTCCTTATTTGCAGATAACAAATAATTAATTCTGTGAGGCCAGTATTAAAAATCAGGCAAAGACATTATAAGGAAGGAAAACTAAGGACCAGTGTCTCTCATGAATGTAGATACATAAATATTTAACAACATATTGACAAATCAAATCTAACACATATAAAAAGAATTATCTACTTTGACCAAGTTTACCATTCAAAAAGCAATTAATGTAACACATCACACCAACAGGCTAAAGAAGAAAAATCATATCTTATGAATAGATGGAAGAAAAGGATTCGACAAAATCCAACACCCATTTTTGATGTTTAAAAAAGAAGGTCAGCAAACTAGCAATAGAAGACACATCCTCAACTTGTTAAAGAACCTCTTCTAAGAAACCTGCAGCTGACATCATACTTAATGGTGAGAAACTAGATGTTTTCCCACTAAGAACAGGAGCAAGACAAGGAAGAATGCCCTTTTCACCACTCACAATTGTGAGGGATGAAATAAAGCTGTCCTTATTTGCAGATAACATGATTATGATTATGTATGTAGAAATCCCAGAGAATCACCAAAAAAATTCCTGAACCTAGGAAGTGATTATAGCAAGGCTGCAGAATATGTTAACATGTAATAGTTACTTATATACTAGCAATGAACAATTGGAGAATAAAAACAATGCCATTTACATTTGCATCAAAAAATCAAACAGGTATAAATCTAAATATATATACATATAAAACATCTACCTGAAGAAATGTACAAAATTCTGATGAAGAAATCAAAGAAGAACTAAACAGTATATTCCATGTTCATAGATAAGAAGACTCAATGTTATTAAGATGTCAGTTCTCTCCAACTTGATCTGTAGATTCGGTGTAATTCCAATCAAAATACCTTTAAGTTATTTCATGGTTATCAACAAACTGATTCGAAAGTTTCTGTTGAAATGCAAAGTACCTACAATAACCGACTCAATACTGAAAGAGAACAAAGAGAACTGACATTATCCAACTTCAAGAATTATTGTAAGCAAGGCAGTGATACAGGCAAAACAATAGCCAAATAGGTCAATGGAACAGAATATAGAACAAGAAATTGACGTAAACATAGTCAATTGATCTTTGACAAAGAAGCAAAGGAAATTTAATGGAAAAATAATCTTTTCAAGAAATTGTGGTGGAACACCTGATCATCTACATGAAAAAGAATGAATCTAGACACAGATCTTACACCAAAAAGCAACTCAAAATGAATCATAGACCTAAATGTAAATTGTGAAACTATAAAACTAGAATATAAGATGGAAGAGAATCTAGATGATTTCAAGTTTGGCAATGACCAAAGGCACTATCTGTTAGAGAAAAAGTTTACAAGATGAACTTTGTTAAAATTTTTAAATTTTGCTCTGTGAAAGACACTGTTAAGACAATGCACACAAGCCATGGACTGGGAGAAAGTCTTTACAAACACGTATCTTGTAAAGAACTTGTACTCAGAATATACTAAGAACTTTAAAACTCAGTAAGAAAACAGACAACCCAATTAAAAAATTAATAAAAGCTCTGAACAGACAACTCAGTAAGGAGATGTACAGATGGCAGATAATCACATTAAAAGATGCTTAACATCTATGTCATTAAGAATTGCAAATTGAAACAGCAATGAGATACCACTAGACATCTATTAGAATGGCTGACAGTCAAAACACACAATACCAAATACAGGGAAGGATATGGAACAACAGAACTATCATTCATTGCTGATGGAAATGCAAATTGGAACAGCTACTTTGGAAGGCAGTTCAGCACTTTCTAACAAAAATACACATATTACCGTATGATCCAGCAATTGCACTTTTTGATATTTATCCGAATAATTGTTGAAAACATATCTGTACAAACCTGCACATAAATGCTTATAGCAGCTTTATTCATAATTGCCCAAAACTTGGAAGTAACTGAGATGTCTCCAATAGGTGAATAGATAAACATACTGGTGCTTATTCATCCACACAATAGGATATTACGCAGTGACAAAATGAAATGAGCTGTCAAGCCATGAGAAAACATAGAGGAACCTTAAATGTGTATTGCTAAGTGAAAGGAACCAATCTAAAAAGGCTGCATGCAGTATAATTCTAACTGTATGACATTCTGGAAAAGGCAAAACTATGGAAATATTAAAAAGATCCGTGGGGTTTAGAGGGAGGGAGAGATGAATAGGTGGTGGACAGGGTATGTTTAGAGCAATGAAACTTCTGTATGATACTGTAATGGTGGACACGTACCATTATACATTTGCCAAAACCCATAGACCTGTACAACAGAAAGAGTGAACCCAATGTAAACTATGAACTTTACTCAATATTGGCTGACCAGCTGTAATAAATATATCACATTAATGCAAGATGTTACTAGGGAAACTGAGATAGGTGAGAGGGTATATGGGAACTCTCAGTATTTCTGCTTAATTTCTTCATAAACCTAAAGCTACTCTAAAAATTAGTGTATTTTTTTAAAGAATGAAAAAACAGGGCCAGACATGGTGGCTCACACCCATAATCCCAGCATTTTGGGAGGCTGAGGCAGGCGGATCATTTGAGGTCAGGAGTTTGAGGCCAACCTGGAAACATGGTGAAACCCCATCTCTACTAAAAATACAGAAATTAGGCGTGGTGGCTTGCGCCTGTAATCCCAACTACTCAGGAGGCTAAGAAAGGAGAATTGCTTGAACCTGGGAGGCAGAGGTTGCAGTGAGCCGGGATCGTGCCACTGTATTCCAGCCTAGGCGATAGAGCTAGACACTGTCTCAAAAAAAAAAAAAAAAAGAATAAAGAAAAAACAGGAGTTCCCAGAGGTTGCTGAGATTAACTTTGGAAGGAGAAAATACTATGAAAGTAAATTAAGGCTGGGCATGGTGGCTCACGCCTATAATCCCAGCACTTTGGAAGACCAAGGCAATAGGTCACCTGAGGTCGGGAGTTCAAGACCGGCCTGGCCAACATGGTGAAACCCCGTTTCCACTAAAAATACAAAAATTAGCTAGGGTGTGGTGGTAGGTGCCTGTAGTCCCAGCTACTAGGGAGGCTGAGGCGAGAGAATTGCTTGAACCTGGGCGGTAGAAGTTGCAGTGAGATGAGATCATGCCACTTCACTCCAGCCTAGACAACAGAGTGACACTCTGCCTCAAAAAAAAAAAGAGCTAAGTAAGTTAATGTTCATTGTCAAAGACTGCTGTTTTTCTTTTCTTTTTTTTTTTTTTTTTTTTTAATATGGAACGCTTCACGAATTTGCGTGTCATCCTTGCGCAGGGGCCATGCAAGACTGCTGTTTTTCTTTCTCAGTTTTGAGCTTCTTTATTCTGGTCCTAGTAATTATATTTAATATTTGAGTTTTCAGTTTTTGCCTCTATAAATTTGATACAGCTGTCTGTCTTGCTTTATAAAATAGAGAGTAAACCAAAGCCTTCAAAAGGAAATTTATATAAATTGAATCATATTTTTCTCTTTATGAATAGATTTATTTTTTTCCAATAATAAGGGCAAGAAATGATTATTGTGGGATATTTGTTTTGGTTTTGTTTTGTTTCCTTCTTCTTTTTTTTTTTTTTTTTTTTAAGACGGAGTCTCACTCTGTCACCCAGGCTGTAGTTCAGTGGCACGATCTCGGCTTACTGCAACCTCTGCCTCCCAGGTTCAAGTGATTCTCCTGCCCCAGCCTCCCAAGTAGCTGGGATTACAGGCACCTGCCACGACGCCCAGCTAATTTTTGTATTTTTAGTAGAGATGGGGTTTCACCAGGTTGGCCAGGCTGCTCTCGAACTCCTGACCTCAGGTGATCTACCTGCTTCAGCCTCCCAAAGGGCTGGGATTACAGGCATGAGCCACCACACCCGGCCTATTGTGAGATATTTGAAAAAAAATGCTGAGAGATGTGATAGATAAAGAGACTAGAAACTACCCATTACTGCCCTAGCAGAGATTAACCTTTTTAAAAATATATTAAGATTTTATATACTGATAATTTTTTCCTTACCAGCACACCATCATACGTAAGTACTTTCTTACATCATTAAAAGGCAAAGAAGAGACAGTGGGTATGCAGTGCCCAGAGTGAGGCCACCTCCCTTAGCCAGACAAGGACCACATGGGGCCCATCCTACCTGGGGCTCAGGACAGTGCTGAGACTTTTCAGTGCTATCATTTATTTTATTTCACTTTAAAAGATAAATGACATCTCATTTTAATTTGCATTTTTTAAATTAAAGAGATTGAACACTTTTTCAAGCATTTCATATGTCCTTTTTTGTGGTTTTTCTGGCCATGTCCTTTGCCCACTTGACGTTTTTCTAATCCACTTACATAAATGCTTTATAAATCAAGACTTGTGTCTCACAGGGGACGGTATTCAGTCTTGGGAAGTGGGGTTTGGTGCATACATGACAATCTTAAGGCCCTTCACTTTTCTCCTAAAAAATCCCCTTTTCCCACGGGACACTATCAGATGGTGGTTTTATTGCTTATTGTGGGACCTGCAGTCTTAGGACTGTCTGCTAGCAGCTGGGTTCCTCTCCTTCCAAGGTGGAAAGCTGGCCTGGCCTTTCTAGTTCATGGATTAGGGATTGGACCGGCTTCCTTCTTATCCTAACCCAACTTTTAAAGAAAGAAGTAAAAATATACTGTGGCCCTGAGAGAGAACAAAGAAGAGGAAAACGGAAGCACCGTTGTGCTGAATTTATTGTTCCAAGTTGACTGTGTTATTCCCTCATATTATGCTTGATAGGAGGTAAATAAACCCTTGGAACTTGTGTAGTTCACAGTTTGAGGGACTGTACTGAATTTGAATTTGAATTTGAATTCTAAACACTTTCTTGAATAATGTCATGAGAAGGTTATAAGGCTAACTTAGGACCAAAACTTCTAATGAAACAGAAGCAATAAAACTGTTCTCTCGATTTCTCCTTTGATGGAGAGTGGGTAGGCCAGCCTGAAGCATAGGGGAAAATAAATACCAATGTCATCCAAAAAGTATTTGCTAACTTTTTGTATTCAAGTAAGTGAAAAGGAAAATAAAATTGGTTATTTTAATTTACTTTTGAATTTTGTTTTAAAAGTATCCCTGTTACTACAGGGATATTTTCAAGAAATATTTTTTGAAAACTTATTTTACCAAGAAAGGCATTCAAAAAAATACATAATTGCAAAACGACAATAAAATATTTTGTCCCCCAGGCACATTCTGGAAACCCTAGTCAAATCAGTTACACACATGCACTTGCTCTCTCTCCTGATCAAATGAAGGTCTACAAAGTCTCCAGAAGAAACTGCAGCAAAGTTTTCTTAATTAAGGGAGAAATTTTCTGTAAGCAATGTCATCTTAACTGTCATTTTCTTTTTTTTTTTAAACTTTATCTGATATCCCCATGTACACCAGGGATTAACTTTCATTTTCTAATGACTAAGATTGTGAAAGAGAAAATTCTGGGCTGGGTAGGTGGTTGCCAACCATTTGTTATTTTATGGGGACCTGGATGAGGGTTGTAGTGAATGTAACCAGAGGCAAATCCGAGGAGACCCTCTGAGTGCCCAGAGTTGCTGTGCGTGACTGGAGAGTGATAAGGAATCAGAGCAGAGATTTCTGAAGGGGGAAAGCTGACATTAAAGAAGAGTTACCACTCCCTTGGAATACCTGTCCCACTGGTTTCTAATTCAGATTCCACACAGTAGCTAAGGATTTTTTTTTTTTTTTAAAGTAAATCAAAGCACTTCCCCTGCTTGAAAATCTTTCAATTAATGTATACACCTGGAGCTAATGAGAGGAATCCAAGTGCAGAGATTTTTAATTAAACTTTTTATTTTGAGGTAATTGTAGATTCACATGCAGTTGTGAAAAGTAATGCAGAAAGATTCTATGTATCCTTTACCCAGTTTCCACTAAGGGAAATATCTTGCAGAACTGTATAAAAACCAGATCTTGTTATGAATGTAGTCAAGATATAATAGTTTCAACACCAAAGGATCCTTGCTGCCACTCTTTATAGGCATACTATTTTCTTCCACCCTGTCATCCTCCAGAACCCCTAGCAATTGCTGGTCTATTTTATGTTCTTATTATTTTGCATTTCAGTAATGCTATGGAAATGGAATCATAATTTGTAACCTTTTGAAATTGGCTTTTTTCACTTGGGATCATTTTCTGGAGATTCATCCCAGTTGTTGCATGTATAAGTAGTTACTTTTTACTGCAGAGTGGACGTCCATGGCATGAGGGTATATCAGTTTATTTAACTATTCACCCACGGAAGGACGTCCAACTTATGAATAGTACTGGTATGAATATTTGTCTACAAGTTTTTGTGTGAAGATAAGTTTTCACTTTTCTGGGATAAACATCCAAGAGTGCAATTGCTGAGTCCTATGGTTGTTGCATGTTTAGTTCTTTTAGAAACTGCCAAACTGGTTTCCAGAGTGGCTATTTCATTTTACATTGCCACCAGTAATGTGTGAGTGATGCAGTTTCTCCATACCAGCATTTGATGTTGTCACTATTTTTTAATTTTTATTCTGATAGGTAGGTAGTGATATCTCATTGTGGTTTTAATGTGCATTTCCCTAATGCTTGCCAAGTGAAGAATCATGTGGTTCAAAAAATTGGAAAGGAGAGCTTTATTTCTCATAAAGAGTGGCACACCAAAGGCTGGGAAATATAGCCTTTGGCAAAAGCTGAGAAAAAGCAATTTAAGGGAAGAAAGCCTAACACAGGTACTTAATGCCCAATGGGTTGGCTAAGTATACATATTCAATAAGCTATAGAAGGAGTCACGAAGATTAATGAAAAAAGCACAACTGAGCTTCATGCCTCTTCATAGGTCACATGTTCAAAAAATGATGGCATTAGCATGATCCAGGGATGGAGTTTTTGGCCCTCTGGCATCAAAATGTGAAACAGAGGACCTGAAAACCCTCATAGCACATCCTATGCTAGTCAGTCAGAACTGGTCCAGAGATATGGTGGTCAGTGTTTAGGAAGGGATGCATTGTCAAGCTGGTGGGCTGTCACATCAAAACTTCAAAGACGGAGAGGGAGCCTGGTTTTGGCCTCAGATAATTGGCTGAAGACGATAAAGGAATGAATCATCTGTTTCTTGTTTTCTAGAGTTGGTTTCCACTTACTCCTTAGGAAAGAATTCTGGTTAAAGGTTAATAAGGAGGGAGCATACTGAGGCGTAATCAACCTCTTATCCTATCATGGCCCGGGACTTCGTTTTTCAGGGTTTTTCTGGGGTCCCTTTGGCCAAGAGGGTTCTGTTCAGTTGGTTGGGAGGCTTAGGGTTTTATGTTTATTTTTCATGCTAATTGCATTAAGCATCTTTTCATGTGCTCATTCGCCATTTGTTTATTCTCTTCAGTGAAATATATGTTCGTGATTTTTTCTCGTTTTCTAATTGGATTGTTTGCTATTGTGAAATTTTGAGGGTTCTTAATATATTCTAGATACTAGTCCTTAATTGCAATCTCTAGCTTATATTTTTCATACCTTCTCAACGAGGTCTTTCCCAGAAATGTTTTAATTTTAATGAAGTTCAGAGTACCAGTTTTTCCTTTTATGAATTGTATTTTTGATGTCAAGTCTAAGAACTCTTCACCTAGCTGTAAATCCAAAAGATATTCTCCTATGTCATTTTGTATTTATGATCTATTTTGAGTTACTTTTCATATAAGGTGTGAGACTTAGGTAGAAGGTTTTGGTTTTTCTGTTTTTTGCCTGTGGGTGTCCAGTTTCTCCACCAATTGTTGAAAAGGGCATCTTTCCTTCAATGAATTGCTTTTGCACCTTTGTCAACAATCACATAGACAGATCTATTTCTGGGTGTTCTGTTCCATTGATCTTTGTGTGTGTTTCTTTGTACATCACACAATCATGACTACGGAAGCTGTATGTCTTGAAATCAGGTTCATAGCACTTTATTCTTCTCTTTCAAAACTGTTTTAGCTGTTCTAGTTCCTTTGCCTTATCACATAAATTTTAGAGTAATTTTATTTCTACAAAAAAATTTTCTGGAACTTCAATAGGAGTTGTGTTAAATGTATATTATTTTGGAAAGAATTGAACTACTAATTATATGACATAATGAAGTCTTTCAGTTCATGAACACAGTATGACTCTTCATTTGTTTGATTCTTCTTTTATTTCTTTCATTAGCATTTTGTAGCTTTAGCATACAAATCTTATAGTTATTTTGTTAGTTTACACCAAAGTCTTTCTTTTTATCTTTGTTGTTGTTGTTGTTGTTGTTGTTGAGATAGAGTCTCACTATGTCGCCCAGGCTGGAGTGCAGTGGTGCGATCTCAGCTTACTGCAACCTCTGCCTCCTGAGTTCAAGCGATTTCCAGCTAATTTTTGTATTTTTAATAGAGATGGGGTTTCACCATATTGGCCAGGCTGGTTTCAAACTCCTGACCTAAGTGATTCTTTGGTCTCCCAAAGTGCTAGGATTACAGATGTGAGTCCCTGTGCCTGACCTTTTTTTCTTTCTTTTTCTGAAATCATAAAAAGTGTTGTTTTTTAAAATTTTGGTGTCCACGTATTCTAGTTCGCTAGTATATAGAAATATAATTGATTTTTGTGTGTTGACTTTTGTGCCCTGCAGCCTTGCCGGACTCATTTATTAGTTTTAGAAGTTTTTTGTATGTTCTTTCATAACTTCTACATAGACAATCATGCCATCTGCAAATAGGCTTAGTTTAATTCTTATTCTCTGATCTGTACGCCTTTTCTTTCCTTTTCTTGCCTTATCGCACTGGCTAGAACTTCTAGTACTACACTGAATAAAAGAAATGAGAATAGACATTCTGGCTTGTTCCTAATCTTAGAGGAAAGTTTTCAGTCTTTCCCCAATAAATATAATATTAACTGTAGGTTTTTTATAGATGTTCTCTAACTCAAATTGAGGAAATTTTCCTCAATTTCTAATTTTCTGAGAAGTTTTAACGTGAGAGGGTGTTTATTTTTGTCAAGTGGTTTT
The DNA here is from genome assembly GCF_009764315.1 of Trachypithecus francoisi. Classification (NCBI taxonomy): domain Eukaryota; kingdom Metazoa; phylum Chordata; class Mammalia; order Primates; family Cercopithecidae; genus Trachypithecus; species Trachypithecus francoisi. The sequence continues at coordinate 2,358,495 of NW_022681472.1, forward strand.
CTGTATTGATTTATGTGATACGATTTTTTTCTTTATAATTTAATGTGGTAGATTACATAGATTGATTTTCAAATGTCGAACTAGCCTTACATCCCTGGAATAAACTCATCTTGGTTATGATGTATACATATTTTTTACATATTACTGAATTTTATTTGCTAATATTTTGTTAAGGATTTTTACATCTATATTCATAAAGCATATTGGCCTATAGTGTTCTTTTTGTACTCTTTTGTTTTGATACCAGGGTAATTCTAGGTTCATAAAATGGATTGGGAAGTATTCCCTTCTCTTCTATTTCTTGGAAAAGATTATGGAGAATTGATACTAATTGTTGCCTAAGTGTTTGGTAGAATTCAATAATGAAAGTGTCTGAACCTGGAGATATGTGTTTGGGAAATTTTGAAATTACAGTATCAATTTACTTAGTAGTCATAGGGCTATTCAAATAATCAGTTTTATATTGGGTGACTTGTGGTAGTTTGTATTTTTTTCAAGGAATTGGTTTATTTTACCTAACATGTCAAATTTTGTGTGCAGACCTGTCCATGGTGTTCCCTTGTTATCCTTTTGATGTCTACATGGTCTGTAGTGCTATTCCCTTTTTTACTCCAGATATTGGTAATTCGCATGTTCTTTGTTTCTTTGTCAGTCTTGCTAGACGTTTGTCAATCTTATTGGTCTTATCTGTGAACCAGGTTTGTTTCATGAATTTTCTTCATTTTAAATTTTCAGCTTCATTGATTTCTGCTCTAATCTATTATTTCCTTTTCTCAGCTTGCTGTGGGTTTATTTTGCTCTTATTTCTCTAAGTTCCTGGAGAGGGAGCCTAGATTATTGATTTGAACCTTTTCTCATATACACATTTTTTTAATTTATTTTTATTAATCATGCCACATTATTTTTAATTATGTACAAAGATCTAATCTGTCACCCAGAGACATTTCACCCACTGCTCTGTTTGGCTGCCAGTCTCTTATCTCTCTCTTCAGCAATGGTGAGGCGTATACCTTTCCTCGGAGAAGAGAAATTTGTGGTTTGTTGCCCTTGCCAGTAGCAAAAATGTTGGAAAGCTGGGTGTCAAAGCTGTTGTCATTGGCATCTTTTATGTGAACCACATCAAAAGGTCAAGGGTGCCTTTCTCTGTGGGTGATGACACCAGTTCTTCCCAAGTTAGCACCTCCAGTCACCATCCACAGGTTACCAGTGCCAAACTTGATGAAATCAGTGATCTTGCCCGTTTCCATATCAGTCTGAATGGGATCATTCACCTTGATGGAGGGGATCAGGGTAGCAGATGATGCAAGCATCGTGAGTCACCAGATGAGGGATTCCTTTTGTGCTCACAAAGATTTTTCTCACTTTGCATAATTTGTACTTGGGCTCCTCAGGTGTAATACGATGTACAGCAAAGCAACCCTTGATGTCATAGATGAGACGAAAATTCTCTCCTATCTAGTCAATGCCCATGACGTCTGTGAATCCAGTGGGATGGGTTATATCAGTTTGAACATTGCCATTGATCTTAATGAACCACTGCATGCAAATCTTCTCTCTTTCTTTATATTTATTTATTTGTTTGTTTGTTTGTTTGTTTATTGAGATGGAGTCTCGCTCTGTCGTCAGGCTGGAGTGCAATGGTGTGATCTTGGTTCACTGCAACCTCTGCTTCCTGGGTTTAAGCAATTCTCCTGGCTCAACCTCTGCCTCCTGAGTAGCTGGGATTACAGGCACCCACTACCACACCCAGCTAATTTTTGTATTTTTGGTGGAGACACAGTTTCACTGTGTTGGCTAGGATGGTCTCGATCTCTTGACCTCATGATCTGCCCATATCGGCCTCCCAAAGTACTGGGATTACAAGCATGGGCTGCCATGCCTGGCCACAAATCTTCTTTACTTCATCTCCTGTCAAGGCATACTTAAGTCTGTTCCTTAGGAAAATGATGATAGGGAGACACTCTGTCAACTTGTGGGAACTGGTGGATGGACGATGAACAAACACACTGGGCAATTTAGCCAGCATCCAATGTTTTGGAGTTGCTACACGCTTTAGATGCTGCTTGGGACCACCAGCCATGGCTGCATTAGGCACGGAAAGAGCTCATGTATGCATTTAGCCCTATAAAATTCCTTCTCAGCACTGCTTTCGCTTCTTCCCACCAATTTTGATATGTAATCTTTTCATTTTCATTCAGTTTAATGTATTTTTTTTTTAATTTCCTGAGACTTCCTGTTTGACTCATAGATATTTTGGAGTGTGTTGTTTAGTTTCCAAGTGTTTGGAAATGTTTCTGTCATTTTTCTATTATTAATTAGAAGATAAGAAAAAGTAGCTCTTGCCTTAAACTAAAACTCAATAATTAATATGATAAAGTATAGATTTGGCGTATATGAATTATACAGATGAAGTGAATTGATAATTATATATGCAGTGATTAAGTCTGCTATGCATATTAACACAAGGGAAGAAAATAGAATAAAGTAAATAGGTGATATTTTAAGCTTTTTTAAGTAAAAATAGACTGAGTGTGGTGACTCACACCTGTAATCCCAGCACTTTGGGAGGCCGAGGCTGGTGGATCACCTGAGGTCAAGAGTTCGAGACCAGCCTTGCCAACATGATAAAACCCTATGTCTACTAAAAATACAAAAATTAGCTGGGCGTGGTAGCGGGTGCCTGTAATCCCAGCTACTTGGGAGGCTGAGGCAGGAGAATCACTTGAACCTGGGAGGCAGAGGTTGCAGTTAGCTGCGATTGCACCACTGCACTCCGACCTGGGCAACAGAGCAAAACTTAATCTCAAAAAACAGAACAAAAGGGAAAAAGTAAGAATGATGAAAGGACTAATTAAAAATCATTTTAGGAGACAACTGGAAATATTCTTTCTTGTGTGTTTGAATATCCTCATTCCTCTTTGTGTTCATTTATTTTTTTTTTTATTATACTTTAAGTTCTAGGGTACATGTGCACAATGTGCAGGTTTGTTACATACATATACATGTGCCATGTTGGTGTGCTGCACCCATTAACTCATAATTTACATTAGGTATATCTCCTAATACTGTCCCTCTCCTCTCCCCCTACTCCACGACAGGCTCCAGTGTGTGATGTTCCCCACCCTGTGCCCAAGTGTTCTCATTGTTCAATTCCCACCTATGAGTGAGAACATACAATATTTGGTTTTCTGTCCTTGGGATAGTTTGTTCAGAATGATGGTTTCCAGCTTCATCCATGTCCCTACAAAGGACATGAACTCATCCTTTTTTATGGCTGCATATTATTCCATGGTGTATATGTGCCACATTTTCATCATCCAGTCTATCATTGATGGACATTTGGGTTGGTTCCAAGTCTTTGCTATTGTGAATGGTGCTGCAATAAACATACGTGTGCATGTGTCTTTATAGCAGCATGATTTATAATCCTTTGGATATATACCCAGTGACAGGATGGCTAGCTCAAATGGTATTTCTAGTTCTAGATCCTTCAGGAGTCGCCACACTGTCTTCCACAATGGTTGAACTAGTTTACAGTCCGACCAACAGTGTAAAAGTGTTGCTATTTCTCCACATCCTCTCCAGCACCTGTTGTTTCCTGACTTTTTAATGATCACGATTCTAACTGGTATGTGATGGTGTCTCATTGTGGTTTCGATTTGCATTTCTCTGATGACTAGTGATGCTGAACATTTTTTAATGTGTCGGTTGCTGCATAAATGTCTCCTTTTGAGAAGTGTCTGTTCATGTCATTTGCCCACCTTTTGATGGGGTTGTTTGATTTTTTCTCGTAAATTTGTTTAACTTCTTTGTAGATTCTGCATATTAGCCCTTTGTCTGAAGGGTAGATTGTAAAATTTTTCTCCCATTCTGTAGATTGTCTGTTAACTCTGATGGTAGTTTCTTTTGCTGTGCAGAAGCTCTTTAGTTTAATTAGATCCCATTTGTCAATTTTGGCTTTTGTTGCCATTGCTTTTGGTGTTTTAGACATGAAGTCCTTGCCCATGCCTATGTCCTGAATGGTATTCCCTAGGTTTTCTTCTAGGGTTTTTATGGGTTTAGGTCTAACATTTAAGTCTCTAATCCATCTTGAATTAATTTTTGTATGAGGTGTAAGGAAGGGATCCAGTTTCAGCTTTCTACATATATGGCTAACCAGTTTTCCCAACACCATTTATTATATAGGGAATCCTTTCCCCATTTCTTGTTTTTGTCAGGTTTGTCAAAGATCGGGTGGTTGTAGATGTGTGGTACCTTCTGAGGGCTCTGTTCTGTTTCATTGGTCTGTATCTCTGTTTTGGTACCAGTACCATGCTGTTTTATTACTGCAGCCTTGTAGTATAGTTTGAAGTCAGGTAGCGTTATCCCTCCAGCTTTGTTCTTTTGGCTTAGGATTATCTTGGCTATGCAGGCTCTTTTTTGGTTCCATATGAACTTTAAAGTAGTTTTTTCCAATTCTGTGAAGAAAGTCATTGGTAGCTTGATGGGGATGGCATTGAATCTATAAATTACCTTGGACAATATGACCATTTTCACAGTACTGATTCTTTCTATCCATGAACATGGTATATTCTTCCATTTGTTTGTATCCTCTTTTATTTCACTGAGCAGTGGTTTGTAGTTATCCTTGAAGAGGTCCTTTACATCCCTTGGAAGTTGGATTCCTAGGTATTTTATTCTCTTTGAAGCTATTGAGAATGGGAGTTCATTCGTGATTTGGCTCTCTGTTACTGGTGTGTAAGAATGCTAGTGATTTTTGCACATTAATTTTATATCCTGAGACTTTGCAGAAGTTGCTTATCAGCTTAAGGAGATTTTGGGCTGAGATAATGGGGTTTTCTAAATATACAATCATGTCATCTGCAAACAGGGACAATTTGACTTCTTCTTTTCCTAACTGAATACCCTTGATTTCTTTCTCTTGCCTGATTGCCCTAGCGAGAACTTCCAACACTATGTTGAATACGAGTGGTGAGAGAGGGCATCCATGTCTTGTGCCAGTTTTCAAAGGGAAGGCTTCCAGCTTTTGCCCATTCAGTGTGATATTGGCTGTGGTTCTGTCATAAATAGCTCTCATTGTTTTGAGATACGTTGCATCACTACCTAGCTTATTGAGAGTTTTTAGCATGAAGGGCTGTTGAATTTTGTCGAAGGCCTTTTCTGCATTTATTGAGCTAATCATGTGGTTTTTTCTTTGGTTTTGTTTATGTGATGGTTTACATTTATTGATTTGCGTATGTTGAACCAACCTTGCATCCCAGGGATGAAGCCCACTTGATCATGGTGGATAAGCTTTTTGATGTGCTGCTGGATTTGGTTTGCCAGTATTTTCTTGAGGATTTTCACATAAATGTTCATCAGGGATATTGATCTAAAATTCTCCTTTTCTGTTGTGTCTCTGCCAGGCTTTGGTATCAGGATGATGCTGGCCTCATAAAATGAGTTAGGGAGGATTCCCTCTTTTTCTATTGATTGGAATAGTTTCAGAAGGAATGGTACCAGCTCCTCTTTGTACCGCTGGTAGAATTCGGCTGTGAATCTGACTGGTCCTAGACTTTTTTTGGTTGGTAGACTATTAATTATTGCTTCAATTTCAGAGCCTGTTATTGGTCTATTCAGGGATTCAACTTCTTCCTGGTTTAGTCTTGGGAGGGTGTATGTGTGCAGGAATTTATCCATTTCCTCTAGATTTTCTAGTTTATTTGTGTAGAAGTGTTTATAGTATTCTCTGATGGTAGTTTGTATTTCTGTGGGATCGGTAGTGATATCCCCTTTATCATTTTTTATTATGTCTATTTGATTCTTCTCTCTTTTCTTCTTTATTAGTCTTGCTAGCAGTCTATCAATTTTGTTGATCTTTTCAAAAAAGTAGCTCCTGGAGTCATTGATTTTTTGAAGGGTATTTTGTGTCTCTATCTCCTTCAGTTCTGTTCTGATCTTAGTTATTTCTTGCCTTCTGCTAGCTTTTGAATGTGTTTGCTCTTGCTTCTCTAGTTCTTTTAGTTGTAATGTTAGGGTGTCGATTTTAGATCTTTCCAGCTTTCTCTTGTGGGCATTTTGTGCTATAAATTTCCCTCTACACACTGCTTTAAATGTGTCCCAGAGATTCTGGTATGTTGTATCTTTGTTCTCACTGGTTTCAAAGAACATCTTTATTTCTGCCTTCATTTCGTTATGGATCCAGTAGTCATTCAGGAGCAGGTTGTTCAGTTTTCATGTAGTTGAGCGGTTTTGATTGAGTTTCTTAATCCTGAGTTCTAGTTTGATTGCACTGTGGTCTGAGAGATAGTTTGTTATAATTTCTGTTCTTTTACATTTGCTGAGGAGTGCTTTACTTCCAACTATGCAGTCAATTTGTGAATAAGTGTGATGTGGTGCTGAGAAGAATGTATATTCTTTTGATTTGGGGTGGAGAGTTCTGTAGATGTCTATTAATTCTACTTGGTGCAGAGCTGAGTTCAAGTCCTGGATATATATCCTTGTTAACTTTCTGTCTCGTTGATCTGTCTGATGTTGACAGTGGGGTGTTCAAGTCTCCCATTATTATTATGTGGGAGTCTAAGTCTCTTTGTAGGTCTCTAAGGACTTGCTTTATGAATCTGTGTGTTCCTGTATTGGGTGCATATATATTTAGGATAGTTAGCTCTTCTTTTTGAATTGATCCCTTTACCATTATGTAATGACCTTCTTTGTCTCTTTTGATCTTTGATGGTTTAAAGTCTGTTTTATCAGAGAGTAGGATTGCTACCCCTACTTTTTTTTTGTCTTCCATTTGCTTGGTAGATCTTCCTCCATCCCTTTGTTTTGAGCCTATGTGTGTCTCTGCACATGAGATGGGTCTCCTGAATACAGCAAACTGATGGGTCTTGACTCTTTATCCAATTTGCTATTCTGTGTCTTTTAATTGGAGCATTTAGCCCATTTACATTTAAGGTTAATATTGTTATGTGTGAACTTGATCCTATCATTCTGATGTTAGCTGATTATTTTGCCCATTAATTGATGCAGTTTCTTCCTAGCATCAATGGTCTTTACAATTTGGCATGCTTTTGCAGTGACTGGCACCGGTTGTTCCTCTCCATGTTTAGTGCTTCCTTCAGGAGCTCTTGTAAGGCAGGCCTGGTGGTGACAAAATCTCTAAGCATTTGTTTGTCTGTAAAGGATTTTATTTCTCCTTCACTTATGAAGCTTTAGTTTGGCTGGATATGAAATTCTGGGTTGAAAATTCTTTTCTTTAAGAATATTGAATATCGGCTCCCACTCTTTTCTGGCTTGTAGAGTGTCTGCCCAGAGATCTGCTGTTAGTCTGATGGGCTTCACTTTGTGGGTAACTCGACCTTTCTCTCTGGCTGCCCTTAACATTTTTTCGTTCATCTCAACCTTGGTGAATCTGACAATTATCTGTCTTGGAGTTGCTCTTCTCGAGGAGTATCTTTGTGGCGTTCTCTGTATTTCCTGAATTTGAATGCTGGCCTGCCTCGCTAGGCTGGGGAAGTTCTCCTGGATAATATCCTACAGAATGTTTTCCAACTTGGTTCCATTCTCCCCGTCACTTTTCAGGTACACCAGTCAGGCGTAGATTTGGTGTTTTCACATAGTCCCATATTTCTTGGAGGCTTTGTTTGTTTCTTTTTCCTCTTTTTTCTCTAAACTTCTCGTCTCGCTTCATTTCATTCATTTGGTCTTCAATCACTGATACCCTTTCTTTCACTTGATCCAGTCGGCTACTGAAGCTTTTTCATGCGTCACGTAGTTCTCGTGCCATGGTTTTCAGCTCCATCTGGTCATTTAAGGTCTTCTCTACACAGTTTATTCTAGTTAGCCATTCGTCTAATCTTTTTTCAAGGTTTTTAGCTTCCTTGCAATGGGTTCGAGCATCCTCCTTTAGCTCGGAGAAGTTTGTTATTACCGATCGTCTGAAGCCTTCTTCTCTCAACTCGTCAAAGTCATTTTCTGTCCAGATTTGTTCCGTTGCTGGCGAGGGGCTGTCTTCCCTTGGAGGAGGAGAGGCACTCTGATTTTTAGAATTTTCCGCTTTTCTGCTCTGGTTTCTCCCCATCTTTATGGTTTTATCTACCTTTGGTATTTGATGATGGCGACGTACCGATGGGATTTTGGTGTGGATGTCCTTTTTGTTTGTTAAGTTTTCCTTCTAACACTCAGCACCCTCAGCTGCAGGTCTGTTGGAGTTTGCTGGAGGTCCACTCCAGACCCTGTTTGCCTGGGTATCACCAGCAGAGGCTGCAGGGCAGCAAATACATTGCAGAACAGCAAATGTTGCTGCCTGATTCTTCCTCTGGAAGCTTCGTCTCAGAGAGGCACCCGGCTATATGTGGTGTCAGTCATCCCCTACTGGGAGGTGTCTCCCAGTTAGGCTACTGGAGAGTCAGGGACCCACCTGAGGAGGCAGTCTGTCCCAGATCTGAAACTCTGTGCTGAGAGAACCACTACTCTCTTCAAAGCTGTCAGACAGGGACGTTTAAGTCTGCAGAAGTTTCTGCTGCATTTTGTTCATCTATGCCCTGCCCCCAGAGGTGGTCTACAGAGGCAGGCAGGCCTCATTGAGCTGAGCTGGGCTCCACCCAGTTCAAGCTTCCCAGCACTTTGTTTACCTATTCAAGCCACAACAATGGCGGACGCCCCACCCCAGCCTTGCTGCGGCCTTGCTGAATGTGGGTTCAGACTGGTGTGCTAGCAGTGAGCTAGGCTCCGTGGACGTGGAACCCTCCGAGCCAGGCACGGGATATGATCTCCTGGTATGCCGTTTGCTAAGACTGTTCGAAAAGCGCAGTATTAGGGTGGTAGTGTCCTGATTTTCCAGGTACCCTCTATCACCGCTTTCCTTCCTAGGCAAGGGGATTCCCCAACCCCTTCTGCTTTGCGGGTGAGGCAGTGCCCCGCCCTGCTTCAGCTCACACTTCGTGGGCTGCACCAACTGTCCGACAAGCCCCAGTGAGATGAACCCAGTAACTCAGTTGGAAATGCAGAAATCACCTGTCTTCTGCATTGTTCACGCTTGGAGCTGTAGATTGAGCTGTTCCTATTCAGCCATCTTGGTTCCTCCTCTCCTCTTTGTGTTTAAATACATATTGCCTAGTTAAATTTTCAAAAGCAGGTGGCCTGTAATTTTGATCGTTTGGAAATACCAGACTTTTATGCTTCCAGTTCTTGGTCTAGAAATCAATAGCAAATTTTTTTTCTTAAATCTTAGTCTTGATCTAACCTAGAGTACTTATGAGTAAACAAGTGGTACAGTTTGTTCCCTTTTGTTCTGTCTTCTATCTGTTTTTTTTTTTTTTTTTTTTTTTTAATACTTTAGGTTCTAGGTTACGTAGGTAACAAACAAACGTGCAGGTTTGTTACATATGTATACTTATGCCATGTTGGTGTGCTGCACCCATCAACTCATCAGCACCCATCAATTCATCATTTATATCATGTATAACTCCCCAATGCAATCCCTCCCTTCTATCTCTGTTTTGCTAGCCTTTCTCCCACTCTGTACTTAATGATCATTCTTTGTCCTAAAGGGTAGATTTTAGAAGCTGTATATGGACTCCTAGAAATAAAGCAATTAGAATATGTTAGAAATGAATCCAGCCATGCCACTTTATTGCTGTAAAATAACAATTCCAAGATAAGAATCACTTTCTGAAAGAACTGAGAAATACTCATTCCAGTATGTATCTCTTCTTGCCTAGGATGTGCCTAGCACTTGTTGCATACTATAGAGATGAAATAAATAGAAGATGCAACTCCAGTCCCTTGCATCACTAAAATCTCATTGGGGAAATAGACACAATCTACAAAAGGAATTGGGAGATAGATACTTGTGTATAATAATATAATCTAGTAACTTTTAATTTGGTTCCTCAAAAATTGAGCAATAGAATAAGTAATTTTTTAAAAATCTATACTGTTAACAACTAAAGTATAATGGAACTCATGTTCCTTCCTGTGTATATTCCATTTTAATGGAGGTGCTAATAGTTGGGGCTGGGAGTGGGGCATGTTGCATTATATGATGTGGCTTTTTGGGAAGGGAGATGTGTGATTTTCTGTATACATGACCTGTCCTCTCAATGGCCAGTGAGACATTCTCAAGGGGATGGGTGTCAAGCCACTCTATGAATGTGGGTTCTTACTCCATCTGGTAGAAATCACAGTAACATGGAAAGAATACCACACTGTCACTTCCAGCAAAGAAATTTTAGACAGTTCTCAGAGCCTTACTTTTTCATTCATCAAGTCAGAATGTTGACAATAGTCTGTCTGTCTGACAGGGTTGTTCTGGGAACTAAATAAAATACCAGAAGCAAAAACTCTTAGTTGTCTAAGATTTTAAAGACGGTATAGGCATGTTAATGAGTTTTTATATGACCCTACACAGGTGCCCAATTTCTAGTGCTCCCTGAATGCCATACCAACTCCTGTTACATTCATTATCTATTGTCAGCCAGGGACAATTTTCCATCTTGCTAGGCCAAAGAGAAGCCAGACAATGAGAATTAGCCTGTAGGCCTAGCAGCTTCAAGCATAGAGCCACAACCGAGATCTGAAGATAGCTGGCTGATCTTAGATGGCCTCAGTGGGGCTGGCTGGCTGGATGTGCAATTTTTGTTCACTGGCTTAGCTTCCCTAATGATTGTTCCATACTGAATCTCAGTCTACCTCACCTCTTCCTTCCATTCATTGGCTTCATTCTACTCTAGAGACACTGGGTTTAATCTGGGGCTCTACCTGCAAAGTAAGTATTGCTTCCAAGCCAGAACTGTTGTCCGAGACCTAGGTACTTGGGCTAAAAAAACTGCTTTTTGTTTTCTGGAATACATATATCATAGTAACATCTCTGGCCTTCACATTACTTGAGAAATGAAATCCTTTGGTTAGCCAGCAACCTATAATGCCTAAACTACATGTTGTAATTTAAGTCTGTAGGTGGATATTTAGGATTAGTTGTCGTCACAGGTCATGGAATGAGGAGTAAAGCTTAGTAAGTTTATTTTTTTATTTCATTTTTGTTTTTTATAGAGATGGGGTCTTGCTTTGTTTTGCCCAGAGTAGAGTTTAGTGGCACAATCACAGCTTACTGCAGCCTCAGACTCCTGGGCTGATGTGATCCGCTGTGACCTCAGCCTCCTGAGTAGCTGGGACTACAGGTGCATGACACCATGCCGAGATAATTTTTTAAAATTTTTTATAGAGAAGAGGTATGTTGTCTAGGCTTGTCTTGAACTCCTGGCCTCAAGCAGCCCTCTCACTTCTCCCTCTCAAAATGCTGAGATTCCAGGTGTGAACCACCGCGCCCAGCCAGCATAGTAAATATAAATTAAGGTGTTTTTATGTCCCCACTTTGCTCCTTTTTGCTTTCTGATTTCAAAGGATACACCCTTAAGTATGAACAGGTTGTTTCCCAAAAGTTATTTGCTTAGAACTTAGACTGCATTTTCCCAGAGAACAGCAGTGGAAATCATAACTGCATTCCCAGGCCAGTCCCCAAAAGTCTGTTTTATACTAATGCATTATAACATTTTACTGATAATGGGACTTTGGCTCCTCGTAGCCACATTTAAAATATTATTTCTCTGGGAAGAATAATTTTGAATCAAGTTCAGATGCTGTAGAATGTCCCCATGAAGTGGAGAGAAGTTGAAGATGGAAAAAAAGGGACAAACTTTAGGTACTAATGGGGCAGGCATATCTGAATAAATTAAAAAAATATTCCTGAACCCTGGGAACCTAAGTCTGGTTGCCATCTTAGAGAAGGTGCCTATCCAGGCCAGTTGCTGTGCCTCTGTTCTGAACTGATAACAAGAAGGGCAGTTGTGAGGAGGTAATGAGCGTCATATGGCAAAGTCTTTCATGCTAATCTGTGTACCTGTTTGGGTATGTCCTAAACTGGATGCAAGTCAGAAACTGAATATATAATCTTTGGTGTATATATTTCTTATTTTTAAAAAACATGCTAAGCTATGTCATTGTTACTATATTAAAGTGTGAATAACCTGGAGGGCAAAAACAAGTGTTGGCTTAACCCTTCCTACACAGCCTGAAGACCACACTACGCTTGGCTATCTCTTAAATACTTAAATAATGTTGTTGGCCAACATTGTGTATAAGTAGACCCATCTCATTTCTAGTTCATGAACCTTTGGCATATTGCTAAAGACAATTAAGACCTTTTGAGATATGCACAAGACTTTTGTGTTCTTTATTTAAGGAAGCCAATTTTGTACTTTAATGCTTCTGTATAGAAATGGGCTATACTGTTATTCACAATAGCAAAGACCTGGAGTCAGCCTGGGTGCCCTGTAGCAGTGGACTAGATAAAGAAAATGTGGTACATACACACCGTGGAATACTTCGCAGCCATAAAAATTGGTATCAGTGGCCTTTGCAGGAACATGGATGCAGCCGGAGGCCAGTATTCTAAGTGAATTAATGCAGAAACACAGCCAACCACCACATATAATCACTTGTTAGTGGAAACTAAATACTGGGTACACATATACATAAAGATAGGAATAATGGACAATGGAAACTGCAAAAGAGGGGAGGGAGGGAGGAGGGCAAGGTTGAAAAGCTACTTATTGGGTACTGCGTTCACTGTTGAGGTGACAGCATCAGTAGAAGCCCAAACATCAGCATCATGCAATGTGCTCATTTAACAAACCTGCACGTGTATCCCCTGAATCTACAATAAAATAAAATTTGTTTAAAAAAAGAAAAGAGCCAGGCAGGGTGCACTGTTATATAGTAAATCTAATGTATTTTTTTAAACGGAGTTCTTTTCTTGAGCTTTGATGGAATATTTATATCATGTAAATATAAAGCATATATCTTGAGTCTTTTTGTAGCTCCAATTGAACACAAATTATTTCCCCTCAAAGAGGATAGGTTCTGCAGTGTTCCAGCAAGATACCAGTAGATAATGGGTAAGTTAAGGTTACAGTCAGCATTTGTGAATGGTGATTGTCTTCACAAACCCTGGATAAGTAACTAGCTTCACCTTTCTTGTTTGTTTGTTTCTTTGTTTTTTTGAGAAGGAGTCTCACTCTGTCACCCAGGCTGGAGTGCAGTGGCATGATCTCAGCTCACTGCAAGCTCCGCCTCCTGGGTTCACACCATTCTCCCGCCTCAACCTCCCGAGTAGCTGGGACTACAGGCACCCACCACCACACCCAGCTAATTTTTTTGTATTTTTAGTAGAGACGGGATTTCACTGTGTTAGCCAGGATGAGTCTCGATCTGACCTCGTGATCCCCCCGCCCTTGGCCTCCCAAAATTCTGGGATTATAGACGTGAGCTACCACGCTGGCCCACCTTCACCAGTTTTTAAACATAAGTTTGAATTCCAAATTAACCTCGTAACGAGCCAGTGAAATAGGCAGTGATGAGTCTTGTGCTGTATCTGGTCCTTATCTGTAGATTTTAGCATCCTTTGTGGTTTCTGGTTTTAGTCTTCAAAGAATCTTTGCTCTTGTTTCATTTCTCTAGTTTGTCACTAGTTCATTTTGGAGTGCTCCTTTAAACAACAAACTGTGTAATATAAAAGGAAAATAAAAACAGTTTAGTCATACAAAGGTTAAAAAACTCACTTGCATAAATAGTGGACATTTTAAAGTAATATACTAACAATTGGAATAATAACAATTCAGTACTGAACAAATGTGTTGCATTTAACCATCTATAAGTATATACCAATGTGCCCTCTGACTAAAGTTGCTATGCCCTCCCTGGCTGTTGCTGTCTTCCTTACATATGTGTGTTCCATTGGAAACAGAAGGTTTGCACAGTCCAGTTGATCAGATTGGAACACGCAAGTGTCCTCCTTCCTCAGCTGCTGACCTCCTCCCCTGTGAGATGGCCATCCAGTTACCCAGGCCTTTGCTTGCCTGTCTGCAAGTGTCCATGGCAGCATAAAGAAACAACTGTACATTCTTCTTAGGAGGGGTGATCCTGATAATTCGTGGGGCCTTTTTTAAATGCAAATGTTGAGAAGACAGGAGTCTCAGGTATGGTTTGACCCAGAAGTGTCCCCTGTGCCTATTGGAGTGGGTTTAAAGATGAGAACAAGGAACAGTAGCATGTGGTACCATGTTACCTTGCTTCCTTTTTGAAGAACATGAAGTGAAATACATTATGAAATAATTGGTAGGAAAAACTCTATATGGTTGCATCGTGTATCTTCCCTGACCCAAATCCAGGTTTTCTCTTTCTGAGCAGGTTGACTTTAGCAAATACAAACAGAAACTGATTGTTGGTCTCACTTTTAAGTAATTTGTGAAAGACGACCTGCTGATAAGAATAACATTAACATAATGTTATATGCTTAAAGTGAAAGATGTATTCCCTTTGGGAAAACAGACAGATACCCTAAAATTTCCTTGCTTGTGTTGATAGGCCACACCTGACAGGTGTGCTTGTATTGACAAGCCATACATCTTATCAAAAGTGGTCATTTTGTTGGCTGAACTAAAGAGCATTTCATCATTTTCCCTGGTAGTAGCTCTTTGACTATGAGATGCAACTGTCAGTGTGAAACTTGGCATTTGCCCAGCTCTTCTGATAGGAATGGCTGTTCTTTCACCTTGTGGGATATTTTTACAATCTTGACTCTTTTTCAATATCACTTTCACATATAGTGCTGGTAGGCCAAAGGAAGACTTCTCCTCTCCACTGTCTGTACAGATTCTTGGGCGCAGCATCTTTTCTGGAAGCCCCAAATTAGTCCCTCACCAGCTCTATCCTTATGTCTTTGGGCACTTGGTAGCCTGGTGTGCCCTTTTCCCTTTGTCCCGCCTGCAGCTGTCCTCTTGTAGCTGCTGTTGTTTAGAGTCCTCAGTTCCCTGAAAAGCCTTCCAGTTTCTGCTCATAAGTTCAGACTGTAGAAGCGGTCCACCAGAATCTCCTGGGTTTGCTCAGGTACAAAAGTCCCAGAAACCCAGTGTAACTGCTTTTACATGTTCCTACAGAATTACATGTTTATTGTGCCTGTCTGGCTGATGATGATTTTTTCTTCTTTTACTTTTTTTATTTTTCTAAGTTATCTATAATAGCCATTTATGACCTTCAAATCAGAAAATACTTCTTTTGCCTTGCTCTTCTCCTATCCTTCCTTTATATGGATCGTAGGGTGATCTAGCTATTTTTAAGTCCATAGAGACTCCCACATTTTGCCACTTTAAGGGTTAGCATCTGTGCATATTTTCCTCCAAAGACATACACATTTCATTTTGAATGGTCCCTTCTGTGCTCTGCTGCACAATGAAACTGTTTCATTCTTCGGTGACCCCAGGGCCTCCTTTCTGGGTGTAGCATTAGATTACCTAAGGCAGAGGTAGTTCATGCCTAGCTTCTTCATTCCAGTTTGCCAGGTTGTCAGCTTCCTCAGCTTTAAACTTGTGGTAATAATAGCATCTCCTTCATAGAGCCGCCAGGATGCTCCACTGGATAAAGCAGCAGAATGCCTGGCACAGTGCCTGCCATGGAACATGAGTGGCCTAAAATTTTTACTGTTATTTTAATGACTTCCCCCATGGCACATATGTTCAAGTGAGACCCAGGTTGTACTGCCATAGTCTATGAAGTGTCATGTCTGTCTGTGTGGCAGCATAGCAGTTAGAAGTATTTCTCAATTAGAGTATTGTATTTCTTTCGGAGTTTCCACCTGGAGCCTCCAAGCAGAACTGATTTAACATTTAATTCCAAACGTGTTCAGCACCTTGCTCATTTGCTTCTCCCTCTGAACTGTGTCCCCTTAAGCCAGGCCTCAGGACACCTCCCTCAGCCACTTGAAGAAGCTGCCAGCAGCCTCTCTCCACTGTGTGCAGATTTCATATACCGTTCTCAGCCCACTGCAGTAGATCTTTAGCTGCTACTTCTCTGCTGAGAGTGGCTGCTCAGCAGTCTCTGACCAACTAACTTTTAAATCCATTGGCTTTTTCCAACTTGCATCCTTTTTGCCTCCTCTGTACCTTTGCCATTTCTGAGTTGCTAGTCTAGCTGCAGTGCCCACCTCTGCCCCTGCTGGGATCCTCCCCCATCTCCCTCTGGCAACTTTCTCGCCCTCTTCCCTGGGTCCCTTGCACCATCTCTCCCAGTAGCTGCCCTTCTTATGCCCATCCTATATGTAAGGGTACTATGGGTCAGCATATAGCCTTGTATAACATGTACAATAACTGACACATTATAATAATATAAATTAATATAATAATATAATAATAAAATTTATAATAATATAATAATATTGAGACGTGGAATACTGAATTTTGTTTGTAAAGCATGACTACAAACCACAAAATATGTTCAAAGAAAGAGGTGAGGGAATTACATGAGTGTTTGGTTGTCTGCCTTGTGATTTTTTTCCTCCTTTCTTTTCCAATTTTTCCAAGTTTTTTATAATGTTCACTTATTACTTTTATAACCAGAAAAAGATTTGTTTCTGTCATCTCTTATGCTTCCTGTACATGTATATATGTATCTTAGAGTGATCACATCTGCATATAATACGTATAATTTCACCTAGTTAACAACTGTAGCCCTAGGCGTAATTTTCTTCTCCACTTGCCATTTGGCATTATATAATGTAGATTTCCCCATTCCTCGGATGGTATTTGTGACCATCTTATTGATGTCATAACATTTCATTGGTTTAAAAAGATATCTAATTTTAAATAGTTTTTGTTGATTTTAGTATTACTTGTGTAACAGTTGGTCAGTGATGGAGGTTGTGAATTTTCAGTTTTGAGCCTGAGGACATCAAAGTCCTTGGTTTCCTTCAGGGGTAAAATGAGAACAATGGACATGCTCTGGGGCACTGGACAGGGCATTGCCTGAAGGGCTTGCCTGGTCTTTGTGAAAGGATTTCTCTCTCCTCTGCACCCTCAGCCCCCATGGAGGCAGGGTTCACTGGTAGGACCAAACACACAGGGCGCTCCACCTCAAAGTCAGCGGAGAAAAGCTGACAGATGTCATTGTCACCTGAGGTAACTGCCTTTGCCGACACTGTTGCTTCTGGGTGTCAGAAGGCTGAAGACTCCAGAATCAACTGCCCTTGTGGTTGCCACTGTTTCATTTTGGCAGCAAAGGACTTAGGTTTCCCCATTTGTGAATGTGTATAGATTTGTTTAAAGTTATAGGATGTGGGGAGAAAGGAAGAGAACAGGGAAGAGACTTATTCCTACTCCTGTGCCACTGTCCTACCCTTCATCCCCGCCAAACCGTACCTCTCCAGCATTCTCTTACCCATCCAGCCTGGATGCACTTTCAGTCTAGCCTTTATCTCTCTTGAGAAAGTTTCTGAATGAAGGCTAGAAAGAATTCTTAACTCTGTTTTGATGTATGACAATTTTTTTTTGGCAAATATGCCTCCCAGTATTTAGAATCGTTAGGCTAATTAGAAACAGTACTTTACTATTTTCTCTGTCTCTCTCTTTTTTTTGGTCAATGAAGGAAGGAAAGAAGCTAATCTTCATCAAGGACTACTACATGTTTTGTTCATTAAATTCTCGCTACAGCCCACTGAGGGAGGCAGGTCAGGTCACACAGGCCCTCTTTTGTTTTTTCTTTTTTTTCTTTTTTGAAACATAGTCATACTCTGTCACCTAGTGAAGTGCAGTGGCCCCGTCATGGCTTACTGCAGCCTCGAACTCCAGGGCTCAAGCAATCCTCCTGCCTCGGCTCACCAAGTAGCTGAGATTACTGGCGTGAGCCATGACACCTGACTCATTTTTCTTTTTTTTCTTTTTTGAAACATAGTCATACTCTGTCACCTAGTGAAGTGCAGTGGCCCCGTCATGGCTTACTGCAGCCTCGAACTCCAGGGCTCAAGCAATCCTCCTGCCTCGGCTCACCAAGTAGCTGAGATTACTGGCGTGAGCCATGACACCTGACTCATTTTTCTTTTTTTTTCTCTTTTCTTTTTTGTGGAGATGTTGCGCAGGCTGATCTCAAATTCCAGGATTCAAGCTATTCTCCTGCCTCAGCCTCCCAAAATGTTGGGATTATACAGGTGTGAGCCATGGCACCTCGTCCCTCTTGAAACCCAAGTCTGTGGGATTCCACATCCCATGTTCTCCTCTTGGCCACATCACTTGTCACTGTGCCTTGGGTTGTCATGCACCATTGTGTCCCTGTCAACTGTAACATGCGAGGATAGGTGCTAGTGGTTAAGAAAATAAGCTTTAGAATCTGCAGGGGTCCAGATCATTGGCATGCTATCAGCTTGGTAAGAGTACTCCAAAAGACAGAACTGCTCATTGTGATCTAAGGTGACCTAAATTTTATTCTAATTCTGGGAGAAACTGGGCAAGTTTTCAAAAGTTTTTAAGTCAGATATTTGAGTAACGGGACATCTGTGTGGGATTAATACCTATGAATAATTTTTTAGTTGCTCTTGTTGGAAATAAGAGAGAGGAAACATCTGTTTAACACAGTATCTGACCAGTCTTTCAGCTTCTTGATTACTTTCATGTTCAGTCTGAGGTTAAATGTCTTTTGATGTAGTAAAACTTATAAAGTGTGAAGAAGAACTTAAATCCAATTCCTTATACTTAACCATTATTTAGTCCCTTTGGGGAATCAGATTTAAATATTTGCTTCCTATTTATTTATTTTTGAGGCAGAGTCTCACTCTGTCACCAGGCTGGAGTGCAGTGGCACGGTCTCAGCTCACTGCAACCTCTGCCTCCCAGGTTCAAGCAATTCTTCTGCCTCAGCCTCCCGAGTAGCTGGGACTACAGGTATGTGCCACCACGCCCAGCTAATTTTTTAATTGGTAGTAGAGACAGGGTTTCACCATGTTAGCCAGGCCGCCTTGGGCTCCCAAAGCGTTGGGATTACAGGTGTGAGCCACTGCACCCAGCCTAACTACTAAATTCTGTAAAAAGCGGGGCGTGGTGGCTCATGCCTGTAATCCCAGCACTTTGGGAGGCTGAGCTGGGCGGATCATGAAGTCAAGAGATCGAGACCATCCTGGCCAATATGGTGAAATCCCGTCTCTACTAGCAATACAAAAATTAGCTAGGCATGGTGGCTATTCAGAAGGCTGAGGCAGGAGAATCTCTTGAACTCCGGAGGCAGAGGTTGCAGTGAGCAGAGATGACACCACTGCACTCCATTCTGGGCATCAGAGCAAGATTCCGTCTCCAAAAGAAAAAAAAAAAAGAATTTAGTAGTTAAAGAAATTTTCATCATTCATTGTTACGTTGCGCTTTTCTTTAAAAGTAGACTAGTTTTAAAAATAAAATAGTTTGATATATATATAATAAATACATCATTTCATCATTTTTCAGAAAAACCTATTAAAAATATTTCCTTGTTCAACTTGACCTTATTATTTTACAGTACTTTATTGCAAGAAATATCAATCAAAACTGGGCACAGGTTTCTTTTATTTTAGGCTTGTTGCCTTTGTGTAAAAGAAATTCATTGACGTCTGGGCGCAGTGGCTCACTCCTGTAATCCCAGCACTTTGAGAGCCCAGGCGGGTGGACCACCTGAGGTCAGGAGTTCGAAACCAGCCTGACCAACATGGAGAAACCCCATCTTTACTAAAAATACAAAATTAGCTGGGTGTGGTGGCACATGCCTGTAATCCCAGCTACTTGGGAGGCCGAGGCAGAAGAATCGCTTGAACCTGGGAGGCGGAGGTTGCAGTGAGCTGAGATTGCGCCATTGCACTCCATCCTGGACAAGAAGAGTGAAATTCCATCTCAAAAAAAAAGAAAGAAATTCATTGAAGAAGGCTGATTTCCTGTTTGGGGGACATGCATGCATTGGGCAGTAAAGAGAAGCAACATTGAGTTAGAGCACAGAGTGATGTTTACACTGAGTTCTAACGTGTATATCTAAGGAAATTCTTTTTAACATTTTAAAAGTGAAAATAAAGAACCTTGTATCATTCTAGGCTTTTAGAAGCATTTTAAATAAGTGTAAATATTACCGTTAAAATTTTATTTCTCTGGAATTCTTATAGCATAGATATGATACAGAAAAAAATACTTTATACCTTTTAAAATGTAAAATATCCCTAATTATCCCACTATTATAATATTTAATACAACTACAAATATTTAAAAATATTTTATAGTCTTTACTCATTTGTATTTTTTTATTGTTGCAATTAAATTAGCCATGCCATTTTACATTATGCTTTTTTTACTTGATATTTTATTAAACATTTATGCATGATTATATAGTCCTTATATACTATTTGAATATTTGCATAATATTTCTTCATTTGCTGTCTCATAAATTATTTAAACAATCCCATATTGTTTAACCTATATTAACAAGATTTTGGTATTAGAGGTTTAAAAAAAGAAAAAATAAGACAGCAAAGGGGAAATTCTATGCGACTGAAAGCTATATAACCACCGTATACCAGTCATATTAATAGTTATGGATAAGAACGTGATATTTATTCTCAGATATATATATGTTTGTTTGTTGTTTCTTGAGATGGAGTTTCAGCTCTTGTTGCCCAGGCTGGAGTGCAATGGCACAATCTCAGCTCACCACAACCTCCATCTCCCAGATTTAAGCAATTCTCCTGCCTTAGCCTTCCGAGTAGCTGGGACTACAGGCATGCGCCACCATGCCCAGCTAATTTTGTATTTCTGGTAGAGATGTGGTTTCTCCATGTTGGTCAGGCTGGTCTTGAACTCCTGACCTCAGGTGATCTGCCAGCCTCAGCCTCCCAAAGTGCTAGGATTACAGGCGTGAGCCACTGTGCCTGGCATTTTTTTCTTTCTTAAACTTGAAATTTATTCCCTCCTAACTTTAAATAATTTCTCTGAAATTCCATATTCAGTCACAGGTACAAATCTACTTCCCTTTTCTTCCAGTAGGCTAATAAGGCAGTTTTAAGTGAGTAGTCATAGAATTGTAGGACTAGAAAGGACTTATAAAGTCCAGCTTCTTGCCTTCAGACAGTAGGGATACTCAGTCACTGAGGTACATGAGTATCTTTTTTTATTTTTGAAGTTCTCCTGGGAAAGAGATTTCATAACTCTACTGGAAGCACTGTTACTTTTTATTTTTTTTTATTTTTTTTTAATTTTTTGAGATGGAGCCTTGCTCTGTCACCCAGGCTAGAGTGCAGTGACGTGTAGATCAATCTTAAATCACATTTACTATAGTGTGAGCTCCTTTCACTCAGTCAATAGTTATTGATCACCTGCTATGTGCAGGACACAACATTAAGTGCCAAGAAGTACACAAATCAAGGTTTCAGCCCCAAAGACCAGATGAGCTTTTTGTGGGGATTGGATGGCCTTGAATATCACCTTTAAAACTTTGGACTTTATCATGAGCCATCACGGATATCTTAGTGTAAATGTGACACTGTGGAAGTGATATTTTAAGTAGAATTAATGTGTGGTTCTGGGAAGCATGGTTTTATTTATTATTCATTCAGCAAATATTTGGTCAAACTCTAATATATGTAAGTCATCAGGTTAAGGAATATGGAACAGATAAATAACTAGAAAACACCATTTGTTCTCTGGTTGGAAGATTTTAAATATACAAGTACATAAATAATTGCAGTATAAGATAGGGAGTTCTGTGCAGATAATAGAGACAGGTGGGGGGGTCTTTTTTCTGGTTGCATTTAACTCATGAGGGCAGAAAAATGGGGATTACACTGGTTTTGGAGGATAAACTATATATATATATATATATATATATATATTTTTTTTTTTTTTTTTTTTTTTTAGTTTCGCTCTTGTTGCCCAGTCTGGAGTGCAATGGTGTGATCTCAGCTCACCGCAACCTCTGCCTCCCGGGTTCAAGCAATTCTCCTGCCTCAGCCTCCCGAGTAGCTGGGATTATAGCCATGTGCCACCACGCCTGGCTAATTTTGTATTTTTAGTAGAGACGGGGTTTCTCCATGTTGGTTAGGCAGATCTCAAACTCCCGACCTCAGGTGACCGATCTGCTTCTGCCTTCCAAAGTGCTGGGATTACAGGTGGGAGCCACCCTGCCCGGCCTGGGGATAAAAAATACTTCTAAAGAATGTGAATTCTGGACTCTGCCGTTGCGTTCAAAGATCCCGCTAAAAACATTTTCATTCAGACTCCAAAAGCTCAGTTACTCAGAGAAGTGAGGTTAGTGTGGTAGGAAGGGGTTGGCAATTAGGAGACGAACTTATCATCAGTGCTTTGCCATTAACATACTGTATGTGTGACCTTTGGACGGTGTGCTAACTTGAACTTTTGTTTTCTTCCTTTCTTTTCTTTGTCACCCAGGCTGAAGTGCAGAGGTGTAATCACAGCTCACTGCAGCCTTGACTTCCTGTGCTCAAGCATCCTCCTGCCTCAGCCTCCCAAGTAGCTGGGACCATAGACATGTGCCACCACACCTAGAAATTCAAAAAAAATTTTTATGTAGAGATGGGGTCTCAGACTGGTTTTGAGTGCCCAGACTGGTTCTGAGCTCCTGGGCTTAAGCAGACCTCCCCGCCAGCCTCCCAAAGTTCTGGGATTACAGGCGTGGGATATCTCTCCTGGCCTATTTCCTTATTTTCAAAATGTGTAACAAGCCTTGATGATTTTTTAAGGCATTTTCTCACTTTATAGAAATATATATTAATATATGGAGAGTTTGGTAGTTACGAGCATGAATCTACCATGTTTGTATCCTGGATCAACCATTGCTCCTCTCTTTGATTAGGCTCATTAATCTGCCTCCGTTTATCCGTAAAATGGAGATCTTCGTAATACACTTCCTCAGAAGATGAAAAGCACTTAGAACAATACTTGGCACAGACTAAGTACTCAGTAAATATTAGTTATTATTGGAATGGCATCAGGGTAGATGGCAGAGTAGAAAGCCCTGGGAAATTGTGCCTTCACCAAAACAATTGAATTAACTGTGTAAGGAACTGTGAGATAACTATTTTGGAACGCTGAGTATAGAAGAACACTTGTAGCATCCAGGGGCAAAGTCTCTGGTAAATTTCAGAAAATCATGGTCAAGTTCAGCTTTCGCATCGTAGCAGCTACCATCTTCCACCCCCAACCTCATGGCAACTAGCTGTCAATCCACAAGCCTTCCTGGTGCAGCATGCTGGAGCCAGGGTGAGCAAAGTGGATTTTCACATATCAGAAGAGAAAGAGAAAGGGGCAGAAAAAATATTTAAAGAAATAATGGGCCAAAACATCCCCCCCAAAAGGAAAGACCTGAATATATGCCACCACGAGCTCAATGTACTCCAAGCAAGACAAACACTATGAGATTAATGCCAAGATATATTAGAGTCAAACTGTTAAAGCCCAAACATGGAGAGCAGGCATAAATCCTTCTTTATCAGTAATCACATTGAATGCAAATGGATAACAATTAAAAATGGAAAAAATGTAAATGGATGAAATTCAACTATGAAAAGATAGAGATTAGAAGATTACATTAAAAAAACAGGATTCATCTATATGCTATGTACAAGAGACACAATTTACATATGAGGACAGAAGGGGTTGAAAGTTAAAGGATGGAAAAAGATATTCTATGTAAATATTAACTAAAAGAGAACCAAGATAGGTGTATCATTGTAGATAAAATAAACTTTAAATCAAAAGCAGTTATAAGAGATAAAGGACACTCTATATATTAATTAAAAGGTTCAATACAGCAAGAAGAGATAACAGATATAAACATATATACACCTAACAAAGGTGCCCCAAAATTTAAGAAGTAAAAATTGACAGAATCAAAGGGAGAAACAACAGTTCTAAAATAATTGGAGACTTAACTACTCCCACTTTCAATAAGGTTTAGAACAACTAGAAAGAAGATCGGTAGGAAATATTGGACTTGAACAACACTGTAAAGCAATTAGACCTAACAGACATGTACAGAATATTCCAACTAACAACAACCTAATACCCATTCTTGTCAAGTGCACATGGAACATTTTCCAGTATAGATTATTTGTTAAACCATCAAACAAGTCTTAATAAGTTAAAATTGTCTCACGCATACCATGTGAAGAGACCCTCAAACAGGCTTTGTGTAAGCAACATGGCTGTTTATTTCACCTGAGTACAGGCAGGCTGAGTCCAAAAAGAGAGTCAGCAAAGGGTGGTGAGATTATCATTAGTTCTTACAGGTTTTGGGATAGGCAGTGGAGTTAAGAACAATGTTTTGGGGACAGGGAATAGATCTCACAAAGTACATTCTCAAGGGTGGGGAGAATTACAAAGAACCTTCTTAAAGGTAGGGGAGATTATAAAGAACCTTTTTAAGGGTGGGGGAGATAACAAAGTACATTGATCAGTTAGGGTGGGGCAGAAACAAATCACAATGGTGGAATGTCATCAGTTAAGGCTATTTTCACTTTTGTGGATCTTCAGTTGCTTCAGGCCGTCTGGATGTATACGTGCAGATCACTGGGGATATGATGGCTTAGCTTGGGCACAGAGGCCTGACAAAAATATGCAGGTCTTACAGGGTATATTTTCCGGTTACAATAGAATAAGAAAAGGATATCCATTTTTACCACTTCAGTTAAATATTGTACCGGAGTTTCTACCCAGGACAAGTAGGCAACAAAAGGAATTTAAAAGCTTCCATATTGGAAAGGAAGAAGTGAAATTATCTCTATTCACAGATGACATGATTTCAAATGTAGAAAATCCTAAGGAATTCACTAAAAAAAAACTGTTAGAAGTAATGAGCTTAGCAAGGTTGCAGGGTACAAAGTCAGTATAGAAAAATCAGCTGTATTTCTGTATAATGCAATGAACAATCTGAAAATGAAATTAAACCAATTTTATTTACACCGGCATCAAAAGGAATAAAGTACTTAGGAATAACTTTAATAAAACAAGTGTAATACACTCTGAAAACTACAAAACAGTGTTGAAAGAGACTAATAGGTTTAAGAAGGCAGTACTCACCAAATTGATCTGTAGAGTCAACATGATTCCTATTAGAATCCCATCTGGCTTCTTTGTAGAATTAACCAGCTGATCATGGGAATTCATATGTAAACCCAAGAGACACAAAATAGCCAAAGCAGTCTTGAAAAAAAACAAAGATATAGGACTCACCCTTTCCAATTTAAAACATTACTACAGAGCTACAGTATTCAAGACAGTGTTGACATAAAGATAAACATGTAGACCAATGAAATATATTAGAAAGCCCTCTAAACCCCTCTGTCTACAGTCAGTCGATTTTCAACAAAGGTACCAAGATCATTCAAGGGGGAAAGAATAATGGTCTTCCACAGATGGTGCTGGGACTACCAGATATCTGCATGCAAAATAATAAAGATCCTTACCTTAAACATATACAAAAATTAACTCAAAATTAATCAAAGACCTAAATGGAAGAACCAAAAGTATAAAACTCTTAGAATAAAACACAAGAATAAATCTTCCTGACCTTGAATGTGGTGATGGATTCTTAGGTATGACACTAAAAGCATAAACAACAAAACGAAAAAAAAAATTGCACATCATCAAGGTTAAGAACTTTGGTACTTCAAAAGACACTATTAAGAAAGTGAAAAGTTAACCCACAGAATAGGGAGAGTATATGCAGATCATATATTTGATAAGTGAGTTACATAGAGAATATATTAAAAATTCTGAGGGGCGGAGCAAGATGGCCGAATAGGAACAGCTCCAGTCTCCAACTCCCAGCGCGAGGGACACAAAAGACCGGTGATTTCTGTATTTTCAACTGAGGTACTGGGGTCATCTCACTGGGGAGTGCCAGACAATCGGTGCTGGTCAGCTGCTGCAGCCCGACCAGCGAGAGCTGAAGCAGGGCGAGGCATTGCCTCACCTGGGAAGCGCAAGGGGGAAGGGAATCCCTTTTCCTAGCCAGGGGAACTGAGACACACAACACCTGGAAAATCGGGTAATTCCCACCCCAATACTGCGCTTTAAGCAAACGGGCACACCAGGAGATTATACCCACACCTGGCCGGGAGGGTCCCACGGCGACGGAGCCTCCCTCATTGCTAGCACAGCAGTCTGCGATCTAACTGAAACGGCAGCAGCCAGGCTGGGGGAGGGGCGCCCGCCATTGCTGAGGCTTAAGTAGGTAAACAAAGCCGCTGGGAAGCTCCAACTGGGTGGAGCTCACAGCAGCTCAAGGAAACCTGCCTGTCTCTGTAGACTCCACCTCTGGGGACAGGGCACAGCTAAACAACAAAAGAGGAAGCAGCAGAGGCCTGAGCAGACGCGAACGACTCTGACAGCTTTGAAGAGAGCAGTGGATCTCCCAACACGGAGGTTGAAATCTGAGAACAGACAGACTGCCTGCTCAAGTGGATCCCTGACCCCTGAGTAGCCTAACTGGGAGACATCCCCCACCAGGGGCAGTCTGACACCCCACACCTCACAGGGTGGAGTACACCCCTGAGAGGAAGCTTCCAAAGTAAGAATCAGACAGGTACACTCACTGTTCAGCAATATTCTATCTTCTGCAACCTCTGCTGCTGATACCCAGGCAAACAGGGTCTGGAGTGGACCTCAAGCAATCTCCAACAGACCTACAGCTGAGGGTCCTGACTATTAGAAGGAAAACTATCAAACAGGAAGAACACCTATACCAAAACCCCATCAGTACGTCACCATCATCAAAGACCAGAGGCAGATAAAACCACAAAGATGGGGAAGAAGCAGGGCAGAAAAGCTGGAAATTCAAAAAATAAGAGCGCATCTCCCCCTGCAAAGGAATGCAGCTCATCACCAGCAATGGATCAAAGCTGGTCAGAGAATGACTTTGACGAAATGAGAGAAGAAGGCTTCAGTCCATCAAACTTCTCAGAGCTAAAGGAGGAATTACATACCCAGCGCAAAGAAACTAAAAATCTTGAGAAAAGAGTTGAAGAATTGATAGCTAGAATAATTAATGCAGAGAAGGTCATAAATGAAATGATAGAGATGAAAACCATGACACGAGAAATCCGTGACAAATCCACAAGCTTCAGTAACCGACTCGATGAACCAGAAGAAAGAGTATCAGCGATTGAGGATCAAATGAATGAAATGAAGCCAGAAGAGAAACCAAAAGAAAAAAGAAGAAAAAGAAATGAACAAAGCCTGCAAGAAGTATGGGATTATGTAAAAAGACCAAAGCTACGTCTGATTGGGGTGCCTGAAAGTGAGGGGGAAAATGGAACCAAGTTGGAAAACACTCTTCAGGATATCATCCAGGAGAACTTCCCCAACCTAGTAGGGCAGGCCAACATTCAAATTCAGGAAATACAGAGAACGCCACAAAGATACTCCTCGAGAAGAGCAACTCCAAGACACATAATTGCCAGATTCACCAAAGTTGAAATGAAGGAAAAAATCTTAAGGGCAGCCAGAGAGAAAGGTCGGGTTACCCACAAAGGGAAGCCCATCAGACTAACAGCAGACCTCTTGGCAGAAACTCTCCAAGCCAGAAGAGAGTGGGGGCCAATATTCAACATTCTTAAAGAAAAGAATTTTCAACCCAGAATTTCATATCCAGCCAAACTAAGTTTCATCAGTGAAGGAGAAATAAAATCCTTTACAGATAAGCAAATGCTTAGAGATTTTGTCACCACCAGGCCTGCCTTACAAGAGACCCTGAAGGAAGCCCTAAACATGGAAAGGAACAACCGGTACCAGCCATTGCAAAAACATGCCAAAATGTAAAGACCATCGAGGCTGGGAAGAAACTGCATCAACTAACGAGCAAAATAACCAGTTAATATCATAGTGACAGGATCAAGTTCACACATAACAATATTAACCTGAAATGTTAATGGACTAAATGCTCCAATGAAAAGACACAGACTGGCAAACTGGATAAAGAGTCAAGACCCATCAGTCTGCTGTATTCAGGAGACCCATCTCACATGCAGAGACATACATAGGCTCAAAATAAAGGGATGGAGGAAGATCTACCAAGCAAATGGAGAACAAAAAAAAAGCAGGGGTTGCAATCCTAGTCTCTGATAAAATACACTTTAAACCATCAAAGATCAAAAGAGACAAAGAAGGCCATTACATAATGGTAAAGGGATCAATTCAACAGGAAGAGCTAACTCTCCTAAATATATATGCACCCAATACAGGAGCACCCAGATTCATAAAGCAACTCCTTAGAGACTTACAAAGAGACTTAGACTCCCATACAATAATAATGGGAGACTTCAACACTCCACTGTCAACGTTAGACAGATCAACGAGACAGAAAGTTAACAAGGATATCCAGGAATTGAACTCATCTCTGCACCAAGCGGACCTAATAGACATCTATAGAACTCTCCACCCCAAATCAACAGAATATACATTCTTCTCAGCACCACATCGCACTTATTCCAAAATTGACCACATAATTGGAAGTAAAGCACTCCTCAGCAAATGTACAAGAACAGAAATTATAACAAACTGTCTCTCAGACCACAGTGCAATCAAACTAGAGCTCAGGACTAAGAAACTCAATCAAAACCGCTCAACTACATGGAAACTGAACAACCTGCTCCTGAATGACTACTGGGTCCATAACGAAATGAAGGCAGAAATAAAGATGTTCTTTGAAACCAATGAGAACAAAGATACAACATACCACAATCTCTGGGAGACATTTAAAGCACTGTGTAGAGGGAAATTTATAGCACTAAATGCCCACAAGAGAAAGCTGGAAAGATCTAAAATTGACACTCTAACATCACAATTAAAAGAACTGGAGAAGCAAGAGCAAACACAGTCAAAAGCTAGCAGAAGGCAAGAAATAACTAAGATCAGAGCAGAACTGAAGGAGATAGAGACACAAGAAACCCTCCAAAAAATCAATGAATCCAGGAGTTGGTTTTTTGAAAAAATCAACAAAATTGACAGACCGCTAGCAAGACTAATAAAGAAGAAAAGAGAGAAGAATCAAATAGACGCAATAAAAAATGATAAAGGGGATATCACCACAGACCCCACAGAAATACAAACAACCAGCAGAGAATACTATAAACACCTCTACGCAAATCAACTAGAAAATCCAGAAGAAATGGATAATTTCCTGGACACTTACACTCTTCCAAGACTGAACCAGGAAGAAGTTGAATCCCTGAATAGACCAATAGCAGGCTCTGAAGTTGAGGCAATAATTAATAGCCTACCAACCAAAAAAAGTCCAGGACCAGATGGATTCACAGCTGAATTCTACCAGAGGTACAAGGAGGAGCTGGTACCATTCCTTCTGAAACTATTCCAATCAACTGAAAAAGAGGGAATCCTCCCTAACTCATTTTATGAGGCCAACATCATCCTGATACCAAAGCCTGGCAGAGGCACAACAAAAAAAGAAAATTTTAGACCAATATCCCTGATGAACATCGATGCAAAAATCCTCAATAAAATACTGGCAAACTGGATTCAGCAGCACATCAAAAAGCTTATCCACCATGATCAAGTGGGCTTCATCCCTGGGATGCAAGGCTGGTTCAACATTCGCAAATCAATAAACGTAATCCAGCATATAAACAGAACCAAAGACAAGAACCACATGATTATCTCAATAGATGCAGAAAAGGCTTTTGACAAAATTCAACAGCCCTTCATGCTAAAAACGCTCAATAAATTCCATATTGATGGAACGTACCTCAAAATAATAAGAGCTATTTATGACAAACTCACAGCTAATATCATACTGAATGGGCAAAAACTGGAAAAATTCCCTTTGAAAACTGGCACAAGACAGGGATTCCCTCTCTCACCACTCCTATTCAACATAGTGTTGGAAGTTCTGGCTAGGGCAATCAGGCAAGAGAAAGAAATCAAGGGTATCCAGTTAGGAAAAGAAGAAGTCAAATTGTCCCTGTTTGCAGATGACATCATTGTGTATTTAGAAAACTCCATTGTCTCAGCCCAAAATTTCCTTAAGCTGATAAGCAACTTCAGCAAAGTCTCAGGATACAAAATTAATGTGCAAAAATCACAAGCATTCTTATACACCAGTAACAGACAAACAGAGAGCCAAATCATGAATGAACTTCCATTCACAATTGCTTCAAAGAGAATAAAATACCTAGGAATCCAACTTACAAGGGACGTAAAGGACCTCTTCAAGGAGAACTACAAACCACTGCTCAGAGAAATAAAAGAGGACACTCACAAATGGAAGAACATACCATGCACATGGATAGGAAGAATCAATATCGTGAAAATGGCCATACTGCCCAAGGTCATTTATAGATTCAAGGCCATCCCCATCAAGCTACCAATGAGTTTCTTCACAGAATTGGAAAAAACGGAAAGTAATTTATAAAATGCAAATTTAATTAATACATAAAATACCAGCATTATAGCAATAAACATAATTGTCATTATTAAACATTATATTAGTACCCCCTTATTCAAGAAGGATATATTCCAAGACCTCCAGTGGATGCATAGTACCCAACCGTGTATAAACTATTTTTTCCTATACATACATACCTGTGATAAAGGTTAATTTATAAAGAAGGCAAAGTAAAGATTAACAACAACAATAATAAAATAGAACAATTATAACAATATACTATGATAAAAGTTATGTGAATGTGGTCTCCTAAAATATCTTATTGTACTGTGCTCACCTATTTTTATACCTTGGTGTTCTGAGGGCAACTGAAACCACAAAAAGCAAAACTGTGGATGACAGAATTGCTGTATTAAATAAATATAGTAACATTATATTATGCTTTCCCTCTTCTAATAGACCAAACTTACTTTTAAGTTGATTCTATTGTCGTTTCTATCCATCGGTGTACCAAGTAATCTCTTGTATGTAGTGAATGCTCAGTAAATGTACTAGAGAAAAATTTAACTGCAATAGTATAATATTTGATATAACATATTTAGATAGTATTTTGTTTTCCTGAGAGGGTACCACCGACTGTTTTGAATGTAATATCAATAACCTGTTTATTTTGATAAAGGTAACTTAGATAATCCTTACCATTGTATTTGTAGCCCAGCAGAGTGATAGTTTACAATCTTAACATACATCTATCTTTAACTATAAATTTTAGGAAGCCAAGAATTCAGTCGATAGATATTATCAGTAATAAACTGGTCAAAGAAGGTGTAAAAACTTGTAGGAGGGCTGGTGCAAGGGCTCACGACTGTAATCCCAGCACTTTGGGAGGCCGAGGCGGGTGGATCACAAGGTGAAGGGATCGAGACCATCCTGGCTCACATGGTGAAACCCCGTCTCTACTAAAAATACAAAAATTAGCTGGGCATGGTGGTGGGCACCTGTAGTCCCAGCTACTTGGGAGGCTGAGGGAGGAGAATCACTTGAACCCAGGAGGCAGAGGTAGCAGTGAGCCGAGATTGCACCACTGCACTCCATCCTGGCGACAGAGCGAGACTCCATCTCAAAATAAAATTAAATAAGATAAAATAAAATAAATAACTTATACGATTCCTGTATTGTTCCCTTTGAAGATGTGGTTTGCAATTGAGAAACATTTTTGAGACAGAAATCAAAGATAAAAAGCTTCCATCTGATGGGTCTGTCTCCCTCTTGAGCTCTCCCACACATTGATGCAGCATCTCTGATGGAGCAGGGGCGATGACGCTGCCTGTCTCCAAGGAAGCTCCCTAAGCCCAGTGCAGGACGAGAAGAGTGCTAAATAAGATATCCTACAGACAACAGAATGACATCGTTGATGAAAACAAATCTTTCTATGTTTGTCTTTGATTTAACAAACAGCATTTTGGGTTTGTTAAGTAAAAACCCATTAACATTAATTTTTCAGGTAGTAAGTTTAAGACAAATATACCTAAAGTATAAAAAGTACTTGAGGTTCTATTTAAAATAAGTTGTCTAAATATAAATCAGAAAGTCTACACAGTGAAATTTCGAGTGAAAAGTCTACTTGGTGTTTGTCCTGATTATTTTTCGGCAGGCTTAGCACAGCAGGCCCCTGGGGAGTCTTGGAAGTGTGTGTGGGCACAGTAAGTGACTAGTTAAAAGTTTTTGTTTCAAGTTAGTGTTACCAAACTTGGAGGATGAAGATTTGAAAGTATAATGGCCTAGTACTGACTTCCCTGTAGCCACGTACTTTACCTTTAGGCAGGGCACACTCAGTAGTCCTCTGTGATAAGGCAGGAGGGTCAGAATGTATTGAGGGGTCTGTTATGAGCGCAGTAGCTGCCCAGTAGCCCTCAGGCGCTGCCAGACACCCCTCTGCTGAGCCACCACATTTTTGAGGGCAACAGGATGTTGGAGACGAGGGCCAGGTCTGTGTTCCATCCTCACCAGCCTGGAGGAAGGTGACAGGAGTAAGTTGGAGGAGAAGCAATGTCTGGGAGGCCTCATTCCCGACCCTGATGGATTATCCTCTTCGGAGCAACCTCTGATAGCTGTAGAGATGCAGTTTTCCTTCTCAGGCCACAGTCTCACTTTTGGAAGGCCAAAAATTATACATCTGTTTTCTGACTCTGCTTATTGTAGTGTTTCTCACAGGCAGGTAGTTGAATCTCACCTTAGGGTATTATTTTGATGTGAGCGTATGATACATGTCCTGCTATAGTTCTGCTGTGCTTTGGTTGCTATGTGACATTCTGAGGTTTTTACTGTCCTTGTTGCCCTAATTTCTTTGTGAAAATAAGCAGTGTCATTCAAGAGAAATTATGCTTCCTCTGTAAAACACTTTTAATCCAAGAATGTTCCTACTGCTTTAAGAATTCAAAGCATTGTCTTTTTTT
Source organism: Trachypithecus francoisi (assembly GCF_009764315.1). NCBI lineage: Eukaryota > Metazoa > Chordata > Mammalia > Primates > Cercopithecidae > Trachypithecus > Trachypithecus francoisi. The sequence continues at coordinate 2,391,176 of NW_022681472.1, forward strand.
TTCTTTTGATTTCCTGTTTATTAATCAACAGTGAGTAACTCCTTAAAAGATTATTTTAGCATTGTCTTTTAACCAGCCTTGCACATTTATCTAGTTTAGCTGAGGTTTGTTCTGTTTGAAGCAAAACTAAGCTTAGGACTTGCCTCTCTGTGGTAATAATTAAAGTTGGGCTTTGTGATTTCTGAGGACAGTATTTCTTAGTCTTATTTTACTGATTCTTTTATGTTTGTAGTGTCAGTTTCATATCTCTTGTGGTCATTGTCTTCCAAAAATCCTTTTATTGCCAGTCAGTGTGAATCCTTTTGTTCTGAATTCCTACATAAATTTTTGACTGGAAATTCAAATTAGGATATTTTGTGGATTTTAGAAACACATTTTTCAATTCATTTGATTTGTTTTTTCCCCTTTTTATTCTCAGTTGCATTATTCAAATACTATAATCTGTTCTTATCTTGTGCCATCTCCAGTTTTACTTCTGCTTCTACAACCTTGTGACATCAAAACATCCAACCATAAAAACATGTTTTACAGGCCGGATGTGGTGGCTCACGCCTATAATCTCAGCACTTTTGGAGGCTGAGGCAGGTGGATCACTTGAGGTCAGGAGTTCAAGATCAGCCAAGCCAACATGGCGAAACCCTATCTCTACTAAAAATACCAAAAAAAAAAATTAGTCAGGCATAGTGGCAGGCACCTGTAATCCCAGCTACTCTGGAGGCTGAGGCAGGAGAATTGCTTGAACCCAGGAGGCAAACGTTGCAGTGAGCCAAGATCACACCACTGCACTCCAGCCTGGGCAACAAAGCAAGACTGGATCTCAAGAAAAGAGAAGAGAGAAGGGGAGGGGAGGGGAGGTCTCAAAAAAAAAATTCAAATAGAACAACTACAATTCTTTACCCAGAAATCATATGTATGGAAAACTCAGCCATGGCATTGTGCTACCACTGACCTAGTAACAAGGTGCTTCAATGAAGCCAAGTGTCTGAAATGTGTTACTTTTGAGTGCTAGACTCATAAACCAAACCCTGTAGATAGATCCTATTAGATTCATACTACTTCATAATTAGTATGAATCTAAATTAGAAAAAATATGCATTTATTTACTATACTGTTCACTTTCATACAGGAATAAATCATATAAAATATGGTCTGTTCCTCAGTGTTGTATTTATTCTGATAAAAAGCGAATTAGACAAATACACTTGGGGAATTGTAAAGTAGCACACGCAATCATAAACGCCAGTCTTTTATAGTCAGATTCTTAGTTATATGTAGCTGTCTGACTTGGGTAGAAAGGTAGAAAAACACATTTGAATAAAGTCTTGTCAATTAAGAAGCTGAAAATAAAAGGAATATGAGGCTTAAACGTCTTACTTCTGAAATTATCTTTATACTTCAGTTTAGAGTCATTTTCTAAGACTTGTATTTTCAAAGTTTTATTAGAGTAAATCTGATTTTTGATGAGGAGGAGTGGTACCCGGTCACTAAATGGCCAGGATGGTGGGCAGAATATTTTGCTATTTTAACAAATCCATTAGTAGCAAGCACTGTTGACATTGCCTTGTCACTGAGTCGTATTTCATGCTGGTGTGTTGGTGCAGGTGTCCAAAGTCAGAAACAGAGGTGGTGTCAAAGTCTGTGAAGTTAGCTCTGAAAGTCACTGAGATGTAGTAGCCGTTTTCAAATCCAGTCAGTCAAAAAGAATTTACGAAGTAACTAGAATGTGATTTATTGTCTGTCTTGAGAACCAGAATTCTGATAACCCCCCAGAATTTTCTGCGTTGATGGAAATGTTCTATTTATTGTGCTATCCACTATGGTAGTCACTAGCCACACTGAATACCAGAAATATGGGTCATGCAACCCAGGAACTGCATTTTTAAATTATTTTATTTCATTTTACTTTATTTCATTTAAATATGATGAGCTACATGGCCCAGTGGCTACCTTACTGGCCAACACAATGTAGAAGGTGGCTTTCAAGGTTCTTTCACCACAGGGACCCTTGCAGAGTAAATATAAATCTTTCCACAGCAACTTGCCAAACTGCCTAACACTTGATAACTGTGAACAGATAGAGAAGCATAGTTTCCTCTACCCCATCATCTCCACCCCCCACCCAATTTCATGCCTTCATGTGAACCCCATCTAATCGTGTGCCTGGCTAGCTAAACGCCCCGTCAGTTTGTATCCCTTCCCTTTCTCATATGTTGGTTCTTCCAGGGTTGATTGTAGCAAGATCTTCCTTACCCGTATCCAAGTGGGGAGTCCTGTCCTCCCTCCTGGGAGATGGCCTGGTATCTTGGAAAGAGAACAGACTGGCTTTGAAGCCAGTTGGTTTGTATTACAGCCCTGTCATGGACTAGTGGTATACAATTAATTGGTTGTTATTTAACCTCCTCTGAAGATTGGAATAGTCATGTTTACCCTGTGGGGTTGTTGTGAAGAGGACTAAGAGCACAGCAAGTAAAGTAAAGCCATCAGACTCTAACCAGCTAGTATGGGTAGCAAAGAAGGCTCAGCGCAAATGTGCATATGAGCAGGTGATGGAAAAGTGATATCCACTGCCAATGATTGTGATTCTTTTTAATATTTAGGAGGACAAAGATAATAGGTTTTGAGTAACACTAAATAACCCTAGTTTTTGCTAAACAATAGGCAACAACTAATTTGAAATTACTGAAGATGTAATTCACAATAGTGACAGCAGCAGTGCCGACATCCTTCCCACTGAGCCCTTGCATGTGGGAAGGAACTCTGCATCAATTCATTAATTTCGTTTTCACAAGAAATCTGTGTAGTGCTTACATCTACTCTGAATACTCCCAATTTATAAAAACCGAGTCACAAAGACGAGTCACGAGTCCTCCCATGTCAACGTGTGCTGTGCATTAGATTCTTATGTGCTTGGTCACTTGCCACCCAGCGTTTTTATTCTAAGTCTTTATTTTAAATTTATTCCATTCTTAGATGCCTACATTAGAACACACAGGACTCAGTTGTTACAAGGTCTGGTTTATCCGTTTAAAATGTACTCTCATGCCTTCCTCTATTCCCTGTAAATGTGAATGTGTGTATATCCATTAATTTAATAAACATCTATTGAGTCCCTTGCACATGTCAGGTACAGTGAAGTACCTAATAAAAAAGAGAGGTAAAAAGAGAAACAGCTGTTGTATTCTAGAAGTTCAGTTTTTAGTTGTAGAGGCAGACTGTTGAACATGACAGTGTGAAGGGCACTGTTGGAGCACAGAGGAAAGAGCAACTTTTCCCAGGACACTGGAAGAAGGAATGACATTCATTCCAAAGTCATTGATTTTCCAGGTACTGGTGAACCCCCCAGGCAAAGTCCCTTCTCTCACAGAGGCAACATTCTAGAAGGGACTTAATTAACGTGAAGAAGTCCATCTTCTGTCTCTTCTGTAGAAGGCCATATTCTTTCTGTTGCAGCACCAGTAATGCTTTACTGTGTTTTGTTGTTTCCTGGTGTATGTCTCTCTATGAACTTAAAGCCCTCTTGGTTAGCCCCCACCCAGAGAGCCTAGTTTATTTTCAGTAAATCTAGTGAAAAACCCAGTGATTTTCTTTTTCAAAGTGATTTTAACTCATAGTCTAAATTGAAAAATATTGTTTTCCTAAGTACGTATTAGTAAGTTTGCAAAGCTAGAATTAAACCTAAGGGCTTTCTTTGATTCCACAGTTATAAGCGGGGTCATGTTTTTGAGTGAAAGGCTGGGTTTTCTTCCCCAAATTAATGAGTCAGTTAAAAAATGTATGCCTGTAGCATGATTGCCGCAGTATAATTGCTTATACAGGAAATGGCAAGGAATCTACAAAATAACTCCTAGAACTATTAAGCAAAGTTGAAGAAACCAACACATACAAAAATTAGGTGTATTTTTACATAGTATCAATGCATTCACGGACACCAAAATGAAAAATATACCATTTAAAATTGTAAAACTAAAAAAAGAGACCAAAATAACCCATGTCAGTGTAAATCTCACAAAACATGTAATGACTTATATGTTGAAGCTACAAAACACTGATAAAATATATCAAAGATCTTAACAAATGGGAGACATATTTATGGACTGAAAAACTCAAAACCATAAAGATGCCGAAATCATAAGGAGCTCCCCAAATGGATTTATAGGCTTAAAGAAATTCCAATCAATTCCAGCATGATTTTGTTTGCAGATATATATGTGTGTGCTGATTTTAAAAGTTGCATGGAAAGGCAAAGGAACTAACATAGCTTAAATAATTTTGAAAAAGAATGAAGTAAAGGGGATCACTTTCCCCAATCTAAAGACTTATTATATAACTATAATAATCTATATTATATGGTGTTATTGAAGGGCTAGACACATACATCAACGAAACACAATAAAGAACCCAGAAATAGACTACACAGATATGCCCAGCTGATTTTTTTTTTAAATTGATCTCCACAGTGTGATTTTGTTTGTTTTTGTTTTAGAGATAGGGTCTCACTATGTTGCCCAGACCAGCCTCAAACTCCTGGGATCAGGTGATCTTCCTGCTTTAGTTTCCTGAGTAGATGGGACCATAGATGTGTGCACCACCATGCTCAGCACCAACTGATTTTTTTTTTTTTTTTTTTTTTTTTTTTGAGGCAAGATCTTGCTCTGTTGCCCAGGCTGGAGTGCAATGGCAACATCTTGGCTCACAGCATCCTCCATCTGCCTCCCAGGTTCAAGTGATTCTCCCACCTCAGCTTCCTGGGTAGCTGGGACTGCAGGTGCGCCACCACGCCCCACTAATTTTTTTGTAAGAGATGGGTTTTCACCATGTTGGCCAGACTGGCCTTGAAATCCTGACCTCAAGTGATCTGCTTGTCTTGGCCTCCCAAAGTGCTGGGAAAATAAGCCACTGTGCGCAGCCTACCAACTGATTTTTGACAAAAGTGCCAAGACAATTCAATTAAGGAAGGATACACTTTGAGTAATCATAGGCAGAAAAATACAAGCCTTAACCTCGTTCTCACAAGTTATATACCATTTAACTCAAAATTGATGATGAATATAAATGTAAACTATAAAATTAGAAAAATGTTAGGGAAAAAATTAAGAGAAAATCTTTAGGATCTAGGACTAGGAAAAGAGTACTTAGACTTAAGATAAAAAATTTGATCTGTTTAAAAGGTACTTGAGGCCGAGCACAGTGGCTCGTGCCTGTAATCCCAGCACTTTGGGAGGCCAAGGCTGGCGGATCACCTGAGGTCGGGAGTTCAAGACCAGCCTGGCCAACATGGTGAAACCCCATTTCTACTAAAAATACAAAAATTAGCCAGGTGTGGTGGCATGCACCCTGTAGTTCCAGCTACTCGGGAGGCTGAGGCAGGAGAATTGTTGAACCCAGGACGTGGAGGTTGCAGTGAGCTGAGATCTTGCCACTGCACTCCAGCCTAGGCGACAGAGGGAGACTCCATCTCAAAAACAAGCAAACAAAAAAAAAAAAACTTGATAACATAGAACTTATCAAAACTGAAAACTTTTGCTCTGAGAAAGACCCTGTTTGGAGGATGGAAAGACATGATAGAGACATAGGGAAAATAATTTCAATTTCAAACTTCACACCCAAGAAAGGACTAGTATATAGAACATACAGAGTTCTGAAAACCACACAGTATAAAAAATGAACAATCCAATTAAGAAACAAGCAACAGGCATGAACAGACATTTCATTGAAGAGTTATATAAATAGCACATTAGCACCAGGAAAGATGTTCTACATAATTAGCCATTAAGAAAATGCACATTAAACCACAGTAAGGCAAAATGGCTAAAACAAAACATAATGTCAACATTGAATGCTGGCAAGGATGTGGAGAAACTACGTTGCTCATATACTGCTTGCAGAGATGTAAAATTGTATAACTACTCTGGAAAAGTTTGGCAGTTTTTTGCTTCTGGAAAAAAAACCAAAAAACAAAAAACTAAGCACACAACTACCAAACAACCTAACATTTGTACTCCTGGGCATTTATCTCAGAAATGAAAACTTATGTTCATACGAAGACCTACATATGAATGTTAGCAGCTTTATTAATAGTAGTCCCAAACTGGCAACAACCTAAATGTCTATCAATGGGTGAATGGTTAAACAGAATGTTAAATCCATATCATGGAATACTATTCAATAAAAATAAACTATTGATACAGACAATGACTGGATTAATTTCCAGAGAATGATGCTAAGTGAAAAAAGCCAATACCTAAAGAAGTGGAGAGCGTATTTTGGTTGCTATGGTTTGATATGTGCCCCTCCAAAACTTATGTTGAAGCTTAATCCCCAATGTGGCAGTATTGACAGGTGGGGCCTTAAAGAGATGACTGGGTCATGAGGGCTCTGCTCTCATGAATGGATTAATCCACTTATGAATTAATGGACTAATGGGTTATCAGGGGAGTGGGATTGGTGGTTTTATAAGAGGTAGAGAGACCTGAAGTAGCATGCTTCGCTCTCTTGCCATGTAATACTGGTGCCATCTCAAGACTCTGCAGAGTCTCCACCAGCAAGAAGGCCCTCACCAGATGCAACCCCTCGACCTCCATAAGTGTAAGAAATAAATTCCTCTTCTTTATAAGTTACCCAGTTTCAGGTATTCTGTTATAAGCAACAGTAAATAAGACAGTGGTTATCGGGGGTTTAGGTTGTGCGGTGGGGGTAGGGGTGGGGGTAGGGAAAGGAGAAAGAAGGAAGTTGATCTGTGTTATTTTGTACAACTGAATGTAAATCTACAATTATCTAAAAATAAAAATTTTAAGAAATAGGAATTGTATAACATTAATCAATCTAAAACAACATTCCTCTAAATCATCCCACTGGTCATTTTATGTTCATGAGTTTTCCAGTCCTTAAGATTTCCCTATATTAAGAAAAAACACCAATTAACAATGGTCAGTATCTAATTTCTGTCCAATTATTGGTCATTACATGTTTTGTGAGATTCACACTGACATGGATTATTTTGGTCTCTTTTTTTGTTTTACAATTTTAAATGGTATATTTTTCATTGGCGTCCATGAATTCATTGATAATATGTGCAAATACACCTAATTTTTGTATGTGTTGGTTTCTTCAACTTTGCTTAATAGTTCTAGGAGTTATTTTGTAGATTCCTTGACATTTGCTTTATAGCAATTATGTCACCTGCAAATAAGGACATTTTTATTTCTTCTTTTTAATCTGTGTGCCTTTCCCCACCTATCTTGTCTTACTGCACACTAGCTGGAACTTCTGGTACTATGTTGATTCAAAGTTATGAGAGAGGAAATTTTTGCCTTGTTTTCCATCTTAGGTGGCAAGCATCTACTCTTTCATCATTAATTGTAATGCTAGCTCTGGGGTTTCTGTTGATGTTCTTTATTAAGCTGAAGAAGTTCTCTTTCTAATTTTTAGACATTTTTAAAAATTATTATTAAGAATGGGCGTTGAATTATGTCAAGTGATTTTTGACATTCATTAATGTAATCAACTGATTTTTCTCCTTCAGCCTTCAACTTGCTGAAGGAGATTTTCAAATACCAAACAGGGCCATCTTGCCTGGAATCAACACCACTTGGTCATATTGCATAACTTCTTTTATATATTCCTGACTTCTATTTGCTAACATATTGTTAAAGAATTTTGTACCGGGGGGGCGGAGCAAGATGGCCGAATAGGAACAGCTCCAGTCTCCAACTCCCAGCACGAGGGACACAAAAGACCGGTGATTTCTGTATTTTCAGCTGAGGTACTGGGGTCATCTCACTGGGGAGTGCCGGACAATCGGTGCTGGTCAGCTGCTGCAGCCCGACCAGCGAGAGCTGAAGCAGGGCGAGGCATTGCCTCACCTGGGAAGCGCAAGGGGGAAGGGAATCCCTTTTCCTAGCCAGGGGAACTGAGACACACAACACCTGGAAAATCGGGTAATTCCCACCCCAATACTGCGCTTTAAGCAAACGGGCACACCAGGAGATTATACCCACACCTGGCCGGGAGGGTCCCACGGCCACGGAGCCTCCCTCATTGCTAGCACAGCAGTCTGCGATCTAACTGAAATGGCAGCAGCCAGGCTGCGGGAGGGGCGCCTGCCATTGCTGAGGCTTAAGTACGTAAACAAAGCCGCTGGGAAGCTCGAACTGGGTGGAGCTCACAGCAGCTCAAGGAAGCCTGCCAGTCTCTATAGACTCCACCTCTGGGGACAGGGCACAGCTAAACAACAACAACAACAACAAAAGCAGCAAAAACCTCTGCAGACGCAAATGACTCTGTCTGTCAGCTTTGAAAAGAGCAGTGGATCTCCCAACACGGAGGTTGAGATCTGAGAAGGGACAGACTGCCTGCTCAAGTGGGTCCCTGACCCCTGAGTAGCCTAACTGGGAGACATCCCCCACTAGGGGCAGACTGACACCCCACACCTCCCACGGTGGAGTACATCACTGAGAGGAAGCTTCCAAAGTAAGAATCACACAGGTACACTCGCTGTTCAGCAATATTCTATCTTCTGCAGCCTCTGCTGCTGATACCCAGGCAAACAGGGTCTGGAGTGGACCTCAAGCAATCTCCAACAGACCTACAGCTGAGGGTCCTGACTGTTAGAAGGAAGACTATCAAACAGGAAGGACACCTACACCAAAACCCCATCAGTACGTCACCATCATCAACGACCAGAGGCAGATAAAACCACAAAGATGGGGAAAAAGCAGGGCAGAAAAGCTGGAAATTCAAAAAATAAGAGCGCATCTCCCCCTGCAAAGGAGCGCAGCTCATCCCCAGCAACGGATCAAAGCTGGTCAGAGAATGACTTTGACGAGATGAGAGAAGAAGGCTTCAGTCCATCAAACTTCTCAGAGCTAAAGGAGGAATTACGTACCCAGCGCAAAGAAACTAAAAATCTTGAGAAAAGAGTGGAAGAATTGATAGCTAGAATAATTAATGCAGAGAAGGTCATAAATGAAATGACAGAGATGAAAACCATGACACGAGAAATCCGTGACAAATCCACAAGCTTCAGTAACCGACTCGATGAACCAGAAGAAAGAGTATCAGCGATTGAGGATCAAATGAATGAAATGAAGCCAGAAGAGAAACCAAAAGAAAAAAGAAGAAAAAGAAATGAACAAAGCCTGCAAGAAGTATGGGATTATGTAAAAAGACCAAATCTACGTCTGATTGGGGTGCCTGAAAGTGAGGGGGAAAATGGAACCAAGTTGGAAAACACTCTTCAGGATATCATCCAGGAGAACTTCCCCAACCTAGTAGGGCAGGCCAACATTCAAATTCAGGAAATACAGAGAACACCACAAAGATACTCCTCGAGAAGAGCAACTCCAAGACACATAATTGCCAGATTCACCAAAGTTGAAATGAAGGAAAAAATCTTAAGGGCAGCCAGAGAGAAAGGTCAAGTTACACACAAAAGGAAGCCCATCAGACTAACAGCAGACCTCTCAGCAGAAACTCTCCAAGCCAGAAGAGAGTGGGGGCCAATATTAAACGTTCTTAAAGAAAAGAATTTTCAACCCAGAATTTCATATCCAGCCAAACTAAGTTTCATCAGTGAAGGAGAAATAAAATCCTTTACAGATAAGCAAATGCTTAGAGATTTTGTCACCACCAGGCCTGCCTCACAAGAGACCCTGAGGGAAGCACTAAACATGGAAAGGAACAACCAGTACCAGCCATTGCAAAAACATGCCAAAATGTAAAGACCATCGAGGCTAGGAAGAAACTGCATCAACTAACGAGCAAAATAACCAGTTAATATCATAATGACGGGATCAAGTTCACACATAACAATATTAACCTGAAATGTAAATAGACTAAATGCTCCAATGAAAAGACACAGACTGGCAAACTGGATAAAGAGTCAAGACCCATCAGTCTGCTGTATTCAGGAGACCCATCTCACATGCAGAGACATACATAGGCTCAAAATAAAGGGATGGGGGAAGATCTACCAAGCGAATGGAGAACAAAAAAAAGCAGGGATTGCAATCCTAGTCTCTGAAAATACACTTTAAACCATCAAAGATCAAAAAAGACAAAGAAGGCCATTACATAATGGTAAAGGGATCAATTCAACAAGAAGAGCTAACTATCCTAAATATTTATGCACCCTTGGCCGGGCGCGGTGGCTCAAGCCTGTAATCCCAGCACTTTGGGAGGCCGAGACGGGCGGATCACGAGGTCAGAAGATCGAGGCCATCCTGGCTAACACGGTGAAACCCCGTCTCTACTAAAAAATACAAAAAACTAGCCGGGCGAGGTGGCCGGCGCCTGTAGTCCCAGCTACTCAGGAGGCTGAGGCAGGAGAATGGCCTAGACCCGGTCGGCGGAGCTTGCAGGGAGCTGAGATCCGGCCACTGCACTCCAGCCTGGGTGACAGAGTGAGACTCCATCTCAAAAAAAAAGAAAAAAAAAAAAATTTATGCACCCAATACAGGAGCACCCAGATTCATAAAGCAAGTCCTTAGAGACTTACAAAGAGACTTAGACTCCCATACAATAATAATGGGAGACTTCAACACTCCACTGTCAACATTAGACAGATCAACGAGACAGAAAGTTAACAAGGATATCCAGGAATTGAACTCATCTCTGCACCAAGCGGACCTAATAGACATCTATAGAACTCTCCACCCCAAATGAACAGAATATACATTCTTCTCAGCACCACATCGCACTTATTCCAAAATTGACCACATAATTGGAAGTAAAGCACTCCTCAGCAAATGTACAAGAACAGAAATTATAACAAACTGTCTCTCAGACCACAGTGCAATCAAACTAGAGCTCAGGACTAAGAAACTCAATCAAAACCGCTCAACTACATGGAAACTGAACAACCTGCTCCTGAATGACTACTGGGTCCATAACGAAATGAAGGCAGAAATAAAGATGTTCTTTGAAACCAATGAGAACAAAGATACAACATACCACAATCTCTGGGACACATTTAAAGCAGTGTGTAGAGGGAAATTTATAGCACTAAATGCCCACAAGAGAAAGCTGGAAAGATCTAAAATTGACACTCTAACATCACAATTAAAAGAACTGGAGAAGCAAGAGCAAACACAGTCAAAAGCTAGCAGAAGGCAAGAAATAACTAAGATCAGAGCAGAACTGAAGGAGATAGAGACACAAGAAACCCTCCAAAAAATCAATGAATCCAGGAGTTGGTTTTTTGAAAAAATCAACAAAATTGACAGACCGCTAGCAAGACTAATAAAGAAGAAAAGAGAGAAGAATCAAATAGACGCAATAAAAAATGATAAAGGGGATATCACCACAGACCCCACAGAAATACAAACAACCAGCAGAGAATACTATAAACACCTCTACGCAAATCAACTAGAAAATCCAGAAGAAATGGATAATTTCCTGGACACTTACACTCTTCCAAGACTGAACCAGGAAGAAGTTGAATCCCTGAATAGACCAATAGCAGGCTCTGAAGTTGAGGCAATAATTAATAGCCTACCAACCAAAAAAAGTCCAGGACCAGATGGATTCACAGCTGAATTCTACCAGAGGTACAAGGAGGAGCTGGTACCATTCCTTCTGAAACTATTCCAATCAACTGAAAAAGAGGGAATCCTCCCTAACTCATTTTATGAGGCCAACATCATCCTGATACCAAAGCCTGGCAGAGGCACAACAAAAAAAGAAAATTTTAGACCAATATCCCTGATGAACATCGATGCAAAAATCCTCAATAAAATACTGGCAAACTGGATTCAGCAGCACATCAAAAAGCTTATCCACCATGATCAAGTGGGCTTCATCCCTGGGATGCAAGGCTGGTTCAACATTCGCAAATCAATAAACGTAATCCAGCATATAAACAGAACCAAAGACAAGAACCACATGATTATCTCAATAGATGCAGAAAAGGCCTTTGACAAAATTCAACAGCCCTTCATGCTAAAAACGCTCAATAAATTCCATATTGATGGAACGTACCTCAAAATAATAAGAGCTATTTATGACAAACCCACAGCCAATATCATACTGAATGGGCAAAAACTGGAAAAATTCCCTTTGAAAACTGGCACAAGACAGGGATTCCCTCTCTCACCACTCCTATTGAACATAGTGTTGGTAGTTCTGGCTAGGGCAATCAGGCAAGAGAAAGAAATAAAGAGTATTCTCTTAGGAAAAGAAGAAGTCAAATTGTCCCTGTTTGCAGATGACATGATTGTATATTTAGAAAACCCCATCGTCTCAGCCCAAAAGCTCCTTAAGCTGATAAGCAACTTCAGCAAAGTCTCAGGATACAAAATTAATGTGCAAAAATCACAAGCATTCTTATACACCAGTAACAGACAAACAGAGAGCCAAATCAGGAATGAACTTCCATTCACAATTGCTTCAAAGAGAATAAAATACCTAGGAATCCAACTTACAAGGGATGTCAAGGACCTCTTCAAGGAGAACTACAAACCACTGCTCAGTGAAATCAAAGAGGACACAAACAAATGGAAGAACATACCACACTCATGGATAGGAAGAATCAATATCGTGAAAATGGCCATACTGCCCAAGGTTATTTATAGATTCAATGCCATCCCCATCAAGCTACCAGTGAGTTTCTTCACAGAATTGGAAAAAACTGCTTTAAAGTTCATATGGAACCAAAAAAGAGCCCACATTGCCAAGACAATCCTAAATCATAAGAACAAAGCTGGAGGCATCATGCTACCTGACTTCAAACTATACTACAAGGCTACAGTAACCAAAACAGCATGGTACTGGTACCAAAACAGAGATATAGACCAATGGAACAGACCAGAGTCCTCAGACATAATACCACACATCTACAGCCATCTGATCTTTGAGAGACCTGAGAGAAACAAGAAATGGGGAAAGGATTCCCTATTTAATAAATGGAGCTGGGAAAATTGGCTAGCCATAAGTAGAAAGCTGAAACTGGATCCTTTCCTTACCCCTTATATGAAAATTAATTCAAGATGGATTAGAGACTTAAATGTTAGACCTAAAACCATAAAAACCCTAGAAGAAAACCTAGGTAGTACCATTTAGGACATAGGCATGGGCAAGGACTTCATGTCTAAAACACCAAAAGCAACGGCAGCAAAAGCCAAAATTGACAAATGGGATCTAACTAAACTAAAGAGCTTCTGCACAGCAAAAGAAACTGCCATCAGAGTGAACAGGCAACCTACAGAATGGGAGGACATTTTTGCAATCTACTCATCTGACAAAGGGCTAATATCCAGAACCTGCAAAGAACTCAAACAAATTTACAAGAAAAAAACAACCCCATCAAAAAGTGGGCAAAGGATATGAACAGACATTTCTCAAAAGAAGACATTCATACAGCCAACAGACACATGAAAAAATGCTCATCATCACTGGCCATCAGAGAGATGCAAATCAAAACCACAATGAGATACCATCTCACACCAGTTAGAATGGCAATCATTAAAAAGTCAGGAAACAACAGGTGCTGGAGAGGATGTGGAGAAATAGGAACACTTTTACACTGTTGGTGGGATTGTGAACTAGTTCAACCATTATGGAAACAGTATGGCGATTCCTCAAGGATCTAGAACTAGAAGTACCATATGACCTAGCCATCCCACTACTGGGTATATACCCAAAGGATTATAAATCATGCTGCTATAAAGACACATGCACACGCATGTTTATTGTGGCACTATTCACAATAGCAAAGACTTGGAATCAACCCAAATGTCCATCTGTGACAGACTGGATTAAGAAAATGTGGCACATATACACCATGGAATATTATGCAGCCATAAAAAAGGATGAGTTTGCGTCCTTTGTAGGGACATGGATGCAGCTGGAAACCATCATTCTTAGCAAACTATCACAAGAACAGAAAACCAAACACCGCATGTTCTCACTCATAGGTGGGAACTGAACAATGAGATCACTTGGACTCGGGAAGGGGAACATCACACACTGGGACCTATCATGGGGAGGGGGGAGGGGGAAGAATTGCATTGGGAGTTATACCTGATATAAATGACAAATTGATGGGTGCTGACGAGTTGATGGGTGCAACACATCAACATGGCACAACTATACTTATGTAACAAACCTGCACGTTATGCCCATGTACCCTAGAACTTAAAGTATAATTAAAAAAAAAAAAATTTTTTGTGTCTATGTTATTGAGGTATATTGGTTTATAGTTTTTTTGTTTGTTTGTTTGTTTGTTTGTACTGTCTTTGATTTTAGTATCAGAGTAATACATGCTTTATAAAAGGGATTGGAAGAGTTTCCTCGTCTTCTGTTTTCTAGAAGACAGTGTGTAGAATTGGTGCTAGTTCTTCTTTTCCCATTTATTAGAATTCTCCAGCGAAAGTATCTGGACCTGGAAATACCACTTTTGGGAGTTTTAAAATTACAAACTTGGCTGGGCATGGTGGCTCACACCTATAATCCCAGCACTTTGGGAGGCCAAGGGCGGCAGATCGCGAGGTCAGGAGTTTGAGACCAGCCTGGCCAGCATGGTGAAACCCCGTCTCTACTAAAAATGCAAAAAATTAGCTGGGGATGGTGGTGCATGCCTGTAGTCCCAGCTTCTCGGGAGGCTGAGGCAGGAGAATTGCTTGAACCCAGGAGGCAGAGGTTGCAGTGAACCGAGATCGCGCCACTACACTCCAGCCTGGGCAACAGAGCATGACACTGTCTCAACAAAATATATAATTACATATTTATTTTCCTTAATATTTATAGGCTGTTCAAATAATCTGTTTCATATTGCATGAATTGTGGTCGTTATTTTTGTTTCCTTTTGAGAAATGTGTCCATTTCATCTAAGTTCTGAGAATGTATGTATGTAGACTTGTCCATAGTAGTCCTTCACCTAGCCTTGTGATGTGTACAGGGCCTGTAGTGATAGCCTCCGTCTTATTCTTGATCTTGGTAATTTGTATCTTCTCCCTTTTTTCATTTTTTAGTCAATTCATTGATCTTTTCAAATAATTCTATTACATTGTTTTTTTTCTCTGTTTTTCTGTTCAATTTTATTTATTTCTGCTCTTTAATTATTTCCGGCTGGGTATGGTGACTCATGCCTGTAATCCCAGCACTTTGAGAGGCTGGGGTGGGTGGATCACCTGAGGTCAGGAGTTTCAGACCATCCTGGCCAACATGGTGAATGAAACCTGGTCTCTACTTTAAGAATATAAAAGTTAGCCAGGCGTGGTGGTGGGCACCTGTAATCCCAGCTACTCAGGAGGCTGAGGCAGCAGAGATTGCAGTGAGCCGAGATTACACCACTGCACTCCAGCCTAGGTGACAGAGCAAGACTCTGTCTCACACACACAAAAAAATTATTTCTTTTCACTTGCTCTGAGTTTATTTTGCTTTACTTTTTTCTAGGTTTTTGAGGTAAGAACTTAAATTGTTGATTTGAGACTTTTTTCTTTTTTAATGTAAGCTTTAAGTTTTGTAAAATTTCCTCTCAGTATCACTTCAGCTGTTTCTCACAAGTTTTGATAGGTTAAATTTGTATCTTCATTTAGTTCAGTGTTTTTACGTTTTCATTGAGACTTCCTCTTTGACCCTTGGATTACTTAGAAATATGTTGTTTAATTTCAAAGTGTTTGGAGAATTTCATGTTATCGTTCTGTTATTGATTTTTAGTTTGATTCTACTGTGATTCGAGAATGTACTCTATATGATTTCAGTTCTTCTAAATTTGTTTAGATGTGTCTTGTGGCACATGCATTTTGTGGGCACCTGAAAAAAATAGTATTCTGCTGTTGTTTGGTGGAGTGTTTTATGATGTCAACTAGAACCTGTTTATTGATGGTGGTGTTGTACTCTTCTGTATTCTTTCTGATATTCTCTCTAGTTCCATCAAATGTTGAGAGAGGGATGTTGATGTCTGCAGTTCTAATTGTGGATTTGTCTATTCTTTGAGTTTTATCAATTTTTGCTTCATGTATTTTGAATCTATGTTGTTTGTTGTAGATACATTTAGGATTGCTATGTCTTCAAGGTGGATTGATCTTTGTTTCATTATGTAATGTGCCTTTCTATATTTGGGGTTTTCTGTGCTCCAAAATCTACTTCATCTGATATTAATATAGCACCCCCACTATATTTTAATCAATGTTTACATGATGAATCTTTTCCCATTTTTTTACTTTTATCCTACCTATATCTCTATATTTGAAGTGAGTTTCTTGTAGACAGCATGTAGATGGATCATGAATTTACCCTGCCAATCTTTGTATTTTAATTGGTTTATTTAGACCATTTATCCTCAATGTAATTATTGATACATTAGGACTTAAGTGTACCTTTTTACTTTTTGTTTTCTTTGTCCTCTGTTTTTATTTGTTTTATTTTTCTTGATCTCATATGGGTTACTTGAACATTAATTTTTTTTAGGGTTTCATTTATAATGTTTTGGTGTGTATCTCTTTTTATAGATATTTTATTGCTTGCTCTAGGTATTACATACATGTAACTTAGCACAGTCTACTGGGTCAACATTTTACCAGTTTCTGTGAAGTATAGAAACCATACCTCCCTTTATATTCCCTTTCCCTCCCTATTTATAATATGATTGTCTTTAATGTTTTCTCTGCATGCATTTAGAACCACCTCAGACAGTGTTATAATTTTTATGACAATAAAAATTTTGAAAACTCAAGAGGAGTAGGAAAGCCTCTTGTATTTACCTGTATTATTTTATCTGTAGCCTTCCATTTCTATTTCTTTCTTCCCACAGGTCCTTGGTTCTGTTGGGGGTTTTTTGTTTGTTTGTTTTTTGAAGCGGAGTTTTGCTCTTGTTGCCTGGGTTGGAGTGCAATGGTGCGATCTTGGCTCACCGCAACCTCCATCTCCCGGGTTCAAGCAATTCTCCTACCTCGGCCTCCCGAGTAGCTGGGATTACAGCCATGCACCACCACACCCAGCTAATGTTGTATTTTTAGTAGAGATGGGGTTTCTCCATGTTGGTCAGGCTGGTCTCAAACTCCCGACCTCAGGTGATCCGCCCATCTCGGCCTCCCAAAGTGCTGGGTTTACAGGTGTGAGCCACCATGCCCAACCAGGTTTGTTTTTTTTTTAAGTCTATTTTCCCTTTATTATTTATAATGGGTAATTTTAATTATTTTTATCTTCAAGTTTATTGATTCTTTTCTCTTCCTTCTCCATTCTGCTGTTGAACCTATTCTTTTATTTTCACTATTTTTTTTAGTTCTGAAACTTCCATTTTTAAGAAATAATTATTCTGTTTATTTGCTGAGACTATTTTTTTTCATTTGTCTCAAGTGCATCAAGATGCTTATTAAAGCATTTTTAAATGGCTGCTTTAGAATTTTGCCAGATAATTCTAACCTTTATGTTATCTCAACATTGACATCTGTTAATTATCTTTATTCATTCAAGTTGAGATTTTTCATGGTTCCTATTATAACAAGTGATTTTTGATGGAAACATGGACATTTGGAGTATCATGTTTTGAGACTCTGGATCTTATTTAAACCTCTTTTAGGTAGCTTCATCTGACACTGCTCTGGTAGGAGAAAGTGAGGAGTGGAGTGCGGTTGTTACTGCCAGGTGGAGAGGGAAGTCCAGATTCCTCAGCTGACACTTGAGAGAGGGAGAGACTCCTTGTTCCTGCTGGGCAGGGGTATGAGTTCCAGCTCCCTGCTAAGCCTCTGCTGACACCACCCTGGCTGGGAAGGCCAGGGAAGCCTTGTTGCTATTTCTCACATGCCTTCTGCTGAGGGGTAGGAGGAGTAGGTGGGAAGGGTGGCCTCAGCACCACTGAGCAGTGGTAAAAATCCTGATTCTCTGCCACACTTCCTCTGGCACCACCCCAGAGGGATAGGGAGTGGTGCTTAGTTACTACTGTCAGGAGAAGTTGAAGTCCAGGCCCCTAGGTAGTCTCTCCACTGTCAAAATGAGGGGAGTACTCATTGCAGGCCTGTCGGGGATGAAAGTACTCCAGGCACGGTGACTCACACCTGTAATCCCAACACTTTGGGAGGCCAAGGTAGGCAAATCACCTGAGGTCAGGAGTTTGAGACCAGCCTGGTCACCATGATGAAACTCCATCTGTACAAAAATGTAAGAATTAGCTGGACATGATAGTGGGTGCCTGTAGTCCCAGCTACTTGGGAGGCTGAGGTGGGAGAATCGCTTGAATTTGGGAGGCCGAGATTGCAGTTAGCTGAGATCATGCCCCCAGCTGGGCGACAGAGCAAGACTCCATCTCAAAAAAAAAAAAAAGAAAAGAAGGTCAGCTCCTTGGCCCCACCTTCTCTGATACCTCAGCTGGGATATTGGGGTCTCTCATTACAGCCCAATGAGGGGGGAAGTCCAGTTCCTCACGTGGCCTGTGCTGGCATGCATGGGGACAAGTCATAGGTTTTCCATGATGTTTGCCTAGAGTAGAGCAGTTACCATCTAAGAGTTTTCTGCCTTTCTAGGCTGCCCATTCCTTGGTCCTTGGTTAAAGAGAGCAGGCTTTGGTAGAGCTTTTTGTCAGAACTTGTTTTTGCTTCTGGGTTGCTGGCTCCTTCAACTCAAAACCTGAGATATGCGAGGCAAAAAGAAAACCCAGGGCTGGGCACAGTGGCTCACGCCTATAATCCTAGCACTTTGGGAGGCCAGGGCGGGTGGATCACTTGAAGTCAGAAGTTTGAGACCAACCTGGCCAACATGGCAAAACCTTCTCTCTACTAAAAAAATTTAAAAATTAACTAGGCTTGGTGGTTCATGCCTGTTATTCCAGCTACTCAGGAGGCTGAGGCACGAGAATCGTTTGAATGGAAGGCAGAGGTTTCAGTGAACTGAGACTACACTACTGCACTCCAGCCTGAATAACAGTGAGACCATGTTTTTTAAAAAAAAAAAAAAAAGAAAGGAAGGAAAGAAGGAAAGAAAAGAAAGAAAACCCAGGAACTTGCCACTGCC
Source organism: Trachypithecus francoisi (assembly GCF_009764315.1). Lineage (NCBI taxonomy): Eukaryota > Metazoa > Chordata > Mammalia > Primates > Cercopithecidae > Trachypithecus > Trachypithecus francoisi. The sequence goes on from NW_022681472.1 coordinate 2,410,121, forward strand.
TCATTCCTAAAGTCTCTAGGTTTTAGCCTGTCTGCCTCTTCTCTCCACCTCTCGGTGTCTTCTTATGTTTACTTTACATATAATGTCAGGCATTTTAGTTGTACTTAATGAGAGGAATAGGGAAAAGTGTGATACTCTATCCTCCCAGAATCAGAAGTCCCAAATTTCTCTTAATACTAAGCAGCACCATGTTTTAAGGAATAGGCATTAAAGTGTTTTCTCTTGTCCAAGGACTGAGAAGAACCAGGAGAATTTTGTCTGCTCTATTTCCTGACTCCTTTTCATTAATACTTAAATGTGAGGTATTCAGCAACTATAGTCAGTTTGATAGCAAAGGTAGATGCTCCTTTGACATTTAATGATATGTTCTTTGAAAGATTAGAGCTGTCAAAATGTCTGAAGGTTTTATTTGTACATTTTATTTCATTGTTTGGGCACTTTTTTGAGGCTGTTGACAGTTTTTGTTCATCCTCTGTATTTCCCCCTGAGGGGTCTTGAGGCTATACTGGGAGGGCACAAGGAAGTCCAAGCCCACGGACTTAGCCTTCTTCCATCCCTTCCTGACACAGGGCTTTCATTAGAACAGTGAAGTCAGACTACTGGCGGCCATGCTGGAGCATGAAGGACAGCTGTGCCTCTGTGGGTGGGCTTGGCTCTAGCTGTCCATAGCAGGCGAGTCATTGCTCTTTGCATTCCTGATTTAGCAAGAACATGAGGGGACCCCAATATTGCAAAGAAACTGTTGCATGTCTTTCTCTTTTCCAGGCAAAAACTGATTATTCCAAATGGAAGTTGCCCTGTTATTCTGAATACTTACTTTTGTGAGAAAGTTGTTGCCAAAGAAGATTCAAAAAAAACTTGTAACGTGTACTATCCGGACATACCCCTTCCAAGAAGAAGCATCTCTTTGGCCCAGATGTTTGTAATTAAGGGTCTAACAAATAATTCATCTGAAATCCAGGTAAACTCCTATTGACTTAAAGGTTTTATGCTTGTAATATGTTAGTGACTGGATTTGGAAGGGCTTCAGTGTAAGTGAAGATGTTTACCTTTTGTCTCCCTCCAAAAATCCCACCACAAGTATGTATGCTGCAGGAACTTATTGTTATGCCTGAATATATTATAGTTCAGTTCAGCATTTAGTGGTGCTCTTTTTACAGTATTTCGTCTTTCTAATTATGTATCTTTAATCTTTATTCTAATTTCTTAAAATAGAGTCATGCATCACTTAATGGGGATATGTTCTGAGAAATTTGTCATTAGGTGATTTTGTCATTGTGTGACCATCATAGAGTGCACTTACACACACCTAGATGTTCCAGCCTACTACACACCTAGGGTATATGGTATGGCTGATTGCTCCCAGGCCACAAACCTGCACAGCATGGTTTACTGAACACTGTAGGCAATTGTAACACAATGGTAAGTACTTGTGTATGTAAACATATCTAAACATAGAAAAAGGATAGTAAAAGTACAGTCCAAAAGATAAAAAATGGTGCATCTGTATAGGGCGTTTACCATAAATGGAGACTATAGAACTGGAGGTTGCTCTGGGTATCAGTGAGTGAATGGGGAGTGAATGTGAAGGCCTCAGACACTACTGTAGACTTTATAACACTGAACACTTGCACTACACTAAATTAATTTTTTTCTTCAGTAATAAATAACTTAACCTTAATTTACTGTAACTTTCTAACTTTATAAACTTTAAATTTTTCATTAACTTTTTTACTCTTTATAGCAGCACTTAGCTTACAACACAAATACGAATAGCTATGCAAAAATATTTTTTCTTTATATCCTTTTTTGTTTTTATTTTTTATTTTTTTTTACTTTTAAAACTTCTTTGTTGTAAACTAAAATACAAACATACACAGTAGCCTAGGTCTTCACAGGGTCAGGACCATCAATATCACCATCTTCCACCTCCACATCTTGTCCCACTGGAACGTGTTGAGGGACGGTAACGTGCATGAAGCTATCATCTCCTTGGATAACAATGCCTTCTTCTAGATACATTCTGAAGGACCTGCCTGAGGATGTTTTACACATAACTTGTTTTTTAACATATGGAATACTCTAAAATAACAATTAAAAGTATAGTACAGTAAATACATAAGCCAGTAACATTGTTTATTATTATCAAATATTAGGTACTATACATAACGGGATGTGCTAGACTTTTATGCAACTGGCAACACACTACTTTTGTTTACACTAGCATCACCACAAACGTGCATACATCACTAGGCATCAGGAATTTTTCATCTCCATCATAGTTTTATGAGACCACGGTCAAACATGCTGTCCGTTGTTGACAGAAACATCATTATACTGTGCATGCTAGTATTTGACAATGTTCATTTTCTCTATTCTTGTAATGTCTAAGAATTTTTTAAAATCCTCCTTTATTTATTTAAAAAATCATATTTTTCTTTTCCACAATATCTATTATCCCTTGGGATAAAAAGAACTGCATAAGCTTGAGATTATATGCTGGAGTTGTTCTTTGGAATTTTACTGGTCCTAAGCCATGATCATTTGCCAAGATGAATTTAGGGAACTACTAAAATTCACTTGCTGTGGGCATGAATGGCCCCTGGGACCACCCTAAGCACTGAATGTTCGTGTGGCTCCCAGTGCACTGGCCTCAAGGTCTCTGGGTTATATAAGTTGTCGCTAAGCAGAATGCTTCCTGAGACTGACAGATCAAGGGAGGAGGAATACGAAAGAAAAGTAGACAAACTTTCAGCCTGTTTTGTACCAGCTAGTCAAGCAAAATCTCTCTTTGACTATCAAAAGAAGTATCTGGAGAGGATTATGCAAAAAGGAAGACTCTCTAATCAATTTAATTATAACAGATAAAAAATATGGCCCAAAGCACATTACTTTTTTAACATATAGTTTTAAACAGCTATGTAATATTAATCCCATGAGATACATTTTTGGCCTATAACAGTGATAATGAAACTACTTGTAGCATAATAGTTAAACGTGTGAACTTTGGAACCAGATGACCTGATTCAAATCCTAACTCAGCCACTTCCTGCTGGGTCATCTCGGGCAAGATCCGTGGTCTCTGTGTCTCAGTTTTCTTATCTGTAAAATGGAGGTATGATATTATGTATCTTCTTGGGTGGTTGTGTGAGGATAAGCATGTTTAATATGTAAATTTAAAAGCCTGGAATGTAGGAAGCACTCTGGAAGTGGTGGTGTTTTATTATGACAGGTGATATTTTGTAAGGGGTTGTTGGGAGAATATGTGAGTATGTAAAATGCTTAGCCTCGGAGATTGCACATACAAGAACTTCATAAAATGAAGGATTTGTAGTATCCCTAGTCATTCTTTTATCTTCATTTCTAGTTTGTTCTGTTGGAATTCTTACCTCAAGAGAGAAAAATTTCTTCAATTATCATGAATTTTATTAGCAGAACTTTCTGTGTGTTCTCAAAGACCTGCCTGGTATAGTAGACATCCTGCTGTGTTCCTTGTTCTTTCCCTGGCCTTCAGCTTGCAATCTTAGCCACCTGGCAGGCCCAGAGCCCCACACCACAAGTTCCTTTGTTTTCATCTTCATCATCACTTCAGTGTAGTGCAGATCCACTGGGGGGCTGCTTAAGGATGTCATTGTTTGGTGTGCAGCATGTTGCTTGTTGTTAGCCAAACCTGAAACTTTGTGAGTCTTGAAACTGTTCCCTTTATGTGTCTCGGCCAGGTTGTGTGTAGTGGTGTAGCTACCACAGGAACAGCCTCGACCCACAGGCACAAAGAAGCAAAACAGCACATCCCAACCGGCACTCCCCTGAGGGATTCTCTCCTGGACGTGGTGGAAAGCCAGGGAGCTGCCTCGTGGCCAGGAGCTGGGGTCCGAGTGGTAGTGCAAAGAGTGTACTCTCTTCCCAGCAGAGACAGCACCAGGGGTCAGCAGCGGGCCAGCTCAGGACACACAGACCCAGCTGGAACTCGGTGAGTGCCAAGATGCTGGTGTGGGGCAGGGGTGAAGAGTCACTTAGACAGAGTGCTCTAGAAAGTGGAGGCTCTTCCCAGAGCACGTTCTTAGCTGCATTCACCATATACGTGGGCTGTTTTTGTTTTTCCTTGCATCAAAATTTGGGATACGTGGTATGATAAAGGATTTTATCTATCTATTTAATTTTATAGTCCTATTAAAAATTAAATTTACTGCATGTTCTTATACCTTTAATGGTTCATGTTCTTGAAAGTCATACAAATGCAAAAAATATTGGTTTTGTTCTGGGAAAACCAAGACATGTGGTTGTCATACCTCAAAAGACCATTGCAATATCCAGTTTTATATGTCTTGAAAACCTGAGTAAATAATGGCAATTGGTAAACCTGTGGCTTTCAGAGAGTGCTGTATCAAACCATCTGTATCAGAACTGCCTAATAGAACTTTCTGCAGTGATGTAAATGTTGTCTGTCTGCATCATCTAATGCAGTTAAGTGCAGACAAATGTAGTAGAAGTGATGTTGTCTCTACTCAGAGTTAGGCCCTTCCTGGTGTTGGTTCTTACAGATAGCTGTAGATGCATGACTGACAGAGAGGTTTGTTTGTTTACATCAGAGCCTCAGCATAGTCTTTTTTCTTTTTGCAACGTCCACCTCTGGAGTTCAAGAGATTCTTTTGCCCAAGTAGCTGGGATTACAGGCATGCACCACCACGCCTGGCTAATTTTTGTATTTTTATTAGAGACAAGGTTTTGCTACGTTGGCAAGGCTGGTCTCAAACTCCTGGCCTCAAGTGATCCACCCGCCTCAGCCTCCCAAAGTGCTGATATTACTGGCGTGAATCACCAAGCCCAGCCTGGCATAGCCTTTTGAAGTTATCTCTGGCAATGATAATTGCCCTCAAAGAAGTAAGATGCATTTCCAACAGAATAGAAATTAAAAGTATAGATGCTACTTCATTAGTTTTGTTTAACTATTAATAAGAAAATACATACTGAAGAAATAGTAATTAACCATCATCCTGGCTGGGCATGGTTGCTAACACCTATAATCCCAGCACTTTGGGAAGAGCCCTAGGCAGGCGGGTCACTTGAGCCCAGGAGTTTGAGACCACCCTGGGCAAAGCAAGATGGCAAGACCACATCTCTAATATAAAGACAAAGCAATCATCTGTCATTACACTGCCTTCTGATGCCAGAGAGAGAAACAGGATACCTACGCTACTATGTGAATTATGAATCATCTTCAAGTGGAGGCACTTTATTTGAAAATGCTATGAATTTCAGAAAGTCACCTTGAGGTCTAGAGTTGGAGAATGTTTCTTTTGGAATTACAGAAAAAAAAATGATTCTTTTTTTGGAATATGTATGTTTGTGAAATCCATGAAATCAGTTTTAAGGTCTTTATCATGGCTTGTAGATATAGACCAGTCTTGCACCCTTTGCCCTAAATCTGTGGTAAATTTATATATAATTTTCTAAGACAGCTACACATCAGACATAGGTTTTTGTTTTGTGTTTTTGTTTTGCTTGGCCTTTTTAATGACACATCCAGTGTTAGGTTTTGAAGAAGGGAATACTAGTTACCTTGGCAATGAGGAACTTGGTAGAGCTTCCTCATTTCAGCACACAGACCACACACTCCAAGGGGACGAGGAAACAGAGACAGTGGGGAACTGAATCACCCTGACGAGAAGGAACAACGAAACTGACAGTGCGGTTGCTTCCTCTGACTAATCACAGCCAATGCACGTTATGAAGGCTGTCCCTCTAGGTCCTCCAGTGGTAGTTGTTTTACTTGTTTAGCAAAGAGAGAAAAACTAGAAGCTAAAATCTGGTGAAATGCTACCAATGTGAGTGGCATTGTGAATGCTTTGGAGTTGTACTTTGGAATACATGTGGTGACATATCCAATGAGAATATGCTGGTGGTAGATTGAAAGAAGGCCAGGCATGAACTTCAAAAACAAGAAAACAACATCCAGTTATTCAGAGTTAATGAATATGCATTCTGTGTGATGCATTTTCTGTAGCACATCGGAGATTGTACAATATTGAAGCTAAGTGATATTATTCCCACTTTGCAGATGAGGAAACGGAGCCTCAAGGAGGATCTCACTGCTGACACAGGTAGACACAAAGAAAACTGCAATGGGATATAGAATCCCAGATGACATGGTTGTAGAGTGTTAGAGTTTAAAAGAAAAGGGAGAGGCCAGGCGCAGTGGCTCATGCCTATAGTCCCAGCACTTTGGGAGGCCGAGGCGGGCGGATCTCGAGGTCGGGAGATCTAGACCACCCTGGCCAACATGGTGAAACCCTGTCTCTACTAAAAATACAAAAATTAGCCGGCCATGGTGGTGCACACCTGTAGTCCCAGCTACTCTGGAGACTGAGGCAGGAGAATCGCTTGAACCCAGGAGGCGGAGGTTGCAGTGAGCCGAGACCGTGCCACTGCATTTCAGCCTGGGGACAGAGCAAGACCCTGTCTCGAAAAGAAAAGGGAGAAAATTGAGTTAGAACTAAGCCGTGTTTAGATTAAGGCTGACCCAGGGTCAAGTTGTCCAGGGCAGCAGAAGTGCAAGTGCCTTGCCCTGGGGAGACTTGGTTGGACTGTGTACAAAGATGAACTTTTGAACTAAGGGCCATAGGGTTGGCCTTGAGTTTGAGGACAGGGCTGCTGAGATGTCTTTGGGTACAAGAAGATCTGATCATTAATATTTTCTAGATTATTTTGCTGTGATAATGATCAGACTCTCTAGTTTTATGAAGTAAAATTGTACTTTATTCACTACTAATTGTTTGCTAATATATTTAGAAAGAAAAACTTAGAGAATGTATCTGCCTTCGAGATACAGCAGTATGCATTCTAAGGCAGTTTTTTATACATGTACATGTAGCACAAACATTATTAGAAGATGCAGATGTGTAGCCTGGAAGATTTTCTGCCTGTGATTCCTGCTTTCAGCTTCCTGATCAGAGATGACATATAGAACACTCTGTGGGTCCCACAGGATGGACAAACTTGGGCTTAGCTAGTACAGACTCATCAGCACAGCGCACACAGAAGAAGGAAAATTGCATAAGCAGTGATCCCTTCCAACTAAAGGTAGCTCTAAGTCTGGTCTCCTTGTTTTTCAGAATGGCTTTTCTTGAACTCTTGTCATTATCTGCTCTATCCCAGAGATCTTTCAAGCTATTAGTGAACTTAAAGACAACCTTGATTACTGTGTGTTTTCTATGAAGTCCAGAAATTACTGTGTGAGAAGAAATTAAACCTGGATGAAAAGAAACGAAGGTATCTTATGGCAGATTTGTTTGCCACAATAGTTGCCCCTTCCCAGCCCAGGTCAGGTGGTTGCTGATAAAACCCTGCAATTAATTTCTGTCTAAGTTTACTTTGCACCTTGATCATAGGTGTCAATCTCAGTCTGTTCCCAGTTCTCAGGCAGTGTCACTTTTCTGATACCAGTAACAGCTTATCTTCTGAAAGCTGACAGCTCAAATAGTGCCAACCTTGAAATTAAAAGAAAATTTTTTGAAGCAGCTAGTCCTGTTCAGGGTCAGATAGATTTTCTCAAAAGGTTCATGTCCTCTGCACTGTGAAACATTATCAGAAATAGACTTTACATTTCAGAAATATAATATGTTAGAGTCCCCTGTCCATTGTTCTTCTGGATGACTTCCTTTAACTTGAGCTGTTAATGAAAACATTTCTGTGAGGTTTCTCAAGGTGTTGTAGGTCAGAGTAACCAACACAAACTTAAGTTTTATAAATCACTACAATCAAAGGTAACAAAAAACTGATGCAGAAGGCACTCCCTAACCACAGAATAGGCAGTCTGTTCAAAGCCCAAACACACCTTTTTTATAGATCCACTACATGTTGAGTGATCGTTAGATAAATGCATGACTAATAAAGCCATAGGCATTTTTTTTTTTTAAGAGAAAGGGAGCACTGGCCATCGAGGTAATTTATAACGAAAACTGAGGCAAAGAGAGAAAGTGATGATTCCTTAGTGATTCTCTGTGTCCTGGTGGTGCAGGTACAGACCATATTATCTCACTCCAAGCCCATGGTGATTGTCAGCAGACATCACCTTTCTTTCTCCCTTTCTAAAACATTCTCTTCCTTTCTTCTTGAGACACTTAACCTAGGGACCAGTAATTTTTGTTTGTTTGTTTTTTAAACATGGTCTTGCTCTGTTGCCTAGGCTGGAGTGCAGTGGAGCAATCATGGCTTATTGCAGCCTCAACCTCCTGAGCTCAAGCAGTCCTTACACCTCAGCCCCCAAGTATTGGACCCACAGGCACGTGCCACCACACCCAGCTAATTTTTTTTTTTTTTTTTTTTTTTTAGAGACAGGGTCTCACTCTGTTGCCCAGGCTAATCCCAAACTTGTAACCTCAAGCAATCCTCCTGCCTTGGCTTTCCAAAGTACTAGGACTACAGGCGTGAGCCACCATACCTGACCAAGTAATGTAATCTTTATCCTTTAGAGATGCAAATTCTTTCTTGCCCTTCATTGCAGAAATACTTTAAAGTGGAGAGTTAGTCCTTTGCAAGAGGACAGAACTTGCTAAATAGTTGTGTCTTCAGACAAAAAGCCGGAGAAATTCACTGAGCTGAACTCAGAAAAAAAGCACATTTTCCTTTTTCCATACCTTGATGTTTTACTCCTGTTTTTGGTCTTTTGGCCTTTTCTTTATTTTCATGTTGTGTATTTATTCCTTCTTTTCACTAAGGAAAAAAAAATCCACCATGCCCTGGACCAGGTCCTGGGCCTGCAGTGGTTGACAAAACCAGACATTGTCTCTGTGTTCCTAGAGCATAGTCCTAGTGGGAGATCCCACACAAAATAATTTACAACAAATGCATTTATGATTACAAGTTGCAATAAGTGCCCTGGTGAGAAAAAAATAGGGCACAAAGGAGAAGGTACATAATTTAGTTTAGAGGGTTCAAAGATGGTGTTCTAAGGCAGTACTATTTAAGTTTAGGTGTTAGGTAAAGAGAAGATGAAAGAGAATTGCTCACAGAAGAGAGAATACCTTTGAAAAGCTCTTGGACAGGAGGGAGATGCCAGCATGACCATGCTGCACGGGCCAGCAAGAGATCCCAGGCAGGAAACTAGCCACAGCCTAGTGGACCATGTGCAGGAGCTACAGTGTCTGCTGTGGCTGCCTACTGACCAAGAATGAGGTTGACCCGCTTGAAAGTCAGCTTTAGCTGTCAGGGGTTTAGTAGGATGGGCACATGGGCCAGGGCCCAGTGAAAGCAGAGAGACCCAGGAAGCAGCTACTGCCATAGTCCAGGTCAGAGAGGACTGGTGGGTTCCTGAGTCTCTTGTGGCTTTGCCAGAGCTAGAGAAAAGGTCCGTGTTCTAGATGTGTGTGATGACTTCATAATGGATTGGTTGGGGGAGGAGCAAAGTAGAAGGGAATGTTCAGAGAGCAAGCCTCAGCTTGAGATATTTAGTTGAAGGATGTTCCCATTTGCTGAGATGAGAAAAACTACAGTGAAAGCAGGTCTGGAAGAAAGCTTGAGAATGCAGTCTGTGCCTACTAAGTTTGAGATTCCTATGAGACATCCAAGAAGAGATGTCCTGTGAGAAAGCTGGACATATATACCTTACACCCAGAAGGTTTTAGATTGGACAGAAATGTTTGGGGGCTCTCAGCTTGTGTCTGGTCACTATGTATCTTTGTATGTTCATTCATTTTGTTTGCGGATGTTAGCAGGTTATGTTTGTTTATGGTGCCAAGCTCCAAAGGCACTAATGGCTGTGAGTGCAAGGCAGCAGTGTCCTGTCACAGCTGAGTCTACAACCAGGGCTGTGGAGGAGGTCACTTTAGGGAAACATTAGAGACAAAGGAAAGAAGAAATGCAGGCATTCAGCTCCAAGATCCTCTTGCATTGGAAAGCAGGTAGAAGAGGAGCCCGCTGAAGAGATAGAGGAGGCTGGGCTGGTGAAGCAAGAGGAAACCAGAACTGGTGGCAAGCGCTCAGGATGGTGCTTCCATGTGGGAGGGGACCCATAGTACTGCAAAGTCTAATAAAGTGGGCATTGAAAACCTGTGCCCCAGATTTGGGAGGAGTTACTGGGTCACTTCATGAGCAGGAGGTGTAGGGAGCAGTGAGCGCAGAAGCTCACTTAGCAGAATAGAGTGGGTGGGATGCCAGAGGAGGAACAGGCTTAGATAATAAATGTTTTCTTGATGCATAAGGGGATGACAATGTCCAAATTTACATAGAACAACAGAACTGCAGTGAGGGCATTCTGTCTCTTGTTTCCTAGTGTATGCAGGTACCATTTTTCTTTTAAAAATTCATTGAGACCGGTGGTTTAATGGAAAGAACAAAAAGTCTGGAATCAGACTGGTGTGGGTTCACTGGTGACAGGACATTTAGCAGGGAGACTGGGGAAAATTGTGTTTCCTTGTCTGTGAAACTGGTATTATAATACTATAATGCAGACTGGTGGTGAGGACTGATTGGGATGATGTATGTGAAGTACTCAGCAGGATGCTTCCCATATGACAAGTACTCAGTAAAAAGCAGCTCACTCCCTCTTTAACAGCAAGCATAGATGCTTAAAAAAATAGTGGTAAAGAGCATTGCTACAATAATACAAATCTGAACTAAGCAAAGACAAGCTATTCCTTTACAAATCAGCACTCAGTGTTGGTACTGAGTCTGCCATCTGGCTGCTGAGGAAGCTTCCTTGAAGGTGATTTTTATTTCTATACTTTTGGCCACCGCATTCCCCACCTCTACCCCTACCACTGCCATCAAATAAGAGTTGATGCCCATTTACTTTGGAAAAGAAGCATTTGTGTAAATTTGTATGTGAAATATGACCACCACTGTCTAAATGATGGAGATACGGAAGTTCCTCTGGAATAAACATATTGCAGAAAACTGCCCTAATGCTGGAGCCAGTGTTGAATGGTGCTGATATTGTGGTTGGAAATTTTTTTACTTTGTCCAGAGCATTAAACAAATAAAGATCCCATCCGGGCACGGTGGCTCATGCCTGTGATCTCAGCACTTTGGGAGGCCGAGGTGGGCGGATCACGAGGTCAAGAGATCGAGACCATTCTGGCTAACACGATGAAACCCCATCTTTACTAAAAATACAAAAAAAAAAAAAAAAAAATAGCCAGGTGTGGTGGTGGGCACCTGTAGTCCCAGCTACTGGGGAGGCTGAGGCAGGAGAATGGTGTGAACCCAGGAGGTGGAGCTTGCAGTGAGCTGAGATCGCACCACTGCACTCCAGCCTGGGTAACAGAGTGAGACTCCATCTCAAAAAAACAAACAGAAAAACAAATAAAGATCCCAAACTCCTGATGATGAGAATGGTTCAGATTAAGGCCAAACGAGGAACATGCACTAGTAGATCATGGATGTGATGATTAGGGACATTAGGCTTTGCATATGTTTGGACAGTGGAGAAAGACTCTTGGATCAAGCTTACTAGACTCCTTTTGAAAAGCTGGTCAGCTGTGACACGTTGATTCCGCAGCTGTGTGCTCACCTGCTGTGTCCCGCTGGGTGAATACAGTTCTTCTCCCTGCTTGTGAACCTTACTTTTCTTCCCACTAAACAGTTGGGAGATATTCTTGACTCTGCCTCCTTTTCTCTGTATTGAGATAGGGTGGCATACATTCCTTCTCTGTAACAGTGGCATATCCCTGTCTACAGTTGAAGAGCCTGAAGGGAAGACAGCTCCCTTGTCAACAACACAGGGGACCATTTCACCTGCTTTTCTTTTATGTACCACCACATACTCCCAGAGTTGGTGGAATGACTGTTCATCCATCTGCTTACCATCACATTTTCGTAAGGTGGTTGTTGTCACTCATACTTGCTTTATTTCTGAAGTCTCTTTGCTTCTTTCTGTTGTAGAAAAGTTGGAATTGTTCCTTTTCAATGATTTGAATTTTTTTATTGTAATGTGAAAGATTGTGAGTGCAGAGTATCATTTTTTTTTTGCATGTCCTTATAACTGATGCCATAGCCCATGCCTTAGGTTTGTTCTTACCTGTGCTCATTCAATTCATTTAAATCATCCCTTAATTATTAGTTCTGTGTCCATGAGTCTTAAATAAACCTTTTAATCTCAGCTGCCCATCTCATCTTAACCTTTGCTTGTTTCCTCTCTAAAACAGGTATTGTCAGTCCTTATGATATCCAGGGCCATTTGACATTGTTTCTTCTCAGCCCTGGCTCAATATTAAAGCCTAATGAGGAACATGCACTAGTAGATCATGGATGTGATGATTAGGGGCCTTAGCCTTTGTGTGTGTTTGGATAGTGGAAAATGATTCTTGCATCAAGCTTACTAAATTCCTTTTGAAAAGGTAGTCAGCCATTTTGACTACCTGAAAAGGTGGTCAGTTATTTTCAAAAGAAATCTAGTAAGCTTCATTCAAGAGTCTTTCTCCACTGTGCAAACATACAAAAAGGCTAATTCTAATAGTAGAATTAGTCTTACTACCGCTTATTCTACTAATTGACATCCAGACCCTTTATATTCTTTGCGATTCTTCCTGTCCACATGCCGACTTACTGTAAGAATAAAGATATATCGGAACCCATGGAATTACAGTCTAGTGTTTATGGTTCTGTCATGTATACACAGAGAGATCTAGAAATTGGAACTTGACTCATGGGGACCCGAAGGAATCTATCTTATCTCTATCACATTTTTAAAAAACTTCAGAGTGCAAGCGACACAGAAGACCAGTGATTTCTGCATTTTCAACTGAGGTACTGGGTTCATCTCACTAGGGAGTGCCGGACAATCGGTGCTGGTCAGCTGCTACAGCCCAACCAGTGAGAGCTGAAGCAGGGCGAGGCATCACCTCACCTGGGAAGTGCAAGGGGGAAGGGAATCCCTTTTTCTAGCCAGGGGAACTGCGACACACACCACCTGGAAAATCGGGTAACTCCCACCCCAATACTGCGCTTTAAGCAAACGGGCACACCAGGAGATTATATCCCACACCTGGCTGGAAGGGTCCCACGCCCACGGAGCCTCCCTCATTGCTAGCAAAGCAGTCTGATCTAACCACAAGGCAGCAGTGAGGCTGGGGGAGGGGCGCCCGCCATTGCTGAGGCTTAAGTAGGTAAACAAAGCCGCTGGGAAGCTCGAACTGGGTGGAGCTCACAGCAGCTCAAGGAAGCCTGCCAGTCTCTGTAGACTCCACCTCTGGGGACAGGGCACAGCTAAACAACAACAACAACAACAAAAGCAGCAAAAACCTCTGCAGACGCAAATGACTCTGTCTGACAGCTTTGAAAAGAGCAGTGGATCTCCCAACACGGAGGTTGAGATCTGAGAAGGGACAGACTGCCTGCTCAAGTGGGTCCCTGACCCCTGAGTAGCCTAACTGGGAGACATCCCCCACTAGGGGCAGACTGACACCCCACACCTCCCACGGTGGAATACACCCCTGAGAGGAAGCTTCCAAAGTAAGAATCACACAGGTACACTCGCTGTTCAGCAATATTCTATCTTCTGCAGCCTCTGCTGCTGATACCCAGGCAAACAGGGTCTGGAGTGGACCTCAAGCAATCTCCAACAGACCTATAGCTGAGGGTCCTGACTGTTAGAAGGAAGACTATCAAACAGGAAGGACACCTACACCCAAACCCCATCAGTACGTCACCATCATCAACGACCAGAGGCAGATAAAACCACAAAGATGGAGGAAAAAGCAGGGCAGAAAAGCTGGAAATTCAAAAAATAAGAGCGCATCTCCCCCTGCAAAGGAGCGCAGCTCATCCCCAGCAACGGATCAAAGCTGGACAGAGAATGACTTTGACGAGATGAGAGAAGAAGGCTTCAGTCCATCAAAATTCTCAGAGCTAAAGGAGGAATTATGTACCCAGCGCAAAGAAACTAAAAATCTTGAAAAAAGAGTGGAAGAATTGATAGCTAGAATAATTAAGGCAGAGAAGGTCATAAACGAAATGACAGAGATGAAAACCATAACACGAGAAATCCGTGACAAATCCACAAGCTTCAGTAACCGACTCGATCAACTGGAAGAAAGAGTATCAGCGATTGAGGATCATATGAATGAAATCAAGCGAGAAGAGAAACCAAAAGAAAAAAGAAGAAAAAGAAATGAACAAAGCCTGCAAGAAGTATGGAATTATGTAAAAAGATCAAATCTACGTCGGACTAGGGTGCCTGAAAGTGAGGGGGAAAATGGAACCAAGTTGGAAAACACTCTTCAGGATATCATCCAGGAGAACTTCCCCAACCTAGTAGGGCAGGCCAACATTCAAATTCAGGAAATACAGAGAACGCCACAAAGATACTCCTCGAGAAGAGCAACTCCAAGACACATAATTGCCAGATTCACCAAAGTTGAAATGAAGGAAAAAATCTTAAGGGCAGCCAGAGAGAAAGGTCCGTTACCCACAAGGGAAGCCCATCAGACTAACAGCAGATCTCTCAGCAGAAACTCTCCAAGCCAGAAGAGAGTGGGGGCCAATATTCAACGTTCTTAAGAAAAGAATTTTCAACCCAGAATTTCATATCCAGCCAAACTAAGTTTCATCAGTGAAGGAGAACTAAAATCCTTTACAGATAAGCAAATGGTTAGAGATTATGTCACCACCAGGCCTGCCTTACAAGAGACCCTGAAGGAAGCACTAAACATGGAAAAAGGAACAACCACTACCAGCCATTGCAAAAACATGCCAAAATGTAAAGACCATCGAGGCTAGGAAGAAACTGCATCAACTAACGAGCAAAATAACCAGTTAATACCATAATGGCAGGATCAAGTTCACACATAACAATATTAACCTTAAATGTTAATGCACTAAATGCTCCAATGAAAAGACACAGACTGGCAAACTGGATCAAGAGTCAAGACCCATCAGTCTGCTGTATTCAGGAGACCCATCTCACATGCAGAGACATACATAGGCTCAAAATAAAGGGATGGAGGAAGATCTACCAAGCAAATGGAGAACAAAAAAAAGCAGGGGTTGCAATCCTAGTCTCTGATAACAGACTTTAAACGATCAAAGATCAAAAGAGACAAAGAAGGCCTTTACGTAATGGTAAAGGGATCAATTCAACAGGAAGAGCTAACTCTCCTAAATATACATGCACCCAATACAGGAGCACCCAGATTCATAAAGCAACTCCTTAGAGACTTACAAAGAGACTTAGACTCCCATACAATAATAATGGGAGACTTCAACACCCCACTGACAACATTAGACAGATCAACGAGACAGAAAGTTAACAAGGATATCCAGGAATTGAACTCATCTCTGCACCAGCGGACCTAATAGACATCTATAGAACTCTCCACCCCAAATCAACAGAATATACATTCTTCTCAGCACCACATCGCACTTATTCCAAAATTGACCACATAGTTGGAAGTAAAGCACTCCTCAGCAAATGTAAAAGAACAGAAATTATAACAAACTGTCTCTCAGACCACAGTGCAATCAAACTAGAACTCAGGACTAAGAAACTCAATCAAAACCGCTCAACTACATGGAAACTGAACAACTTGCTCCTGAATGACTACTGGGTCCATAACGAAATGAAGGCAGAAATAAAGATGTTCTTTGAAACCAGT
This sequence comes from Trachypithecus francoisi, assembly GCF_009764315.1. NCBI lineage: Eukaryota > Metazoa > Chordata > Mammalia > Primates > Cercopithecidae > Trachypithecus > Trachypithecus francoisi. The sequence continues at coordinate 2,425,711 of NW_022681472.1, forward strand.
GAGAACAAAGATACAACATACCAGAATCTCTGGGACACATTTAAAGCAGTGTGTAGAGGGAAATTTATAGCACTAAATGCCCACAAGAGAAAGCTGGAAAGATCTAAAATGGGCACTCTGACATCACAATTAAAAGAACTAGAGAAGCAAGAGCAAACACATTCAAAAGCTAGCAGAAGGCAAGAAATAACTAAGATCAGAGCAGAACTGAAGGAGATAGAGACACAAAAACCCAAAAAAATCAGTGAATCCAGGAGTTGGTTTTTTGAAAAGATCAACAAAATTGACAGACCACTAGCAAGACTAATAAAGAAGAAAAGAGAGAAGAATCAAATAGATGCAATAAAAAATGATAAAGGGGATATCACCACAGACCCCACAGAAATACAAACTACCATCAGAGAATACTATAAACACCTCTATGCAAATAAACTAGAAAATCTAGAAGAAATGGATAATTTCCTGGACACTTACACTCTTCCAAGACTGAACCAGGAAGAAGTAGAATCCCTGAATAGACCAATAGCAGGCTCTGAAATTGAGGCAATAATTAATAGCCTACCAACCAAAAAAAGTCCAGGACCAGATGGATTCACAGCTGAATTCTACCAGAGGTACAAGTAGGAGCTGGTACCATTCCTTCTGAAACTATTCCAATGAATAGAAAAAGAGGGAATCCTCCCTAACTCATTTTATGAGGCCAACATCATCCTGATACCAAAGCCTGGCAGAGACACAACAAAAAAAGAGAATTTTAGACCAATATCCCTGATGACATCGATGCAAAAATCCTCAATAAAATACTGGCAAACTGGATCCAGCAGCACATCAAAAAGCTTATCCACCATGATCAAGTGGGCTTCATCCCTGGGATGCAAGGCTGGTTCAACATTCGCAAATCGATAAACGTAATCCAGCATATAAACAGAACCAAAGACAAGAACCACATGATTATCTCAATAGATGCAGAAAAGGCCTTTGACAAAATTCAACAGCCCTTCATGCTAAAACGCTCAATAAATTCCTATTGATGGAACGTACCTCAAAATAATAAGAGCTATTTATGACAAACCCACAGCCAATCACTATACTGAATGGGCAAAAACTGGAAAAATTCCCTTTGAAAACTGGCACAAGACAGGGATGCTCTCTCTCACCACCCCTATTCAGCATAGTGTTGGAAGTTCTAGCTAGGGCAATCAGGCAAGAGAAAGAAATAAAGAGTATTCTCTTAGGAAAAGAAGAAGTCAAATTGTCCCTGTTTGCAGATGACATGATTGTATATTTAGAAAACCCCATCGTCTCAGCCCAAAAGCTCCTTAAGCTGATAAGCAACTTCAGCAAAGTCTCAGGATACAAAATAATGTGCAAAAATCACAAGCATTCTTATACACCAGTAACAGACAAACAGAGAGCCAAATCAGGAATGAACTTCCATTCACAATTGCTTCAAAGAGAATAAAATACCTAGGAATCCAACTTACAAGGACGTAAAGGACCTCTTCAAGGAGAACTACAAACCACTGCTCAGTGAAATCAAAGAGGACACAAACAAATGGAAGAACATACCATGCTCATGGATAGGAAGAATCAATATCGTGAAAATGGCCATACTGCCCAAGGTGATTTATAGATTCAATGCCATCCCCATCAAGCTACCAATGACTTTCTTCACAGAATTGGAAAAAACTGCTTTAAAGTTCATATGGAACCAAAAAAGATTGCCAAGACAATCCTAAGTCAAAAGGACAAAGCTGGAGGCATCACGCTACCTGACTTCAAACTATACTACAAGGCTACAGTAACCAAAACAGCATGGTACTGGTACCAAAACAGAGATATAGATCAATGGAACAGAACAGAGTCCTCAGACATAATACCACACATCTACAGCCATCTGATCTTTGAGAGACCTGAGAGAAACAAGAAATGGGGAAAGGATTCCCTATTTAATAAATGGTGCTGGGAAAATTGGCTAGCCATAAGTAGAAAGCTGAAACTGGATCCTTTCCTTACTCCTTATACGAAAATTAATTCAAGATGGATTAGAGACTTAAATGTTAGACATAATACCATAAAAACCCTAGAAGAAAACCTAGGTAGTACCATTCAGGACATAGGCATGGGCAAGGACTTCATGTCTAAAACACCGAAAGCAACGGCAGCAAAAGCCAAAATTGACAAATGGGATCTAATTAAACTAAAGAGCTTCTGCACAGCAAAAGAAACTACCATCAGAGTGAACAGGCAACCTACAGAATGGGAGAACATTTTTGCAATCTACTCATCTGACAAAGGGCTAATATCCAGAACCTACAAAGAACTCAAACAAATTTACAAGAAAAAAACAAACAACCCCATCAAAAAGTGAGCAAAGGATATGAACAGACATTTCTCAAAAGAAAACATGCATACAGCCTACAGACACATGAAAAAATGCTCATCATCACTGGCCATCAGAGAAATGCAAATCAAAACCACAATGAGATACCATCTCACACCAGTTAGAATAGCAATCATTAAAAAGTCAGGAAACAACAGGTGCTGGAGAGGATGTGGAGAAATAGGAACACTTTTACACTGTTGGTGGGATTGTAAACTAGTTCAACCATTATGGAAAACAGTATGGCGATTCCTCAAGGATGTAGAACTAGAAATACCATATGACCCAGCCATCCCATTACTGGGTATATACCCAAAGGATTATAAATCATGCTGCTATAAAGCCACATGTACACGTATGTTTATTGCGGCACTATTCACAATAGCAAAGACTTGGAATCAACCCAAATGTCCATCTGTGACAGACTGGTGTGGCACATATACACCATGGAATACTATGCAGCCATAAAAAAGGATGAGTTTGTGTCCTTTGTAGGGACATGGATGCAGCTGGAAACTATCATTCTTAGCAAACTATCACAAGAACAGAAAACCAAACACCGCATGTTCTCACTCATAGGTGGGAACTGAACAATGAGATCACTTGGACTCGGGAAGGGGAACATCACACACCGGGGCCTATCATGGGGAGGGGGGAGGGGGGAGGGATTGCATTGGGAGTTATACCTGATGTAAATGACAAGTTGATGGGAGCTGACGAGTTGATGGGTGCAGCACACCAACATGGCACAAGTATACATATGTAACAAACCTGCACGTTATGCACATGTACCCTAGAACTTAAAGTATAATAATAATATAAATAAAATAAAAAAAAAAGAACTTTATTGATACATAATTCATATCCCATAAAATTCATTTATTTAAAGTGTACAGTTCAGTTATGTTTATTGTAATTGCAGACTTGTACAATCATAACTATAATATGAAATTAGAACTTTCTGCAGCCTCAAAAAGAAACCCCATACCAATTGACTGCCAATTCCCAATTCTTCCCAGCCCCTGGTAACCACTCATCTACTTTTTGTCTCTACAGATTTGCTTATTCTGGATACTTCATATAAGTAGAATCACAAATCTTTTGTGACTGGCTTCTTTTACCTAGCATAATATTTTTAAGGTTTATCCATGTTGTGATATGTTTCAGTACTTCATTCCTTGTTATGGATGAATAATAATCCATTATCTGTGAATATACCATATTTTAATTCTCTTTTGAGTTAATGCACACCTGAGTTGTTTCCACTTTATGATTAACATGAATAGTGCTACTATGAATATCCGCATACAAGTTTTTTGTGTGGATATATTTTCATTTCCCCTGAATATATACCTAGGCATGGAATTGCTGAGTCATAAGGTAACTCTATGTTTGATTTTCTAAGGGACTGCCACAGTATTTTCCAAAGTGGCTACGTGATTTTACATTCCTATCAGCAATGTAAAATATACCAGCGTTCCACTTTCTCCATATCCACTCCAAAATTTGTTATTGCTGTCTTTTTTATTGTAGCCATCCACTTGTGTCTGAAGTGGGTATCTCATTGTGGCTTTGATTTGCATTTCCTGATGACTAGCAATGTTGAGCATCTTTTTTTTTGAGACATAGTCTCGCTCTGTTGGCAGGGCGGTATGCAGTGGCACGATCTCGGCTCACTGCAACCTCCGCCTCCCAGGTTCAAGCGATTCTGCCTCAGCCTCCCGAGTAGCTGGAACTACAGGTGCACGCTACCATGCCCAGCTAATTTTTTGTATTTTTAGTAGAGATAGAGTTTTGCCATGTTGGCCTGGATGGTCTCAATATCTTGACCTCATCATCTGCCTGCCTCAGCCTCCCAAAGTGCTGGGATTACAGATGTGAGCCACCGCACCTGGCTGAGCATCTTTCCATAGGCTATTGGCTGTTCGTATATCTTCTTTAGAGAAATGTCTTTCAAGTCCTTTGCCTATTTTTGAAGTTGGGTTATTTTTTGTTGTTGAATTGTAAGAGTTCTCTGTATAAGTCCTTTGTCATTTGCAAATATTTTTTCCCATTCTGTGGAGTTTTTCACTTTTTTTGATAGTGTCCTTTGAAACACAAAGATTTATCATTTTGACAATGTCCAGTTTATCATTTTTGTTATTATTGCTTGTGTTTTCAGGGTCATATCTAAGAAACCATTGGTGAATCCAAGGTTATGCAAACATACTTCTATGTTTTCTTCTAAGAATTTTATAGCTTTTGCCCTTATATTTTGGTCTGTGATCCATTTTGAGTTAATTTGTGTGTATGGTCCAACATCGTGGGTTGGACCCTCCTTGTGGTTAAAGATTATGTTTAGTACTAATAGTAGTCTTTATTTTTTATTTAAATGTATATCTTATTTTTGGCTTTTGTTACAGTTTGCACTTTATGTCTTTGTGTGCATAGCATTTCTTCCCTTGTAGGTAGCAGAAAATGGATCCATTTCTCCACCCTTTGTCTCTTTTAACTTTTATCATTTTATTGATCTAGTGTTGGGTTACACAGCTATCTGATTGAAACAGTAAAAGTTTCAGAGTAGAGTTAGAGGTGTAAATAATATGAAAGTAGTATGTTCATGCTCTTTAAACACTTGATAATATCAACCTATATCATTTGACCTATGTTCTCATTTATGGCTACACACATTGAATAACTTTCTTGGTAAACTTATGGATAATATGAAAACTGCCGTGAAAGTTTCCATGCTCTTTTTTTCTATATATTAAACCAGTGATAGACTTGAAGGAAAAAATGAAATGGAATGGCAACAGCCTGGGGATGTGAGTACAGATAATTATGAAGTTTTGATAATAGAATGAAAACAGGAAGAGTAATTTTCCAGATTCATGTTCAGTCATGGTATGGGTAACCACCATTCTAAGTTTGCATCTTAACCTGGCCATGGTGATTTTCCAGCACCTGTCATCCATCAAGAACAAGAAGGATTTCAAGGTGGCCCTATATAAAAGGCATGGAATTTTTTCCTCCCTATTTCTGACCTTCTTTCTCTGTAAACTTTTGTTCCTGAAAGAGGCTGGAGACCTGGAACAGTCTCCCCACTCTTCCCACCATACCCCCACCCCATTCCTGCAGCTGCAATCTGGAGCAGCACTGTGATCACACTAGAACTGTCCTGTGAGTCAGATTGCAGCTCTGGAATGTGCTTTGCTGAGATGATGGCACAGAGAAGAGCCATGGGAGACAGCACACAGCCTGGCAGAGTCTTCAGGGGTGGCCAGATGCAAGCACACAGTGCCATGTGCCTCTGTGGGCAAGAAGCAGAGACAGGGCGAGATCAAGCCTGACCCAACTTGACTTCCTCCTCCAGCTGAGCCGCCACACCTTGCTGCCCCTCTCCTCCCCTTTTGCCTCTGTCAAATGACCTACTCTGCCCTCTCTCCCAGCTGCTGCTAGACCCAGAGCACTTGGTACAGCCAGCTGGCGGGTTTGGTAGGCTCACCCTTGTTATGCTGATTTCTTGGCTCCACAGTTCTCAGTGGCTTGAGCCAGCTCAGCTCCTTCTCCACAGGGAACTGGAGCAAAAATCCTGCAGAGCAATTCTTGGGTTGGACACTGTCTTCCCAGGAGAGAGGATTATACATGAACAGATGCCCTTGTTTCTTCCTCACTTGCTGCTCTGGCACTGGTATTATAAATGGTCTGAACTTTCACATTTATTTGCACAGATACAAAAGAGAGTGACAGATGCTTGATTATATAATGAGACTAACAACCAGGTATTAAACATTGCACTGATACTTGTCATTGCCTTCAAAATAAGCTCTATGTGTTTTCTTTACTTCAGTTGTCTCATTTAACCATAAATAAGCCCTCGGAGGTCAGGGGCTGTGACTCATCTGGTTTTGGTACTGGACCATGAATGCAGTAGACACTCAGCAAGTATGTGTTGATGGGAAACAGCAATGGCTGATTGAGCAGCTAAGAAGGTGGGGTGAGGTTGTGGCTCCCCTTCTCTTCTCAGGATGAACCAGTCCATGAGAGTTGTGCTACAAATGTTGTTGTTTGTCTAAGGAGATTGACGAGGCCAGTGAGGTAGAACTTGCCAGGAATACTCTGCTTTGGGACAGAGGTGATGTGTGTTCCAATCAGATAGAGGATGAGACACTGGGAACCAAGGTCCCTGAAGAATGTTCAGTCAGTATAAACAAATAGGGAACAGCACAAGGAGGGACACTTAGGGAAGTGGCAAGGGAGGAACAAGGGCAGCTCTTGGGTGAAGATGTTTATAAAGAAAATAGAGGCTGGGCCCGGTGTCTCACGCCTGTAATCCCAGCACTTTGGGAGGCCGAGACGGGCAGATCATGAGGTCAGATTGAGACCATCCTGGCTAACACAGTGAAACCCTGTCTTTACTAAAAATACAAAAAATTAGCCAGGTGTGGTGGCGGGCACCTGTAGTCCCAGCTTCTTGGGAGGCTGAGATAGGAGAATGGCGTGAATCTGGGAGGTGGAGCCTGAAGTGAGCTGAGATGGCTCCACTGCACTCCAGCCTGGGCAACAGAGCGAGACTCCATCTCAAAAAAAAAAAAAAAGAAAAAAGAAAATAGAGAATTCAGTGGATAATGATGTAAGGGTTTTAAAGCATTTATTACAATTAATGTAGAACTAAAAGTTCAAGCAAAAATTAAACAACCAAAGGCAGATGATAGAAGAATTAAAATATGACATTTAACATCGAATGAAATAAAATTACCTAAGAGGAAGGAACTCATCATTTGAATTAAACAAAAAAGGAGAACTGAGTCGTCCAGAGGTAGCTTGTGGGGAGAGACTCCACAGGCCTCTGGTAGCTGTATCTCAAGGCAACTGTGTGAGGCCCTCCACACGTACCTGGCCTGCCACCTGGTTTCCTATAAGTGCAAGACCACCCTTCCTATCTTTGGTGTGGAATCTCAATGCAGGTTGTCTACAGCTCCTAGAGGAGGGAACAAGAGAGGACTAGATTATGTGCATGCTATGGAGTGGGAAGAAGAGTGAAATAAATGTCAAAATCTTCTTGATGCCTCCCAATGAAATCAGATTTTTGGAAAACTTCAGAAGTGGCTTATTCAGCTTTGTACTTCGAGTCTTTGCACACAGGTAAGTTAAATAGAACCCTGGCTACCCTGGAATCCCGCAGACATTGAATGAGGAGAAGCTGAAGATCTCTGAGGACCCATCTCCTCAAGAGCTATGGAAAAGTGGGAAACTGCAGTGACAGCAAGGATACCAGGAAGTCTTGTCTTGAAAATTTTTGAACGTAATTATGGTTTGTACTCAGCTCATGGTTGCATCATCTTCTCTCCAGAAAAGGCTAGAACAAGATTTCCTGAAATGATATATGTTCAAGAGCTACTGCGTATTTGGGAGAAAGTGTCATTCCTAGTGGGAGACCATAAAGGCACTATCTGGTAATTTACTTTTATATTTCAGTTTTGAACTTCTTCCAGGTGCTTCCTAAATAATAATATCTGGTCTCTGCTTTATGTTTGGGTGGAAAGTTAGGGAGAGTATAACCCAAGGAGCCGAGGGGCAACGATGAAGCCACATACCTGTGAGCACTGTGACTTTTAGGCCTTGTGACAGCTATGACTCATCTGTCACCTCTGCCTGGTCAGAGTATGCTCTGTTAATATTGTGGTAAAAAACACTAAGTATTCCCATTTACATATATGCATTCATATGTGTCCCCTTTATACACTACCTGGAAGCTTCCATAAGAAGAGACTGTTTCCAGTCACTGCCACCACGGAGGAAATGGATGCTATGCGGCAGGCTCCCTGAATGCCCGGTAGAACCGTGTGAATTTTATGTGTATGTATGCATTAACTTATATTTATTTATTTATTGAGATAAAATTAATATAAAATTGGCCATTTTGAAGTGTGTAATTCAGTGGTAGCACATTCACAATGTTGTACAACTACCAATGCTATATCATTCCAAAACAGTTTAATCACACCAAAGGAAACCCTGTACATATTAAGCAGTCCCTCCCCACTAACCCCTTACCCAGCCCGTTGCAGCTACCAGTCTGCTCTCTGTTTCTGTGTATTTGTCTGTTCTGAATATTTCGTATAAATGGAATGATACAACATCTGACCTTTTGTGTCTGGCATCTTAAACTTGGGATAATGTTTTCAAGGCTCATCCATGCTGTAGCATGTGCCAGTACTTCATTTCTTTTTATGGCTGAATAATATTCTGTTGTATAGATATATCACATTTTATGCATTCATCAGTTTATGGACATTTGTGTTGTTTTCACTTTTTGGCTTCTATGAATAATGTTGCTATGAACTTCTGCACAAAAGTTTTTCTGTGGACATCTGTTTTCATTTCTCTTGGTGTAGATATGCCTAGGAGTAAGTTACTGGGTTATATGTTAATTCTATGTTTAACTTTTTGAGGAACCACCATACTGTTTTCCACAGTGGCTACATCATTTTAAATTTTCACCAGGGGTGCAATTTCTCCACATCCTCACCAGCACTTGTTTTCTTTTTGTAACCATAACAATCCTAATGGGTGTGAAGTGGTATCTCACTGTGGCTTTGATTCACATCTCTCTAATGACGGATGATGAGCTTCTTTTCATGTGCTTGTTGTCTATTTGCATATCTACTATGGAGAAATGATTTTTCAAGTCTTTTACTCTTTTTAAAATTGTGTTGTATTTTTATTGTTGAGTTGTAAGAGTTTTCTTTTTTTATTTTATTTTATTTTATTTTAAGTTCCAGGTTACATGTGCAAGATGTGTTACATAGGTAAATGTGTGCCATGGTAGTTTGCTGCACCTATCAACCCATCACCTGGGTATTAAGCCACACATGCATTAGCTATTTATCCTGAGGCTCTGCCTTTCCCCACTCCCTGCCCCATACAGGCCCCAGTGTGTGTTCACTTCCCTGTGTCCACAAGTTCTCATTGTTCAGCTCCCACTTGTAAGTGAGAACATGTGGTGTTTGGTTTTCTGTTCCTGTGATGCTCTGCTGGGGATAATGGCTCCCAGCTCCATCCATGTTCCTGCAAAGGACATGATCTCGTTCCTTTTTTTTTTTTTTTTTAGATGGAGTCTCGCTCTGTTGCCAGGCTGGAGTGGTGGCATGATCTCGGCTCACTGCAACCTCTGCCTCCTGGGTTCAAGCAGTTCTCCTGCCTCAGCCTCCCAAGTAGCTAGGACTACAGACATGCACCACCACGCCTGGTTAATATTTTTGTATGTTAGTGGAGACGGGGTTTCACCATGTTGGCCAGGATGGTCTTGATCTCCTGACCTCTTGATCTGCCCACCTCGGCCTCCCAAAGTACTGGAATTACAGGCGTAAGCCACCGCACCCAGCTGATCTCGTTCCTTTTCTTGGCTGCATAGTATCCCATGGTGTATATGTACCATATTTGCTTTATCCAGTCTATCATTGGTGGGCATTTGGGTTGATTCTATATTTTTGCTCTTGTGAATAACACTACAGTGAACATATGCATGCATGTATCTTCATAATAGAATGATTTATATTCCTTCGGGTATATACCCAGTAATGAGATGGCCGAGTCAAATGGTATTTCTGGTTCTAGGTCTTTGAGAAATCACCACACTGCCTTCTACAAGGGTTAAACTAATTGATATTCCCACCAACAGTGTAACAGTGTTCCTGTTTCTCCACAGCCTCACCAGCATCTGTTGTTTCTTGACTTTTTAATAATCGCCATTCTGACTGGCATGAGATGGTATCTGATTGTGGTTTTGATTTGCATTTCTGTAAGAGTTCTCTTTTTATATATTGTGGATATAAGACCCCAGTCAGATACATGATTTGCTAAATTTTCCTCCCATCCTGTTAGGTTGTCTTTTCACTTTCTTGATAGTGTCCTTTGATACACAAAAGTTTTAATTTTTTTTTTTTTTTTTTAAAGAGACAGGGTCTTGCTCTGTCACCCAGGCTGGAGTGCAGTGGTGAGATTATAGCTCCCTGTAGCCTCAAACTCTTGGACTCATGCAAGCTTCTCAAAGTGCTGGGATTATAGGGGTGAGTTACTGTGCCCAGCCAAGGTTTAAGTTTGATGACATTCAAATTATCTATTTTTTCTTTTGTTGCTTGTGCTTTTGGTATCTTTTCTAAGAACTGTTATCAAATCCAAGGTCATGAAGATTTACTCCTGTGTTTTTGTTCAAGAATTGTATAGTTTTAGCCTGTATATGCATTTAGGTATTGGGGACATTTTAAATTAATTTGGCTAGTTGATTGCAATTCCCTCTTAAATCTTTGGACTGACATTTCCATTTCTGTGAAAATAGCCTTTTTTTTTTTTTTTTCTCTCTCTTTTTTTTGCCAGAGTCTCACTCTGTCGCACAGGCTGGAATACAGTGGCACCATCTTGGCTCACTGCAACCTCTGCCTCTCAGGTTCCAGCAGTTCTCCTGCCTCAGTCTCCCGAGTAGCTGGATTACAGGTGCGCACATTGTAATTGACATCTCTGCTAAACCCTGGGCACTCCACCATGCCCGGCTAATTCTTGTATTTTTAGTGGAAAAGGAATTTCACCATATTGACCAGGCTGGTGGACCACTGCACCTGGCCAGCCATTGGTTTTTGATAGGGATTGCATTGAATCACTATATGGCAGTAGCTTAATAATATTCAGTTTTTCAGTTCATGAAGACAAGATGCCTTTCCATTTATTTAGGTCTTCTTTAATTTCTTTCAGAAATGTTTTGGAGTTTTCATTGTACAAGTCTTATACTTCCTTGTTTACATTTGTTTCTATTTTATTATTTTGATGCTATTATAAACCAGTTTGTTTCTTAATTTTCTTTTCAGATTATTCATTGCTAGTGTATAAAAATACAACTTATTTTTGTTTGTTGACCTTGCATCCTGCAACTTTGCTGAAGTTTTTAGCTGTAATAGATTTTTGTGGATTTTTAAAAATTTTTCTACATAAAAGATTGTCATCTGTGAGTAAAGACAGTTTTACTTCTTCCTTTCCAATTAGTTTGTTATTTATTTCTTTTTCTTACTTAATTGCTGTAGCTAGAATTTCCAATACAGCATTGAATGAAAGTAGCAAAAGCAGGAATCGTTGTTTTGTTCCTGATCTTGGGGAGAGCTCTCATTCTTTCACCATTGAGTGTTGTAGCTGTGGAGTTTTCATCAATGCCCTATGCCAGGTTGAGGAAGTTCCTTCTTTTCCTGCTTTGTTGAGTCTTTTTTGTCCTGAAAGAATCTTGGATTTTGTCAAATGATTTTTCTGCATAATATAATCACCACTTTTTAAATTTTATATACTATATAGTTAGGAGTCAGAGAAGTGTGTTACCTACAGTGATTCTTAGTAGGGAAGGTGTTTATAATCAAATTACTAAAATAATTGCTTTGAGTCATCAGGATATAGAACCAGTTCAGTTCTACTGGATCCTTCTTTGCAATGATATTCTCTATAGTGGGAATTTACAAGTATGTACTTACCATTACTTTTTTATTTAATTACTTTTAACATGTTTCTCATTTTAAAATAGTTTTAGCTGTATAGAAAAGTTTGTGAAGATAATACAGAGCGTTCCCAAATACAGAGTGTTCCCACGTACTCCATACCCAGTTTCCCTTGTTGTTACATCTTACATTATTATGCCACATATGTAACAATTAATTAAGCAGTACTGTCACAATATTATTCACTGAAGTTCATACTTTATGTAAATCTCCTTAGATTTTCCCTGGTGTCCATCTTCTGTTGCAGCACCCCGTTCGTGATAGCACATTACATCTCGTTGTCATGTCTCCTTAGGCTCCTGTAGACTTTCTTAAATGCTTTTTGCTTTTTATTACCAGGACAGTTTTGAGGATTAATGGACAGATATTTTGTCGAAGATCCCTTATTTTGTGTTTTTTTGATATTTAGACAGGTATGGATTTGGGAGAAAAAGATTGCAAACATAAAATTCCATTTTAATTACATCCTATCAAAGCTACATACTGTCAACATGATGTATCTCTACTGACATTAATCATACTTGCTGGCTCAGGTAGCAATCATGATTTGTCAGGTGTCTATGCAGTTACTTTTTTAAGAAAATTAAGCTATTTTTAAACTCCCATTTTATAATGCCTGGGAGGTGAAGCTGGAGCATGCACTGTTACCTCCATTGGTACCTAAGATAGTCTGAAGCAAGAGCATTTGTGACATAGATGACAACATCAGAGAAGGGGTGGCATACAAGCCAAATTTCTGAGTAGTCTTTGAAGTCAACTATTCATGTTTGTTTCAGGATTAACGGTATAGAACTGTGGGCACTTCTAAGACCTTAAACATAATTTTGCAGTGGATAAATATATCAAATTGTATCCATTCATAGTTTGTGGACATTGGGGCCATCAAAAGATGCAACATCACTCTTCAGCGCTGTCAAATGGATATAATAAGGCCTGTTGTAAGTTAACCTTTTGTTGCAAGGGTTAAATAGGATAATATATAAGAGAGACTGTTCTATTAATAGACCTTTGTCAAGTGCCTGCTGTGTCACATCATCCTGCAATGCAAACAGTGGCATGTACAAAAGAGAAAAAACAGCTCCTGTCCTAAAATATCTGTATGAATAAAAGTCACCTGCATAATAAGTTTTGTCCTGGATGATATGAGCTAATGTTTCCAAAATACTGACCTTAGATTACTTTCTGCCATTTTGGGAGTGGGAAATACTAACTTAAAATGAATATTGCTTCTCTGAACCACATTGTTGGTGCTCAGCTGCTGCTCAGTTCTTGGGTTGTGCCAGAGACAAGCCCCAGTCTTCAGGGCACTGATAATCATGTCATCAAGATTTGCCACAGCTTCAGGTACATTATGTTCTAATAGATTTCCTTTAGGCCAAAAGATATCTATAATGTCAGTAAGAGCACTGTGGAGGTTTAGTGTATTGGGCAAGGATCTCTAAAGTCAGGAGATCAATGCAGGGTTAACACACTTTTGTGTATGTGGTTTGTGTTTGAATCAGAATTCTTCTTATGTCATTTTCTAGTTGTTTTGTCTGGCTGGATTTTTTTTTTTAAGTAATATAATCTCATTCCTTAATCTTCTGCAAAAGAGATGCATCTATCGTTGTAAAGACTTTTCCTGTCATCCTCTTCATTCTATACAGTCCAGCTATCATTATTCAGTCTTGAAGGAAAACCAAACTGAGTTTATTAAAATCTGAATGATACAAATTTTAAAAATTTTTCCCTTTAAGGTGCATACATTAACTCAAACTGTAATATAATATTGCCAAGGGTGATAGGTTGCACAGTAAACATTCTATAAATTTTAGCAGGAATTAATTTTTTTATTCAGCTGTAGTTTTTAATAATTTAATTTTCTATAGATAAATTTTGAAAACATGTCAGTGCATATTATACATGGAGGAGATAAACTGTGTTATTTTCTCAGAATTACCTGACAAGTAATTTATTACTATATACAAGGCCTTAGTTTTAAAAACCCACATAAAATTGTTTTATATAATTAAAATTTGTGTGTGTGTGTGTGTACTTTGAGGTAAGAACAGCTGAGCAACCAACTTTTAAAGTAATCGTTTTTTAGTTCCATTGGTCTTCAGCTTCATTTGTGAGAACTTACAACTTAGTTTAGGAACAATATCAATGTCAAAAATGGGATATTATGCTGTCATCTAAAATTAAGGAATGTGAACAGTCTCTCTGTGTTAATATGGAATGATCACCAGTATTATTATTATAAATGAACAAGGTCCAAAACAAGCACAAAAGTGTGTTACTATTTGGTTAAAACAAAGGGGTACCATGGGCACTAATGTTCTTTCTGTGCATGAACTATCTTTGGAAGATATGCAGGAAGCTGGCAACGTTAATTGCCCCATGGGAGAATGAGGCAGTTAGGAAAAGAAGGGAGAAGTTTGAATTTTGAGCCATGTGAACGGGTTATGTGTGTTAAGCCTTTTGTAATGAATAATCTAAAACAGAGTCCTGGCCAGCTTTAAGGTTTGTTAATGATTAAGTTGGTTTTAGTCATAGAGTTGATCTTGTGTGCTCTGAGATATAATTATACACAATGAATCTCTGCGTTTGTCTTTTTAGGTGGTAGAATTATTCAGCTTTAAATAATTTAGATGTTTGTTTGAGGTCTTGGTTTAAAAGTCTTTCTGGTGTTACAGAATCATGGAAGCTTAAGAGTTCAGTTGGCCCTTAAATACCAGTTACAAATTATTGATTTACTGCTTCATCTCAGCTGCACATTTGAGCACCTCCCATGGCGGCACATTGCTCTACTGCAGCCCTTGTGCAGCTCCCTTTCCCAGAAGGCTCTTTGCTATCTTCAGCCTGAACCTCTCTCCCTGGATCTTCTGCCCCTTGGAACTGACACCTCCTCTCAGGGTCATGTAGGGTCATATAGGATCAGTCTGTTTGCTTTTTCTACATGATACTCTAAACATGCATATATGTATATTACCCTTTTTTTGTTTTTTTGTTTTTTTTGAGTGACAGGGTCTCACTCTGTTGCCTAGGCCCAGTTATGGCTCACTGCAGCCTCGACCTCCTGGGCTCAAGTGATCTTCCTGCTTCAGCCTCTTGAGTAGCTGGAACTACAGGTGCTAAGTCTTTATAGTGCTGAGCTTCACATTCTTTTCTTCTGTGGTTCTTTAATGTCTTTAAGAGCAACTCTATTAATATTAGTTACAAAATAATTTTAACCACCTGCTCAGCACATGTATTCTATTTCCCCCACCCTGCTGCCTTTAAAGTGGTGTAGCTAAATGAAAAAAGGAAGAAAGGAAGGAAGAGAAGAAAGTTTACGCTAAAGATTGACCAGAGAATTCTATGATATCATGTCTGTGCTGAAGGAGCCCACTATCTTTTTCAGGAAGACAGAGAGGAAATATTCATACACATGCATGTGTTCTATTCTAATAGAATGCAAGCTATTAATAGAAAGCATACTAGCAGGATACAGATCGGAGAATTACAGCAGCTGCCAGGAGTAGTCAAGGAAGACATTTTGAAAGACAGAGTTCAGCCAGGTTTTGAGAAGGACAAGTTAGATCTGTCTGTGATGGTAACATGGGATCATTTGGTTTTGTTTTGATTATAAGATGAAACTCACCATTTAAACCATTTTATTTTATTTATTTATTTTTTTGAGACGGAGTCTCACTCCATCACCCAGGCTGGAGTGCAGTGGTGCAATCTCGGCTCACTGCAACCTCCGCATCCCGGGTTCAAGCGATTTTCCTGCCTTACCCTTCCAAGTAACTGGGATTACAGGAACTACACCTGGCTAATTTTTTTATTTTTAGTAGAGACGAGTTTTCGCCATGTTGGCCAGGCTGATCTCGAACTCCTGACCCCAGGTGATCCACTCCCCTCAGTCTCCCAAAGTGCTGGAATTACAGGCATGAGCCACCCCACCCGGCCCATTTAAACCATTTTAAAGGGTATACACAATTCATTGGTTTTGTGTTTTTTGTTTTTTTGAGTTTTTTTGAAACAGAATCTCCCTCTGTCGTCAGGCTGGAATGCAGTGGTGTGATCTCGGTTCACTGCAATCTCCACCTCCCAGGTTCAAGCGAGTTCCCTGCCTCAGCCTCCCAAGTAGCTGGGACTACAGACATGTGTCACCACACCCGGCTAAATTTTTGTGTTTTAATAGAGAGGGGATTTCACCATGTTGGCCAGGATGGTCTCAATCTCCTGACCCCAGGCGATCCGCCCACCTCAGCCTCCCAAAGTGCTGTGATTACAGGCATTAGCCAGTGTGCCTGGCCCGTTTAAACCATTTTAAAGGGTATACAATTCATTGGGGTTTTGTTTTTGTTTTTTTTTTGAGATGGGGTCTCTCAGACTAGAGTGCAGTGGCATAATCTCGGCTCACTGCAATCTCCCCCTCCTGGGTTCAAGCGAGTTCCCTGCCTCAGCCTCCGAGTAGCTGGGACTACAGGTGCACACCACCACTCCCAGCTAATTTTTTGTATTTTAGTAGAGACGGGGTTTCACCATGTTGACTAGGATGGTCTCGATCTCCTGACCTTGTGATCCGCCCACCTTGGCCTCCCAAAGTGCTGGGATTACAGGAGTGTGAGCCACCACACCCAGCCAGTTCATATGGGTTTTAGTGTGTTCACAACGTTATTGTGACCATCACCACTATCTAATTCCAAATGTCTGGATCATTCAGTTTTTCAATAATTCCTTACATGAATCATCTTGAAAGTGAAGCCCAAATGAATCATCTGGGCATGTCATGTCGTCTCACCCTGCCTTGGCTGCCTCATCTGTAGATTGTAGATTTGGGTTATGTGATCTCTTCATCCTCTCATCTCTGTCCTGGCTTCTGTCTTACTGTGCGCGCCTCTCTCTTGATGACCTGAGCGTCTTTGAGGGAAGGGGCTGTGCCCTTTCTTGCCTATGTGTGCACATATCCATTTGGCCCAGGCCTCTCAGTGCCGTTTGCCACAGAGCTGTGTGAATATAGGGCCCCCATAAATGCTTATTAGAGAAATCAAAGGTGTGCTCAGTTCTAAGTTGAGTGCCTAGACCACAGTCAGATTTTCAAATTTTAAAAGTTCAAGTATGGGAGGCCAAGGCAGGCAGATCACCTGAGGTCAGGAGTTCAATACAAGTGTGGCCAACATGGTGAAACCCTGTCTCTACAAAAATTAGCCAGGCATGATGGTGGGTGCCTGTAGTCCCAGCTACTCAGGAGGCTGAGGCGAGAGAATCCCTAGAACCCGGGAGATGGAGGTTGCAGTGAGCGGAGATCATGTCATTGCACTCCGGTCTGGGTGACAGAGTGAGATGGAGGGAAGTCATTGCAAGATAAGACTGGAAAGGTAGATTGAGATCATGTTGCAGAGGGCTTGAGAGTAATCTGATGGGCGAACTGCTGAGGCATTTGATATGATCCAAGTAGTGTCTTAGTGGCAGGCAGGAAGCAGAGTTGAGAGCTTAAATGTCCAGGGCGAGGTGCTCAGCCCTGTCAGCCCTGCAGGGAGGCCCAACAGAGGAATGGATGCAAGAGAAGGGCCTCTTGAATGATGGAAAAATTTGGACTCAGCAATGATTAGGATTTGAGGAGTAAGGAAAAGAAAGAGATCTAAAGATGGCTCTGAAGTTTTCAACCTCAGTAAGTTGGAAAATAATAGTTACAGGGTGAGGGCAGGAGAAGGATTAGACCTGAAATCAGAGACCCACCGCTTGGAGCAGCTGTACAGCCTGTGACATTCCCTAAGCTGCTGGCCTCCTGGCCACAGGAGGCATAGCCCTCCAAGGACTGGTTAGAGGTAAGAGTGGGCCTGAGTCAGGCATTGCTGATCTGACGCAGGTCTCCTTTGGTGCTCTGCCTCACTGCTGCAGCCTCACAGCCAGCTAAGGGGTGCACAGAAGGTGGGAGGTAATGACAGGATGTCATGGGAAGTAGAGGCTGGTGTCCCAGGAGGATGGGGGTGACTCGAGAGTTAGCATCTGTACTGCAGATTAATGTCCCAGGCACAGCATCGGCCCTGCATGGATAGGCGAAAACCATTTCATCCACCAGGATAACTAATTGAATCACACTTTCAGCCTCTTCAAGAAAATGAAAAAGTATCAATTTTCAGTTGACATTGCAAGTAACCTCATACATTAAAAGGCTAGGTTAGGTCAAGCCCATAATATTATGAAATTATCCAGGCACCCTCTTTGGTTTATTCTTGGCCATGTTCACTTAGCCACATCTAGAATGAGATGGAGTAGAAAAACACTTGTGAGTGCCAGGACACCCATGTTCTTTTTGCCACTAAGCAGTGTGGCCCACAGCAGGCACAGTATCCGCTAAGCCCTAGTCTGTCCATCTGTGAGATGAAGATGAGAGAAATTGCCACAAGACCTTCCAGCGCACTAACAGCTTTGAGTTTTTTAGCCATGTAAAGAATTAAAATAAGGATCATCTCTTTACCATAAGATTGCCTCCTCTTGTAAAGTAAGTCACTGAATAAGAAATGATTTACCGTTAGTAGGAATTTCTGATGTCACAAAAAAAGAAATGATTTCCCTTAAGAATTTTGAATATTTGATAAGGCATTAATTTATCTGAGATATATATTTTCATAAGAAAACCAAAGTACCCTAAGTGTGTGTATGTGTTGAAGAAATCGCTCAAGGTCCTCTGTCTCTGCTTTTGAAAACTTTCTCTTCGTTCTAGAACTAAATCCAAATGGGAAAAATTGGCTTTGTGCACTGACAGATCATGTGATTCCTCCCCACTCCCCGGCCCCCAGCACCCCCATCGGTGCTCGGCGAGTCCCCTGCACACTCTGTTCAGTAAACAACTTCAGAGAACCAGACCCGCCGGTTCATTCACTGAGAGCATTTGGAAAGGGATGTCTTTGTGCAGCCTTGACGTACTGGCCGGAGTGGAATGGAGAAGTTAGCGTTTGTGTTTTCATTAGTTCTTTTTATAGCAGTGGACCAGCTGGAGCTGGTTAACATTAGCCTGGGCTGCCCAGTAGTGCACAGGTCTCTTACGCAGGATGAAGGGCTTCTGATGAAAACAGATTTTGTTACTCATGATACCACTGACTGTGTTTACATGAACTCATTCATTCTGTCATGGGATGTGATTTAGAATGGCTTCGTTAAAATACAGGAACTCCCTAGGTGCTATTCAGATCCATCCTTAAAAACAAATGAGAGATTCAAAAATATAGATGGCCTTCCCTATTAAACTAGCCGTCCTTCCACAGAACATGCTTCCTTAGATAATGCTTTTAAAGAAAGCTATGTTTTGGCCACTCAGGATGTTTTCCCCGTAGTGTTTTAAAAATTGGGTAGAGGAGGTTGTTTTTCCTCCAGTCACGGGGATAGAGAATAATTTAACCAACCATTTCTGGCAAAGTTAAACAGAATTGTTCATGTTTTCATGGGTAGAACTCTGACTAAAGGCAAAAATTAACAATGTTAAGAATCAATAGTTTAGGATACATTAATATAAGTTGAGCATCCCTATTCCAAAAATCCAAAATCTAAAACTGGTTGAGCTCCAGCATGAGTGCCTGAAATAGTGACACCTTTGCTTTTTGATGAGTCAGTGTACACAAACTTTGTTTCATGTATAAAATTATTTAAAATATAAATAATTTGCATAAAATTACCTTCAGGCTCTCTTTATAAGGTGTATATGAAACATAAATGAATGTCATGTTTAGACTTGGGTCCCATCCCCAAAATATCTTATTATGTCTGTGCAAATATTTTCAAATCTGAAAAAAAAAAATCCTGTCCCAAGCAATTTAGGTAAGGGATATTCAACCTGTGTGTATCATGAATACACATATACTCACTTCTGTCTAACAAAATGGAAATGGGAGATAAAAAACATTGAATGGAGAATGTTGGTTTTTTGTTGTGGTTTGTTTTGGGATTAAAGTATAAACCAACTTAGCCAATATTCTCAAGTAGCTGAAAATCTGTAGGGCTCAGCTACTTCCTGGATCAGTCTCATTGAAAATGTATCCTCCATTTAAACTTAATTTATTTGCAAAAACGAGTTTAGGGCCTTCCTTTGAAAAGTGCTAAATGATTAAGTTGTAAAAATATAAGGACTGGGATTCTTCCTTTAAGTGTCACAGCGGCTGTTTGAAGAGATGCAGGCATCTCTCACAGTTTAGCTAGATCACTTAAGGAAAAGTTTTGTTTGAGTCTTCCTGATGCTTTCTTTTCCCCCAAAATAGGGTAGATAGGATTAGGGATTTAGTAATCATACATGTTAGGATAGTAGTAAGGACTCAATTGTCATCCACCTCACAGGAGATTGTTTAGTAGATTAAGTGAGATAACAAAGATGAGATAGATGATGGACACCCAGTAGGTCTGGATTTGGGGGGTTTTATTTTATTTATACATAGCAGGTATTGGCAAGCATATTATTTTAGGCTTGGCGGGCCTTACCACAGTCTGAAAGCATCAGTCTGAAACACTGAAAGCAGCTGCAGACAGTAATGTCTAGATAGATGGATGTGGCTGTTTGCCAGTAAAACTTCAGGTACAAAGGGCCAGGTGTGGTGGCTCACACCTGTAATCCCAACACTTTGGGAGGCCGAGGCAGGTGGATCAGTTGAGGTCAGGAGTTCAAGACCAGCCTGGCTAACATAGTGAAGCCCCTTGTCTACTAAGATACAAAAATTAGCTGGGTGTGATGGCACGAACCTATAATCCCAGCTACTCAAGAGGCTGAAGCAAGAGAACCATTGAACCCAGGAGAGGCAAAGGTTGCAGTGAGCCGAGATCGTGCTACTGCACTCCAGCCTGGGTGACAGAATGAGACTCTGTCTCAAAAAAAGAAACTTTATGTACAAAAATCAGGAACAGGCAAAATTTGGCCCACAGGCCATAATTTGCCAACCTCTGATATATATAAATAGGTAAATTTCTTTATGTCTGGTATTTCCCTTGACCTTTCTTAAAGGGATAAAAGGGAATTTTCAGCCACTGTTTTACGATAGTTCCAAGGTCCCATACTGCACATCAAAATAATACCTAAAGGTACAAATATGTGCTTAAATATTTTGAGCTACATGCAGAAAAAATGTAAAATTACAGTGCTAAATGTATTCATATGTTAATTTTTAGATAAAACAGCTTCTGTCACATGAGGTAAAATGATGTGACATTTTGAAATGTCAAGTTTTCTCACCATACTTTGTCTCAAATATGTTAAATTACAAAATAATATAGGTAGCAAATTGAATTTTTGAACCAAGATAAAGTAAAAATTAAAACCCTTATACCAGAATTTGTTGTTCACAAGTAAAAGAATGAATAATGGGGAAAACAGAAGAGCCTGAGGAGGAAAAACATGTAAACTATGATGAAAGCAATATTTAATGTAAACGCTGAAAAGAGCAGTAGAGCGGAGTGGAAAAGCATCCAGGATTTGTCATCAGAAGCTCTAAATTCCAGTGCCAGCTCTGGTTTCCACAGGTTTGTGACCTGGGGCAACTTACTTAATTGCTTTGAGCTTTAGTTTTCCCAGTATTGAGTGGACAGAATAATATACTTTATACACGTTGTTTTAGAGTGTTAAAGAAATGTGTGAAGTGCTTTGACCTAGAACTTTCCATTGCTATAAATACTACTGTTTACTGTCCACGTAATAGATGCAGTTCCCTTCATCCATCTTGGGCGATCTGAAGCTGCCTTCTGAGAAGCATAGTTGGCCTTTCCAGGGCAGTAGGACTTAAGAGGACCTGTAGCTTGTCTGAGTTACCCACACATTGGCCTTGGCTGTCATCCCAGCCTTTACAGGTGTGCATAGGTCAAATGTTCTAACTCCTTACTCAGAAAATACCACATGACCTGTAGCCCCCTGTGGTCTTACCATGCACCTGTATGGCTGTTCTGACGTGCCTGGTTCTTGTTCATGTGGGATATAGACGACATCCATTTGTTATGCCCTGTTGACTCAAGAAAGTAAAAGCTACAACCTGGGCAGAAGTCACAGTACCCCTGTCACACTGAATCCCAGGCCTTCTTAAAGGGCAACCTACAGACTGTGAGAGCAAGAACTCAACAACAGCCCGCAGCACCCTGAGGGAAGAGGCAGGCAGAGGCCAGGATGAGGGCCTTGGAGGGAAGGACGGAGAGAGACAGCGGTGAAGAGGCTGAGGCCCTCATCTCTGACCACTCCCAAAGTTCATGTAGGCACTGGATGGTAGAAGCAGAAAATAAGCCCTTTCTCTTTCCAAGTCTCTGCCCTGCCTCAGGCAACCCAGTGATCCTCTGACTCTGAAGTGGGCAGACGGGCACCCTAGACCCAAACTTGTGACTACCCCAAGGCTTTGTAACAATGGAGAAAAGAAAGATTGCAGTCTTTAGTTTAAGACTTTGCATTCTCTGTGCCCTTGGTTGTGACAATAGGTTTTTAGAAAAATCTGTCTTAGGGTCAATTTACAGTTCTTCAAAGTAAGAACTGAGGCTTTATTGACAGTCAACTGGGTCTTCCCTTCTGGTGGTTGCATATGGCATGCATTAATAAATGAATTCTAAAACCACACAAATATTACTGAATATATTCAAACTAAAAAGCAACACAGAAAAGTACTGGATTTATCAATCATCACAATAAATGTATCAGAGAAAATGGTGAAAGAGGAAATGTATGTCTCTAAAACAGATTTAGATTTTATTTATTTGGGACATATAAAAGAGGAAGGAAGAGGTGATAAAGAATTATTTGACTCTTCAGAGTTCACTATTCACCAGAAATTCAGAGAATCAACATACAAATTATAATGGTAGTTTATTTTCTGGAAGGCCAGTGAAATACAGCTCCTTCATTTATAATGAAATTTACTATCTAACAAACTAAGTCTTTCTAATGAGACCAACATTCAGAATTCAACCCTTACCTCGGGATGGTCTGAGAAAACCAAAAGGCTAACAGTTTTACTGCTTTAGATCAGTTAGGTGATGATAACTATGAGCATTTATAATAATATTTTAAAATTGGCCCTGCGAGGCTTGAAGACATAGAACTGAATGTACTGCCAGATATTTTTGCAGGAGTCACAGATGTAAAAGAGAATTCTGCACACGAATCCCCCTCCCCAGCACCCAAATGGAACATATTTTCAGTTAAACCCTCTGGAATGGACTATTTTTAGAGAAATGGCGGGGGGAGGGGTGGCTAGGAAACATGTTCTTCACAACCTTTTTCATTATGTACTATAAAAAATACTTACGTTTTAATTTAATCATGACACATGCTGTACTGTGGTTCACCCTACTGAGAGTGAAATACTGAGTTGAACTACCCTTTCATATTCTTCTAACAAACTGCAGTTTCACCTACTCTGAAATTTGAGAGTTAACACATGGTACCCAGGCCTGGGCTAGGCTTGGCAAAATTCAAAATACAAGCAACATTGCTCAACATCACACCCTTTCACTGCACTCACAGCCCATCTTGTGCATAAAATAATGTGACAGCCTGGGTCATTAGTATTTTTCATGTAATTTTAAATGATAAAATCAATATAGTGCCATTATAGGTTTCAAAATTTGCAAAAATAGAAATACTATTCTAATTCTGCTTCCTGTATAATTATTTTGCATATTATCTTCTAGTCTGTTTTATAATATTTATTTTAAATTGAAATCATAAAACATTTTTTTGTTCTTAGCCAAAGAATGTCGGCAAACTCTAATGGTCCTCATTCCCAGTGCGCAGCATTTCAGTTACATACTCAGGGGAAAAGAAGGCAGCTTGGTTGAGAAACTGCGAGATCCCAAGTGCCTGGTTTTTGTCTTTTGTTTAGTCTTGTTTTTTTGTCTTTTGTTTTTTTTGAGGAACTAATGAATAAAGCACACAAAATCTCCAGTAGCTGGCCTTTCAGGGGCATGCTGCACAGCAGTTCTGGAGAGGACGGTATCTCCAAGGGTGGGTGAGTTCCCCACTGCTCAGAAGAAACAGCCAAGGCGCCTGCAGCAGAAGCTCCCAAGCTGAGCTGGAACTTGAAATCAGGTCTGTCTGCCTCTGCGCCTTCAAGCCAACAAGGGCATGAGGCAATTTGCCTCTATAAATGTAGCATCCAACTTATTTCACATTCTATGCTCAGTAGAACAGTGACAAACACTGGTAACAGCACAAAAAGAATTATTCTCATTCACTCTAATGGAAACCACCACTAGTACAGAATTGAAAAATACAAGTAATACTTTCATTTGAGGCATGAGCATTTATCTGTCAGCTTAACTTGTGAGAAACCTGGCTGTCATGATAAGTGTCTGTGATCAGGAGTTAGGCAAATTAATACTATTTGCATATTATTTTATAAACAAAAAGCCAGTCATCTGAGACTCTGATGAAGGAAAGAAGTCAGTGGAAGTGTTTCCTTGTCACCTCCTGCATTTGTTGACTGTGTGGGTAACCAGGAAAGGACTACAGTCTTCTGCATAGGAGGGGGATGGCAACAGAAGCAACAGGGCCATGAACCAAGGAGAATGTTCTCACCTGATGCTGTTGGGCCTCCAGGCCATGCCACCTGATGCATACAAAGGATATGGAAAGATTTAGGTTTTTTCTTTTTGAAGACTAGATATGGAAATGATTGGAGAAAAAAAAAAAAAAAAAAACCGGCATGGTAGCTTTGGGAGGCCAGGACAAGAGGATTGCTTGAGGTAAGGAGTTCAAGACCACCATGGGCAACCTGGGCAGACACTCAGGAAGTGGGGGTGGGAGATACTGTTTACTGTCTGCATTCCTCATCACCCTCAGTTAATGTTTATTAGGTATATTCAAAGTACAGGGCAGTATTACCGCTTGAAAACAGCATAATGAACTTAGTAAGTTAAAAATAACCTTGAGGCTGAGTCTGGTGGCTCTTGCCTGTAATCCCAGCACTTTGGGAGGCTCAAGTGGGCAGATTGCTTGAGCCCAGGAATTCAGAACCAGCCTGGGCAACATGGCACAACCTGATCTCTACCAAAAATACAAAAACATTATCTGAGCATGGTGGTGCATGCCTGTAGTCCCAGCTACTCTGGATGCTGAGGTGGTTGGATGGATTGAGCCCAGGAGATTGAGGCTGCAGTTAGCCAAGATAGTGCCACTGCACCCCAGCCTGAGTGACAGAGTAAGACCCTGTCTCAAAAAAAAAAAAAAGAATAACCATGAGTCCTGTCTAGTTAGATCCTCAATGCAACTTTAAAAACAATGAGCCGGGCATGCTGGCTCACGCCTGTAATCTCAGCACTTTGGGAGGCCAAGGTGGGTGGATCACGAGGTCAGGAGTTCAAGACCAGCCTAGACAAGATGGTGAAACCCTGTCTCTACTAAAAATACAAAAATTGGCCGGGCATGGTGGTGGGTGCCTGTAAATCCCAGCTACTTAGGAGGCTGAGGCAGAGAATGGCTTGAACCCGGGAGGCAGAGGTTGTGGTGAGCCAAGATCATACCACTGCACTATAGCCTGGGCAACAGAGCAAGAATCCATCTCAAAAAAACAAATTTTAAAAAAAATGAAAAAAGAACTTTTCCAAATACAAAAATGAGAAAGGAAACTCAATATTCTGACTCACTGAATTCCTCCAGTGGAAAACCTCCACTCTTTAGAGACCCTGAAATTAGTAAGGGTGTTCATTAAAGCCATTGTGTTTTTGTAGCATCATGCACTGCACTGCCCAAGAGCCAGAGGACACCCTGCTCACCTGGCCCAGGCCTGGCTGTGGTACCCCTGCCCACCATGGCTGAGTGGGAAGGCGAGCTGTCATTGAGCAGTGCAACCTATTCCCCTGGCTCAGAGCCTGTACCCACACCATCCTCTCACGCCTGGGCCAGGCAACCTTTGCTGACTTAGCTTCCACAGAACATTTGTTTTCTGCTTTGTAGCGTACTGCCTCCACAGAAATGAATGGAGAATTGAACAGCTGGAGAAAGTTTTTCACCATCCAGATTTCACCAGTGCATCTCATATATCTGGCTGTAATGATTGATGACCTGGCCCCAGTAAAGTATTTGTATGATCAAGTAACACTTTTCTTGAGAGTGGAGTCCTAAACTTTGCTGTGTTGTCAGTTAAAAAGAACTGTGGGTTGGGGGAAAGGGAGATGGTTAATGGGTCCAAAGATACAAAGATATAGTTAAACAGGCTGAGTGCAGTGGCTCACACCTATAATGACAGCACTTTGGGAGGCCACCAACATGGTGAAACCCTGTCTCTACTAAAAAAAAAAAAAATAGAAAAATTAGCTGGACATGGTGGCACCTGCCTATAATCCCAGCTACTTGGGAAGCTGAGGCCCAAGAATCGCTTGAACCTGGGAGGTGGAGGTTGCAGTAAGCCCAGATCACGCCACTGCACTCCAGCCTGGGTGACAGAGTGACTCTGTCTCAAAAATAAATAAATAAAATAACTAAAAGATTAGATTGGCTTGTTTGTAACACAATGAAAGGATAAATGCTTGAGGTGATGGATATCCCGTCTACCCTGATGTGACTATTTTAAGTGTTGTATGCCTGTATCAAAATATCCCTTGTACCCCCATAAATATATACACCTTCTATGTACCCTCAAAATTTTAAAAAATAAACTGTGGAAGAACTATAACCAAGCATCAAAAAACAGATTGCCCTGGCCAGGCGCAGTGGCACCTGTAGTCCCATCTATCAGGAGGCTGAGGTCAGAGAATCACTTGAAGCAATTGTTTGAGTCTGTGGTACCCTATGATCGTGCCTGTGAATAGGCAGTGTACTCCAGCTTGGGCAACATAGCAAGACCCTGTCTCTAAAAAAATAAAAAAAGAACAGATTACCCTAAGAAGAGGATATTTGGGTGAAGGTGCTTCTGAACTCTGGGAGGAAGGAGAAAGCTGACATGCTTACCTGCTTCCCAGTGGGTGAAAATTGGGCAGACATACATGTTGGCTTTTTGTGTAGCTTTGTATAAGGAAACCCACCCACAAAGGTAACTATTTCCTTATATGTAGAGAACTTTAGTCAGAAAAGCTTTGCAGTAATTTGTGAATGCTATACAGGCATGGCTCACTTTATTATGCTTCACTTTACTGCACTTTGCAGATAGAGCTTTTTTTTTTACTACTTGAGGGTTTGTGGCAACCCTGCATCAAGCAGTTATATCAGTGTAATTTTTCCAACAGCATGTGTTCACCTCATGTCTCTATCACATTTTGGTAATTCTTATAATATTTCAAATTCCTTCATTATTATTATCTGTTATGATGATCTGTGATCAGTGATCTTTTATGCTGCTATTGTAATTGTTGCAGGACACCACCAACCGCACCTATATTGGGTGCCAAATTTAATCAGCAAATGTGTGTGTTGTGACTCCTCTACCAACTGGATGTTCCTCCATCTCTCTCCCTCTTTTGTAGCCTCCCTATTCCCTGAGACACAACAATATTAAAATGAGACAAGTCAGTAAGCTTCCAGTGGCCTCGAAATAAAAAACTGGAAGTGATTAAGCTTAGTGGGGAAGGCGTATCAAAAGCCAAGACAGAACAAAAGCTAGACCTTTGCATTAAACAGCCAAGTTGTCCAGACACGATGGCTTATGCCTGTAATCCCAGCACTTTGGGAGGCTGAGGCGGGCAAATCACGAGATCAGGAGATCGAGACCATCTTGGCTAACACCGTGAAACCCCATCTCTATTGAAAAATACAAAAAATTAGCCAGGCGTTGTGGCGGGTGCTTGTAGTCCCAGCTACTCAGGAGGCTGAGGCAGGAGAATAGCATGAACCCAGGAGGTGGAGTTTGCAGTGAGCCGAGATCACGCCACTGCACTCCAGACTGGGCAACAGATAAAGACTCCGTCTCAAAAAGAATAAAATAAGCAGTTAGCCAAGTTGTGACTGCAAAGCAAAAGTTCTTGAAATTAAGTGCTTCTCCAGTGAATGTATAAATGATAAGAAAGCAAAATAGGTCTATTGCTAATATGAAAAAAGGTTTAGTGGTCTGGATAGAAGATCAAACCAGCTACAACATTCCCTTAAGCCAAAGCCTAATCCAGAGCAAGATCCTAACTCTCTTCAATTCTATGAAGGCTAAGAGAGATAAGGATGCTTTAGAAGAAAAGTATGAAGCCAGCAGAAGTTGGTTCATGAGGTTTAAGGAAAGAAGCCATCTCCATAACATAAAAGTGCAGAGTGAAGCAGCAAGTGCTGATAGAGAAGCAGCAATAAGTTACCCAGAAGACCTACCTAAGATACTTGATGAAGATAGCCGCACTCAACAAGATTTTCAATGCAGATAAAACAGCCTTCTGTTGGAGAAAGATGGCATCTAGAACTTGCATAGCTAGAGAGGAGAAGTCAATACCTGGCATCAAAGCTTCAAAGGATAGGCTGACTCTTTTCTTAGAAGCTAATGTAGCTGGTGACTTTAAGTTGAAGCAAATAACCATTTACCATTTCAGAAATCCTACTGACCTTAAGAATTATGTTAAATCGGGCTGGGCATAGATGGTTCGTGCCTGTAATCCCAGAACTTTGGGAGGCTGAGGTAGGAGAATGCCATGAGGCCAGGAGTTCAAGAGCAGCCTGGGTCACATAGTGAGACCCCATCTCTACAAAAAAATTTTAAAGCTAGCCAGGTATCATGTTGTGTACCTGTAGCCTCAGCTACTCAGAAAGCTAAGGCGAGGGGATCACTTGAGCCCATGAGTTCAAGTCAGTGAGCTGTGATTGTGCCACTGCACACCAGCCTGAGCGACAGAGTAAGACCCTGTCTCTAAAGAAAAACAATAATGATAATAATGTTAAATCTACTCAGCCTGTGCTCTATAAATGGAAGAACAAAACCTAGATGCCCTCACACCTTTTCACAGCATGGTTTACTGAATATTTTAAGCCCACTGTTGAGACCTACTGTTCAGAAAGGGAAAAAAAAAAGGTTCCTTTCAAAATGTTACTGCTCACTGACAATGTACCTGGTCACTCAAGAGCTTTGATGGAGATGTGCAGGGAGATGAATATTGTTTTCATGCCTGCTAACACAATATTCATTCTGCAGCCCATGGATAAAGGAGTAATTGAAGAAATGTATTTCATAAGGCTGTAACTGCTATATAGCCTTATGATGAATCTGATGGATTCCTCTGATGGATCTGGACAAAGTAAATTGAAAACCTTTCGGAAAGAATTCACCATTCTAGATGCCATTAGGAACAGTCATTGCAAACACAAAAAAGAACAAAATTGTGTCCTTTGCAGCAATGTGGATGCACCTGAACGCCATTATCCTAAACAAATTAATGCAGAAACATAAAACCAAACACCACATATTCTCACTTACAAGTTGGAGTTAACATTGTGTACACGCAGACACAAAGAGAACAATAAACTCTGGGGATTCCAAAAGTGGGGAAGCAACCACAGAGGGAAGGCTTGAAAAACTACCTATCAGATAGTATATTCATTGCTTGGGTGATGGGATCATTAGAAGCCCAAACTTCAGCATCACGCAATATACCCATGTAACAGACCTGCATATATACCCCCTAAATTTAAAATTTAAAAAAGCCATGTTTATGATTAATGGGAAAAGGTCAAAATCTCAATATTAATAGGAGTTTGCAAGTTGATTCCAACTTTCATGAATGACTTTGAGGGGTTCTGGACTTCAGAACTTCCTCAGTGGCGGAAGGAACTGAATATGTGGTAGAATAGCAAGAAAATTAGAATTAGAAGTGGAGCCTGAAGATGTGACTGAATTGCTGCAATCTCATGATAAAATTTGAATGGGATGAGGAGATACTTCTTATGGATGAGCAAAAAAAGTATCTTATTAAGATGGAATCTACTCCTGGTGAAAATACTGTGAACACTGTTAAAATTACAATAAAGGATTTAGAATATTACATAAACATGGGTGATAAAGCAGAGGCAGGGTTGGAGAGGATTAACTCCCAGTTTGAAAGAAGTTCTACTGTGGTTAAAATGCTGTCAAACAATATCGCATGCTATAGAAAAATCTTTCATGAAAGAGAGTTAGTCATCTCAGCAAACATCATTATCTTTTTGTTGTTTTTTGTTTTTGCTTTTGTTTTTGTTTTTGTTTGAGACAGAGTCTTGCTCTGTCGCCCAGGCTGGAGTGCAGTGGCGCCATTTTGGCTCACTGCAAGCTCCGCCTCCTGGGTTCATGTCATTCTCCTCCCTCAGCCTCCCAAGTAACTGGGAGTACAGGCGCCCACCACCACACCTGGCTATTTTTTTGTATTTTTAGTAGAGATGGGGTTTCACTGTGTTAGCCAGGATGGTCTCAATCTCCTGACCTCATTATCCACCCGCCTCAGCCTCCCAAAGTGCTGGGATTACAGGCATGAGCCACTGCACCCAGCCCATTGTTGTCTTATTTTAAGAAAATGCCACCACCACCTCAGTCTTAAGCAACCACCACCCTGACCAGTCAGCAGCCATCAACATTGAGGCAAGATCCTTTATGAGTAAAAAGATTACAAAACACTGAAGGCTCAGATGGTCATGAGCATCTTTTAGCAATAAAGTGTTTTCTTATTGTATGTACTCTTTGAGACATGTTATTGCACACTTAGTAGACTATAGTATAGTGTAAACATAACTTTTATATACACTGGGAAACCAAAAAATGTGTGTGACTTGCCTTATTGTGATACTTACTTTATTGCAGTGGTCTGGAACCAAACACACAGTATCTCTAAGGTATGCCTGTACTAAGAAATGAGATAGTTGGTTGACAAGGTGGCTTAGACCTGTAATCCTAGCACTTTGGGAGGCCAAGGCTGGAGGATCACTTGAGCCCAGGAGTTCAAGACCAGACTGGGCAGCATAGTGAGACCTCATCTCTAAGAAAAAAATACTACTTGAGAGGCTGAGGTGGAAGGATCACTTGAGCCTGGGAGTTCAGTGCTGCAGCGAGCCTTGATCATACCACTGCACTCCAGCCTAAGCAACAGAGCAAGACCCTGTCTCAAAAAAAAAAAAAAAAGAGAAAGAGATTGTCTAAAATTGCAGCTATTTGGAAACATTTACTAGTGACAGTACAGTAAGATAATCATGCCTGTCATGAGAGTACTGTTCCTTCTGAGGGTATTGATTACCAAATCTCAACCAGGGGCCTCCGCAGGAGGGTGAGGGATGCTGGAATCGACAGACATTTACCTTTGTCGACATCGACTCAAATAGTATGTCCAACACAAATATATTCTACTTTTGGAAAGCATGTAGATGTGATTTTTTAATTAACTAAAGTACTTTATTCACATTTCCTTAGTGTTTACCTAGTGTTACCTAATTCTGCTCCAGGATCCCATTCAGGACACCACATTATACTCAGTTGCCATGTCTCCTCAGACTCCTCTTGGATGTCACAACTTTTGAGGCTTCTTTATGACTTTAACAGTTTTGAGGAGTGTTTGGTATTTTGTAGAATCTCCTTAACTGTGCTGGGTGCAGTGGCTTACGCCTGCAATCCCAGCACTTTGGGAGGCCAAGGCAGACGGATTACTTGAGGCCCAGAGTTCAGCCTGGCCAACATGGTGAAATCCCTTCTCTACTAAAAATACAAAAAATTAGCCAATCGTGGTGGTGCACACCTGTAGTCCCAGTTACTCAGGAGGCTGAGGTGCGAGAATTGCTTAAACCCAGGAGGCAGAGGTTGCCATGAGCCAAGATGGTGCCACTGCACTCCAGCCTGGGCGACAGAGCAAGACTTTTTCTCAAAAAAGAAAGAAACCTCCTTAACTGGACTTTGTCTGATGTATTACATATGATGAGATTGGAGTTATGTGAGTTATGTGTTCTTAGGAGGAAGACCACAGGATAAAGTACAGTTTTCATCATGTCATATCCAGTGTACACACTGTCAACACGAGTTCTTGCTGTTGATGCTTTCCTTGATCACCTGGCTGAGGTAGTACTTGTCAGGTTCCTGCACTATGAAGTTACTGTACTTTTTCCTCCTTTCCATCCTGAAGTCTTTGGAAGGAAGCCATCATACACAATGTACATCTGAGGAACAGAGAGCTCTGATCCCCTTCTATGATGGTGGAGCCGTTATTTGGAATTCCTCTGCATGTGAGATTTGTCTCTTCTCTCCTTTTTTTGTTCAATTATTTATATCACTATGGACTTGTGCATATTTATTTTACACTTTGAGTTGTAATCCAATACTATTTTATTTTTTCGCTCAGATTGTTCCAGTTTTTTTCCCTTGGAGTTATTTCAGTTGATGTCTATATCCCTTTGTTATACTCCCATAATTTTGAGTGTTCTGTTTTGTTTTGTTTTGTTTTGAGTACTCCTTCATTTTCTTTTTTTTTTTTGTTTTTTTTTTATTTGAGTACTTCTTTACTCTCTGGCACTATAAGATGTTCTAGGCTCATCTTGTATATTGTCTGTGCTCATCCTGGAATCAGCCATTTTTCCAAGGAGACCTGGCTCCCTTTTTTCAAGAATGGTATTGGACACCAAGAGGTACAAGAAGATGAAGGAAATACAAGTGCTATTTATTTATTTATTCATTTATTTAAAAAAGAGACGGGGTCTCACTATTGCCCAGGCTGGTCTCAAACTCCTGAACTCAAGAGATTCTCTTCCCTCAGCCTCCCAAAGTGCTGGAATTACAGGCGTGAGCCAGCATACCCAGCCCAAATGCATTTTAAACCATAGAGTTGATACTAGCATTGGTAGTCATGGCCAAATAGAGGCTTTAGAAGTATGAATGCTCTGTTGTGGAATGTTTGATATGTAACTCTTGCTACTGGGAGAGCTTCTATAGCCCCAGGACAAGGTCCTTTTCTCAAAACTGTTCTATACATAGACTTTAGTTGTTTACTAATTTGCTATTTCTTTCCTGTTGCTCATTTTTCAATATCACTGGTATCCTATCTCCACAGACAATACTTTTATCATTTACTGCCTTCATGAAGTATTTCTGGATGAGATAGTGTGAGGACTTCTGTCATTCTCAGTAACTCCCTGTGCCATTCCAGATCCCTGATGGGCCTCACTCTTCCTTTATCTCCTCTCCAGGCTTCTTAACTACATGCCAGCATTATCACATAATCTAAATCATTTCAGGATATCATCTGCATGAACGATTCCTGTTCAAAATAAGGCTCTCTGAATGATTTACCATTCTTTTTATGAGTCTCTGGTGCCTAGATACCATGGTTTCTATGATCAGTGATGATGGTATTGAAATAATGTGCATTCTCAAATACTTCTTAAAATATTGTTTGGCTAGATAGGAACTAGGTATTTTAACTACCAATTGTCAAATAGTAAAAGCTTTCTTTTAGCCTCAGAATTTCTGTTTTTATAAAAGTTTGGTATGCTAGCTAAGGAATGTTCTAGTTATAGCTGTCTTTGGTAAAATGACACTGACAGTACATGGGAGGGAAGGTGGAATCATCCATGTGTACTCCTTTGTTGTATGTGTGACTCCCATGGAGAAGTTCTGTAGTTCTTCACACATTATAAAAAATGTTTTGTTGCATAAGTCGTAACAATGAATATATATTAAAATACCTCAGTGCAGCACATTAATTAAGTCTGCTCTCTAGGGATTTCTCGACTAGGTAAGTGAAATGGTTCACTCCTTATTTCACTTGTCTCTCAGAGAGATCCATTATTTCTTGATAAAAATGGACACCAAATTGTTGGATTTGTTCATGATTTTGTTTTTGACTTTTACGTTGTAGTTGTTGATTTATCTAGGGAAGAGTGTCTGGCCTTCCTTTACCCTATAACTTCACTTCCACATATCAAATGTTGATGTGAAATTGTCATATTTGACTACATATTGAATGTGTCAGGCTCAGTGACAAATCTTTACTATCTAACTTAAACAGGAGATTTATTGGCCAGGTGAGGTGGTTCACGCCCGTTATCCCAGCACTTTGGGAGGCTGAGACGGGTGGGTCACTTGAAGTCAGGAGTTCAAGACCAGCCAGGCCAACTTGGTGAAACCCCTCTCTACTAAAAATACAAAAATTAGCTGGGCTTACTGTTGCACACCTGTAGTCCCAGCTACTCGGGAGGCTGAGGCAGGAGAATCACTTGAACCCGGGAGGCAGAGGTTGCAGTGAACCAAGATCGCACCATTGCACTCCAGCCTGGGTGACCAAAAAAAAAAAGAGAGAGAGATTTATTAATGGATTTTAAGTGACTTTTAAGCAACACTGCTGTGGAAGTTGCTGCCTCTTCTATTAGTACAACCAGAAATATGGCAAGTCAGCTCACCTGCATCCTCAGAGCCACAGCCGACAGAAGGGAACTGCATGACCCCCGAAGCTGTTGCCTTCCAGCTTTCGAACCACTTAGTGTGGGCTGCAAGCTGAATCAACACACTAGATGTCCCCATTCCTGCCATTTAATGCTGCAGAGCTCTTGGCCAACACCCTGAGATCTTTTGTTAATGTTATGCCTGCTGGCAGAAGTAGCACAGTTAGGCCCTCTGCTCTGATTGACAGGTCCCAAGTCACAGGGGAACCTGAGATGGGTAGACTATGCTGTCTGGCCTCTGGAGTTAGGAAGGCCCATAGAAGACGATTGGACTCCTTCGTATCCACCAAAAGAGTTAGAAAGAACTCTTAGGAAGAGAGAAGTAAAAACATATGAACAAAGCAGAGAATAACACCAAAGTCCCACAGTCCTAAAATTTCATTTTAGAATGCCATTAGCTGTAGAATGTAGCATATAAAAAGATAGAGAGTGGTGTGAGGAAAAAATGTTTTGTCCTTTAACTTAATGTTCTGCCTTTTTAAAAGAATTCAAAGTCCAAATATTTTTATATGTATTACTTGGGAATAAGTATTAAAAGTGTAAAATGTTATGCTCTGCACTACAACCATTGAACTATGATTTTTTGTTTGTTTTTTGTTGTTGTTTTTGAGACAGAGCCTCGCTCTTTTCCCCAGGCTGGAGTACAGTGGCGTAATCTTGGCTCTCTGCAACCTCCACCTCCAGGGTTCAAGCAGTTCTCCTGCCTCAGCCTCCCAAGTAGCTGGAACTACAGGTACACCCTGCCACACCCAGCTTTTTTTTTTTTTTTTTTTTGTATTTTAGTAGAGACAGAGTTTCACTGTGTTGCCTAGGCTGGTCTCGAACTCCTCAGCTCAGGCAGTCTGCCCACCTCAGCCTCCCAAAGCGCTAGGATTACAGGCGTGAGCCACCAAACCCGGCCGAGCTGTGATTTTTAAAAGGAAATTTTTAATTAGATGCTGAAAAAGGGTATGTATATTTGAGGTACACTTTAAAATGTTTTTAAATAAGCAAATCTTAATGCAAATAGATATTGCAAACACTAAGAAAGTAAATAAATAAGATTAGTTAATTTTTAAGTTCATTTTATTTAGAGACAAGATCTCACTGTCACACAGACTGGAGTGCAGTGACATAATCATAGCTTACGGCACCCTCCAGCCCCTGTCCTCAAGCCATACTCTAGCCTTGGCCTCCCAAAGCACTGGTGATACAGGTGTGAGCCACTGTGCCCAGCCAGACTAATCAATTTTGACTTTTCTCTGTACTCCTTTCTGTATCCAAGCATGAACTTGTGTTATTTTTGAATATTTTGTATTTCTGTGATACAAGATTTGTTATTCATTCCTGCTCTATATCTCAAGCAAGATTCAATTTGATGCATTTACTTGAGTGCCTACTGTAGATGAGACGTTTTAAAACAGTATGGCCATTACAAATTATGTTTAATGATAGTGGGTAGTAAGTACTTACAGTAATAATGCTAAGCTTTAACAGTTCTTGAAACTTAAGTAAAAGGTGGTGGTACTAACACAAGCATGAAGGAATGCCACATGTGACTGGAGTGCTGCTGGGCTCCCCTGCAGCCTCCAGGGAGGAGGATGAACACTCAAGGGATAGACCAACTGAAGCAGGGAAACTTGGCCACATACTGCCTGACACAGAAGCCCAGCTGACTGCTGCATCTTACCCAGCCCACCATGCATAAGAACTGGTTGAGACAACATTGAATTCCCTAAACTTCTGGGTGCTCAGTGGTGAACTGAGCAGAGGGAAGAAAGCCAGCACTCTGGGAAGGTACGCTTCACCTGCTTACATCCTGATAGAGACTAACAGTGGCAACAGAGCTGTGCAGAGCCTCAGGCCCTGGCATGGTATTCCAGCCAGAGTGGGCTCTGCAATGTGTGGGAGCAGCCCTGGCATTCAAGGATTTGCATTGAAGGCCTTGGTTGAGGATGCTGTGAAGGTGGACACTGTGTATACGGAGCAGGGACTTTGTGGGTCAATAATTCGACATGTGGCCGGGCGCAGTGGCTTACACGTGTAATCCCAGCACTTTGGGAGGCCAAGGCAGGCGGATCACGAAGTCAGGAGATCGAGACCATCCTGGCTAACATAGTAAAAGTAAACTAAAAACACAAAAAATTAGCTGGGCCTGGTGGTGGGCGCCTGTAGTCCCAGCTACTCAGGAGGCTGAGGCAAGAGAATGGCGTGAACCCGGGAGGCAGAGGTTGCAGTGAGCCAAGATCACGCCACTGCACTCCAGCCTGGGTGACAGAGCAAGACTCCGTCTCAAAAAAAAAAAAAAGAATTCGACATGTGCTTGCTTTGTGAGGCCAGTGAGTGAACCCGCACTCTGAGGCCCAGGATTTATAGGTCAGGACAGCCCCGCTGACTTCTTCGGCACCTGTCATAAACTCTTTTAAAGTGTTAATGTTTTTTGTATTCAAAAAAGCTCACCAATAAAAGAGGAAACTTTAGGGAAGGTTGAAAAGCAACTGTGGGCTGGCCACAGTGGCTTATCCCTTTAATCCCAGCACTTTGGGAGGCAGGAGGATTGTTTGAAGCCAGGAGTTTGAGACCAGCCTGGGCAACAAAGTGAGACCCCGTCTCTACTAAAAATTTAAAAATTAGCTGGGCATGATGGCACATGCTGTAGTCTTAGCTACTTGAGAGGCTGAGGCAAGAGGATCGTTTGAGGCCAGGAGCTCAAGGCCGCAGTGAGCCATGATGGCAACAGAGTGAGACCCTGTGTCTAAATAAATAAAGGGGGAAAAAAATGGGATTTGATAGAAGGCAGGAACATGTACAGATATTGCAATATTTTTCAAATTTGGGAAATTATAAAGATCTTAATCATACATATGGATTCTAGCATATGGACTCTTATGTATTGAATCAGGATTATTTTAATTGATTCTACTTTGTTCTACTGCATTGAAAATCATTGTTAGTATATTTAGTCTTCTCAGCTAACTTCTTATACCTAGATAACTGTCGAGGTTTATAAAGGCCTTAAAACATGAATAATACCTACACAACTGTGGGATGCTTTTTTTTTTTAACTGAATGTATTTTAAGTCAAATTCAGTCCAAATCTAAAGTCTGAATATTGTAATATTCAGATGATTAATAGGTATAATTATTTACCGTCTAGTCTGCATTCTGTAGTATTTGCCATACTTCTATAACTGCAACTTCTATTTTATTTCTTTTAATTTTTTATTTGTTTGTTTTGAGACAGTCTTGCTCTCTTACCCAGGCTGGAGTGCAGTGGTGCAATCACAGCTCACTGCAGCCTTAGTCTGCCACCTTAAGCAATCCTCCCACCTCAGCCTCCAGAGTAGCTGGGACTTAAGTCACATATCACCACACCTGGTTAGTGTTTTGTTGTTGTTTTCTAGAGATGGGGTTTCATCATCTTGCCCAGCCTGATCTCAAACTCCTAGGCTCAAGTGATCCTCCCACCTTGACCTCCCAAAGTGCTGGGATTACAGGCATGAGCCACTGTGCCTGACTGCACCTTCTGTTTTAGAGAAAGCTGCAACTCAATAGTTAGTGGAATATTTCCTATGTATATTATATACACAAAAAAGCATTTGCCATGAAAAACCTAAACTGTGTATTCAAAAGCTTTAATATGAACACTATTATTCAAAATGGAAAGACTTTCATTCCTGCCCTCATGAAATAGAAATTCAGCTATATTTGATCATGACTGTAGAATATTACTAGAGATTGGGTCTTTTTATGTTACATTTTGTTCAACTAGATACACCTTTTTGAGGTCATTCATATAGTTAGTGACATGTAAATGCTTTTTAACTACACACTGTTTAAACAGTGTCAACAGAGGCATAGGGTGTGGTGTTCACATTTCTGGAACCTATGGGCTGTACCCTCAGTCTGTCCTGGAACCTCTGCATTCCACCCTCGGTCTGTCCTGGCTGCTGTGAAGATGGAGTGCTGGTGGCTGGTCCTTAGCAGTCACTCCACCTCACACCCAAGCTTAGCCACATGGCCAAGCCAGTCCTGTGGTGTTTATCAAGGAAGAAGGGCCCTGGGGATTGCAGGCTCCACTGTTTGCCTCCCTAGGCATCCCCTTACTTACATACCTGGCAGGGAGGGTTAGGTAGGACAGCCAAGCACTGCATAAATCTGAATGGAAGCTGATGTCAGGTCTCTCTCCTTCTTAGCTGTGCCCCACTATCACACAAGGTGTTTCATGTGGCACATTCTGTGATGATGAGGTAACCGTGTTACCTTCATTTACTGAGTGCTTGCTAGGCATCACAAAATTATGGAGCACCTCTTCATGTTGGGTTTAGGAATATAGAGCAATGAACAAAACAGACAAGGGGCTAGCTCTCCAGAATAAAGTAAATAAGATCATTTTCAATTGGTTTGTAGCCAGGTAACCTTGGACAGATTACCTTATGCTTTGTTTTTCTCATTTGTAAAATGGAGGTTATGATGGTATCTCCTTATGTGATTGATATATTAATGAGATAATAGTCACAAAACACTTAGAACAGGTCCTGGTACATGGTAAATGCTAAGTGCTCAAAAAGCACTCCCGATTATTATGAGACATAACACTGTGTGCCATGATATGGAGTAACCTGGGTAGGAGCATCAAGGTCACCTTGGAATGAGCAGTGAGGGGAAGCTGAGGAGGGAGAGCTTCAAGGTGAAACCTAACAGATGAAGTGGAGTCAGCCATGAAAAGCTCCAGGAGACACACTTTCCACGCAAAGACACCAGCTATTGCAAAGAAAAGGATGGACTTGGTGTGTTCTAGGAGCAGAGGAGAGGCCAGTGTACCTGGGATGTAGAGAACCCAGGGGCTGAGACAGATGCTTAGCACAGAGAAGAGCCAGGTGCCAGAAGTTCAGACTTCGTTCCAAGGACAGTGAGAAGCCTTTAAGGTTTTCAGCATGAGATACATGTGATCCAATCTGTGCTTTGAAAAGATCACTTCAGCTGCTCCAGATCAAATGGAATGTGGAGGTACAAGAGTAGGAACAGGAAACAAGTTAGGCCATTTGAAAAATCCAACCAGGTCAGACTGACGACCTGGACCAGAGTGCTTATGGTGAAAAGCGAAAGGTTCAGGGTCTGTTTTAGAGATACGGTTTACAGTACCAGCTAAAAATTGGATGTGGGATGATAGGAAGTGGGGTCTCAAGGATGACTGTGAAGTTGTTGGACTGGTGGTGGTGTGGGGTGACTGGGGGAGGCCAGAGTTCTAGTGATGGCCTTGTTGACGTGGAGACCTGTAAGACTCCAAGCTGAAGAAGTCGAATTGGATATGCGCTTACCATGGAGGAGAGAGGTAAGCACGTGACGGCCAGGCACTGGACCCAGGAAGGAATTATCTTCTCTAGTCTTTATAGAAACACCATAAGATAAATAACATCTAGCTATGGGAAACAAATTAATGAAAGCCACTTTCTAAGGTTAATTTTAAGTTAAAGGATTTTTTTCACCTTAATGTAGTAGATAGACCAGTGGAATAGAGAGTCCCAAATATATACAGGAATTTAGTTAATAAATACATACATTTCAAATCAATAGGGAAAGATGAACCATTCAATAAATGGGTAAGGACAATAGGTTAGCCATCTGGAAAAAGAAATGAATTGGATTTATACTTTAATCTTACACCAAGATAGATTCCAAATGAATCAAAGATTTAAACATAAAAACT
Source organism: Trachypithecus francoisi (assembly GCF_009764315.1). Classification (NCBI taxonomy): domain Eukaryota; kingdom Metazoa; phylum Chordata; class Mammalia; order Primates; family Cercopithecidae; genus Trachypithecus; species Trachypithecus francoisi. The sequence continues at coordinate 2,465,574 of NW_022681472.1, forward strand.
GAAATTGTAAAAGTTCTAGAAGAAATAGTGGGAGAAGTATCTTGAGGTGGAAGTTTTTTCTGTGATTCAACATCCCTGGATCCAAAAGAAAATATTAATTAAACCCACATGACAAAATTAAAAGTTAAGTGGCAAATTGAGAATATGTATGTATAATTTGTATTACAAAGAGCCACTCTTTCTAGTACATGAGATACTCATAGAAATTAGTAGGGAAGACTGACAACTCGGTATAAAAATGGGCAAAGGTTATGAATACACAGTTCATAAAAGGAAAATATGCTCTATGTCTCATGATTTTAAAAAAATGAATTAAAATAACACTATTATTTTTCTCCTACCAATTTTGCAGAAATCTAAAATTTTAGTAACTTTCGTTTGGTGAGGCTGAGGGGCAATAAACACTCTTCGTTTGGTGGAGGGAGAGTACATTGTCACCACTCCAGAGAGAGCACCTTGGCATGTGTATATACAGATGTGTGTGTGTGAATTTTAAACAGGTCAGCTCTTTGACCCAGCACTTCTTCTTCTTGGAATTTATCCAACAGATATACTTGTGTATATATGAAATACAAGCTTATTCCTTGCCCCATTCTTTGTGATAGCAAGTGAAAATGGCCTAAAGGTCAGCATTAGGAAATTAAAAATTATGGCACATGCTTGTAGTGGAATACCATGCAGCTCTCTATGTGACTACAAGAAGAAAGAGGAAACACTCAGTGAACTGTCACAGAAAAATCTGTGACATTGGTTACATTGAAGGAATGGTGGGATGCTTGAAATGGGCTATATTCCTGGAATATATAGAGAGAAACTTTAGACGCATATGTGAGAAACAAGTAACAGTGATTATCTGTGAGAGGTAGCTGGGAACTAGAAGATGAAGGATGGGAGCTGGAGGGAGGGAAACTTGTCACCATATACCTTTAAATTTTGAGTCATATATATTATTCAGAAAAAAGAAAGGACTTTATATATAGTTATTTATCTTGAAATTTTTAGACATTATATATATTTTGGAAAGCAGTATACATAGCAATAGTGTTATACTCTTTGACCCAGTACTCCCTAGAAATTTAATTCATGAAAACTAAACAAAAAGTACACATAACAAAAGCAACACTGTTCCTCTTCATGGTAGCAATACCTATAATAATGGGGAAAATATAAGCAACCTAAATGTCAGTGTAGGGGAATTATTTAATTGAATATGACATACAGCATGATATAATGTGAAGCCACTGTGTAATATAATTAAGAAGACCATGCTGAAACATTTATCCATTCAACAAATATTTATTGTATGCATACTGTGTTTCAAACATTGTTCTAGGTGTTAGGGATACAGCAAGAAATAAGAGCCAAAATAAATAAATAAATCCATACACCATTGGAACTGCCATTATTTGGGGGAAGACTGGCCACAGACCAATAGATATAATGTAAGAAAGTAAGACCAGGCGCAGTGACTCACGCCTGTAATCCCAGCACTTTGGGAGGCTGAGGTGGGTGGAATCCCTGAGATCAGGAGTTCGAGACCAGCCTGGCCAACATGATGAAACCCCATCTCTACTAAAAATACAAAAATTAGCCAGGCGTGTTGGCATGCACCTATAATCTCAGCTACTCAGGAGGCTGAGGCAGGAGAATCGCTTGAACTCAGGCGGCGGAGGTTTCAGTAAGCTGAGATTGCACCACTGCACTCCAGTCTGGGTGACAGAGTAAGACTCTGTCTCAAAAAAAAAAGAAAGAAAGAAATGATGGTTACAACTTCAAATAAAAATAAGGGACAGTGAAGGTGGAGGTCTGCTATTTTTACATAAGACTCAAGGAAAGCCTCACTGAGAAGGTAATACTTGAATGGAGATGGGTAAGTCATGTAAATGTGTAGGGAGAGCATCTCAGCAGGGAGATCTGGTACTTGAGGATGCAAGAAGGGATCTGTTTGGCATGTTTGTGGAATGACAAGGAGGCCAGTGTTTCTGTGCATCACATACATGAAGGTCAGAGAGGTAGAAAGGGTAGGGTTGAGACTCTGATCATGAGGAGGTCTAAAAAGCCGTGACAATAAGGCCTTTGGGTTTTTTTCCACGTGTGATACAAAGCCATTAGAAATTCTGGAACCCCTGCAGAAGTGATTCTAAATGACTATGTGAGTAGCAAGAGAGTCTGAGTCCTCCATTAGGGCAAGCTGGTGGATAAAGACATGGTGTAGAACTGGAGATATCCAAGAGGTAGAAAGGTAATTCAACTTCGCACTCTGAATGATTGGATGTGGGAGGTGGAGAAAAGGGAGGGATCCAGAAGGATTCTAAGGTTTGGGCAACAAGATGAATGGCGGTACCATTAATGAGACAGAAAATTCAGGAGGGAGAACAGAGTTGGAGAAAGCTGAGAAGATGATGTGTTTTGTTTTAAACATGTTGAGTTTGTTGAGGGACCTGTGAGTCACAAATATCAAAAGGGAGAAAAGTAAAATGAACCCTGTCATGTTTGATCAGAATTAGGGTAGTACAAACTCATGATTTTCAAGATGGATGGATGAATGAATAGAAGTCAGTGTGTGTGAGAGGGTGTATATGTGCACACACTTCCCAGCTATACTAAGAGGCCCTGGGACAATGATACGTCAGTAGCAATGAGCACACCTAGTGCCAGATAGTAGCTTTTAAATACCTGAAGGGAATTGGCAGAGTGGCTGATTCCAAGTTTGGATGAGAGAAAATACAAGATGAGCCTTGAAATCTTGTTATGTTAGAAAGTAAGACTGTTCTCAAAGAATGATGGGGACATCAAAAAGAAAAAGGACACCAAAGCTAGCTTGAAAGAGTCCCCAACTAGCCAAATCTGGGGCAATTCATGCATCAAAATAAGAGATAGTTATGGATTATAAACCATTCAGTAAGACTCCATGAGTCACACTGATATAAAAACAAATGAAAAATAAAAATGAAAAAGAATTTAAGAAAATGAATGAATTGGAAATTTGATAAGGAATAGGATATTAGACAGTTTCACAGTATCTCCCACATAATGTTTTTTAACTTCAAAAGGAAAAAGAGTAACTTATAGTTGAGAAGCCTGACAGACATCACCTTACGTTTTCAAAAGTGAACATCATCAGTATTGGGACAAATTAAAATAATGTAATTATTTTAATACACAGAATGTAATTAGAACCCGGCCCGGGATGCACACCTATAGTGTGCCACTCAGGGCGCTGAGGTGAGAGGATCACTGGAGTCCAGGAGTTTGAGGTTGTAGTGCACAATGATCATTCCTGTGAATAACCACTGTAATCTAGCCTAGGCAGCACAGAAAGAGCCCGTCTTAAGAAAAAGTGGAAAGAATGCAAAAAAAAAGAAACAAACAAAAAATAGTACACAGCATCACTTCTGTGTTATTTTTACCAATGATACATCAACTGAATCTCAGAAGAAATCAGACAAACCCAAAATGAGGATTCATACCCTGCAGAATACCTGAACTGTTTCCTTACAAAATGTCAGGGTTATGAAAGTCAAGGAAAGACTGAGGAACCATTCCAGACTGCAGAGTATTAAGAGACATGACAACTAAATGCAGCCCGATTCTGAACTATCTCCTTTTGCTCTAGGATGTTACCAGGGCAATGGGTGAAACATGAGTGAGTAGGAAGATTAGATGGAGGGAAGATTAGGATTCATGTCCTCCTTTTATGCCTGTAGAGCAGTTATATGGGAAAAAGTCCTTATTTGTAGGAAAAACACATAAAAGTATTTGGGAATGAAGGGGTATCATGTCAGGAAGTTACCCTCAAATAATTCAGGGGAAAAAATACACGATTTTTACTGTATTTAGAACTTTTTAGTAAATTTGAGATTAAAAACTTTTTAAAGGGATGGTTTAATATATACAAGTCAATAAATATGGTACATCACATTGACAAAATATAAAAACAAAAATCATATGATCATTTTTATAGATGCAGAAAAAGCATTCAATAAAATCCAGCATCCCTTTATGATAGAAACCCTCCACAAACCTGGCATAGAAGGGACATACCTCACTGTAATAAAAACCATATATGACGAACCCACAGCCAACATCATACTGAATGGGGAAAAGCTGAAAGCATTCCCCTTGATAACTGTAACAAGACAAGGGTGCCCACTGTCACCCTTCTATTCAACGTAGTACTGGGAGTGCTAACCAGAACAATCACGCTGCAGAAAGAATTAAAGGGCACCCAGATAAGAAAAGAGGAAGTCAAACTGTTATTGTTTCCACTCATATGATTGTATACCTAGAAAACCCTAAAGACTCCTCCAAAAGACATCTAGACTTGATAAACAAATTCAGCAGAGTCTGAGAGTTCAAAATCAATGTACACAAATCAGTAGCACTGCTATACACCAACAGTGACCAAGCTGGGAATCAAATCAAGAACCCAGTCTTTCTTACAATAGCTGCAAAAAATAAAATACCTAGGAATATACTTAACCAAGGAGGTGAAAGATAAAGAGAACCGCAAAACACTGCTGAAAATGATCATAGATGATAGAAACAAATGTAAACACGACTCATCTCATGGAAGAATCACTATCATGAAAATGATCATGCTGCCCAAAGCAACCTACAGATTTAATGTAAATCATATCAAAATACCAACATCATTTTTCACAGAATTAGAAAAACCGGTCCTAAAATTCATAGGCACCAAAAAAGAGCCTGAATAGCCAAAGCAATAGTAAGCAAAAAGAATAAACCTGGAGGTGTCATGTTACCTGACTTCAAATTATACTATAAGGCTATAGTTACCTTATATCAGCATGGTGCTGATGCAAAAGTAGATACAAAGACCACTGGAAAAGAATAAAGAGTCCAAGAAATAAGGCCAAATACTTACAGCCAATGGATCTTCAACAAACATAACATAAAACATAAAAACATAAATTAGGGGAGGGACACCCTATTTAATCAATGGTGATGGGAAAACTGAAAAGCCACATGGAGAAGAATGAAACTGGATCCTCATCTCTCACCTTACACAAAATCAACTCAAGATGGATCAAATACTTAAATCTAAGACCTGAAACCATAAAAATTCTAGAAGATAACCCAGGAAAAACTCTTCTGGACATCCCTTAAGCAAAAAATTCATGACTAAGAACCCAAAAGCAATTACAACAAAGACAAAAAAATAAATAAATGGGACCTAATTAAACTACGAAGCTTCTGCACAGCAACAGAAATAATCATCAGAGTAAACAGACAAGTCACTGAATGAGAGAAAATATTTGTAAACTATGCATCTGACAAAGGACTGATATCTAGAATCTACAAAGAACTCAAGCAAATCAGCAAGGAAAAAAGAGACAAGTAATCCCATCAAAAAGTAGGCAAATGATATGAAGAGACATTTCTTAAAAGACGATTTACAAATGGCCAAAAACATGAAAAAAAAATGCTCAACATCACTAATTATCAGGGAAATACAAATTAAAATCGCAGTGAGATAGCACCTTACCCCCTCAAGAATGGACATTATTTTGAAAGTCAAAAAACAATAGATACTGGAACAGATGTGGTGAAAGGGGAATGCTTATGCACTACTGGTGGGAATGTAAGTTAGTACAGGTCTATGGAAAACACTATAGAGATTCCTTAAAGAGCTAAAAGTAGATCTACCATTTGATTCAACATTCCCACTGCTGGGTATCTACCCAAAGGAAAGTAAATCATTATATTAAAAAAGACACCTATACACATATTATTTATTGCAGCACAATTCACAGTTACAAAGATAGGGAACCAACCTAAGTGACCATCCATCACACAATGAGTAGATTTAAAAAATCACTATACACACCATGGAATACTTCTCAGCCATAAAAAAAGAACAAAACAATGGCTTTTGCAGCAACTTGGATGGAGCTGGAGGCCATTATTCTAAATGAAGTAACCCAGGAATGGAAAACCAAATACTGTATGTTCTCACTTAGAAATGGGAGCTAAGCTGCCAGCACACAGAGGCATACAAAGTGATACAATGGACTGCAGAGACTCAGATGGGGGAGAGTGGGAGAGGGTGAAGAATAAAAAAACTACCTATTGGGTACACTGTACACTACTCAGGTGATGGTTGCACTAAAATCTCAAAATCTCAGACTTCAACACTATACAATTAATCTGTGTAACCAAAAATTTCTTGTACCTACAAAAGCTATTGAAATTTTTTTAAAAAAATAAGTCAGAAATTAAATAAATAAAAACTTTTTTAAATGATCATAAAAGTGAGTAGGAGGCAATCAAATGGAAATGTGAGGCCCACACTTTCTCAAAAGGTTGGCAGGAAAGAGAGGGTGACATACACTCCCAGCAGAGACTGCACTGAGCATTTGGAGCCAGTGTGTAGAGGGAAGAGATACGCCTAGGTTAAGTGGTGAGCACTGCAAAGCAAAATCCTAGAGGCTGTATTTTGCTGGGCACCCAGGTCCAGTGGAAAGAGCAGGCTGGGCAGGCAGCAGGAGGATGTCGGCTGGGCACGGCAGGCAGTTCCAAGGTGGGCTGGCTGGAAACAAAAGTAATTTCTACCTAGGAACCTTCCTTCTCTCTGAGAAATAGGGTTGTCTTCTGAAAGTGGCTGTTGTCTGCTGTCTTAAGTGCAGTAAACTGAATATGGTTAGTCTTCAAATTTGAAATTATTTCATTGAAAAATGTATCAAAACAATTTAATATTTCTCAGTGATACTGTTCCTAAAACAGGTTTTCTTAGGATTGCAGAATTTACAAAATTACCATTGATATTTGAAAAAGAAGGCCGGGCGCGGTGGCTCAAGCCTGTAATCCCAGCACTGTGGGAGGCCGAGATGGGCGAATCACGAGGTCAGGAGATCGAGACCATCCTGGCGAACACGGTGAAACCCCGTCTCTACTAAAAAATACAAAAAACTAGCCGGGCGAGGTGGCGGGCGCCTTGTAGTCCCAGCTACTCGGGAGGCTGAGGCAGGAGAATGGCGGAGAAGCTCGGGAGGCGGAGCTTGCAGTGGGCTGAGATCCGGCCACTGCACTCCAGCCAGGGCGACAGAGCAAGACTCCGTCTCAAAAAAAAAAAAAAAAAAAAAGAAAAAGAAGAAAGCCTTGTATGTGTATGCATTTGCCAAGGCAGCTTGTTTTTTTATTTGGTAGGATCAGAGCAGGTAGAACATGTATGCATACTTCACAAAAACAGGTGATTTATAAGCCATTGCATTAGACAGGACTGGTTTCCAAGCCAGTCAGTCAGCTTAGAATGTGAAACGCTGATTCAGAAGCGAATCACCTAAGGATGATTCAACACTGTGTTTCCTGTTGTGCCAGTAGTCCCACTAGAGTAGTGGTTTACCCCCACCTCACCCAGTTCATTAGACTCTGGTCCAGTCCCACACTGGAACTGTAGAGCCTGAAGACTATATGAGCAACTGTCTTCTCATTCTCCTTAGACTGTTCATGACTGATGCCACTCACCAGGCACAGGAGGGATGCTAATCCATTCCATGGAGTGGAGCCTCAGGGTTTACAGGCTTTATTCCCTCCAAGAACTCTGCCTCTGAAAGCCTGTGTGACTCTTGTGTGGGCCAACATGCCCTTTGGTGGCCTAAGGGAAGCTGTAGGACACTAAATTGCTCATGGCACCACCAAAACCTGTATCTCCAGGCCCGTGTCTTGTTCTTTACTCTATACCCAGTTAGAAACCCTTGGCCCCTCAGGTTTCAGTGATGAATAGGCATGGGAAAGTGGGAATACCAAATGGCTGCTCATTTGGTAGTCAGTTGGGGAATGCGTGAGAGAAAATAAGACCACAGTGTGCCCAGGGATGCTGAGCTGATGGCACATTTTGAGCAATAAACTTTCTTAGTGTAGATCCCTCCTTCCTTGCTCTCTCTTTTCCTTCATTGTTCTTGTCCTAATTTACAACTTCACTAAATTCTTCCTTTCCCACTTGTATACTTTGTAGCAATATATCTTTTGGTTTGTGAACTACCTCATATTGTCCCCAAGGGCAGGAATTATGTCTTATGTCCCTTTTCCCCATGAAGGGTGAATAAATGCCTGTTGATTAACTCAACTTGGTGTAACAAGCATATATTATCTATAATGCATAAGTCTCTGAGCTAAGGACTCTGACGGGTACATAGGGAATAAGAAATATGATTCCTGCCTTCAAGAAACTCCCAGGAGAGAGAAAAGATCTCCTCAAGTTATTATAATACATAGTAAATGTGATGACAACTAAAAGACAAAAAAAAAAAAAAACGAAAAGACTTTTTAACGCAAAGAAAAAAAGGAAAAAGAATTGTTTACACCATGAGAATAAGAGAAGTCTTCATACAAGACATGGAGTTTCAGTTTGAGTTGAAAAATGATACCTAAATGAGTGGGAGTAGCAAGGACTATCAGATTCCATGAGGGGAACAGGCGGGAGCCAAGACAGATAGGGGCGTGGTAGCATCTTGATCTTGGACCCCACCACGTGTGTACCAAGAGGCATGCAGGAGCCATTGGGATACTCCCAGAGTTCTCTGGCCAGGTGAGTGACATGATTAACTGTATTCAATAAGAAGGAGCACTGTAGTAGCAACCTGCAGGAGAGGTTAGAAGAAAGGAAAGAACAGGGGTTAAGAGACAGGTTGGGAATCACCTGCCTAATCCATGTAGGTGGCAGGAAGGACAAGACCATGACAATGGGGATAAGGAGGAGAATATTAAAAAGGTGATGCGGAGGGAAAATGGACAGGTTACAGCAACTGGATGTGAAAGGAAATAGAATACTCACAGGTTTTGAGACTCGGTGACTGGGAGAACGGTGGGGCATTCTTCAAGAGGGATCTCTGCATAATGACGGTCAAGTAACAGATCTATAGAAGGAGAGATACTGGCCAGTTACATTAGCTGTGTATTCATTGGCCTAAATAAATGCAGCAGTGATTTTATTCTGTGTACCCTAGGAAATATAGATGCATTCGTGTAACTCTTTGTCAATGATAAAATTCTGGTTGATCTTCTTGAGAAGGTTTAGACTCTTTTCTTTCTTAATACCTACACCCATATAAGACATTATCTTTTAATACAACTGGCATGATGTATATGTTCTTAAAAAGGCATAATACCTTACATTTTTGGTCCATTGAGTTTTGACATGGGTGTCAGGCAATTCAATGGAGAAAGAAGAGTCATTCCAATCAGTGGTTTTGGAATGACTAGGTATCCACATATAAAATAATTAAGGTGGACCCCTGCTTCATGCCATGCACAAAAATTACTGCAAAATGGATCACAGACCTAATGTAAGAACTAAATTTCTCAGAAGATAATGTAGGACTATATCTTCCTAACCTTACATTATTAGGCAATGGTTTCTTGGATGTGACAACAGAATCATAAACAACAAAAGAAAAAATACATAAATGGGACTTCATCAAAATTGAAAACTTTAATGCCTCAAAAAACAAATTTGCAAATCACTAATCTGACAGGGGACTTGTATCTGGAATATGTAAAAAACACAACTCAACAATAAAAAGATACCCAAATAAAAGATGGTTGAAAATTTTGAATAGACATTTATTCAAAATATGCAAATGGACAGTAAGCACATGATGATCAACATCATTAGATACTAGGGAAATGCAGATAAAAACCACAATGAGATACCACTTCACAGTCACTAGGATGGCAATCAAAAGGACAATACCAAGTGTGGATGAATTCAGATGTGGAGAAGTTGGAATCTTTGCACACTACTGATGAGAATGCAAAATGTTGCAGCCATTTTGAGAAACAGTGAGGCAGTTCCCCAAAAAGTTAAACATGGAATTACCATATAACCCAGAATTTTCACTCCTAGGTATATACTCTTGAGAATTGAAAACATATGTCCATGTAACTTCTACATAATCACTCCATAGCAACATTACTCATAATGCAAAAATGTCAAAACAACTGCAATGTCTGTCAGCTGATAGAAGATAAATAAATGTGATACATCCACGTAATGGAATATCATTCAGCAACAAAAAGGAATGAAATACTGATCCATGCTATAACATGAGTGAACCTAGAAAAGATCATGCTAAGTGAAAAGAAGCTAGGCACAGAAGGCCACATATCATATGAGTCCATTTATGTGAAATAACTAGAACAGGCAAATCCATAGAGGCAGAAATCCAGTCAATTGTTGCCAGGGACTCAGGGGAGGGGAGAATAGGAGTAATTGATGGATGGAGGTTTCCTTTTGGGATGATAAAAATATCCTGGAATTAGATAGCACTGATGGTTGCAGAACATTGTGAATATACTTAATGCCACTGTGGTACACTTTAAAAGGATTAAAATAGTAAATTTTATTTTATGTGTATTTTGCTACAATATAAACAGGTCCATTCTATGGTATGTGAATTATACCTCAGTAAAGCTGTTATAAAAATAAAAGGCATAATAACTTGTTTTAATTACCAGGGAATTGTGCTGAGGAAAAAAAAAATCCAATCCCAAAAATTGTATACTGGATGATTCAATTTTTATAACATTTTTGAAATGGCAAAATTTTAAAGAGAGAACAGTTTAATGTTTTTCTGATGTTAGTCATGAGGGTTGGGAGATGGAAGGAGGTGAGTTATTAAAGGGCAGCCTGAGGGACCCTTATGGTAATGGAACTGTTCAGTATTTTGACTGTGGTCGAAGGTACAGGATCCTACACAGGTGATAAAACTGTCAAACTAAATATGTGACACACATCCAAGTAAAAGAGTGGCAGGTTTTATCAATGTCAGTATCCTAGTTGTGATATTGTATTATTGTTTACTAGTATATATAGTTTATACTCTTGGGGTAACTGGGTAAGGTGTACAGGGGTTCTCTCTGTGGTATTTCTTAGGACTGCATGCGATTCTACAATTAATAAAAATTTCACTTAATAAAAAGGCAGGCTGGAAGCAATGACTCTTGCCTCCAATCCGAGCACTTTGGGAAGCGAAGGCAGGAAGATCCCTTGAGCCCAGGAGTTCCAGACTAGCCTGAGCAGTACAGTGAGACCCCATCTCTACAAAAAATTTAAAACTTAGCTGGGCACGGTAGCAGAGGCCTTAGTCCAGCTATTTGGGAGAGTGCAGTGGAATGATCACTTGAGCTCAGGAGGTTGAGGCTACACTGAGCCATGATCATGCCACTGCACTCCAGCCTGAGCAACAGATTGAGGCCCTGTCTCAAAAAATAAAAAGGCAAAAGGTAAGTATCTTTGAAAACTTGTTCCATGGGTAAACGTCTATCAAATTACAAGACGTTTTGGCCGGGTGCAGTGGCTTACACCTGTAAACCCAAGCACTTTGGGAGGCCTAGGCGGGCGGATCACCTGTGGTTGGGAGTTCGAGACCAGCCTGACCAACATGGAGAAACCCCGTCTCTACTAAAAATGCAGAATCAGCTGGGCATAATGGGCATGCTTGTAGTCCCAGCTACTCAGGAGGCGGAGGCAGGAGAATCGCTTGAACCCAGGAGGCAGAGGTTGCAGTGAGCCGAGACCCGCCATTGCACTCCAGCCTGGGCAACAAGAGAGAAACTCCGTCTCAAAAAAAAAAAAAGTTTTATATTCACCAGCAGTAAACAAATCAAAGTCCAGACTGGCACCAGTTGTGTCAGCGGTTTTATTTGTGTCTTCCTTAAAGACCAAGCTTGCGCAGGGTTTTGTTGTTGTTAATCTCAGCAACACAATATTTTTCTAAAATAAAGATGGCGTGTGAGTATGGAAAAGGCCTTTCTCGGCCAGACTTGGTGGCTCATGCCAGTAATCCCAGCACTTTGGGAGGTCGAGGCCGATGGATCGCCTGAGGTCAGGAGTTCGAGACCAGCCTGGCCAACGTAGTGAAACCCCCGTCTCTACTAAAGATACAAAAAATTAGCTGGGCGTGGTGGCAGGCACCTGTAACCAGCTACTCAGGAGGCTGCGGCAGGAGAATCGCTTGGACCGGTGAGGTGGAGATTGCAGTGAGCCAAGATCGCGCCATTGCACTCCAGCCTGATCAACAAGAGCAAAACTCCATCTCAAAAAAAAAAAAAAGAAAGAAAGAAAAGACCCTTCTCAGCCGGTCGCAGTGGTTCACACCTGTAATTCCAGCATGTTGGGAGGCTGAGGCTGGTGGATCACTTGAGCCCAGGAGTTTGAGACCAGCCTGGGCAACATGGCCTAGCCCTGTCTCTACTAAAAACACAAAAATTAGCCGGGTGAGGTGGTGAAGTGCGCCTGTGGTCCCAGCTACTCTGGAGGCTGAGGTGGGAGGATCAGTTGAGCCCAGGAGGTGGAGGCTGCAGGGAGCCGAGATGACAGCATGGTACTCCAGCCTGAGAGACAGAAGGAGGGTGGCCCTGTCTCAAAAGAAAAAAAGGCTGAGGTTTTTTGTCCTCTTCTTTTGGTTAAGTCACTTTTAGGAAAGTAAGATTGTTACTCCTTTCGGTTCATTGATATTTAAAAGTTTACATGTCACACTTTTATTTCAGCAAAGAGAAAATATGATTTTTAAATGAATAGAAAACACATTTCTGTGCAGTAGAAGTCGTGCTAACATCTCATGTTAAAAAGATAAACAACAGGATTAACTGTTTACTTTGGGAGTGCAGAGGCTGGTTGTTTTTGAGAAGAAGAACACAATGTTCTGCTGTCTCTGGTTTCCCGGTCGTCCTCCCAAGCCTCTGCAGGAGTGGGCGAGGCCCCCGCCCCCAATGCGTCCCCTCCCCCACCCCGCCCCGCCCTCACCCTCGCCCCCGCCTTTTCTCAGTGGCTCCCTTGCGCTCAGGTTCCAGCCCTCTTCTCTTCTCCCCATGCTCCGTTTTTTTTCTCTCTCTGTTTTTATCACTTCATCCTCTGATTTCTTCTGTTTTTTCCTTGGGTTGAGGCTTCATAAGAGATTATAAAGTGGAGGGCAGGTCTTTGTTGATCTTTAGAGCCTGCTTAAGTTGACAGTGACCTAGAATGAAACAGCCGGGCCTGACTCCGATTCCGGGAATTCTTGGTGGACTGCTAAGAACTGCTCCCATAACTCACGTAAACATCCCACATAGCCACTTAATCTGCCCTCTCAGCACATGCGTGCGCAGGCACACACGTTTGCTGTGCTCTCGCTGTCCCTCCTTCGTGTAGCTATGAAACTGAGCCAGTGAATGAAAGAAAGGGAAAACACGTAGTTTTGGAAACGAGGAAGGAACATTTAAAACTTTTTAAAAAGAGAAATTAAATTGTACTCCCACAACTTCCACTACAAATCAAGAGTTTTATTTTTTTATTCCCTGTGATTTGTTCTGTTGCCTTTACAGATAAACAAGACATGTATTTTTACAGTTTTTGAAATATTCTTTAATTGGCATAATGGACATTAAGTTGGTAAGAAAAGGAAAAAAATTCTTAAAGACAAATATTAACTTCATAATGGACTTTTATACTTCCAACGTGAACAAGGAACCTCTTATCTGTCTTATGTTGCTGGGAATGCGCGGTGGAATGTGGTTTCATTTGGCACCAGTTTTAATCGGCTCTTCCAACATGATCCAGGCCTCACCCTCATGGCTCAGAAATGCACAGAATCCAAGTCCTGCAGAATGGCTGCTGATGCCTGAAACAGGCTGGTCTGCTGCTACCCTGTTTCCCTGGAACCACTTTCTGACTGCTGCCTTGTTTTCCCAGTGGAGAGGGTTGGAGTGTGGGTGGCTAAGGGCAGGGACCCGCTGTAGACATGGTATTCTAATGATTATGTATTGCTTTACCCACAATGGAACTTTACCTTGCAAAGCAAAACAGCAGTAGCTGAATAATGAGGTCACCACTGTAAGGCCACATCTATGTGAAATGGTATGCCCTGTGCCATTCTCAAGCACCTTCCTGTGAGCACCTTCCCATAAGATTAGGCCTTTTACAAAAACGCAGACACCTGCTTCAGGACTTAGGAGAGTTGGCATTTAATGAGAGGGAACCCTATTTTCTTGTCAGTTAACTACATCTGTAACAACGCGCATTTGTCTGGTAGGTGAAGGAAACTAAGATTTTGAGCGCAGAAGAGATGCAGGCACTTAACTGACTGTGAAACGAATTCACATAATCTGGATTGTGCAGGTACCCGATTGTGCAGGTACCCGATTGTGCAGGTACCCGAACTCCTAGTGCCCGTGTCCATTCATGTCGTGTGGTGTCTGCTCCCCTGCACCGCAGTCTTATAGTCATGAAAGTGGGGGTTATTTGGGTAAGTGTCTATGGGAGAAGCATTGATCTTAAACGTTAAATAAGTGGAATTCACTTGGCGGACTCTTATTCCAAGAAGTTTTGAATGGCTCTCTGGCTGATGGAATCAGTGCAGTTCTGAGACTCTCATTCTAAACACACATGTCCTACTCCTTCTCTGTGAGATATTTTATCATGGCTGTTCTAAGCACTTATCTAAGTTAATCACTCCTGTAGATAGCAGCATCCCGTCACACCAGGTATAAGGGACCCACCAACCATGCTCAGTGCTGCATGGGGCAGAGAAGTCGCCTGCAGCCCAGGCCTTAGCTCAAGATCGCTAGCAGCAGAGAGTGTGGTGTACTGGATGCATACCTTTGCCTTGGCAGTGGGTATTCTGTGGCAGGACAGCAAAGGAATGTACTCAACTGCTTCCCAAAGTGTGGAAGCTCCATTTTATGAACATTAATCACATAACTTTAAGATGTCAGATCTCTTGAGCCTGCTGTGGCCTGGCTAGCCACTGGTTCCCAGTATTTCAGAGCTTACTAAGGATGGTGCTGGTGTCTGCTGGTTGTCATGGAGAGCACCGCCACACACAGTGAGCATCTGCTCCTCAACTTGGGTGCTGGTGCCTGAGCTGCAGCTGCAGCCTTCTCTATAGATACATATCTATTTAACATTCCTTAAACAAAAATAACTGAAAGGACTTCTAGAGAGTATCCACTTATCTTATAAAAGGATTCTCAGCCCAGAGAGCTTCTGTGCCTTGTCGATAGTGGCAGAGCTGGGATCCCAATGTTCCTGCCCTCCTGTTTTGAGTCACATTCTCCATAGAGCAGTTTGCCCTTTCCAGTTCTGTGTTAATCAGCCCCGTTCTCACTTGCATCCTGCCTCAAGTCACTTGAGCAGCCTCTGGGTTCTTCCACAGCTCCCCATGAGGCCCATCCTATGCCTGATGCCGAGGCTGCTCTACACTCTTCACACCCATTCACCTCCTCCGAACCTCAGGCCAGCGCAGGCACTCTGTCCCGCATCCCTTACCCACAACTATGCTCTCCGGTCTCTACCTTGAAATGTTTCTTGAATGTGTTCTCACATGCTGACAGAAACCAAAGAGGCAAAGAGGGCTGGGACCAGGCATGGAGGGGAGGGCACCAGCATGGACTTCAAAGCCCATGTCTCATCCTGAGGCAGCCACTACCAGGGTTGCAAGTTTCTCAAGATAACTGGAAAGTTGAATTTTATGTAAAGTCTTCCAGTTCTTAATTTTAGTTACTAGTTTCTGAAAACTTTAACACTATATAAACAAAAGAAAACATGCTAGCCAATGAGCACTACTTTGCACCTTCACTCCTTCCTCTCAGGCATTTGTCATTGATTAGGGCGGTGGATTGATTAGACTCCCACTGGGTCTAAAGAAACTGTCTGAAAGTTCTCTCTTCAAGCGAACTTCTCACAAAACCCTTTCCCTCACCAATGCTGTTATTCCCTTCCTTCCAAGAGAAAATAATTTTTATCAAATTTTTAATTTTTTTCTAAATGTAAGTTTAATTTTAAAGTAAGAATAATGCAATAAATAGTCTTTCCTCTTATCCCTGCTTTCTCCTATTGCTATGGTCTGAATGTTTGCATCTCCCCCAAAATTCATATGTTGAAATCTTCACCCCCAAGATATTAGGGGGTGGGACCTTTGGGATTAACGTCCTTATAAAAGAGGCCCGAGAGAGTCATTAACCCTTCCACCATAGGAGGTTGCTTCGAAAAGACAGCCGTCTGTGAGGCAGCAGGCCCTCACCAGATGCCAAACCTGCTGGTGCTTTGATCTGGGACTTCCCAGCCTCCAGAACTGTGAGCAATACATTTCTATTGTTTATGACCCCCCTAGTCTGTGGTATTTTTGTTAGAGCAGCTCAAATGGACTAAGACACCTATCTGGTCTTTCTCTCTTATTATCTTCTAGCCTCCTTCCAGTGTCTCAGCCATGGAAAACCTCTTTCCCATCCTAGGATTTCATACATGCTATGCTCTCTATTTTCAGTGTTCTCTCGGCCTTTGCATGACTCGTTGCTTCTCTCTGTTTAGGCTCAGCTTAAAGATCACCTTCCTTTAAGAAGCCTTCACGGGCGGATCACGAGGTCAGGAGATCGAGACCATCCTGGCTAACATGGTGAAACCCCGTCTCTACTAAAAAAAATACAAAAAACTAGCCGGGCGAGGTGGCGGGCGCCTGTAGTCCCAGCTACTCGGGAGGCTGAGGCGGGAGAATGGCGTAAACCCGGGAGGCAGAGCTTGCAGTGAGCTGAGATCCGGCCACTGCACTCCAGCCTGGGCCACAGAGCGAGACTCCGTCTCAAAAAAAAAAAAAAAAAAAGAAGCCTTCCCTGACGACCCTGACTAGACCATCCTACCACCCCATGCTGTCTCTCCCAGCACTCTTTATTTCCTTTCTAGCACTCACACAATCTGTGGTTGCACATTTGTGTGTGATTGGTCTCTCTTGCCAAGGAGCACAGACGGCAAGGACAGTTTGCCCGCTATCCTGTACCTAACACCTCACAGAGGGCCTATCTAGGAGGCAGTCCTGTTATATTTAGCACATGAATGAATGGATCATTGATTTACTAGAAACCCTAAGAAGGCCAAGGCACTGTTTTGGAGCACAATGACAAACCCCCAAGTGCTTTTGTTATCAAGGATCTTGTGACACTTATTTCATGGCTGTGCAGTCCTTCATGCCTCACTGCGTGTGTTGTACTTCCATTATCTGGCTTGGCAATTTTGTACTTGGCTCATTTCTTGTGTTCAAACAAATCAAGATGTCTCAAGAAATAACAACTCAAGCTTAAGTCTACAAATTCAGAATGAATAGTTTCCAAATACTCTCAAGACTTATAAATAAGGGCAAAAGACCCATTTTGTTTTCTCACATGACACATGCTAATCATCTAGAGAATCTTTATTTCCAATGGGAATAAATCGAAGAAACAGAAGACCAACTTTCAAAATAGCAGAATGAGGACACAGTGAATTCTCTCTCCAACAAACATTTAGCTGGAGAAAATTATGAAAGACAAGCATTTAAAATCCCTAGAAATTGTCCTCAGGGTATACAGCAAGTGGAGAAACATTCCATGAATGGAATCAAAAATAACTACTAAATCTAAGTGAGAATGGCAAGTCTATGGCCTGTGAGCCACAACCCACTCCCCTACCATCCAAACTCATTTTATAGAAACTAATCTGGGGCTCTACTCCAGGGAGTCCAGTCAAGAAGATGGTCCCCTCTTCCCCCAGCCTCCAGTGTAGGGTACATTTCACCCTTCATGGCCAGCCTTCAGCATTTCTCATCACCCACCAAATGAGTCAGGCCAAGATTACGGACCTGATTGTCCCACTCCAGCTCACCCGTAGGTTGGAGGCTTCATGCTAGAGAGGCAAGCCCAGAAGACTAGTTGGGGGAGGTGAGAAGCAGGCAGTAGAAACTGCATTTGGGGAGGTCCAGATGTTTGATTTCGCCGATGAAGATTTCAAACCAGCCATTATAACTATGTTCAAAGAACTAAAGGAAACCATGTCTAAAGAATTAAAGGAACATATGTTAATGTTAACAATGTCGAATCAAATAGAGCATCTATAAAAAGATACAAACTATGAAAAGAACCAAATAGAAATTCTGGTGTTGAAAAAAGCAACAATCAAAGTGAAAAATTCACCATAGGGGCTCAATAATAGATTTGAGATGGCAGAGCAAAGAATTCGTGGACTTGAAATTAAGATAATGAGGCAGGTCATGGTAGCTCATGCCTGTAATCCCAGCATTTTGGGAGGCCAAGGCTGGTGGATCACTTCAGCTCAGGAGTTCGAGACCAGCCTGGGCGACGTGGAAAAACCCCATCTCTACAAAAAACACACCAAACAATTAGCTGGGTATGGTGGACTTGGGAGGCTGCAGTGGAAGGATCACTTGAGCCCGGGAGGTCGAGGCTACAGTAAGCCAAGATTGTGCCACTGCACTCCAGCCTGGGTGACAGAGTGAGACCCTGTGTCCAAAAAAATAAAAAAGAGAGAAATTAAGATTATGTAATCTGAAAGAGAGAAAAGAATGGAGAAAATGAAAGAGAACCTCATAAAAATGTTGGACATGATTAAGTGCACCAAAATGTGTGTAATGAGAGTGCCAGAAAGAGAGAGGATGAGGCAGAAAATGTTTGAAGAAATAATGGCTGAGCACTTAACAAATTTGATGCAAAATTTTAATAATTTAAAATGTGTATTTAATAAGTTAAATACGTTAATAGGTTAAAATGTATCACACCTAGACACCTCAAAGTCAAAATGTTGAAAACCAGAGCTAAAGAGAAAATCCTGAAAACAACAAAAGAAACATGATTCATCATATATTAATACAAGGGAACCCCAGTGACAGTCCAGCTGACTTCTCATCAGAAACAATGGAGGCCAGAAGGCACTGGGATATATCTTCAAAATGCTGAAAGAAACAAATTGCTTACACCATACTTTCGTTCTGGCCTTTAATTCCCGAGGTTAGGTGAGTAGGATTGAACATGAATTATTTTATCTTAGCTCACCTTTTCATTTTTATAGAAACCAAAGACGGTAGTTGTTCATCTTCATTTTGAAGTATGCTAGCTTTTTACTTGTTTGGACTAGACCTAATTATTAGCTACAGAACCCTAATTTTTATATAAAATTTCCTTCAGTCACAGAACCATGAGAAATTAGTTTGTACTATATAAATATCTTATAGCCACTACAAATTAAATAATGTCATACGTATCTGTGGAAATGTTAAGACTAGTTATCTTAAAATAGGCGATACATTCTTCCGCATATCACTTGCTAAATACTGCTAATACACAGTGTGAGGACCCAAAATCCTGTTTTTCTGCATCAGGTGACCACTCAGGTATTTCCTGGCATTCTTGGGTATAAAAGATCATATTATCAAGGAGATTGAACACAGTAGTAATTATGTATGGTTTTGATATGTTAAAATACATTTTGGAAAAAATATTGCTAACAACATTTTGGTGTTAGTGCTAATTTTTGAGAAACACCTATTAATACTTTGTGAGTATTAGTGTTTGATGACACATAAATTTTGTGCATTTTTTTAAAAAACATAATTTAGAAAAGCTTTAAATTGAAGGTTATTTGAAATAACCTCTTATTTATTTATGCCATGGTTTCCCTAGTCACTTTAAAAATTCATCACTTTTTAATTACTGTGTTTGAAAGGTTGATTAACCAATTTTTAAGTATTCATAGTTTTTTATTCTTCTAGTTCTGTAGGCCTTTAAACGGTGCTGTCCAATAGGGTGGCTACTAGCCACATGTGATTATTTATATTTAAACTAATTAAAATTAAATAAAATTAAAAATGTAGTTCCTCAGTCACATTAGCCACATCTCAAGTGCTCAGTAGCCACATATGGCTCGTAGCTACCACATTAGACAACATAGACATAGAACGTTTATTCCATACTTGCAGAGAGTTCTCTTAGAACACAGCGCTTTAGACTGATGGTCTATTCCTTATTGCTGATTACAGTGGTATATAAATCAATTTCACCTGCACTTGAATTCTAATGGAGGTTTAGCTCTGGAAATTAGGCTGGTATTTCCCCACTTTTGTAAATTTAAAGAGATATTTATATCAAATATGCTTATATATTCATTTCATTTTATTGTTAGTTTGCTTATTTAATGTTGTAAGGTTTTTGGGCAAGATAGTAAACCTTTCTGATCGTCAGTCTTCTATGTGCTAAATAGGGATAATAATAGCCTAGCTCCTAAGGGCCTTTTGAGGAGAAGAATGCAAATAGAAAAGGATCTGGCACTAACCCACATACACTATGAAAAAAAATTAATGTTTGTATTTTAAGCTTCAAATTTGTGGGAGTAATGTGTATAGCAACATACAACGAATGCAGTAGGAGTTAATAACAAAAAAGTATACTTAAAAATCCCTATAAAATTTGAAAAATACTTCCTGTTGGGTCAGAAAAGAAATAATGACAATTTTAAAATATCTACAACTGATGAAAAGTAAAAATACTAAATATTAAAATGTATGTGATGTCATTGACTTGATATTTAGAATAAATTTTAGTCAAATTAGCTCAACTTTAAAAAGAAGAAAGGGGCCAGGCGCAGTGGCTCACGCATGTAATCCCAGCACTTTGGGAGGCCAAGGCAGGCAGATGACCTGAGGTCAGGAGTTCGAGATGAGCGTGGCCAACATGGTGAAACCCCGTCTCTATTAAAAATATAAAAATTAGCCTGGTGTGGTGGTGCACGCCTGTAGTCCCAGCTACTTGGGAGGCTGAGGCACAAGAATCGCTTGAACCTGGGAGGCAGAGGTTGCAGTGACCCGAGATCACGCCATTGCACTCCAGCCTAGGCAACAGAGGGAGACTCAGTCTCAAATAAATAAATAAAAATAAACAAAAAGAAGAAAGGACTGGACACAGTGGCTCATGTCGATAATCCCAGCATTTTGAGAGTCCAAGGCAGGAGGATTGCTAGAGGCCAGAAGTTTGAGACCAGCCCAGGCAGCATAGCAAGACCCCGCCTCTTCAAAAGGAAAAAAAAAAAAAAAAAAAAAAAAAAAAACAGGCATAGTAGCATGTGCCTGTAGTCCTAGCTACTCAGGAGGCTGAAGTAGGAGGATAGCTTGAGAGAGAAGCTGCAAATTAATGAGCTAAGCCTCCAACATGAGAAATAGGAAAGGAACAATAGAATAAGTCCAAAGAAAATGGATAAAAAGATTATAAATATGAGTAGAAATTAATGACATAAACAGTGACTAAACAACAGTGAGAAATAATAATCCTATGGTAAAATTGATAAAGAGAAGATAAATAATAGTAAAAAGGAAAATTAGGGATAGCAGTCCCATCAGGGATTGGAAACATAGATGTGCTCACTTTGGCAGCACGTATACTGTAATTGGAAAGATACAGAGAAGATTAGCATGGCCTCTGGGCAAGGATGACATGCAAATTCATGAAACATTACATATTTTTTAGTAATATTAATAAAACTTGAAAAAATGTAAGATTACTGCAGCATCTTTATGCTATTAAGTTTGAAAATAGACAAGATGGAAAAATCCCTGGAAGAATACATTACCAAAATATCTTAAGAAAAAAATTGGCCGGGCGCAGTGGCTCAAGCCTGTAATCTGGCACTTTGGGAGGCCGAGACGGGTGGATCACGAGGTCAGGAGATCGAGACCATCCTGGCTAACACGGTGAAACCCCGTCTCTACTAAAAAATACAAAAAACTAGCCAGGTGAGGTGGCAGGCGCCTGTAGTCCCAGCTACTCAGGAGGCTGAGGCAGGAGAATGGCGTGAACCTGGGAGGCGGAGCTTGCAGTGAGCTGAGATCCGGCCACTGTACTCCAGCCTGGGCGACAGAGCGAGACTCCCTCTCAAAAAAGAAAAAAATTAAAAAATTCAAATACTCCAATTATCATTAGAGATGTTGAGCTGGTAGTTTTGAATCTTCTCAGGAAAGAAAACACTAAAGCTAAATGATTTTATTACCTAATTATTTCTAACTGTCAAAATACAGATTGAGTCTTAGAATTTTTATCTAAAATTTTCAGAAGAAAAGGTAATCAACTTGTTCTGTGAAGCTGATATAAATGATCTTGATACCAAATGTAGTATGAAAAATAAAATTAAAGACCAGTATCATTAATGGACCTAGAGACAAAAATTCTAAATAAGACATAGCAAATAGGATCTTGGCTTTACATCAAGAGTGAAAAACTACTTTAATACTCAGAAAGAATTTGTAATTGTCATTTGCCACATTAACATGTTAAAGGGGGAAAACAGTTCTTTCAATTAATACAGATAATGCATTTGATAAAATCCAACACCCATTCATGATTAAAAAAAAAAAATTCCTTAGCAAACTAGGAATCCCTAACTGAATGAAGGACGTCTACAAAAAAACAAAAATGAACAAGCACCAACAATAAAAGCAAACATTAGTGACTGTAAAACATTGAAGACTTTTTCTTTACAGTTGGAACAAAATAAGGATGCCCAGTCACTGGCATCTCTTCAGCATTGCCCTGAAGGTCCTAAAAGGCAGCCATAAAACAAAATAAGAAGCAAAATTAGAATTATGAAATGATTGTATAAAAAGTACATTAAAAGGATTACAAATGGTAATAAAGTTTAGTAAGAATGATGGATTATAAAAGTTCAGTATACAAGGCCATTGTGTATTGATCACACACCAGCAACACACAACAACAAACAAAACACCATTTAAAATAGACCACAAACCCATAGACATTCTAGGCGTAGATCTAACAAAACATGTACAAGAGCTATATGGAGAAACTTACAAAATTTTATTATAAAAATTGACCTAAGTACCCCACCAAGAAAAGATTTATCTACCAGTCCCTCTACCATGCCCTAAATCACTGTATCATGTGAATGACTTTAATGTTCACAACAGTCCTCTGAATTAGATTCTCTTATTTTGTCTTAAAAATGAATAAAATCAAGCTCATACAGATAAGCAACTTCTGCAAGATCCAGAGTTATTAACATAATGCTGCCCCCCTGGGAAGCCATTTGTGTTCCATTGAATATGATAAAATTTATGGTAAATAAGTGGTAGTTCAGGAAAAGCAAGTAAATCATGGGGACACTATGCCGCTCAGACCTGTCACACTAGCACTGATTTTAGGAGATAGCGTTTCACTGGGCAGAAAGCATTGACAAGTGGGTGGAATTCAACGCAGGCTGCTGATAAGCTGACGCTGGTCTGGGCAGTCTGTGAAATGCCACAGTTCTAATCCAGTTGAACCAGTGGGGTGATGACTCCACCTCGGGCCTGAGCCAGCCTGCCTCTGAGTTGCAGCTGTGTGAGCAGAACAGAGTGGGAGAGTGTGTGTGATGGGTGTGAATACCAGGAGAAGAGTGATAACTCGTCTCTAGGGCAAAAGAATAGACAGAAGCACCCTTCCTTGTTATTTGAGACAGGAAAATGTCAGGGCAAACTTAAAGACAAAGGTAGTAGCCAATTCCACACCTCTCCCTTCTCAACACAATCGGAAATATAGAAACTTTGTATTTGGATCTGTGGGGATTTTTGTATTTGTCTTGACTTTTGTATAGGTTAAAAAAAAATAACATGTAGGCCAGGCGCGGTGGCTCACGTCTGTAATCCCAGCACTTTGGGAGGCCAAGGCAGATGGATCACGAGGTCAAGAGATCGAGACCATCTTGGCCAACATGGTGAAACCCCGTCTCTACTAAAAATACAAAAATTAGTCGGACATGGTGTCCCACGCCTGAGTCCCTGAGTCCCAGCTACTCAGGAGGCTGAGGCAGAAGAATTGCTTGAACTCAGGAGACGGAGGTTGCAGTGAGTCGAGATTGCACCACTGCACTCCAGCCTGGCAACAAAGTGAGACTCTGTCTCAAAAGAATAAATAAATAAAATAAAGTAACATTTAAAGCAAAGTCTTGGGGGTGTCAGTAGGAGACAACTAGGCCTTAACGTAATCACATGTGGAGGGTCAGGGGCCACCATGGGTTGTTCTCTAACAGGAGAGCCTAGAGACTCCTAGGAAATGTAGCCTGGTCCTACCTCCAGTTCCCCTCCATGTCCTGGTCCCCGAGGAAGTCTCCTTGGACTTCTCTATATAGATAGGGAACGGAGAAGCAAGCCATGTGAGGAGTTAACTAGGAGGTAAGGAGGACTTTAAATGGTGTATAGACAAAAAAAAGACATTATAAATTCAACATCAAAATGTATACTTTTATACCTGCTCTCAGGTAGCATACTGTAAACTAAAAAAGACCTCAGACGTGGAGAGAAGGGAGGGAAACAAAACATGATTGGACTGTGAATGGAAAAATTAGTTGCCATCTAGAAATCCATACCCAGCCAAACTGCCCATAAAGTTTGTGGATCGATTACCAACAACTTTATGAATGGTTTTAAAATTTTTACCTCACACTCTTTTTTCAGAAAACTAGAAGACAGGAACTACTGAATTGAAGAAGTCAATTAAAAGATACGGGTGTAGGAAATAGCAGCTCCAACATAGCAGAGCAGCAAAGGAGAACCCCCAGATTTTGTGCCAAGAGATCCCGGGATGATATTGTGCCCAGGTATAGATGCTGACCCATTCAGATTGAAGCACAGTAGAAGGATCCAGAAGAGCTCTTCAGGGTAGAATACCTGTGAGGTTCAGCATCCTAATCTTGATAATTGACTGAGGTTTAGGGTTGATTTTGTGATAAGTACATAAAAAACTAATTTTAAAATGAATATAGGGAGTCAGGTGTGGTGGCATGTGGCTGTAATCCCAGAGCTTTGGGAGCCAGGGTGGGAGGATTGGTTGAGGCCAAGAATTTGAGACCAGCCTGGGCAACATAGCGAGACCCTGTCTCTCCAAAAAAATAAGTAAATAAATGTGTATCAGAAAAGAAATTGTCTTATTATATTAAAGCCAATAAATTTCCTTATATATTGATGTAATCCATACATTTTGACATGTGGTATTTTTATTATCAACTAGGTCAAATTATTGTCTCTTTTCTCTGTGATTTCCTGTTTGACTTGTGAGTTGAAAAAAACGTGAAATTTCCAACTATAAGAAGATTTTTAAAATATATATTTCTTTCTTGGTTTCTCATTTAATTATATTTTAGGCAAAGAGTGTGTTCTATATGATAAGATACTTTGAAATTAACTGTGACTTGCTTTATGGCCAAGTGTGTAGTGAGAATTAATTAGAGAGAGAGGGAGAGAATCTGTGTCACTCCTGCTGGGGTACGCTGACCAGATCATAGCTTACTGCAGCTCCCAACTACTTGGCTTAGACTGTCTTCCTGCCTCAGCCTCCTGAGTAGCTGGGACTATAGGCACCACCACTGTGCCCAGCTTGCTTATTTATTTATTTATTTATTTATTCGTTTGTTTGTTTGTCTGTTTGTTTGTTTTAGACAGAGTCTCGCTCTGTCCCTGAGGCTGGAGTGCAGTGGCGCAGTCTCGGCTCACTGCAAGCTCCACCTCCCGGGTTCATGCCATTCTCCTGCCTCAGCCTCCCAAGTAGCTGGGACTACAGGCACCCGCACCATACCTAGCTAATCTTTTGTATTTTTAGTAAAGACGGGCTTTCACCGCGTTAGCCAGGATGGCCTCAATCTCCTGACCTCATCATCCACCCGCCTTGGCCTCCCAAAGTGCTGGGATTACAGGCGTGAGCCACTGCGCCCGGCCTATTTTATTTTTTATAGAGATGACATCTCGCTTTGTTGACCAGGCTGGTCTTGAAGCCTGGCTTTGAGCAGCCCTCCCAACTCAGCCTCCCAAAGTGCTGAGATTATAGATCTGAGCCACCTCATCCAG
The DNA here is from genome assembly GCF_009764315.1 of Trachypithecus francoisi. Lineage (NCBI taxonomy): Eukaryota > Metazoa > Chordata > Mammalia > Primates > Cercopithecidae > Trachypithecus > Trachypithecus francoisi. The sequence goes on from NW_022681472.1 coordinate 2,491,217, forward strand.
CCTCTTGTCACCTCATATAAATCTTCCATGTGTGCTTGAAAATGCATTTTTTCTAATTACGGGCAGTTTTTCTAATTGTTTATCCAACAAATCAAACTAGTTAGGTATATGCAAGTTTTCTAATTTTTTACTAACTTTTTCATCTGTTGACTTACCAATAATTGGCAGAGATGTGTTAAAATCTTGGCCGGGTGCGGTGGCTCAAGCCTGTAATCCCAGCACTTTGGGAGGCCGAGACGGGCGGATCACGAGGTCCGGAGATCGAGACCATCCTGGCTAACACGGTGAAACCCCTTCTCTACTAAAAAAAAAAAAAAAAAAAATCTTCCACAGTAGTGGTGGATTTGTTCATTTCTCAGTGTAGTTTTATTAATTTATGCTTAATATATTTTGAGGCTAGTAAGAGCATAAACGTTTATAATTGTACGTCTTCCTGGTGAATTAAACCTTCTTATCTATATTAGTGACCTCTCTATCCTTAATAATACTTTCTTTTTTTTTTTTGAGACAGAGTGTCGCTCTTGCCCATGTTGGAGTGCAGTGGTGCGATCTCGGCTCACTGCAAGCTCTGCCTCCCGGGTTCACGCCATTCTTCTGCCTCAGCCTCCCGAGTAGCTGGGACTACAGGGGCCCACCACCACACCCAGCTAATTTTTTGTATTTTTAGTAGAGATGGGGTTTCACCATGTTAGCCAGGATGGTCTCGATCTCCTGACCTCGTCATCTGCCTGCCTCAGCCTCCCAAAGTGCTGGGATTACAGGCATGAGCCACCATGCCCGGCCAGTAATACTTTCTTAAAATCTGTTTTGCTTACCATCGAAACCACCTTTTCAGCTGTCTTTTGGTTAATATTTGCCAGAAACATTTTTTTCTGTCCTTTTACTTTGAACCTTTCTGTGCTTTGGAAGGTTTTCTGTCACCAATTTATTGGAAGACATTTTTTTCTTCCTTCAAACAACATGACAAGTTCTGTCTTTGACATGTTTAAATCATTTTTGTTCCATTTCTAATATGCAAGGACTTTATCCTTTCACATATCACTTTATATTTTATTGGTGATTTAATGTTTTTTTCTTTGTGTTTTCCTTTTTGTTTGTTTTCCTATATTTCTCATTCCATTTTTTTCCTCTAGTGATTAGGAGGTTATATTCCCTGTTTCTGTTCTTTGGTGATTATCCTTGAAATTGTGCCGCATATACTATTCCTAAGTTAATATCTTAACTCCAGGCTTAGAGTGATATGAGGACTTGGGAACATTTGAGCTCCAGTCACTACCTGTTTGATTTCATTGCTATCCATTTTCAGTTTTTCAGCTCTAGCTTTAATATTATTGATTGTGTTGTTATTCTATCCTGTGTTTATTCTGGGTTGTTTGTATTTTTGCTTATTAGTCCTTCTTGTGTCTCAGGCCTTTATTCCATGATAATTTCCTTATTCCTAAAGTACATAATTTAGAAATCATTTTATTTGTTTTTTGAGACAGGGTCTCACTCTGCCACCCAGGCTGGAGTACAGTGGCACAATCGTAACTCACTGCAACCCTCAAACTCTTGGGCTCAAGGGATTCTCCCGCCTCAGCCTTCTGAGCGGCTGAGACCACAACCATGTGCCACCATACCTGGCTAATGTTTTTATTTATTGTAGAGACAGGGTCTCACTTTGTTGCCTAGGCTGATCTCGAACTTCTGGGCTCAAGTGATCCTCCCACCTCAGCCTCCCAAAGTGCTGGGATTATAGGTGTCAACCACTGCAACTGGTCTAGAAATCATTTTAGTAATTAGTAAAATAGTAAATACATCAGGTTCTGTAGGTAGAAAATGCTCCTAGTTTTTCTTTGTCTAAAAATGTCCCAGGCCAGGCATGGTGGCTCACACCTGTAATCCCAACACTTTGGGAGGCCAAGGCAGGCAGATCACTTGAGGCCAGGAATTCGAGACCAGCCTGCCCAACATGGAGAAACCCCATCTCTACTAAAAATACAAAAATTAACCAGGTGTGGTGGTGGGCTCCTGTAATCACAGCTACTCAGGAGGCTGAAGCAAGAGAATCACTTTAACACAGGAGATGGAGGTTGCAGTGAGCCAAGATTGCTCCACTGCACCCCAGCCTGGGCAGCAGAGCGAGACTCCATCTCAAAAAAATAAATAAATAAAAATAAAAAAATTCAAATGTCCTTATGTTACCGTCATTCTTGAAAGGAGTTTTGCTGATACAGTTCTGAGATGGCTTTCAGAATTCTGAAAATATTCCACTGTCTTCTGGCTTCATTCATTGTTCTTTAGAAGGTTGATTTAAGTCAAATTTGTATTCTTTTGCAGATGTACTGTCTTCTAAATCTCACTGTGTGTGCTTTGAAAATCTTATTTGTGTCCTTCTTGCTTTTAACAGCTCATAGTCTTTGGTATTCTCTAGTTTCGTTATAGTGAGTTTATTAGTTGGATTTCCATTTAGTTGTACTGCTTGGTATTTGTTTGGGTTTTTTCCCCCGATTTGTTTTTGTTTTTGAGACAGCGTCTTGCTGTGTTGCCCAGGCTGGAATGCAGTGACATGATCACAGCTCACTTAAGCTTCAACCTCCTGGGCTGAAGTGATCCTCCCACCTCAGCCCCTGAAGTAGTTGGGACTATGGGCGTGCGCCATCACACCCAACTAACCTTTTTTTAAATTTTTCCTAGAGACAAGATCTCACTACATTGTCCTGGCTGGTCTTGAACCCCTCAGTTCAAGTAATCCTCCCACCTCAGCCTACCAAAGTGCTGGGATTATAGGTGTGAGCCACTGTGGCCAGCCCTACTTGGTATTTGTTTTTCTTCCTGTGTCTTAGATCAGTTGGGAAAAATTCTCAGTCACTATAAATCTACATGTTATTGCTTCCCTTCCTCTGTCTTGTTTTATTGAAATTCCTATTAGACATGTTAGACCTTCTCACTCTCCTCTGTACTTCTGCACCTTCTCTCATGTTTTTTTCCTCTCACTTCTCAAGCTATATTCTGAGTAATTTATTTCAGTTTATACCTCAGATCTCATATACACACTCTTCAGATGCATATAGCCATTTGTTACACCTACTCAATGAATATTTTTATTTCAGTAAATGTAGCTTTCCTTTTTGAAAGTGTGATTTCATCCTTCTTTAAATCTATCAAGTCATTTTATGAGTTTCTTGTCTCCTATTCATATTTTGGGGACTTTTTACCTCTTTAAAACAGTTATTCTATATTTTCTATCCATTAATTCTAATATCTCAAGTCCCCAGCAGGTCTGGTGTTATTTCTTTTGACTGTTCCCACATGATGGTTTGTTTCTTTGTGTTTGATTTTTATTTGAGCACATCTTTGTTTGGTCTTTACTCCATGGTGAACTAGCAATCCAAGTAAAGGTACTATTTTTCAGACAGGATATATTTTTGCTTCTCTTGCAAACCAGCTGGCCCTGTGGGCCTGGGAGATTTCATCAAGGAGTCTACAGTTCTTGACCCTTTGGCCAAGGCAGCACTTAAGGCTCCTGACTTCATCTGTTCTCCTCCAACATGTATTTTTTTCACATTCTTATCTTTAGAATAGTTTTTATGTCTATTTTGTGATGTTATTTACTGACTATAATCTCTTCAGCCTCCATGAAATGTTTTCTGAGAATGTGTCATTTTTTGATAAATAAACTTCATTTACTTCAGTTATAAAATGAAAGGATTGGAAATTCAGTCATAAATAGGCTTTCATGAATAACACCATCTAAACTTAAAAACTAGGGGAAATCCCATCATGTCGCTGGCTGTCCATCATGGCTGTGTTGCTGCAAGCTGGAACACCAGGTTTTATCCTGCTGGAATAGGCATGTCTCTAAATGTGTACTGTCTCAGAGAAAGCCTCATATTGTTGTTCTCACCGTAATGTTATCCTGCAGCTTTTCTCAGTATTGAGCATCCACACAAAACAAATATTTCTTTCATGGGAAACAGGGTAAAAATGGGAAAAGGACACTCTGTTTCTAGGTAATATATTTGGTTTAAGAGAATGGTCATCTTAATGTACTTTTCAGCCATATTTGGCTTAGGTTTTAGTTTCATGCCTGTGGATGGTGGTTCAAACACCTGCATGCACACATACAGAAAGAATGTCTTGAATTCAACATTTTTTTATCCTGACTCACCCATTTAGGAAGATGACTACAGAGGATTTCTTTTTTTTTTCCCCCCTTGATTTTTCTTTAATTTATTTAAATTATATTGGCCAGTCACAGCAATATATAGTGGCTAATGAAGAAGAAGAGGGAAATCTTGATCTCTGCATTGATCCAAACTGCCTCCTCAAAGAACAAATGTGAATGGTTTTTTACAGAGCCTGCCTTCTGGTACAAGATGCCTGTGGAATGTTCGGTGAAGTGCACTTAGAGTTCACCATGTCGAAGGCAAGACAGTTGGAAGGGAAGTCTTGCAGCCTGGTGGGAATGAAGGTTCTACAGAAAGCCACCAGAGGAAGGTGAGAACGTGCCAGAATGGCATCCAGTTTGCTACAGTTGTTGGTTCTTTTTATTAGTCTTTTGTCTCTAATTTTATTTTTAAAGGCAATAAACCAGGATCCTAGAGTTTGCCCATAAAACAAGGCCAGAAGTTGAGTGGAACCTATAAAGTATCTTTAGGGGAAGAATTGTAATTGACAACAAAAAGAATTAGGCAGGTTTCATGATTCATAATTTTATTAAAAGAAGATTAAAATGTTATATATGTGTTTTAATTATGAAGATTTGTCTTTTGTGTGTTTTCTTCACTATAACAATAAAGCATCTTTGGGTGGTAAGTATAAATGAGAACCTAATTTAGTGAAAAAACATTTTGTGAGCTTTAAGCAAAATTCTTAAGTTGTCATGTCTTTGCACTTTCCAAAGTAAGCAAGCATTGTTCTCTGCCAGGTTTCATGGCACCTCGCCCTAAAATGTTGTTTTTGATAGGCAGAGGTGGAGTGTTACAAAGATCTGGCCTATCTGTGCCTGTTACATCTCCAGTAATCATTCTAATCTATGAATTAGGGAAAAAAAAAAAAAAAGAAACATTTTTAATGGAACTACCCAGTCATACAGTGAATTGGGGTTTTTCTCAATCTTCTCATTACATCTCTTTCTTTAAGTAGTGTGTTATTTTAGCTCTCTTGTTGATGTATAGTTTAATTATAGAATATCTGAGCTATAACTGTATTGGAGGGAGAAAAAGTCCCATTCTGAGTGTATGATAGTCTGCTTTTGGAGCATTTATTGATAGTATCCTCCATAGTTTGCATCATGACCACTCTGGCTATGGCCATTCTAAATGGTGAGTGTTTAGTGAGCATTTCCTTGACTGACCTCAGTAGGCATTTAGCTCTCCCACAGGCCTTGACTTTGAGTCCTGTCATACCATACTGCTGAGTGACAGGTCTGCCCAAGAGCTTGTTTTCCTGGGAGACAAATCCCCAGTAAGCCCCGAGTAGATAAGAGCACATTTTATTTTATTTATTGTATAGCTATGTTTTGTGTTTTTTTTGTTTTGGTTTGGTTTGGTCTGGTTTTTGGTTTTTTGTTGTGTGTTTGTTTGTTTTTGAGACAGAGTTTCGCTCTTGTTACCCAGGCTGGAGTGCAATGGTGCCATCTTGGCTCACTGCAACCTCCGCCTCCCAGATTCAAGCAATTCTACTTCAGCCTCCCAAGTAGCTGGGATTACAGGCGCCTGCCACCACGCCCAGCTAATTTTTTGTATTTAGTAGAGATGGGGTTTCACCATGTTGGTCAGGCAAGTCTCAAACTCCTGATCTCAGGTGATCTACCCACCTCAGCCTCCCAAAGTGCTGGGATTACAGGCGTGAGGTTCCACGCCTGGCCAGCTATATTTTATAATAAATACTTCCTCTTGTTTGTAAACAGGCAGCTGTATTATAATTTAATTGCGTTATGTGTTTGGGGAATGCGATTCATCCAGATATTTGGAAAGCATGTCTAGATACGAGAAAAGCTTGGTTGGGTCACATGAGTCTTACCCTTATTAAGACTGAACCTCATTTTAGTCCTCATTAAAATATTCATTGTAGGCCAGGCGCAGTGGCTCCCAACACTTTGGGAAGCCAAGGCAGGCTGATCACTTAAGGCCAGGAGTTTGAAGCCAGCCTAGCCAATATGGCAAAACCCTGTCTCTCCTAAAAATAAAAAAAAATTAAAAAATTAGCTGGGCATGGTGGCACATGCCTGTAGTCCCAGCTACTTAGGCTGAGGCACGAGAATTGCTTGAACCCTAGAGGCAGAGGTTGCAGTGAGCTGAGATTGCACCACTGCACTCCAGCCTGGGTGACAGAGCGACACTCTGTCTCAAAAAGAAAAAAATATTCATTGTAAACATTTCAGACTCACAAGCATCTGAAGACTAAGTGTAGTTATGGTAACCATCAGGGCCGTTTAGAGGGGAGGGCTCTTTCACTAGGCTGCCACCCCCCCGAGCCTGGCAAGGACATGAGGGGGCTCCCACCACAGGATGTTCTAGCTGTGCTCCAGGCCAGAGGCAGCTGTTCTGGCTGGAGACTGCAGGACGTAGCATCTTACGGGAAATACTGCTGGAGAAGGACACAGCCAGACAGGACCTGGGAATCTTTGTCTCTCTAAAGGTCCTGTTCTTTCACCATTCTTCTTTATAGCCATACATGTACCTAACATTTAATCTAGTTTTTGTGGTTGGCACTAGAAGCCTGACCATCTATAACATTTACATGGGAAATGTTTTTTCCATGGGAAATGGATTGAGTATTCCAACAAATTCATTTACTGATAACTTTTGATCCTCCTTCCTTGTTAAAGTTGGTGACTAGTATTTGATGCTTTTTTAGATTCAGATTAATTATTTTATATATTTAATTATATTTTGCCATGCAAAACATCCAAATAAATGTTTAGATTGTTTTCTTGTTCTTTTGGAAGCTATATTTCTTCAAAACAAATTATTAAATCGTTTTGGAATGCGGGATGTTATAATTGCTTATTAGTGACATCATCCATCCGTGGCCCAGTAAACACAACATTGTCTCTCTTTTTTTTTCCCCCAAATTATTGTGTTTCATAGCAACTGTCATAAACTTTAACAAAATACACTTCTCATAAACCTTAACAAAATATACTTCCCCAAATTCAAGCTAAAATGATTAATTTTATAATTTCAGTATCTAATACAGAAAATAACCTTTTCCCAATTGGAAGATAGTTGTATGTTTGGGCTAAGTCACAGAGCCTCTTAGATCTGGCCTACCAGATCTAAGTTTCATCTCATCCACAGTTCTAGCGATGAAACATCACTCAGCCCTACCTGCTGTTGAAACATCACTCAGCCCTACCTGCTGTTGAAACATCACTCAGCCCTACCTGCTGTTGAGTGACTGTGTTGCAGGGGACTCATGACTACAGAGCCACCAGGCAGGCACACATGCTGCCAGATGCCTATGCAGGGAGCACCGCCCTGGCCAACTGCTTTAGTCCAGAGGCTCGCAGAAAAACAGCAGCATAGCTTTTGTTTCTCTGACAGACTAATTTTTGGGATTTGAGTGTCTATGTTGACTGGTCAGAGGAAGAAGAGTCAGAAAAACAACCCGAGCTTCGGTTTAAAAACTGTACAGTTTTCACAACAGTACCAATCTGATATATGCTCACCGCAGAACATGCAGCACAGCCTGTGCTTCCTTCCTCTCCAGGACACTCCTGCTATTCCTCAGTGACTCTCTGCTAAGGGCCACCCTCCAGCCCACCTCCCCGCCCACCACTGACCTCTGTCCTCCCAAGTAGCCTGAGCAGCACTTTAGTAGGCCAAAACAAGCTGAGAAGTCACAGGGCTTTGGTGTCATAATTCTGTGTGTGAACTTTATTTTTTTTGTTGCTGTTTATTATATGCTTTTATTTGTATTTGCCAGGGCAATACTGAGAAAAAGAAAAAAAATTCCCTGAAATATGTTAACCTATCATAGGTATAGAAACTATAGCTAACAAATTCTTTTGGGGAGAGTGGGGAAAGGAGACCTCTTTCAGTTCAAAAATCTGATATTTATTTCCCAACTTGTTAAAACAACCACTGAGTCCAAAATATATTATTAATGTATAGGTACTATTTTCTGTAGGCCTCTTGAAGGGCCCTTTTACAGCAATGTACTGGAGAAGCTCTTATTGAAGAACATTTTGTCAATACTCAGTGTGTACAGAGGGTGCTGTCTGGGTGTTGAGAATGACAAAGAAAGCAGCTGACATGGTCTTTGACCTTGAATTGTGTCCCTTTCAACCCAAAACAGTACAGGTAGAAGTATTAGAGTAGTTGATGATTCAAATAATTAGACCTTAGCTGACTGATCCCAGGAGGTTTCATGAAAGAAATGAGAACAAATGCTTTAAACATCCTGATCTAGCAGAAAGAAAAGTGTCTCTAAATTGGTGAGATGTTATCTGTGAATAGAAATATAGGATTTAGAGAGAGAGAGATGCAAAAGGGGAAGGGGAAGTAAGAGGGTTTATTCAAGAGAGATGATGACTGGGTGCAGTGGCTCATGCCTGTAACTTAGCACTTTGGGAGGCAAAGGTGGGCAGATCGCTTGAGCTCAGGAGTTTGAGACCAGCCAGGGCAACATAGTGAGACCTTCACCTCAAAAAAAATAATAATAATAAGATAATTCACTCACTTATTCAGTAAATATTATTTAGTCCCTATTTGTACTATGCTCCCAGCTAGTTGCCATGGCACTGAGCTGTGTGCCAGATTTGGGGGATTTATCCCAAACCAGAATATACTGAGGTATAAAGTCTCCTAGATAAAGCCTAAATCCTATTATTAGGGATTTTGCATTGGTTCTGGAGAAATGAGGTTCAATATGAGTTTTTGAGTGAAGAAGAGAAGAGGTCATAAACACAAAAATGAAGTAAGACTGTCTTTACTCCTGTACCTACAATAGATGGGAAATTGAGGGAGGGATTGGGATAGGGCCACAAGGCTGGAGACTTTTCCCACAGCTGAAGGAAGGAGAACAGAGAAGTGGTACATAGGGAGCTCTCAGGAGCTGTGGCACATGCCAGGAGCACAAAACAGCTGGCTTCCTCTACACTTAGAGCAGCGTAGGAGCCAAGGGGAGACTCAGAAGGATAGCTGGTGATGTGGCACCACCTGGCAAGCACCCACACAGGGAGCGGAGGCTCAGAGCACCCCCCTTGGAGGGGATGCAGAGGGTGGGGTAGGATGTAGGAGCTCTGGACAGAACAGGAAAGGCATGGGCGAAGGGCTAAAATGGAAAGGGAGGGCAAGCTCCCAGGCCCACACAGCCATTTCATCCCCTGCGGAGTGAGGACAAGGCGAGGACTGCTGCCCTGGTCAGCTTCCATGAAAAGGTGAGGGGAGGAAGTGCATTTCAGAGAATGAGCCAATTGAGAAGCTATTGTCTAAACACGAACTTCCATTTTTATGGCAGCAGATGAAGTGGTGATAAGCTTTTTATCAGAAGCCAAGCTCAGTCAGCATGCTCAGAAATTAACCAGTCCGAATCAGGATAGAAAGTTCCTTTGTAACCCCCAGTGGGATTCCCAGTCCACTGCCCTGCTAATGTGCACTAGTTTCCTGGGCTTTATTTAAGCGCCTTTTCCCTCACAGGCCAGTCTCGTGCTGTACCCTCATTAAGGGCCCAGCACTGCCTCCCTTGCCTCCTGCTGCAACCACCACCAGGATGCCCTCTCCTCTCCACCAGCACCATGGAAGTAAGCTTGCAGCTCACTCTGGTGCCTGTGCCTAGGACTGTGTGGGATGTCTGCTGGCCTGTGGCCCAACACAGACACATGTTTTCATGTCAGTGAGTGATGTCACTGGTATGGGTTTGAGTGTGCCCCTTTTTTTTGATGAATAATGTGAGAACATCATGACCTTCATATGAGGAGTTCTCCAATGCATCATAGATGCATCATACAAGGGCTGCTCTCCAGTGCTGGCCTGTGCCACGTGCCTGCCTCCCCCAGCCCCTCCAGTGCTGGCCTATGCCAGGTTCCCATCTGCCCCCATCCCCTCCAGTACTGGCCTGTATCAGGTGCCTACCTTCCCCCACCCCCTCCAGTGCTAGCCTGTGCCAGGTGCCCACCTTTCCCATCCCCTCCAGCGCTGGCCTGTGCCAGGTGCCCACCTTTCCCCACCCCCTCCAGTGCTGCCTGCGCCATGTGCCCGCCTGCCTCCATCCCCTCCAGTGGTGGCCTGTGCCATGCGCTGGGCCACTGGTCTCTGAGTCTAATGGACCTATGATGGCTTCATCATCGTTACAGCTGTTCCTTGCAGGGTGTCTACATGTGGACAGTCAGTGAAGCTGTGTCAGTGGCGTGCCCAGCCCCCGCATTTCACACTTGCCTGCTGGTTGGTAGGCTCCCTCAGGGCAGGTGCTGTTTCTCATTTACCATTATATTTTCTGTAGATAGCAGAATTTCTGACACATGATAAGCAAATAATATTTATTTGTGGGATGCACATTAGGTGTTTTCTTGGGTTAATCTCAGAACTTTTGTCAGCAAGATTTAAATGTGTATTTTTATAGTTCATAATTATTGGAGCTCAATTATAGCAGTAAGGGTGGTGACCCACTTGGTGCCAGGGTCTGTGTGCGGTGCAGGTGACAACCACACTAGCCATGTGCCTGTGGACACAGACCTTCGGTGTCCTCACTAATTTAGGGGAAAGTGAATATGGGCATGTGGTGAAAGCACTTTATCACGCAGATGGCAAGAGTGTGAGTGTTCATTATGAATTTTTCACAGAAAAAAAGTTGTATGCATTGCACTTTCCCTTTTCCTTTTAGTCTTCACAAAAGTCAGTTACAGAGCAGGAGGCTCAGCATCCACCCAGTCTTACAGAAGAGGGCCTGAGACAGAGGTGTGGTGACTGGCCCAGGGTCCACCAGCCAGCCCAGCTGTGACTGGGCAGGATGCTGGGGTCTTCAGTCTCCCACAGAGCCCATCACGTTCCATCCAGCGGAGTGAAACTGGGTTACACCAAAGCGCTGGAGAGGGAACCCTTAAGAATCATTCCACATGAGTTTACCGGGCTGGGTTATTTATTGGAGAATCATTTCAGAGCCTCCTTCAACAGGAAATACGTAGTGGTAAGAGCTCTCCTTGGGTAAGAAACTTCAATAGTAATTTAATTCCTTTGATTTTCCTTCTTCAAAAAGGCCACCCTTTTAAAAAGCCACACACTTCCCTTGGGAAGTGTGGAAATGAGGAAAATCAGAAGCTGAAAAGTTGAATCTTTCATTTACAAAGATTTATTTTCTCATTAGAATAATAAAGGAGGTCCAGAATCTCTTTCTTAATTGCTATGCTTAGAAACCCTGCTTCAAAGGACATTTCTAAGAATTCTTTCATGGTTTTGAAAAATAAAATTGTTCCTGGTGACTTCACCAGAGTGTCTGAAAGGAAAATAAAGTATCACTTAAGAGAGAGTGCTGGGCTGGGCACAGTGGCTCACACCTGTAATCCCAGCACTTTGGGAGGCCAAGAGGCAGATCACCTGAGGTCAGAAGTTTCTAGCCAGGCAGGAGTGCCATGTAGTGGCATGCACCCGTAATCCCAGCTACTCGGGAGGCTGAGGTAGGCGAATCCCTCGGACTGGGAGGTTGCAGTGAGCCGAGATCATGCCATTGCACTCCAGCCTGGGTGAAAGAGCAAAACTCCATCTTAAAAAAAAAAGAGAGAGAGAGAATGTGAATCTTGAGACCAGGACTGCTCAGAGCAGCAGCAGTAGACACTTTCTACCTGAGCAGCATGCTGTTACTTCAAGCCCTTCATCAGTTTAGAAGTGTGTTTTGTGTTTTCCCTATAGTTTGTTTTCTTTCTGCCAAATGTTACATCCCACTAGGATTTTAAGTCAAAATTAAACTTTATTGTCCTTTAAGACTGGAGTTTTTTGGGCCAATATTTATCTATTGTGAAGTATCTCTTTGTAAACTCTTCTGCTAAAATAATGCATTCTAAGCATCCGGATTACGATTTTTTTTTTAAACGTAGAGCATTTTAGAAGGTAAAGTAAACTCTACAAAACATTTTCTTTGGCTTGGTTACATTTTAGGAAGATGAAGTCTGTTTTTCTGATTTTTGTTTAATTGCTTTATTTCTGAGTGCCTTTGTTGTTACTATAAACTGACAATCTTTTTACTAGTGATTCTAATCAAAGATTAATAGAGATCGTGACTTATTTTTATTTTAAAGGAAATATATTTTTTAAATCTAAGGTCTTAGTCCCAAGTCACACATATCATTATTAGAATTTATAGGCCAGGCGCGGTGGCTCAAGCCTGTAATCCCAGCACTTTGGGAGGCCGAGACGAGCGGATCACGAGGTCAGGAGATAGAGACCATCCTGGCCAACACGGTGAAACCCCGTCTCTACTAAAAAATACAAAAAACTAGCCAGGCGAGGTGGCGGGCACCCGTAGTCCCAGCTACTCCGGAGGCTGAGGCAGGAGAATGGCATAAACCCGAGAGGCAGAGCTTGCAGTGAGTTGAAACCCGGCCACTGCACGCCAGCCTGGGCGACAGAGCGAGACTCCGTCTCAAAAAAAAAAAAAGAATTTATAACTCTCTAAGGCTTCAACTGTTTCTTTACTTCCTTATATATTTGGTTGCTTTACTTTGAACACATTAATTGATTCTTATACAAGGAGTCTTTATCTTAATAACTTAATCTGCTTAAAATAATTTTGATAATGTATATTTTGCACAAGAACAATGAGGAAAATCAGAAGCTGAAAAGTTGAATCTTTCATTTACAAAGACTTATTTTCTCATTAGAATAATAAAGGAGTGTGTAGAAATACAGTAAACTGAGCAGTATTATACTTCTAAGCTTTAGTTTCTTCATTTTCATTAGCAGCTAAAGAGTCATGAATCTTCAGTGATTTAATTAAGGAGGGAAAAAAGGAGGAATTTATATGCTTAGGCCAGAAGAATATGGGATATAGCATCAATAATAAAATTGAAAGGGCTACAATTAAACCAAGCTGGTCGTTGTCCTGAAACATCACCCCAATGCAAACAGAAATAGAACTGGAAGTAAAGGAAGGAAACATTTTTAAGAGAAGACATGAAATGGGCCATAAAATAGGTTTTTATTACGTCCAAAGTGAACTAACTAAAAGGAGCATGCTACAACATGGATGGACCTCAAAAACATGATGCTAAGTCCAAAAAAAAACAGACACAAAAGGTCTCATGCCTTGTGACTCCCTTATTGTGAAATGTCCAGACCAGGCAAATCTATGGAGACAGCAGATGGACTGCCAGGGCCTGAGAAGAGAGGAAATGGGAGTGACTGCTAATGGGGATGGGGTCTACTTTGGGATATGGAAATATTCTGCAATTAAATAGAGGTAGTGTGTGCACAACATTCTGAATGTACTAAATACCACTAAATTACACACTTTAAAATGACTATTTTTATGAAATTTTAATTTACTTTAGTTATTTTCTTACTATAATTTTATGTTATATTAATTTTACCTCAAGTTTAAAAAAGAAAAATGAACTGAATGTCTAGAAAGTGCTTATGCTGTTATGAAAATAACTACAGATATTTCATAAGTTCAGTTGGAAAAGAATAGTTTCTCAATGGAACTTCTGGGCATAATTCCACATATATCAAAAAGGTATAACATAAGGAATAGGGGCTCAAAAAGGAAATGCCAGTTATTATTAACCTTGGCCAGTAAGGCTATTTTGGGGAAATAAGAACATGGATTTGTTTATTAAAATGGGCACCCCTCTAAACCAGCCATCACTTTTGTCTTTCAGTGGAAGATCTCTTATCCTTAAGATAAGAATCCTGATTTTTATGTCTACTCTATGTAATCTACTTTCACTATCAATGGGAGTGAAAATCAAGAGTGATTAAAGCATGCAAAGGGAAGACAAGGGACTGTGATCAGGCTTGGAACACTCATCTGTTTGATCACAGGAAGGAGGATGAATGAGAACCACAAACCATCTGAGAGATTCTGTTTGAACTGTGTAGGCTAAGCATTAACCATTCCCAGCATTCCTGCCCTGAGTACCTACCCTTCTACTACTGAAGCTAAAACTATTTAAAACTTTTGGACTGTACTTACCACTACTCAACAGAAAGAAGTTCACATTATTGTCAATTAGATAAAAGTTCTACTTTGACTACAGCCTTCTTTATGTTGCTATGGCTTCACTTACTCATTTAACAAACAGCACCTTAGCATGGGCATGTGAAGTCATAGCTCCTGCCCTCCAGGCGTTTACACTCCAGAGAGCAGCAGGTTAATAACACTTTTGCTGGAGTGGGTGAACATCCCCTTCATCTGCTTTGGTCAGCAGGGGAGGAGCCCTTTGGCTAGGACTCATAGGTTCGAGTTTCTAGGCAGAGGCCCGTGGGAAAGCACTCAGAGTAAAATGACCTTACCCTCCACCCATAAACTTATTTCCCCAGTACAAGTTGAGCATCCCTTTTCTGAAGTGCTTAGGACTAGGAGTGTTTCAAATTTCCAATTTTTATGAATTTTGAAATAGGTGCATTATACTTACTGGTTGAGCATCCCTAATGGGAAAATATGAAATCCAAAATACTCCAAAGAGCATTTCCTTTGAGTGTCACACCAGTGCCCAAAAAGTTTTGAATTTCAGATTAGGGATACTCAATTTGGTTAGACCAGACCATCTTTTGACCAAAAATAGGCTGCTGTTCAGGGCCAAGTGTTATTTTTGTATCCTCTATAGCAGTTAGCACAGTGTTCAGTAAAACCCACTTTGGCCAGGCATAGTGACTCACACCTGTAATTTCAGCACTTTGGGTAGCTGAGGCAGGCAGATCACGAGGTCAGGAGATCGAGGCCATCCTGGGTAACACGATGAAACCCTGTCTATACTAAAAATACAAAAAATTAGCTGGGCATAGTGATGCGTGCCTATAGTCCCAGCTACTCGGGAGGCTGAGGTAGGAAGAATTACTTGAACCCAGGAAGCAGAGGTTGCAGTGAACCAAGATCACACCACTGCACTCCAGCCTGGGTGACAGAACAAGACTCCGTCTCAAAAAAAAAAAAAACCTGATTAATAAATGATGAAATCTGAACCTAACAAACTGTTAAACATTTTTCTTGGCTATAAAAACAAATTTTTTAGAAGTGTTCTCAAAAGTGACTTTATTCTTCCTCCCTCACTCCACTACCTACTTCCACATGACCAAGGGACACAGTATAACCGAGTTAGCTCTGAATTATTTGACTGTGTGGGCCAGGCTTACTCAAGGGAACTTAATGGTTTTTTAAAAAAAAAAAAAAACTTCTAGGAGCATCCTGATCACTGAGGGGAGACAGCTGTAATTCAGGACTGATTCACAGCTCTGGCTTTAGAATCCATATATCTTGGTTAATACATTGGTTCTTAAACTTGCTGGTTGATTGGTACTAATCCCATCCTTAGTTATCAACAAGGATAAATCTACTTCCGAAAGTTGTTAGGAGAATTTAATGAGATCACATTCATAGAAGTACCTTGTGCAGTGTAAACTAGCATGTAAGAAGTTGCTTTTCCCTTCTTCCTCAGACTTTTTCTTTCTACTTAACTGAAAAAGTAGAAGTCCAGCCAGCACTGACCCAAGACTTTGTTGTCTTGTTTTTACAAACAAAATGGGTAGAAGAAAGAAATCAGAAGTAATTTAGAAAAATGATACAGTTTGAAAGTATTCCATGTTTTTCCCAAGGAAGAATATAAATCATCCAGTTGGACCATTGCTAGGCATTGTCAATAACCCAATAATGGGAAAGAATGGATAATGAAGCCAGTGGGATTTGTACAGAGAGATTTAGTTTAAAATGGGGATAAAAGAAACCAAATGGGCCATATGCACTGGCTCATGCCTATAATCCCAGCGCTTTGAGAGACCGAGGCAGGTGGATCACCTGAGGTCAAAGATTGAAGACCAGCCTGGCCAACGTGGTGAAACCCTGTCTCTACTGAAAATACAAAAAAATTAGCCAGGCTTGGTGGCAGGCGCCTGTAATCCCAGCTACTTGGGAAAGTGAGGCAGGAGAATCGCTTGAACTCTGGAGGCAGAGGTTGCAGTGAGCCAAGATCGCACCATTGTACTCCAACCTGGGCAACAAGAGCAAAACTCTGTCTCAAAAAAAGAAACAAAACAAAACAAAACAAAAACAAATGGAAGGTCAGCTGATATGACAGCATAAAAACATACCACTTATCCCTCCAGGTTAGTAATTTAACTAGTTAACTTACCTTGTAGCACAGTAAGTCTAGAATTCAGTAAATGGGCAGGGTTTTGTTTTATTCTTTTTTTAATCATTTCTTCTCTTAAAAATATTTCCCCCACCCTTCCCCTCACTGTCCTTCCTACCACAGAAATCATAATCATCTACCAGTAGGAGGTCAGTGATTTTATTTTCTTTATTTTTTTGAGACAGAGTCTCACTTTGTTGCCCAGGCTGGAGTGCAGTGATGGAGGCCAGTGGTTTTAAGACTTTCGGTTTTTGTTTTTTTGTTGTTTTGTTTTGTTTTTTTTTTTTGATCTCTGCTCACTGCAACCTCCACCTCCCGGGTTCAAGCGATTCTCCTGCCTCAGCCTCCCGAATATCTGGGACTACAGGTGCACACCACCACACTCAGCTAATTTTTGTATTTTTATTAGAAACGGGGTTTCACCATGTTGGCCAGTATGGTCTTGCTCTCTTGACCTCGTGATCTGCCTACTTCAGCCTCCCAAAGTGCTGGGATAACAGGGGTGAGCCACCACACCTGGCCCTCTTTTTCTTTTTTTGTTTTTTTTTTTTGAGACGGAGTCTCGCTCTGTCGCCCAGGCTGGAGTGCAGTGGCTGGATCTCAGCTCACTGCAAGCTCCGCCTCCTGGGTTTAAGCCATTCTCCTGCCTCAGCCTCCCGAGTAGCTGGGGCTACAGGCGCCCGCCACCTCGCCCAGCTAGTTTTTTGTATTTTTTAGTAGAGACGGGGTTTCACCGTGTTAGCCAGGAGGGTCTCGATCTCCCGACCTAGTGATCTTCCCGTCTCGGCCTCCCAAAGTGCTGGGATTACAGGCTTGAGCCACCGCGCCCGGCCTGTTTTTCTTTAATATAAATGTGTTCAGGCACGATGGTTCATACCTGTAATCCTAGCACTTTGGGAGACCAAGGCAAGAGGATCACTTGGGCACAGGAGTTCAAGGCCAGCCTAGGTAACATCTCAAGACCTGTCTATACACAAGGGAAGGGAGGGAGGGAAGGAAGGGAGGAGGAGAGAGAAGGGAAGGGGAAGGAGAAGCTTACAAAACAAAGTATGTGAAGTTGTTTGTTCTGGAAGGTGGATGAGTTGGGCCACCATGGCTCCCCACCCAGCTCCTTAGGAGTCCAGCAGCATAGTCTGAAAGCATCTGTTGTGGATTAATTGCTCATAAAAACATTTCACATATTCCATAGTTGTTCTTCTTTCTTCCTCTCGGGTTAATAGCTTGCGGCAGTAGTTGCTATCATGGGGACACTGGGTAGCAGTATGATTCAGAAGCAGAATAGAAATGTTCCTGTTAATCTCAAATAAAAACTCCAAATACTTACTTTAAATATGCTATTATTAGCTGAATTCTCAAAATTGGAAAATCTTACAGATTTGAATTTTGGAAAAAACACTTAAATCTTTATAATTTACCAAGAAAATCTCTCTGTTAATATGGGATGCTGAAAGTGGAAAGAAAAGAAAGCTTGAGTTTTGCTAGAGTCACTCTATTTTTTTCGTTTTACCTTCAAACTAGGTAATAAATTAGATCATGGTATTTATTTTTTAGATAAGACCCTGAAGTTCACTGACATTAAGTAATTTGGATCCCTGTATGTGAGCTGGGTCTCAAGACAGGTATGCCAAATTCCAAAGTCTGATTTTCGGTACTACAGCTGACATTTAATTACTTCCAGTTTTAGGATAATTCATTTCTATAAATTTCTTGTTTGTTTTATAGTTATAACCCCTGGCCCTCAAAACAAAAATCTGATTATTTCTTGTCAGTGATGTTGATATTAATTTAGATTCTTGGTATTTTCCACTGTTTTTGTTAAACAACAGCAATAAACTATACTAGGATTGTCTTGAGTAACCAGGAAGTGTATTAAATCCATAGTAAATAATTACACTGCCTGCTTTTGGTTTAGTTAGTGTTCTTTTTTTTTTGCCGTTTACTTAGATACTTATTAACAAAAATTATCAGCTGTTAAAAAAGGTTAGTGCAAAAGTAATTGCGGTTTTTGCCATTACTTTTAATATCATTACTTTTAGTTTTCATTACTGTTAAATGAAAGCAAGATAATTTACTTCTCTTTCTCAAGACACCAACAACGGGGTGGGTTGTGATGAAGCCGTTGAATCTGGACCATACATTTGTAAAAGGCCTCAGATTAGGACTTTCAATATGATCCGTAAATGCAATAGTAATATAGCCACTGCTTTTGTTGGTTGTTGTTGTTCACATAACTAACATAAATTATAACAACAATTTGATCTCTCTTTTATCTTTTACCCACTGGATATTTACCCCAGTAGGTAATCTTTCACATCTTTCTCCATGAATGTAGACGTATCTATAAACAAAAAGATATGGTTTGCCTTTTTCACTTAATTTCATCAGGATGTCCCTCTCTTGATAGATACTCAGGTTGTTTCTGGTTTTTAACACTTCAAAGCAGTGCTGCAACACATTTCCTTGTGTATCTCTGTCTGTATCTCCTTTATTTATTGAGCTTATATTTTAACCTTCTTTACTGTTAAATATAACAAGCATATGAAAGATGGCATAATTGTAGATTGTAACAAATAATAAGTGAATAAATAAAGCTCACTCACGAACCCACCACTGTAATTCAATAAACATGGCGGGTATCCAAAAGCCACCTGCTGCCCCCACCCCAATCCTAAATATCTTCACACTTCTGAAATTTCTTCCATGTGTTTCTTTGCAGTTATACTACTTTTTATACATCTTTAAAAAATATATTTAGCTTGGGCACGGTGGCTCACGCCTGTAATTCCAGCACTTCAGGAGGCCAAGACAGGAGGATCACTTGAGGCCAGGAGTTCGAGACCAGCCTGGGCATCATAGGCCTTATCTCTATAAAAAATAAAAAACTACTCTAGGGAAAACAGAAGAACCCTCCTGATTCTCTGCTTTGTACCCACAAACATTTTTTTAAAAAGAATTCATTCTAAACAAATAAAAAATAAAAATAAAAAACTAGCCGAGTTTGATGGTGCACACTTGTAGTCCTAGCTACTTGGGAGGCTGAGGTGGGAGAATCACTGAGTGACAGATTAAGACCTGGCTATCAAAAAAAAAAAAAAAAAGTGTGTATGTGTGCGCGTATAGGTTTACCTGTTTTTGAACTTTATGGAAACAGCATCATGCTTGCACATTCTTTGTGTTTTGCTTTTTTTGCTCACTAGAGATGCCGCGGCCCCAGATGCACACAAAAGGACCCTGGTGTGGGGGCCCCTTACAGAGGACTGGAGACAACATAGTGTTAAACCAATAAACCTTGTAAGATTCATCTGTCTATTGCAGGTAGCTCCGGTTTATTCATTTTCATTCCATTTTATGCATTTACCACAATCTCTTTCTTCATGCAGTTGTTCTAGGCATTTCCGGTCACTGCTGGCAGGGGCAGGAGTCCCTGCTGTGTATCCCCTAGGGCACAGGTGTGCACATCGTGGGGGCGGGGTGTTCCTAACCTTCAATGGATAATGCTAAACTGTCTTCCAGAAGCGGAATTCAGCCTCCATTCCTGTTAGCATAGTAGAGCTCCTGCTCCATTATTTGGTACACTTAGGTGTCCTCGTTATCTTTTTTCCCAACTGCATTTTTTTCAGCCTGGTAGGTCTGTAGTGGAATTCACTGTGGTTTAAATTCCAGCTCCTGATTACTGCTGAGGCTGAGAGCCTTTTGCTGTGTATTGCTATTTGTGTTTCCACTTTGATGAAGTGCTGTTCAAGTCTTTTGTTTATTTGTCTTTGGGGGTTTTGAGCTTTATATATTTTGAGTAGTAGTCCTTCATTGGTTGTATATAATTTATGTGTTGTATGTAGGTGGCTTGTCTTTTTATCAGCAGAAGGACCGATTTTTGAAGGGGGAGCAGATAGCATTCCCAAAGTAGAACTGCCTGAACAGAGTATGTAACTGGACTTGTTTTCATGACCCACAGGCAGGACCCCAGGAGGCATTAAGTGTCTTTGAAAAGGCTTCTGGACCCATAGCTCTCCCGGGTTGGTTGGGTTACCTTTAACCAGAACACTCCCAGCAGAGGCTATGGGTCTGTGTCTCCTTCAGGTAAAATGAGATTAACTTGAGCACCAAGGGAAACAGTGAAGTGTAAAAGTCAAGAGCTACCGTTTATCGTAGGCCAGTTAGGCTTGTTTTGTATGATCTTCAACATAAGTCTCAGAAGCAGATATTATTTTACCCACTTCACAGATGAGGAGCTTGAAGCTCATCAGGAATAAAGATTTTACCCTGTGCCATACAACTGGAAAGTAGGAAAGTCGGGTTAAAGCTCACTTTCACATGGCTCCCAAGCAAATTCTGCATCCATTCTGGCAACTTGAAGCATAGTGTAGCTTCATGGTACTGGGCACCTTGCTGGGGAGGCATCGGAACAGAGTCCACACCAGATGTCTGACTGTGACATAAGCCACAGTCCCTTCCCCTCCGCAACTCTCTGTGACTGGGGGTGGCGTGGGAGCTCTGATGAAGCACACTCCAATGCCGGCCGTGGCACACTGCAGGCTGCTTACTGATTAGGTTGAAGCCTGGTTGCTCCATAAAGGATATTTTGTTGTTTTCCTCTTCATTATTTGGCACGTCAATGTAAATTATTTTAATAGGACTCACAGTTTCAGTCTTTGAAGCATTACGAGGGGAAGCTACATGATGTGTGAATTTAAGATAATAGGATGTTGTAAGGAGACAAGGGTTTTTGTTAAGTATCAGAGCACACTTGTAATATTTGGTTAAAAAAAAAACTTACGTGTCTATAAGAGATATGGGTTGACAGATTTTGTGTGGAAGTGTGGGTTTTTCCACCTCCACGCTGGTGAGCGCGTGGATCATGTGAGGCTTTTGGAATAATACCACCAGGACAGAAGAGAGAACTGTTTGCAGAGTTGCAGATAGCAACATGTTTCAGGAGCTCTTCATTTCCTGTGAAGTTGAGTGTGTGTGTGTAATTTCCTGATGAAGTAGAAGTGTGTAAAGAACATTGTTTTTACAAAGTTTCTAAATTATACTACTTAATAATTTTATGTCCCCAATCTTGAGTCAAGAGTTGATTAGGAGGATTTTTTTTCTTTATATATATTATTAGTTTTATATTACATATATATATATTATATATATATATATTATTTTTAATGCCCTGTCTTTAACAAAAGACATTTTTAAATATAACTAGCAGGCTGGGCACGATGGCTCACGCCTGGAATCCCAGCACTTTGGGAGGCTGAGACGGGCACATCACTTGAGACCAAAAGTTCAAGACCAGCCTTGCCAACATGGAGAAACTCCATCTCTACTAAAAATACAAAAATTAGCCAGGCATGGTGGCACATGCCTGTAGTTGCAGCTACTTTGGACGCTGAGGCAGGACAATCACTTGAACCTAGGAGGCGGAGGTTGCAGTGAGCCAAGATCGCACCATTGCACTCCAGCCTGGGTAACAAGACGAGATTCTGTCTCAAAAAATAAAAAAACTAGCAGATGTCCTGTAAAATGTGAGACATTCCAGAGTTACAAAGTTATCTTATATAATTATATAAATTTAAGCAGAGATTCAAAGGAATCATGCAAAGGGCTTAATTTCAGATGTGTGTTTTAATTTCCTTCTTTCAGTTTCTCCAGCTAGCTACAATCTGAAAAATATCTTGCTGGCCGGGTGCAGTGGCTCATGCCTGTAATCCCAGCACTTTTGGAGGCCGAGGAGAGCAGATTGCTTGAGGTCAGGAGTTTGAATCCATCCTGAGCAACATGGCAAAACCCCATCTCTACTAAAAATACAAAAATTAGCCCTTTGTGGTAGTGCACTCCTGTAATCCCAGCTACTAGGAGCCCGAGACACGAGAATCACTTAAACCTGGGAGGCGGAGGTTGCGGTGAGCCAAGATTGCGCCACTGCACTGCAGCCTGGGCAACAGAGCAGGACTCCATCTCAATAAAAGAAAAGAAAAGAAAAGAGAGAGAGAGAGAGAGAGAGGGAGGGAGGGAGAGAGAGAGAAGGAAAGAAAGAAAAAAGAAAAGAAAAAGAAAAATTATCTTTCTGAAATTCAATGAACTTGCTTTGGAAATGTTTCGTAAGTTCCCACATCTATACGGTATTCATAGGATATTCTTAGCAGAGATATATCTCTGGAGTCAGAATGCCTGATCAGATTCCCTTCCTGGCTGTCCCACCACAGTGATTGAAGGGCTGCTCCAGGACACACCAGAAGTATTACTGAAATACTGCCTTATAGTGTGCATTTTACTGTTCCACAATATCTTATGTCATAGAAGAGGGTTTAAGTATGAAATTCACGTGGCCACAGTTTTATATAGATGTGGAAACCCAAGGAAATATTTTTCTTTGTATTCTAAGCCATGTTCTCCTGTGCTGCCACAAACCCTGGGCCCAGCACAGGTACTGTCTCTGTCCTCTGAAGAGCCACAGTGCAAGGCTATCTTGTCTGGTGCTCAAGACCCGCTCCTGTGGCTTAGCAGGGCCAACAGGCACACCAGGGGTTACATGGAACTAATGTTCCACTAGCTTGACTTAGGAAAAGGAAGTGCAGCCACTCCAAAAGTAGAGTGCTGAAGCCACTGGGTTCACTCCCAGCCCTGTGCTGCTCCTGGACTCTGTGTCAGCTTTCCAGTGAAGATAACAGGACTACTCTTTTATTGCAGAAGTCCCCAGCTTTTCATTTCCTGGAAACTTTGAGATTAGTTTGAGTGGGGGCTTTAAGGAAAGAGAAGAAAGATAATATTTGTAGCAAAATCATTAAGCAGAGGTGAAGAAAGTATAGCAATGGATGTATTTCAGGTTAGGTTTAGTGGTCTCCTGATTAGAGGCCCCTGTCTTAAGTTAATAACACTTTTTAAATAACAGCTTGACTGAGACATAATTTACATATCCTAAAATTTACCCTTTTTAAAATGTACGAATCATTGGTTTTTATTTTACTCACAAAGTTGTGCAACCAGCACCCTAATTCTGGCACATTTTCATCACCTCAGACAGAAACCTAGTACCTTCAACAGGAGCTCTGCACTTCCCCTCCCCTGGCAGCCACTCCTCTACTTTCCATCTCTATGGATTTGCCTGTTCTGGACGTTTCCTGTCAGTGGAACCATACAGATGTGACCTTTGGTGTCTGGTGTCTTTCATTTTAGCAGAATGTTTTTAAGGTCCATCCATGATGTAACGTGTATCAGAATTTCCTTTTTTTTTTTTTTTTGAGACCGAGTTTCTCGCTTGTTGCCCAGGCTGGAGTGCAATGGTGCCATCTCGGCTCACTGCGACCTCTACCTCCTGGGTTCAAGCGATTTTCCTGCCTCAGCCTCCATAGTTGGGATTACAGGTGCACACCACCACGTCCAGCTAATTCGAACTCCTGACCTCTAGTGACCCACCTGCCTCATCCTCCCAAAGCGCTGGGATTATAGGTGTGAGCCACCGCACCCGGCCAGAATTTCATTCTTTTTCTGGTTGAATATTTCATGACATAGATACATCAAATTTATCCATTCAATAGTTGATGGACATTTGGGTTGTTTCTACTTTCTGGGTATCTTGAATAATCCTGCCGCGAACATTCATATGCAAGTTTCTGTGTGGATGTAAGTTCCAGTTCTCTTGGATAGACAGCAAGGAGATGAATGGCTGCATTGCTGCCACACAGTTTTCCAGAGTGATGGCCTCATTTTAACATCCCACCAGCCTAATGGTACATTTTAATCACTGCAAATCTAATCTTGTTAGAGTCTCAAGGTTTCCATGGCTCCTGCCAGTTTGTTCATGATCTCTTGAGCTATTTGTTGCTGTCTACCTAACAGAACAAACCTTGTTGGAGGAAATCCATTTCAGTATCGAGGCAAAAGTTTAATTCACTCAGGGTTGTTTTTTGTGTATATAAGGGTGACATAAAAGGAGATAAGCTGTCTTGTGGAAGGCATTATTTTTACTTCTTAATTATATACCTAAACTGTATCTCCAACTAGCCTAGAGTTTAATATTAAATGAATGAAATGAACAAGGGAATTTAGGTTAAAGAAATTTATCAGAAGCCATGGGTTTCTTACAGAAGAAATCAGGGCTCATGAAAAGTTCTCAGACTGAAGCATTGAAGGACACTTGTGATATGTGGCAGGTGCTGGCATTGCTGAAATGCCATGTGTCCTCACTGTGCAGTACTGGCTGGTGGGATTGAAGAGTCTTGCCGGCCCTGCTAGCTAGCATGCCAGATTCATGGCCTCATGCCATGCCAGTGTTATGCACCTCCCAGGAACCAGACTCATCTATAGGCACTGGGATTCCACAGAGAACAGATACACAGAGCCTGCCCTCAGGAGGTTCACATTCTCGTGAGGACACAAAACAGGCAGCACTAACTAAACTAGAGGATCTCGGTGGTGACCAGCCCCAGAACAGAGGGTGAGGTGGGGCAGAGGCACCTTGGAGTGGCATCAGGGGTGACTTCTCTGCCTCTTCTCACCTATGCCCTTGTACAAAACCCAACAGTGATTGTTACAGGAATTGCCTCTTCAAGACTGCTCGGCCTTTGCTGTTCTCTTTGGCACCGATGTGACATTCATGTAGTGGGAGCCACAGCAGTGCCAAGAGCCCTTCTCAGAGGTGGACCTTCCAGGGTGGGAGTGTGGGAGGCTGGCCCTAGCCCCAGGAGCCACATGAAGAGCTCCTTTCCAGTCCAGAGAGACTTCCTCAGAGTCTCCATAGGTCTTTCTCAACACTGCAGGTTGGCCTGCTCCTAAAAGTACTATTTTTATGTTGAGTGTGGAGCCACAGGAAAGAATGGAGTTATAGGAAGTGTTACATTCTTTATAAATAACGCAGGTGCATTAACCTAATTTTACAATGAATGGGAAGTTACCTTTGCAACTCAAAATAGGACTCCTATCTAAGTTTATTGGACACTATTGATAATGATTCATCAGCAAATAGGAAATTGTTTCTTAGACTGCATTGAGATTATATCTTAAAATACAGCCTACCAGATATGTCTGAAGTCTGTTGTCTCTGGCATGTAGAGACCCTGCTGTGTCGGGGAAGATGTGTAGTATGTGGCCAGCATTGGGGAGGAAAGGGAGACAGTCAGAGAGGGGAGACAATCTAAAGAATAGGAGCATGTAAAAAACAAGCGGGGAGGAAAGAAACAAATAAAAATGAATGAGGGCTGGCCAGTCATGATGGCTCACACCTATAATCCTAGCACTTTGGGAGGCCAAGGCAGGAGGATCACTTGAGGCCAAACATTTGAGACCAGTCTGAGAAACATAGTGAAACCCCATCTGTACGAAAAATTTAAAAAATTAGCTAGGAATAGTGGTACACACCTGTAGTCCTAGCTACTTGGGAGGCTAAGGCTAGAGGATTGCTTGAGCCCAGGAGGTCACACCACTGCACTCCAGCCTGGGTGACAGAGCAAGACTCTGTCTCCAAAAAATATATGTATTTGGTGTGTGTGTGTGTGTGTAATATAAAAAAGTAATGAGGGCCCAAAGAGGTTTTTTTAAAAAAATATGTTACTCAGTGTTTACCTTATTAGAAATTAAAACTGAAAAAGATTTAACACATTGATTTACCTAAAAGCATCTATAATCAACCCATTATATGATGACCTAAATAACATTTTTTATGAAAAATATTTCCTAAAACACAAAAACAAATATTTAGCGATGAGAGTTGCATTGCCCTGTATTTTGCAGGTCTCTTCACTGGTTGAACAGGAGATGATGGATTATCACCTGTGCTCCGCCTTCAATCTGTTGTAATATCACACATCATGGGCCTCTAGAAAATACCACTGTACACTCATGAGAGAATGGAAATGAGAAAGAAAAATAAAGGCTTGACAGAAAACAGTTTTGGCCTTGTAGGCTGCCTGAAAGGCTCTCGGAACCTCCAGCGACCCCCAGACCCCACTTTAAGAATGACTGGTCTAAAGTATTCCACTATCCAAATGAACTCTCTTGGAGAGGTATGAGTTCTATAACAGTGACAGGTACAGATAAATTAGCAGCAACATGACAAATTTTAAGAACATTTTATACCCAAAATACTTGCTTGGTTAAAAAAAAAAAAAAGATTCCAAGCTCTGTGAGGATGAGTCCATCATGGGCCAGGTGCTTCCTTGTTATCTTTCCGTTTTCTGTTGTCCACAGCACCATTGTGGCTTAAATCTCCTAAAGCAAATTCCACTCTATCCACACCCAAAAGAAAGTGGTTCAGGCAGTTTTAAATTGCCCTGTGAAGATTTGAGAGTTAGCTGGATGAGACAGTATCAGATGGAAAAAATAACCCCTGAAATAACTTAGAGAATAGGTAAGCAAATTGATAATATCAGCTAATGTTCCGGTGCGCAAACAAGATTTTCCATATTTACTTTCTTCCGGTGGACTGAAGTATGGAAATCTTGGTTACCTTTACTTTGGATGGTTGGTTTTCCAAATGACATTTGTCATCTACCAGTCAAGATAATTAATACCAGCTATAATGAGGCCAGAGGAAGTAGATCATTTGCCACACCAAAATATCCATAAAATGTGTGTAGAAATATGTAAATTTAGCATTGTTTCCATGGCAGTGAGGCAAGAACTCTGCTTCCTTCCTCTGTTGTGTATTTCTTAGACTTCTCTTGGGCGTGGTGCCACTCCCACTCTCTTCTTGGTCTGCAGACGATTTCCATTGCCCCAGGACTTGCCCCATCCTCACTTCTGAGCTCATGCGTGATACTGGGGCTGCCTTTTTAGGAATTCAGGAAATGGAGGTACCCAGTTAAAGTTATCTGCACCTGTGTAGCTTACTCATTTCCATGCACCTTTCTTGTCGCAGGATGGGAAACCTTGGCTCTAGTTTACTCAGGAGAAACATCTGTCCTTTGACATCACTTCTGATTCTTGAACTGAATTTGTAAATTTTTTCTGAAGATGGTCTCAAGTTGGTTCTCTTCCTTTGTGGTTTGTTTTCTACTTAGATTTTGACAGCTTCCAAAATATGTTAACAACAACAGAATTCAGGCAAGAAAATTGATTTTTTTTTTCATTCTAAGAAATAAGTTAACTTTGCTTCATGTAAATATCTCCATCTGTTTATTCCTAATCCTTTATAATGTTTAGAGTATTTTTTTCTCTCTCAAGGATCTGGTAAATACTAAAACAACAAATTTGAAAATGTTTTTAAAATTAAAGTTAGTGGCTCTTTGTAAATTTTTCATTACAAATAGATTGGAAATATTCAGGTGCAATTCTGTTTTGCACCAGAGAGCACTTTGTAACACAAAAAGTCTTCAGTCAGGCAAACTCACCTGTCATTCCTGCAGAAGGCACTTATCGCAGATGGCTGGCTGTTTCTAGCGCCCCATGCTGCCATGCTCGCATAGAAAGGTGTCTGCTTCACCACCCACACCTAACACTGGAGACTTTGGAACCGTCTTTCCTCCTCAAACAGAGGCACGTGTCAGCGAGGGACAGCAGCAGCACTAGGAATTAGAGAATTACAGAATCCTACAAGGGAGGAAGATGAAGCTGAGAGAGATTTGGAATTTCCACTGTAGAAGGTGGACAGTATCCTCTCTATCCAGGTCTGTGGCCAGCATTCTTCTGAGCAAATGCACATCACCCGCAGTGTCATGGGGTTGGAGTGTGCAGGCTCAGCCCTGGAGGACGTGAGTTGGCAGGACCCCCTCTGCGTGCGGGTCATCTCCAGTACAGCTGAGTCTCAGCCTCTCCATAGGGCCCTCATGAGATGTAAATGATGTGGTGCCCCCATCCTTACTCTGTCTCTCTTGAGGGATGTCTCCAAGGGCTTTTTTATAAGTGAGAACATGTTCTTAGAAAGTGCCTGTTACACTTCAGTGACTAGTCACATGTCAGGGTGGCCTTGCTTTAAAGAATGTGGAAGACTCGAAAACAGTCTTAGGGTTGGCCTCAGTGAGCCATGATTGTGCCACTCCAGCCTGGATTACAGAGCAAGAGACACTGTTAAAAAAGAAAAAAAAGAAAAAAAAAACACTTCGTATTTATTTTTCTGTTAAATATAATTTTCATTATGGTAAAATAACGTACTATAAAATTTACAATTTCAACCATTTTAAGTATAACTTGGTAGATATAATTTTAACATGTGTATAGATCTTGATATCTTTCCACTTAAAAAGTACACTGGTTATTATAATAAAAACATAGCGCTGAAAGTCTTTCAGGTTCCTGAGCGTGACTTTAGGAAAGCTCTTATTGGGTCCCGCCAGGCCTCCTACCTCCCTCCTCCCGCCTCCAGGCGCAGCTGCGTGTTCTACACCCTGTGCATGCAGATGGGTCTGCCGCAGCCCCCAAGTGAGTGCACAGAGGAGGCTCCCAGGCTGTCCCCGTTCCCTGCCTGTGCCATGTGCCATGCTGTCACCTTCCTTTGCATGTTCTGCACCACTCCCCAGCCCTCTTCTTGCTGCTCTTCAAATACAGCTGATTTTTAGAGGTCAGATGAACTGTGACTGAGTGTGATGGGAAACATGGCTCTCCCTTCAGTGATGGGTAGCTGAGTTGACCTCCACCCATGCTCTCTGGGAGTCTTGTGGGAGCTGCCGGGAGAGCTGCTGACCGCTGCAGAGCCTGCCAAACTGGGGACCTGGTGGGTAGGACAGCTGGCCCTGCCTCTCTCCTTGTCTGCTCCACAAACTTTTGTTGTCACAGATTAATGACCAAAATTTGTCTACAGACTCATTTTATCCAATCTATAAATTAAGGTATACCCCAAGAAATTTATTCCAACATAATGATGTTATCAAATCATAAGCATAATGAATTAATCTGTATGTCCCCTTTTTCTCTAATTAAACATTTACATTTTAAACTTTTTAAATAAAAATGTTTATTAATTTTTGAAAAGACAGACTTATGGTAGCCACTCCCCTGTCAGACTGTTTGTTTCTTAAACATATTTTTAAAGGATCACTTTTTTAAAAGAATGTTTCCTGTGTAACCAAATGAATAGTAAAGAATGAATTGCAGTGGGAGGAACAATACACTTTTTAACTGTGCCAAAAGTGAGTTTCTGCACCAAGTCTATGCCCAACAGAGGCGGGAGTCATTTGAATGTGTTAGCTGGCCCCAGACAACTCTGCTTCACAAGGCAACAGTGGCCATCCAAACCATTATCTATTTTTAAAATAGTTTTTAAAAACAGTGGAGAAGCTGATTTTTTATGAGACTAAGCATTTTATTTAACTCATAGCCATTCTTCAGCTAAGCATCGTGCATTAAATATAAATGTATAATATATCTAAACTTTTTTAATTAGCTGGTACCATCCTCTAAATAAAAGTCATTAAATTCAAATAGAACTTTCCTATGGCTGTGTGCTTCTCGAACAGCATTTCTCAAAGAGAATTCCAAGGGAACACTAGTTTCTCAGGACATTGTTAGTGATTACACCAAAAAGGGTTTCATGGTTATAAATGGGAGAAGCTTTAGTTTAAAACAGTATGCCACAGGTGCCCTTTACACGGGGCTCTCCAGGCACTCTGCCATGTCCAGTCCCACTGTAGTGTGTGAGGGTCCTGCCAGCCACAGATACACCACACAGCAACAGGCATGGAGTTCTGTTCTCATGGGTTACACTTCACAGAACACTTTTTGGAAAACTCCAAAATTTTAGGAAAATTGATAAGCACTCTTTCACTATCTGGAAAGGGTTGTTTATTTTTCTATACTGTATAAAGACCTTTTTTTACACTCATCTTTTATCATACCCTAATTTTACTCTGTTTCTTCACAGAGTAACACTAGGATTAAAATTCTGTCTTAAACTGGGCAGATTTTTGAGCAAAAAACCATAAAAGTTTATGGCTTTAGCAATGACAATACTGGTAACTATAGTAATATCAAGTGGCTAATGTGTTGGATACTCACTCTGAGTATAGAAACCCTAGTAGGTGCTGCACATATGTTCTTTACTTCCTTTACTCCTTGCAATAATGCCAGCAGCAACCCCCAGTTGCCCAGAAGGGCTGATGTAAGATCCAAGCATTTTCTCAAGGTCTCACAGTGTGTGAAAGGCAGAGCTGAAGCAAGATGAGTTTCTTGACTCCAGGGGCCCTGCTGTTTCCCATCTCTGTTAACAAGGGGCTCAGGTAAAGGTTAGAGCCAGGTCTCGGAAGTGCAGTCAGATCTAAGGTGAGAACCATATAACTGAAATCATAACAGTGTTGTCCTTTTGTGTCCTTCTATATATTTTACTTCAGATAACTTTTCTTTCTTGTGTTTGATGGAATTTGGCTCTTGTTGCCCAGCTGTAGGGCAATGACGTGATCTCGGCTCACTGCAACCTCCACCTACCAGGTTCAAGAGATTCTCCTGCCTCAGCCTCCCGAGTAGCTGGGATTACAGGCATCTGCCACCATGCCTGGCTAATTTTTGTATTTTTAGTAGAGACAGGGTTTCACCATGTTGGCCAGGCTGGTCCCGAACTGCTGACCTCAGGTGAGCCATCCGCCTCAGCCTCCCAAAGTGCTGGGATATAGGCATGAGCCACCACACCCAGCTCAGATAACTTTTCTTACATGTAATACATATCTGTTTGGGGAAAATATACAAAATACCCAATCCAAGGGAAGAAAGTAAATATCACCTCCAAACTCTACTCAGATAACCACTAAAAACGTTCTTATAGGCTTCAGTCTTTTCCTTTGGCTTAATATATATATAGATGCATGCATAGATACACATACACACACACACACACAGAGTGAGAGAGTTAATTTGTTGCCCGCTTTTTTCTTAGCAGGGTATCACAAACGTGTTTCCATGTCCATAAATATTTTCTTTGTAACCATTTCAGTGACTGTATAATATTTAACTGTGTGGATGGATCCTAATTTAGTGAACAAGTTCCTGTTGTGCAGTTGGTTTCCCACAGTGTCTGTCCATCTGTCTGTGTGCCTTCTTTCTTCTCCATCTGAATTGCCACACATCTCGAATTGTAGTTCCATGGCCTTAGGCATTAGAGGCTGTTAAGCATTCTACTAGCTCACTGGCCTAGTACTCAGTAAGGGATGTCTGATGATGAATACTGTTAACTTTCCTTGTTCCAGGACAGCGGGGATTTTTAGTTTGATTGACACCCTATGGCCCCCAGCGATACCTCTGAAAACACCTGGCCGTGACCAGCCCTGTGAAGAGGTAAGCCCGGCACTGGAAAAACTTCCCCAGTTGCGGACTACTCCATGCCAGGTGCCAAGCCAGGCATCATCACTGCCACCCACATGGTCTATGTCCCCCACTCCAGTGGCAACAAGGAGCCCCTGTGCAGCCAGTTCCTTTGTGGTGACATATGAATATGAGCCAGGATTGGGATTCAGGTCCCTGGAGACCAAGCTCTGGCTGCCTTCCCTACTGTGCTGCACAACATTTTCTTGAAGTTAACTTATGATGAATGCGTAAACCACAACCCTTATATACTGTTGGAGCAACTGAGGTCTCAGCCTCATACTAAAGCAAACATATAGAATTTTTCCCACGAACTTCTAGTCACTCATAGAACCAACACTCAGTTACCAATTGGAGCAGGAACTCAATACAATCCGTAGACATTCGTACAACGTCCTGGGTAGCCAGGAACTTCCATTGCACTGCTTGTCTATGATAGTGTCTCAGAAGAAGCAAAATGGATGAAAAGTGTTCCCTCCTCTCCCTCCTGAACCTTTTCCAGCAGGTTAACCAGCTGCTGCTTTGGGCCAGAGTTCCCAAAACAACTGAGGCTGTCTTCCTTAGGTTGTGGCTGACTTCTTAGTAGTGCTAAGTCTATGACCCTGTACTGTGCCAAACAGCATAGTAGTTGTCAAAACACACGGTGGCTCACGCCTGTAATCCCAGCATTTGGGAGGCCGAGCCGGGCGGATCACCTGTGGTCGAGAGTTCGAGACCAGCCTGACCAACATGGAGAAACCCCGTCTCTACTAAAAATACAGAATTAGCTGGGCATTGTGGCGCATGGCTGCAATCCCAGCTACCCAGGAGGCTGAGGCAGAAGAATCACTTGAACCCAGGAGGCGGAGGTTGCAGTGAGCCGAGATGGCGCCATTGCAATCCAGCCAACAAGAGCAAAACTCTGTCTCAAAAAACAAAAAAAAAAGCCATTTCTAGATTACTTAAGGGGAAGTAATTTCTACATAATATTTTCAGTATAACCTGAAAGACTTCTAAAATGAAATCTTGAATTAATAGGTTCATAAGTATGGAAGTTCTTATACTTGGTCCCAGAAGTAAACAATGCAATCCATTCCTTGTATAGCATTCCAGAGAGAGGAAGCATCTGTAAGCGAGTATGTATATATTAAAGAGGAGATTTTAATCATGTGCTTGAGTCTTTTAACAATACATTCACCTTCTGCTTTTGCCTCATGTAAACAGATAAAAACTCATCTGCCTCCTCCAGCCTTATGTTACATCCTCACAGCTCATCCAAATCTGGGACAAATTGATATAATTGACGGAGACCCCATTTATAAGCTTTACCAGCCTCCAGTTGCCCGCTGCTTAAGAGACATTATCCAGGTAATGTTTTTGTTTCTAACAAGTTATTTAGGTATTAGCTGTGTCTGTGTGCTTTGTGTAATGCTGCCAACCTTTTCTAATTCCTTTCCAGATGAATAATCTTGGTACCCGTTGCAGTTTCTATGCCAGGGTGATTTACCAAAGACCACAGGTAATAATCTGTCTCAATCTCTCAGTCTCTGTCTCTCAATCTCTCAGCCTCTCTCTCTCTCTCTCTCTCTCTCTCTCTCTCTCTCACACACACACACACACACACACACACACACGGTGTTAGAGGTTTGTTAAAGGGCAGTCTCCTTTGGAAATTAATAGATTGCCAAAACAGAAGAGCGTTTTTAAAGTCCAGTTAAGTATGCCCCATATACTGAAGTGGTAGTAAATCCATTCCTTTTACAGGTGCAGACTACCAGCCACTGTGCTAAGCACTGGGGTATAAGACACCCAGGTACAACCCTGTCCCCAAAGCTTCTCAACCCAGTAATTTTCATTCTTTCCTGACACTTAGGCAGGTTGAAGAAAGGAAAGAGATGCAGAAATTTCATTTATGTGGTGGAAATGGTAATCTCAGGATTAAGCTCAGCTACTTCTGGGAACTTTTAGAGCCTTCGAAACTGAAAGCCCTCCCATACCACCTCCATGGTCCCTATGAGGCCTCGGGCTATTCTAGGGAGCAGCGGCCTAGAGGAGCTTGCTGTCAATCAGCTAGGAGTAGAGGAGGGAAGGAGACCTGCTTGCCAGTTTGAATGCATGGACTACATTCTGCAAGAAACCTCTGCTGGCCCTTACCTTATGGAGGAATATCCATGTAGATCTAATCATCCAAGAGGGATTGAGAACATCCTGGTTGTTAAACTCTTATCTACTCATAGGCAATGTGCACTGGGTGCATCTGCCATGGTGCAGGAGAGAGTGAGTGCCCCACACATTGCCTCCTTGAGGGTGTGTATAAGTGGAGCAAACCAGGCCCCAGATGCCTGCACTCACCTGGGCCGTCAGTGGATCACCAGCTACCAGCCAGGCCAGAATACCCAGGAATTGCCCAGCAAGGAGTCTCAAGGGAGGGCAGGAGGCTGGCACCTCAGCCAGCAACCTCAGCCAGGTGCCCCAGTGCACCTTGAGTCAGGGGACAGTGGTGGGGGTGGACCAGGGGCTGTCTTCTAATCATACTATGCCTGGTTATCAAGATCTGACACTCACACCCCTCACTTTTCTTTTTGCTGATGAAATATGCTAAAGCACACCCAGACCTTGTGCCATTTCCTCTTACATGCTTGTTATGAATCTCTACAAAGCATTCATGCTTGCATACAACCCAATTCAGCTGCCTGGTTTTGGAGCCTTTCTCTTCTGCTTAAGTTATCCAGAGTTATTTTCTGTTGTGCATTTATTTTGAACAAATTCTTTGCATTTCTCTGATCAGTCTTAGACAGTAGAAGAACAAGAGAGTGACTAAAAGAATATGTTTCTTAACTTCTAGTCAAGTTCTTGATGAGTTGCATATATACGAGTATCATTAAATCATTGTTACCACAAGCATGTTAAATCAGCTCCTCTTCCATCTGCATCAGGAGTAGTGGGCAGACTGTTTCTGTAAAGAGCCAGATAGTCAATATTTTAGGCTTCTTGGGTTGTGTGGTTTTCATAGCAACTACTCAGCTTCACCTTGCAGTGCAAAAGCAGTCATGTTGTCATTCACAAATGAATGAGCAGGGCTGTGTTTCAGAAATCTTTATTTACAGACACCAAAATTTGAATTTAACTTAATTTTTACTTGTCACAAAATATTCTTATGGTTGTTTAACCATTTAAAAATGTAACAACTTTGAATAAATATAAAAACCATGCTTAGCTTACAGGCCACACATAAGCAGGGGGTGGGCTGGATTAGCCCACAGGCCTTGGTTTGCTCACGTTCTTCAGGTGCTGAGCATGGCTGGAGGGCACAGGAACTGTGACGCAGAAAAAAAAACAACCCTTGTGTCTCCTGGCATCCTGTAGGTTGTACTGAATGTGCAGTGTGGTATGTGTCAGGGAGAGGAGACAGGGAGGGCCATCTACTGACAGCCACAGATTAGGGTGCAAGCTTGTTACCTAAGGATGCCATAGGTGCTGCACAAGAACACAGCGCTGATACATATGATCATCATATGAAAGAACTTTAAGGCTTTATCTCAATTTAATTTTTACATTTCATATGTAAGGAGTGTGCTTTAGGTGATATGCTAGTAACTGTCAATTGCCTTTCCTTTCCTTCTCTGCAAAAAGTGTGTGTGTGTGTTTCTGCAGCTTAACCTGTGGATTAGCTAGTGCTTGCCAGCGCATAGAGTGTTGCCCACAGAAAGGAAATCAGAGGGCTGAGTTTTGAATATAAATGAACCACATTTAGCTCTTTATTTTTTATTATCAATACTTCACCTTTAATTTCTGTGAGAGATTTTTCAGATTTTCCAACCATGCTCGTGTATATATCATTTTATCTCAGCAGCAATACTGTCACTGTTCTTAATTCCAAGTGGAGAAGACCAAGGCTAGGCCTGGTATCTGCTGTCTCTGATACACACAACCAAACCCTGGTGGAGCCTGGCGTGGGTTTCCTAACTCTTACTCAGCCCAGTGTCCCATGGTGCTTCCTGACTCCACAATCCTTCAGTTACCTGGAGCCCTGGGGGTGGAGCAGGGACGCAACACACCCCTACCCCCAACCACATGCTGGCTGAGCTTGTGCAGGTACTTCACTGCATTGTCTCATGTCCTTGTCTGTCAAATGGGTGTGACATTCTCTCACCATATTGGATTGTTCTAGGATGAATTTAGGAGTTTTGAAATACCCTTTTTCCTTTGTTTTCTCTTCATCTGTTCCCCTTTTCATCATTTGACAGCTGATCAGTGCCTCTCATGAAGAATTAGAGAATGACTGACATGAGTCCCTCAGTGGTACTCCCTGTGAGCACCCCAGTGTCCAGCTCAGCAGATAGGAGGATAGGGCTCCCAGCAAGGACGAGGCAGGGCACGTACTATGTCTCATACTTTCCAAGCCTGAGGAGACCTAAGACTGCCTTCACGTTCCTCTGCTCACCTTGAGAAGGGTCAGTGTGTGTGGGGATGCCCTGGGCATCTGGCACATTCCTGCTCTTCTGGGTCATGGGCCAGGCGGTGGCTCTCTGTGAAGGTGCCATTCACCCACAGGGAGAATGCTGTCCTCATAGCAGCCACGTGGCAGTTGCAGCTCACACTCCTGCCCATGGCCCTCTGGCTGAGACTGAGGTTGAAAGTAAAGAAAGCAGGTGTCAAAATGCTTGCACCAAAGCCAGTTGGAGGGGGAACTCTGGGGCAAAGAAAGACCAAGAGTGAAGCAGGTCATCCACCTTGCCTTGTGAAGGAGTCCTCCTTCAGGGAGGTAGAGAAGATATGTTAATCACCTCCTATCCAAAAAACAGGCTCCCACCAGTGCAAGTGCAGCTTTCAGTGAGCATGACTTCCAGTGGGCATGTGTGCCTAAGGATCAGTGGTCCAACAGCCACAAAACAGTCAAAGACTTGGAACCCAATGGAACAGGTTCCGTGATCCACTGAAATTCTATCTGTCTCCTATAGTCTGCTTTTGTAAGAGAATCACCAGAAACCAGCTGTCTCAAGAAGGAATTGAAATAAGCTGAATCCTGGGGCCAGTCCATAGTTAAGCCAGTGGCCTGCATCCTTGGCAGTGAGAGTTGACTTTCAGAATGGCACCATGAGTCACTGCTGGAACTCGAGCCATAAAAACAGACCTAGACTAGGTGTGGTGGCTCACACCTGTCATCCTAGCACTTTGGGAGGCTGAGGCTAGAGGATCTCTTGAGACTAGGAGTTCCAGACCAGCCTGGGCAACAAAGCACAACCCCATCTCTACAAAAAAATAAAAAATTAGCCAGGCATGGTGCTGCATGCCTGTCATCTCAGCTACTTGGGAGGCTGATGTGGGAGGATCCCGTGAGCCCAGGAGTTTGCTGCAGTGAGCTGTGATTGCACCACTGCACTCCAGTCTAGGTGACAGAGTAAGACCTTGTCTCAAAAAAAAAAAAAAAAAGAACCAGATTCAGTTGTATTTATATTACACTAAAGACTAAGTCATGAAGGTGAAAAAGATAGTTTTCGTATTTAACTTTTATTTTGTAATGATTATAGTTTCACAGTAGATTGCAAAGAAATATACCGGGGGTCTGGTGCACCCCTCCACCCCCATGTTAATACCCCGCACCCACAGTAACCACAGTAAAAACCAAAACCAGCTGGGCACAGTGGCTCTCGCCTGTAATCCCAGCACTTTGGGAGGCCAAGGCAGGCAGATCACAAGGTCAGGAGATCGAGACCATCCTGGCTAATGGTCCCGGCTAATTTTTAGTGGAAACCCTGTCTCCACTAAAAATACAAAAAAATTAGCTGGGCATGGTGGCAAGTGCCTGTAGTCCCAGCTACTTGGGAGGCCGAGGCAGGAGAATGGCGTGAACCTGGGAGGCAGAGCTTGCAGTGAGCCGAGATCACGCCACTGCACTCCAGTCTGAGCAACAAAGTGAGACTCCATCTCAACAACAACAACAAAAAAAAAACAAGAAACTGACACAGGCACAATCCATGGAGCACATTCAGGTTTCAGCATCCATGTGTGCACTCTGTGTGTTTGTGTGTGTGCTTGCGCTTCTGTGCAGTTTTGTCACATATACAGCCTTGCATCACCGTCACTGCAGTCAGAATCCTCTACTGTGCCATCACCACCGATTCCCGTGTTGCCCTTTATAGCCACGTCGATCGTTTTTTCATCCCTACCCCTGGCAACCACTCACATGTTCTCTGTCATAATTATGTTGTTTTATGGTTGTTACATAACTAGAACCATGCAATATATATCTGTATTAGTTTCCTAGGATTATCATATAAAGTTCCAAAAACTAGATAGCTTAAAACAATAGAAATGTATTCTCTCACACTTTTGGAGGCCAGAAGTCTAAAATCAAGGTGTTAGCAGTGGCCAGGCACAGTGGCTCACATCTGTAATCCCAGCACTTTGGGAGGCTGAGGCAGGTGGATCAGCTGAGGTCAGGAGTTCGAGACCAGCCTGGCCACTATGATAAAACCCCATCTCTACAAAAATACAAAAATTAGCTGGGCATGATGGCAGGTGCCTGTAATCCCAGCTGCCCAGGAGGCTGAGGCTGGAGAATCACTTGAACCCAGGAGGAGGAGGTTGCAGTGAGCTGAGATTGTGCCACTACACTCCAGCCTAGGCGACAGAGTGAGACTCCATCTCAAAAAAAAAAAACAAACTTTTCCTGATTACATAGGGCTATAAATATTTTTATTAGAGTTTTTTCTTTTAGAGCAGTTTTAGGTTCACAACAAAATTGAGAGGAAGGTACAGAGATTTTTCCATACACTTTCTACTCCCACACATGCACAGCCTCCCCATTATCAGCATCCCTACCAGGGCAGCACATTGCTTACAACTAATCAACCTGCATTGACACATCATACTCACCCAGAGTCCACAGTTTACATAAGGGTTCACTCTTGGTGGTGTAATTTTATGGGTTTGCACAAATATGTAATGACATGTATCTACCATCATAGTATCATATGGAGCTAAAAACCTATGCTCCACCTGTTTATTCCCCCTCCCCACAAATCCCTGGCAAACATTCTTATTTTTACCATCTCCATAGTTTTGCCTTTTCGGAATGTTGTATAAAGTTGGCATCTTACAATCTGTAGCCTTTCAGATGGACTTCTTTCACTTAATAATATGCATTTAATATGACTTTTCATGGCTAGATAGCCCGTTTCCTTTTGAGCACTGAATAATGTTCCATTGTCTGGATGTACCACATAGTTCAGTTTAGTTATTCATTCACCTACTGAAGGACATCGTGGTTGCTTCCGGGTTTTGGCAATTATGAATAAGAAGACTTTTTATTTTTTATTTTTTATTTATTTATTTATTTATTATTTATTTATTTATTTATTTTGAGACAGAGTCTCACTCTGTTGCCCAGGTTGGAATGCAATGGCGCAATCTTGGCTCACTGCAACCTCTGCCTCCCGGGGTCAAGAGATTTTCTTACCTCAGCCTCTCGAGTAGCTGGGATTACAGGCATCTGCCACTACACCCAGCTAATTTTTGTTTGTTTTTTGAGACGGAGTCTCTCTGTGTCGCCCAGGCTGGAGTGTAGTGGCGCGACCTTGGCTCACTGCAACCTCCACCTCCCAGGTTCAAGCAATTCTCCTGTCTCCGCCTCCCAAGTAGCTGGAATTACAGACACGCACCACCACGCTGGCTAATTTTTGTATTTTTAGTAGAGACAGGGTTTCACAGTGTTGGCCAGGCTGGTCTCAAACTCCTGACCTCAGGTGATTCACCCACCTCTGCCTCCTAAAGTGCTGGCATTACAGGTGTAAGCCACGGCGCCCAGCCTAATTTTTGTATTTTTAGTGGAGATGGGGTTTTACCATGTTGGCCAGGCTGGTCTCAAACTCCTGACCTCAAGTGATCTGCCCGCCTCGGCCTTCCGAAGTGCTGGGATTACAGGCCTGAGCCACCCTGCCCGGACAGAGAAGAAATCTATTTTTAATAAACTTTTAGCAATGTAGTGGTAGTACTGCTTTAATTAGTTACTGATATCTTTTCCCAGATGATTTTATTGTTACTGACTTTGTTCATAACCCCAATAGTAGAGATAATTTTGTAGTTAATTTCAAAGGAGATTAGAACATTTTGGTATAATAATAGATTGAAAGAGAGACCACTGGCCAAATCCAGAGTATTTACAAAAGCATCTAAAATTTTTGGACATTGTCAGAACTTCCAACCTCAGATAATCTTACAGAAATCTTTGCCCTTCCTGAAATATTCACCAATTTTTTTTTTTTTTTTTTTTTCTGAGATGCTCTATCACTCAGGCTGGAGTGCAGTGGTATGATCTCAGCACACTGCAGCCTCCGCCTACTGGGTTCAAGCAATTCTCATGCCTCAGCCTCCAGAGGATCTGGGATTACAGGCGTGCACCATCAGGCCTAGCTAATTTTTATATTTTTAGTAGAGATGGGGTTTCACCACATTGAGGTTAAAGGTTAGAGGTTGTAACCTTTAACCTCTATTAAAAGGTTACAGAAAAGAATAATCAGCTTTGCAATCTGATTGCAACAAGAGAATGTACTATTATATATACAATAACTAGAAAAATAAACTTTCATGGTATGTTTTTTAAATGCTTAATTCAAACTAATACTATACTAGTAGAATTATCAATAAGAACTCTTAAATAAGGCCAGGCACCATGGCTCATTCCTGTAATCCCAGCGGTTTGGGAGGCTGAGGCAGGTGAATTGCTTGAGCTCAGGAGTTCAAGACCAGCCTGGCCAAAATAGAAAATTCCTATCTCTGCAAGAAATACAAAAATTAGCCGGGTGTGGTGCTGTGCTCCTATAGTCCCAGTTACTTGGGAGGCTAAGGCAGAATTGCTTGAGCCCAGGAGGCAGGCGTTGCAGTGAGCTGAAATTGCACCATTGCACTCCAGCCTGGGGGACAGAGTGAGACCCTGTCTGAGAAAAAAAAAAAGAAAAGAAAAAACTCTTAAATATTTTTAACATTTTCTAAAATTGGCTAAAAGAAAGCAAGCATTCTTTAAATTAGCAGATCAGTAGCAGAAAAAGTATTGCACTCCAAAATCTCAGCTGCAAGATAAATACAAACTCAGGTTACAAATCAATAGTGTCTCAATATGTATGAAGTTACATTGATGAAAATTTCACATAACACTAAATGGTGGAAAGGCTCATGCAGTCATCCAGACTCTAATATCACCTTATGTATTAAGGAGTCATTATCCAACTTGAGACACCAGAATTTTGATTCTGTAAATATCTCTGAGTGACCATCTACATTTCCAGTGTTATCATACTCCATTTTCCCCATCAAAGCTTTTGTGTTTATTAAGCCCAAGAAGAATAAGACATGAAGAAAAATGGGTATGTGGTACACAAATCCCTCTAGGTGACACAAGAATTGACATATCTGACTCAGAGAACATATTCAATAAATAACTGTTTATTAAATGAAAAAAATGCCATAAGAACAATAGAATTGAGGTAAAGTAGGTGGCCTGCATTAAAAAATAGTTTCCCTAATCTTTCTACCGCTTCAAGCATCACTTGGATCAACACATTTTTTTGTTGTTGCAAACTCCTGATGCAAAGTCATTGATTATTCCCTGCTCACTGGTTATAAGAAAAAAAAAAGGGATATTAAATTTAGTGAAAACAACAACTGGTTGAAAAGAACCTCAGTGAATAGATCTGACTGGAAGAAAAAAGTTTATATGTTGGGCCCCACACTTGGCTTCAACTCATAAGTGCGTTCTCTTTATTTCATTTCTCCTTTAAAATCGCTGCTTATGCTTAATGGTTAATAATAATAGAAATGGCTAACAATTGCCACACTTACTACTCCCCTGAATGTCTTCAGCCTCTTATTCAGAAGTTTCACATAACATCTAGTCAATATAAAGGGAATAATAAGCTGGGATTAAAAGTAATATAAAGCCATTGATACCTTTTTGTTGTACTGTATTAAGTAATTGTAGATTAAACTCTTATACCTTCCCACTATTTTTTTTTTATTATACTTTATGTTCTAAGGTACATGTGCACAACGTGCAGGTTTGTTACATATGTATACATGTGCCATGTTGGTGTGCTGCACCTATTAACTCGTCATTTACATTAGGTATATCTCCTAATGCTATTCCTCCCCACTCCCCCAACCCCACAACAGGCCCCGGAGTGTGATGTTCCCCTTCCTGTGTCCAGGTGTTCTCATTGTTCAATTCCCACCTATGAGTGAGAACATGTGGTGTTTGGTTTTCTCTTCTTGCAATAGTTTCCTGAGAGTGATGGTTTCCAGCTGCATCCATGTCCCTACAAAGGACAAGAACTCATCCTTTTTTATGGCTGCATAGTATTCCATGGTGTATATGTGCCACATTTTCTTAATCCAGTCTGTCACTGATGGACATTTGGGTTGATTCCAAGTCTTTGCTACTGTGAATAGTGCTGCAGTAAACATACGTGTGCATGTGTCTTTATAGCAGCATGACTTATAATCCTTTGGGTATATCCCCAGTAATGGGATGGCTGGGTCAAATGGTATTTCTAGTTCTAGATCCTTGAGGAATTGCCACACTGTTTTCCACAATGGTTGCACTAGTTTACAGTCCCACCAACAGTATAAAAGTGTTCCTATTTCTCCACATCCTCTCCAGCACCTGTTTCCTGATTATTTAATGATTGCCATTCTAACTGGTGTGAGGTGGTATCTCATTGTGGTTTTGATTTGCATTTCTCTGATGGCGAGTGATGATGAGCATTTTTTCATGTGTCTGTTGGCTGTATGCATGTCTTTTTTTGAGAAGTGTCTGTTCATATCCTTTGCCCACTTTTTGATGGGGTTGTTTGTTTTTTTCTTGTAAATCTGATTGAGTTCTTTATAGGTTCTGGATATTAGCCCTTAGTCAGATGAGTAGATTGCAAAAATGTTCTCCCATTCTGTAGGTTGCCTGTTCACTCTGATGGTAGTTTGTTTTGCTGTGCAGAAGCTCTTTAGTTTAATTAGATCCCATTTGTCAATTTTGACTTTTGTTGCCATTGCTTTTGGTGTTTTAGACATGAAGTCCCTGCCCATGCCTATGTCCTGAATGGTATTACCTAGGTTTTCTTCTAGGGTTTTTATCATTTTAGGTCTAACATTTAAGTCTCTAATCCATCTTGAATTAATATTCGTATAGGAGTAAGGAAAGGATCCAGTTTCAGCTTTCTACTTATGGCTAGCCAATTTTCCCAGCACCATTTATTAAATAGGGAATCCTTTCCCCATTTCTTGTTTTTGTCAGGTCTGTCAAAGATCAGATGGCTGTAGATGTGTGGTATTATTTCTGAGGGCTCTGTTCTGTTCCATTGGTCTATATCTCTGTTTTGGTACCAGTACCATGCTGTTTTGGGTACTGTAGCCTTGTAGTATAGTCTGAAGTCAGGTAGCGTGATGCCTCCAGCTTTGTTCTTTTGGCTTAGGATTGTCTTGGCAATGCGGGCTCTTTTTTGGTTCCATATGAACTTTAAATCAGTTTTTTCCAATTCTGTGAAGAAAGTCATTGGTAGCTTAATGGGGATGGCATTGAATCTATAAATTACCTTGGGCAGTATGGCCATTTTCACAATATTGATTCTTCCTATCCATGAGCATGGTATGTTCTTCCATTTGTTTGTGTCCTCTTTTATTTCACTGAGCAGTGGTTTGTAGTTCTCCTTGAAGAGGTCCTTTATATCCCTTGTAAGTTGGATTCCTAGGTATTTTATTCTCTTCGAAGCTACTGTGAATGGGAGTTCATTCATGATTTGGCTCTCTGTTTGTCTGTTACTGGTGTATAAGAATGCTAGTGGTTTTTGCACATTGGTTTTGTATCCTGAGACTTTGGTGAAGTTGCTTATCAGCTTAAGGAGATTTTGGGCTGAGACAATGGGGTTTTCTAAATATACAATCATGTCATCTGCAAACAGTGACAATTTGACTTCTTCTTTTCCTAACTGAATACCCTTTATTTCTTTCTCTTGCCTGACTGTCCTAGCCAGAACTTCCAACACTCTGTTGAATAGGAGTGGTGAGAGA
The DNA here is from genome assembly GCF_009764315.1 of Trachypithecus francoisi. NCBI lineage: Eukaryota > Metazoa > Chordata > Mammalia > Primates > Cercopithecidae > Trachypithecus > Trachypithecus francoisi. Next base: position 2,534,733 of record NW_022681472.1, read on the forward strand.
GGGCATTCCTGTCTTGTGCCAGTTTTCAAAGGGAATGCTTCCAGTTTTTGCCCATTCAGGATGATATTGGCTGTGGGTTTGTCATAAGTAGCTCTTATTATTTTGAGATACGACCATCAATACCGAATTTATTGAGAGTTTTTAGCATGAAGGGCTGTTGAATTTTGTCAAAGGCCCTTTTTGCATCTATTGAGATAATCATGTGGTTTTTGTCTTTGGTTGCGTTCATATGCTGGATTACATTTATTGATTTGTGTATGTTGAACCAGCCTTGCATCCCAGGGATGAAGCCCACTTGATCATGGTGGATAAGCTTTTTGATATGCTGCTGGATTTGGTTTGCCAGTATTTTATTGAGGATTTTTGCATCGATGTTCATCAGGGATATTGGTCTAAAATTCTCATTTTTTGTTGTATCTCTGTCAGGCTTTGGTATCAGGATGATGTTGACCTTGTAAAATGAGTTAGGGAGGATTCCCTATTTTTCTATTGATTGGAATAGTTTCAGAAGGAATGGTACCAGTTCCTCCTTGTATCTCTGGTAGAATTCGGCTGTGAATCCATCTGGTCCTAGACCTTTTTTGGTTGGTAGGCTATTATTGCCTCCATTTCAGAGCCTGCTATTGGTCTATTCAGGGATTCAACTTCTTCCTGGTTTAGTCTTGGGAGAGTGTAAGTGTGCAGGAAATTATCCATTTCTTCTAGATTTTCTAGTTTATTTGTGTACAGGTGTTTATAGTATTCTCTGATGGTAGTTTGTATTTCTGTGGGTCGGTGCATTTTTTATTGCATCTATTTGATTCTTCTCTCTTTTCTTCTTTGTTAGTCTTGCTAGTGGTCTATCAGTTTTGTTGATCTTTTGAAAAAACCAGCTCCTGGATTTGTTGATTTTTTGGAGGGTTTTTTGTGTCTCTATCTCCTTCAGTTCTGCTCTGATCTTAGTTATTTCTTGCCTTCTGCTAGCTTTTGAATGTGTTTGCTCTTGCTTCTCTAGTTCTTTTAATTGTGATGTTAGAGTGTCCATTTTAGGTCTTTCCTACTTTCTCTTGTGGGCATTTAGTGCTATAAATTTCCCTCTACACACTGCTTTAAATGTGTCCCAGAGATTCTGGTGTGCTGTGTCTTTGTTCTCATTGGTTTCAAAGAACATCTTTATTTCTGCCTTCATTTCGTTATGTACCCAGTAGTGGTTCAGCAGCAGGTTGTTCAGTTTCCATGTCGTTGAGCGGTTTTGATTGAGTTTCTTAGTCCTGAGTTCTAGTGTGATTGCATTGTGGTCTGAGAGACAGTTTGTTATAATTTCTGTTGTTGCACATTTGCTGAGGAGTGCTTTACTTCCAACTATGTGGTCAATTGTGGAATAAGTGCGATGTGGTGCTGTGAAGAAGGTATGTTCTGTTGATTTGGGGTGGAGAGTTCTGTAGATGTTTAATAGGTCCGCTTGGTGCAGAGCTGAGTTCAATTCCTGGATATCCCTCTTGACTTTCTGTCTCGTTGATCTGTGTTAAAAGTCTCCCATTATTATTGTATGGGAGTCCAAGTCTCTTTGTAAGTCTCTAAGGACTTGCTTTATGAATCTGGGTGCTCCTATATTGGGTGCATATATATTTAGGATAGTTAGCTCTTCCTGATGAATTGATCCCTTTACCATTATGTAATGGCCTTCTTTGTCTCTTTTGATCTTTGGTGATTTAAAGACTGTTTTATCAGAGACTAGGATTGCAACCCTGCTTTTTTTTTGTTTTCCATTTGCTTGGTAGATCTTCCTCCATCCCTGGAGGATGTGAAATGGGTCTCCTGAATACAGCAAACTGATGGGTCTTGACTCTTTATCCAATTTACCAGTCTATGTCTTTTAATTGGAGCATTTATCCCATTTATCTTTAAGGTTAACATTGTGATGTGTGAGCTTGATCCTGTCATTATGATGTTAGCTGGTTATTTTGCTCGTTAGTTGATGCAGTTTCTTCCTAGCATTGATGGTCTTTACATTTTGACATGTTTTTGCAGTGGCTGGTACTGGTCGTTCCTTTCCATGTTTAGTGCTTCCCTCAGGAGCTCTTGTAGGGCAGGCCTGGTGGTGACAAAATCTCTCAGCATTTGCTTGTCTGTAAAGGATTTTATTTCTCCTTTGCTTATGAAACTTAGTTTGGCTGGATATGAAATTCTGGGTTGAAAATTTTTTTCTTTAAGCATGTTGAATATTGGCCCCCACCCTCTTCTGACTTGTAGAGTTTCTGCTGAGAGATCTGCTCTTAGTCTGATGGGCTTCCCTTTATGGGTAACCCGACCTTTCTCTCTGGCTGCCCTTAACATTTTTTCCTTCATTTCAACTTTCGTGAATCTGATAATTATGTGTGTTGGAGTTGCTCTTCTCAAGGAGTATCTTTGTGGTGTTCTCTGTATTTCCTGATTTTGAATGTTAGCCTGCCTTCCTAGGTTGGGGAAGTTCTCCTGGATAATATCCTGCAGAGTGTTTTCCAACTTGGTTCCATTCTCCCTGTCACTTTCAGGTACAACAGTCAGATGTAGTTTGGTCTTTTCACATAGTCCCATATTTCTTGGAGTTTTTGTTCATTTCTTTTTACTCTTTTTTCTCTAAACTTCTCTTCTCGCTTCATTTTATTCTTTTGATCTTCAGTCACTGATACCCTTTCTTCCAGTTGATCGAGTCAGTTACTGAAGCTTGTGCATTTGTCACGTAGTTCGCATGTCATGGTTTTCATCTCTATCAGGTCGTTTAAGGATTTCTCTACATTGGTTATTCTAGTTAGCCATTTGTCAAATCTTTTTTCAAAGTTTTTAGTTTCTTTGCGCTGGGTTCGTAATTCCTTCTTTAGCTCCTAGAAGTTTGATTGTCTGAAGCCTTCTCTCAACTCTTCAAAGTCATTCTCCATCCAGCTTTGTTCCGTTGCTGGTGAGGAGCTGCGTTCCTTTGGAGGGGAGAGGCACTCTGATTTTTAGAATTTCCAGCTTTTCTGCACTGCTTTTTCCCCATCTTTGTGGTTTTATCTACCTTTGGTCTTTGATGATGGTGACGTACAGATGGGGTTTTGGTGTGGATGTCCTTTCTGTTTATTATTTTTCCTTCTAACAGTCAGGACCCTCAGCTGCAGGTCTGTTGGAGTTTGCTCAAGGTCCACTCCAGACCCTGTTTGCCTGGGTATCAGCAGCGGAGGCTGCAGAAGAGTGAATATTGCTGAACAGCAAATGTTGCTGTCTGATTGTTCCTCTGGAAGCTTTGTCTCAGAGGTGTACCTGGCCATGGGAGGTATGAGGTGTCAGTCTGTCCCTAGTGGGGGATATCTCCCAGTTAGGCTACTCAGGGGTCAGGGACCCACTTGAGCAGGCAGTCTGTCCGTTCTCAGATCTCCAACTCTGTGCTGGGAGAACTTCTGCTCTCTTCAGAGCTGTCAGAGAGGGACATTTACATCTGCAGAGGTTTCTGCTGCCTTTTGTTTAGCTATACCCTGTCCCCAGAAGGGGAGTCTACAGAGCCAGGCAGGCCTCCTTCAGCTGCGGTGGGCTCCACCAAGTTCAAGCTTCCCAGCCTCTTTCTTTATGTACTTAAGCCTTAGCAATGGCAGGCGCCCCTCACCCAGCCTCGCTGCTGCCTTGCAGTTCGATCTCAGACTGCTGTGCTAGCAATGAGGGAGGCTCCATGGGTGTGGGACCCTCCCAGCCAGGCGCGGGATATAATCTCCTGGTGTGCTATTTGCTAAGACCCTTGGTAAAGTGCAGTATTAGGGTGTGAGTGACCCGGTTTTCCAGGTGTTGTGTTTCACAGTTTCCCTTGGCTAGTAAAGGGAATTCCTTTCTCCCTTGTGCTTCCCAGGTGAGGTGGTGCCTCGCCCTGCTTCGACTCTCACTCGTTGGGCTATGCCCACTGTCCTGCACCCACTGTCTGACACGCCCCAGTGAGATGAACCCGGTACCTCAGTTGGAAATGCAGAAATCACCCATCTTCTGTGTCGCTCACGCTGGGAGCTGGAGGCTGGAGCTGTTCCTATTCGGCCATCTTGGCACCGACTATCTACCTTCCCCAGTAGTACTGCTTTAATTAGTTACTGATGTCTTTTTCCAGATGATTGTTATTGTTACTGACTTTGTTCATAACCCCAGTACTAGAGATAATTTCATAGTCAATTTCAAAGAAGATTAGAACATTTTGGTTCATTAATAGATTGAAAGAGAGACCACTGGCCAAATCCAGAATATTTACAAAGAGCATCTAAAATCTTTGAAGGTTGTCAGAACTCCCACCCTCAGATAACCTTATAGAAATCTGCCCTTCCTGAAATATTCACCAATTTTTTTTTTCTTTTTTTTTGAGACGGAGTTTCGCTCTTGTTGCCCAGGCTGGAGTGCAATGGTACAATCTCAGCTCACCATAACCTCTGCCTCCCGGGTTCAAGCAGCCTTCCTCAGCCTCCTGAGTAGCTGGGATTACAGCCATGCCCCACCACACCTGGCTAATTTTGTGTTTTTAGTGGAGACGGGGTTTCTCCATGTTGGTCAGGCTGGTCTTCAACTCCCAACCTCAGGTAATCCGCCTGCCTCGGCCTCCCAAAGTGCTGGGATTGCAGGCGTGAGCCACCATGCTTGGCCCACTAATTTTTTTAATTTTTTTTTTCTTTGAGAAGGCGGTCTTGCTCTGTCATCTAGGCTGTAGTGCAGTGGTACAATCACAGCTCACTGCAACATTGACCTCTTGGGCCCAAACAATTCTCCTACCTCAGCCTCCCAAGTAGCTGGGACTGCAGGTACTTGCCACCACACCCAGCTTTATTTTATTTTTTGTAGAGATGGGGTCTCACTATATATAGCCAGGTCTCAAACTCCTGGGCTCAAGTAATTCTCCCACCTCAGCCTCCCAAGTTGCTGGGATTACAGGCGTGAGCCACTGTGCCCAGCCCACTTATTAAATATCAGTATGGACCAATGAATTCATCTTTTATTCAGCAAGTTATATCTATTACTGTATTCATTTTGATGCTCAATTTTACCATATTTAAGCTGGCTCCTGTGTCCTTTGGACACATGCCCATCATTCTTTGAGTATCTCCTTATTCTCTGACACAGAAAGATATGTCATGATTAATCTTTTGCTCTCTGTGCTCTGGAATCAGCCATCTTTTCAAGAAGTTCTGGTTGATTTTAATGGACAATGGTTTTTTGTTTTTGGTTTTTTTTAGTTTTAGTTTCAGTTTTTCAGAGATGGCATCTTGCTATGTTTACTAAGCTGAAATGCAGTGGCTATTCACAGGCATGATCTTGGTGCACCACAGCCTCAAACTCCTGAGCTCAAGCAATCCTCTCACCTCAGCCTCCCAAGTAGCTGAGACTGCTCCTGAGTTGCTTATGCCATTGTGCCTGGTTAAGAATGGTATTTAGAAGCCAAGATCCGGGTTCTAGGTGGGCTTCCTGCTATTGGGATATAATTGCCTCTATGCCATCTCAGTGGACAGAGGAAGGAAATGTGTGTATATATTCATCCACATACACACATACACAACTGTATCTACTTTTATATTTCTATCTATCTAAAATCATGATTTCATACCAATACTTCCAACTCTAGAGCATTACCACAGAATTTATTCTAAGTTTTCCTATTTCTATATGTATAACTCTCTTCTCCAACAGCAAGAAGCTTGGCTTCAGTTTCCTCAATATTACTTATTCGTATTTCCTGAATGTAATCAACCTCCTGACAATGTAGGCCACCTCCTTCACCCCAACCCTCAGCTACGCACCACACAAGTGACCTTCTCTGCCCAGTCCTGTTAACCAGCCATGTGGAATCCTCAGCCTGACCACACTGTGCCAGCAACACCAGCTGAACCTCCAACTAGCCACATCCTCAGGCCCTGGCCCTGCTGACCATCTTTGGCCCCATTTGCGTCTGCTGAGTCCTAAGCCCTGACCAAAAGGAAGGGGCAGAATACCAGTTTAATGGAAATTGAAAAGGCATTACAAGTTTGGAAGATAAGAAAAAGATGAAAAAATATAGAAGGAAAGAAGAAAAGAAAATAATAAAACCTGTTGCAGATGCAACAAATATGTGACACCAGCTTTATACCAAGGCCCTGTACAAAGTCTGAGGGCAAGTAAGATCTGTTCCTAACCCTCAAGAAACTTACAACTGCCCAGAAAGAATAATATGTATGTACTAGACAGGAAACAATGTTGTAATTAACATTGTAAGTATATGAGCAGAGGACCAGGAGGAAAAGAACAATGGATTCAGCCTGAGGATGTCGGCGGACAAATGGAATGCTGCCAGGGAAGGGTGGCCGGTTCCCAATCAAGGAAGCCTTTAACCAGGTGCAAAGTCGAGGCACCCAGGGCACATGGGGTTAGTGACCAAAATGTGCAAAATCTAGTGTATGTTTTAAAGTGTTTTTGAAATAATATCTTAAATTGTTAGTATATGTATAACTTTTGCTTTTAAATGCTTTTAAAACATTTTTTGATATAATAATCTTTATTGTGTCTTCAAATTATAGCTGAAGAGTCTGCTTCTTCTGGAGCAAAGGGATATCTGGCTGCTGGTAACCGATGTCACTCTGCAAACGCAGGAGGAGAGTGACCCCAAGCTCCCCAAAACCCTGCTTGTCTATGTGGCCCCCTTGTGTGTGCTGGGCTCTGAGGTCCTGGAGGCACTCGCTGGGGCTGCCCCTCACAACCTCTTCTTCAAGGACGCTCTCCGTGACCAAGGTGTGCTTGCTTCTCCACAGCTTTGATGCAGGGGCGACTGATCGGTGCCCATAGAATAGCCCTTGTGGCCTCTGGATGCCTCCATGTTGCTTGGACGCTGCCGGCACCTTCGCGGAGCCCATCACAGACATGGCCCATGTACCAGCCTCCAGCTTTCACTGACCCTGTAGCGGCTACCTGGGCAGAACCAGCTCCATGGAGATGGCTGTTGCTCACTCCAGAATTGTCTGCTGGTGGCACCCTGTACTGCTGCAGAATCCACAAACAAACCAAAAGTTAGAATATTATAAATGCATATACTTAGATCAGCCAGCCCCTTTTTCCAGGGATCAAACTAAAATCCTGTCTAAGCTATCTTTTTAAATTTTTATTGAGTCATAATTCACATACCACATAATTTACCGTTTGTGGATTGACTTGAATCTCACATTTGACTGCTTCTTTAGCTTAGCTCACGGGGTTTGGGAATGTGTACACACAATGCATGTGCTGTTGGACACAGTCCCATAACTACACCTTCACCTGCATGACTCGAGGGGTAGCAAAGGAGACTGCCATTATGAGCACAATTCACTTTTTCTTCAAGGCTTCAGTAACCTGAAGTGTCTCTGTCGGCAGGTCGGATTGTCTGTGCTGAACGGACTGTTGTCTTGCTTCAGAAACCCCTTTTGAGTATGGTCTCTGGTGCAAGTTCCTGTGAACTGCCTGATCCGGTGATGCTTGACAGTCTGGACTCTGCCACACCTGTCAACTCCATCTGCAGTGTTCAAGGTAAGCAGCTGTCTCACAGGTGCTTTATATACTTTCTTAACTATTATACTTTATATTCATTTACTCATTCATTCAACAAGTATTTATGGAGTGCCCGCCACGTTCCAGACACTGGATACATAAAGAACAAAAGCAGAAATTGTTCTTGGTATCAAACTGGATTCTGCACAGAAGGAGGTGAATCAGATGAACACAGACAGGCCTATCCTCGGGCTCTGAGTGCTCTAGCCGCTGATACCTGGGCCCACATCTTAGTGGGGAGCTCAGGGAAGGCTTCCCAAAGACAGGAGCCTCAAGCTGAGCTCTGAAGCATAGATAAGACTACTTAGGTCAGGGATGGAGCAGAAGGAACATTCTGGGAAGAAAGCAGGACTTCGTAAGGCCACTGGCATGAGAAAGCTGCTGAGCAGCGGTGTCCGGAAAGAGGCAGGACAGGCAGCCAGATGGAGGTGGGACTAAGCTGAGGCTGGTGGGCCCACCAGGCTGGTGGTGTCAGGAGTGTGCTTTGTCATTGGTACAGGCAGCCTGGTCTGATGTCCTCCCTGCAGAGCAGAGTGGAGGGACTGGATGGCATTGGGGGCAGCGGTAGAGAAGGAAATCCAAGGGTGGACTTAGGGAAATCGGCAGGTTGAGTGATGAATTGGACATAGATGGAGGCAGAAGATATATCTGATGACCTCTGAGCTCCTGGCTCAGATGAGGTGACGGTAGTGCTGTTCATTAAGTAGGATGTGGCAGGCAAGGTCAGCTTTAAGGGGACACTCAGTTCTGTCAGGAGAGTTTGCATGTTTTGCATACATCTGAGATGTTTCAGCAGCTGGTTAGATATGCGAGTCTGGAGCTGAAAACAGCATTAATATTTTCTCTTTTTTAACTTCATAAAACTTAGTAATAAAAGTCATACATGGCTAGTGGAACTAGTGAAAAATAAATGAAGAGAAAGTTAACAGCCCGCCCTCTGTCCCCGGCTTTCTGCTGCACTGGCACATCCAGGAGACACAGCTGCCCACCTTGAGGGGGTGTGTGTGCTTGCAAGTCAGATGATTTACTGCACATTATTCTGCCACTTGCTTCTCTGTAGCAGGGATATCTGTCCAGGTGGGGAGAGAGATCCAACTCAAGAGGTTAATAGTTGCATAGCATCCCCTCATATGAATAAACTCTCCCTCCACTCATGGACATCCAGAATCTCTCGTGTTTTTGCAATTATTAAACAAGGCTGTAATAAACGTTCTTGGACATTAATCCTTACTGATTTCTGTAAAGGAGGATTTCAGCGGTTTGGGGTTCATGGAGATTTTAAACAATTTTATTGAGTTATAACTCAGTAATACCCTATAATTCACTCCTTTAAAGTGTTTTTAGTATTCACAGAATTGTGCAAACATCACTACAATCTAATTTTAGAACAAAAACCCACACCTATTATCATTCACGCCCCGTTACCACCCACCCTCCCACACCCTAGTCTTAGGAAACCACCAATCTACTATTTGTTTCTATGAAATTTGCCTGTTCTGTTTTTGGGGCGGGGGGATTGTTTCTGTTTTTGTTTTTGTTTTTTTTGTTTTGAGATGGAGTCTCTCTCTGTCACCCAGTGACATGCAGTGGCATGATCTCTGCTCACTGCAACCTCCGCCTCCCAGGTTCATGCCGTTCTTCTGCCTCAGCCTCCCGAGTAGCTGGGACTACAGGCGCCCGCCACCATGCCTGGCTAATTTTTTTTGTATTTTTAGTAGAGACAGGGTTTCACCATGTTAGCCAGGATGGTCTCGATCTCCTGACCTCATGAGCCACCTGCTTCGGCCTCCCAAAGTGCTGGGATTACAGGCATGAGCCACTGTGCCCAGCCAATTACTGCAACTTTTAAGTCTTGAAGTTGGGTACTGTCAGTTTTCCAACTTTGTTCTTGTTCTTCAATATTGTCTTGGCTATTCTAGGTCATTTTGCCTCTCCATATAAACTTTAGAATCAATTTGTTGATATCCACAAAATAACTTGATGAGATTTTGATTGGGATAGTGTTGAGTCTGGAGATCAGGTGGGGAAAAACTGACATGTTAATACTAGAGCCTTCTTATCCATGAACATGGAATATCTCTGTATTTATTTATATCTTCTTTGATATCTTTCAGAAGAGTTTTTTAGTTTTCCTCATACAGATCTTATACATATTTTGTTAGATTTATACTGAAGTATTTCATTTGTTTTGTTGCTATTGTAAATAGTATTGTTTTTAATTTCAAATTCCAATCGTTCATTGCATTTCATAGGAAAACAATTAACTTTTTGATATTAACCCTGCAACTTTGCTGTAATCACTTAGTAGTTCCAGTGTTTTTTTGTTGTTTCTTTGGGATTTTCTACATAGAAAACTAAGTCATCTGTGAACAGTTTTCTTTCTTTCCTCTCAATATGTGTACCTTTTATTTTATTTTCTTGTCTTACTGCATTAGCTAGGACTATCAGTACCATGTAGAATAGCAGTAGTGGGAACATCCTTGCCCTGTTCTTAATCTTAAGGGTTAACCATGTACTTTCTCACCATTGATTATGATGTTAACCAGAGGGGTTTTGTTGTTCCATTTGCTGGAGATAGTATCACTTTGGAAGAAAATAATATTAGCTCTCCTTCCCTTCTTTTATTACACTCTTCCTTTCCATCTACCTGCCTTTGCATCTGCACTTTATATTGTTAAGATTGGTAACATTCTGTTGTATAACTATAATTAACCTTTGCACACATTTTCTACAGATTGATTCTCAAAGATGAAAATCAATAAATGGTATTTATATTATTATGATTATACAAGTTGAGTATCCCATATCTGAAATGCTTGTAACCAGAAGTGTTTTGGATTTTTTATTGGTTTTTTCATCCTTTTTTTTGAATGGGGTCTTGCTGTGTTGTCCAGGCTGCTCTCAAACTCCTGGGCATATTTTGGTTTTAATGTTTTTGAGACGGGATCGTCCAGGCTGGAGTGCATCGGTGTGATCATAGCTTCCTGTAACCTTGAACTCTTGAGCTAAAGCAGTACTCCCACATCAGCCTGCCGAGTAGCTAGGACTACTGGGATGGCACGCACCACCATGCCCAGCTAATTTTTGTTGTTGTTGTTGTTGTTGTTGAGACAGAGTTTCACTGTGTTGCCCAGGCTGCTCTCAAACTCCTGACCTCAAGTAATCCCCCAGCCTTGGCCTTCCAAAGTGCTGGGATTACAAGTGTGAGCCATTGTGGCTAGCCACGTGTCTTTATATAAACAACATATAGTTGGTTCTTGTTTTTCGTTCACTCTGATAGTCTCTGTTATTTAATTTGTGTATTGAGACCATTCTCATTTAAAGTGATTATTCATATAACTGAGATAATGTCAACTGTATTTATAACTGTTTTCTATTTATTGCATGGCTTCTTTTTTTTTTGTCTTCCACTCCCTTTCTAACTATTTTCATTTTTATTGAGCATTATGTTTCCATTTTCTCTTTTCTTTCAAAATATCAATTATACTTTTTTTTTTTTTTTTTTTTTTTGAGACGGAGTCTCGCTCTGTCGCCCAGTCTGGAATGCAATGGCACGATCTCAGCTTACTGCAAGCTCCACCTCCTGGGTTCACACCATTCTCCTGCCTCAGCCTCCCGAGTAGCTGGGACTACAAGCACCTGCCACCACACCCGGCTAATTTTTTGTATTTTTAGTAGAGACGGGGTTTCACCGTGTTAGCCAGGATGGTCTCGATCTCCTGACCTCGTGATCCGACCGCCTCAGCCTCCCAAAGTGCTGGGATTACAGGCGTGAGCCACCGCGCCCTGTCCAATTATACTGATTTTTAAGTTTTTCTAGTGGAGTTTGCAATACACTTTACGGCCAATCAAGTCCACTTTCAAATAACACTGTCCTGCTTCACAGGTAATGCAAGTACCTTATATCAGAGTGTTCCTGATTTCTTTTTTTTTTTCTTTCCCATCCCTTGTAACACTCCTGTTATGCATTTCACTTACTCAAAAGGTATAATCATTGATTACATTATTGTTATTATTATTTAAATAAACTACTATCTTTTCTATCAATTTAGAATTAGAAATGTAAAAGATTTTATTTTACCTTCATTTATTCCTTCTCTAACACTCTTTCTTTCTCTATATAGATTCAAATTTCTGACATTTCATTTTCCTCATATCTCACCATTTTCATGTACCATTCCCTGTGGGCCTCTTCTGCTTCCAGGCCTGCTTTATAGCTGCCCTGCAGGCCCAGATATAGGGCTCAAGATTTGTAAACAGATGTATCACAGAGGCAGGGCTGAGTGCTGCCAGATCCTTTAATGAGAACCAGTCAACTAGGCATTAAGAGAAAACAAACCCCCAGCTGCAAAATAACAAAGATTATCCAAGCCTCACATGCAGGAATGCCCATAGCAAGGTAGCAGCTAGGCAGTGACCTGCTCCTACAGAGTCCTCAGCCTGCACACCTGCCAGCCACGGGCCTGCCCACCTCCATCAAATCCAGGCAAGGCTGGAGTCCTCACTGCTGTTTGGCAATAGCAGTTGCCCCCATCTCAGCACCTCAGCTTTGCTCGCTTCTGCCCTGCCCTGGTCCAGAAGGTCTCGGTGATGACATGTCCCCTGCATGGCTCCAAGGGGACCCCTTCACTTCTGCAGAGTTGGTGCTAGGGTTTGGGCAGCTCTCTCAACAGCTGAACGAGCTGAGCGTCTGGGTCTCAGATGGCTGAGTACTGAACGTTTTCTCTGAGCAGAGTTTAAAAGGACCCTGAATGTATTCTGAGCATGGAGCAGTCACTCACTAAGAGTTGGCAGCATCCCTCTGTCCATCCAGGCCTCAGTGACGGGGTGAGGGGGAGGCACTCACTCCTTGCTAGTGTCACAAGGCCTCCTCGTCTCTGTTCCCCCTGAGTGGCAGCTCTGGGGTGTGCGGAAATGTCTCTCTGCTATGTCTTCTGGGGTGAAGTCGTTTGGCAGCACTGGTTTTCCCTCCCTCACTCTGCTCACCCCCTCTTTGTCCACCACTCACTAGTGATGGGACCTGGCGCAGGGCTGCAGGAAGGGATGCAGTAGGCTCACATCTCTGTGGAAAGAGTGGTGAACTCCTGTCTAAACCCAGGCTCCAGCCTCTAAATAGAAGACTTGTGAGCCCTGACTTCTTTCTGTCAGCAGATAGGGAGGAAGAGGGTATAGCAGAGTTCAAGTTACTGAAGAAATGTGTGCACCAGGCTGCGGTGAGCGCCAGACCCACCCATCCTGAGGTCCCTTTGAAAGGACCTTTTTAAAAAGATGTGTTCGTAGCTAGCAATACACCCTTCCTAAACCTAATTACAAGACATTTCTGCACATAAGCAAAGTAAAGACGTAATGGCAAACTGCTGGCAAGTTCATGAGTATGGTGTCCTCAACCCTGATGTAAACTATCTTTTTCTTTCTGTTGCTCCTTTAAGTGAATGTCTTTTGTTTTTGTTTTTGTTTTTGTTTTTGTTTTTTTGAGACAGAGTCTCTCTCTGTCGCCAGGCTGGAGTACAGTGGCGCGATCTTGGCTCACTGCAAGCTCTGCCTCCTGGGTTCAAGCGATTCTCCTGCCTCCGCCTCCCGAGTAGCTGGGACCACAGGCACATGCCACCACACCGGCTAATTTTTGTATTTTTAGTAGAAATGGGGTTTCACCATGTTGGCCAGGATGGTCTCGATCTCTTGACCTCGTGATCCTCCCACCTCGGCCACCCAAAGTGCTGGGATTACAGGTGTGAGCCACTGTACTCGGTCTTAAGTAAATGTTTAATCATACACTTCCCAGCCATCTCTTGAAATTTATTTAGGGTTGCCAGAAAAGATTTCCACAATGGCTTATGGACCTCAGATGAAATGTATTTCCTCAACTCTTTCCTTATTCTCTAATTGGAAGGAAATTGCTTAATCCCATATAAATGTAAATGCTGTTAACACCTATGGATATCCTAGCATAAAAAGGAACTTTGGCTGGTGGCAGTCTACTTTTTATTAAGGTAGCAGTCATTCAAGCACCAGGAAACCAGTGAGCGGGCCTTTGGTGGGCCTGCAGGCCCTGGGCAGGAGCCAGGCCACGGTGCCAGATGTGCTCTGGGTCTTGGGGATGCAGCCGCTCCTTTCTCCCCTTGCACCTCCTCATGCACCTGCCTGTTGTGAATTAGTCAACACTGCTTTCCAGCTGCGTTATGAGCCTTTATTGACTTTGGTTTTCATCCCTTTGACCCACTTTGACAATGTCATTAGCTAGGGCAGCCTTTTCAAAATCAAGATCTATTATTTTCATTTTTTAAAAGCCATTCAAGTATGCATTGCATGAATGCACTTTAATAAACCAAGCCTACTCATTCTCATATTTCTGATTTATCCTCTAAAGGTAATTTTTCTCCCAATGTTTGTTCTAGTGGGGAATTAAATTTTTTGCACCAAGAGTGGAAAGGAAGACCCTTCTATTTTTCTAGAAACTCAGATTTTACTTTTTCTTCAAACATCTAATTTTGCCACTTTTCAGCAAGGACGTCTGCAATTTGCTGGTGTCTCAAGATGATATCTACAGTGCTTCACATCCAAGAAAATCAGACCATCCCAATCCCCAGCAAGCACTGACCAACTGTGCTTGCCCGGCCTCAGCCCTGCCATGGTGTGCAGAGTCCCCGTGCTGAGGTCCCATGTGGCCCGCCCTGGTTGCTTTGTGGACCCCCTCACTCCCTTCCTCAGGAAGCCTTCCATGACCCTCTGGGATGCCCAGGGTTGTGTCTCTGACACACGTCTCAGGTGTCTTTTCCATTTGTCAATTTACCATTTATTTCATCTTTTTTTTTTTTTTTTGGCGGGGGGTGGGGGACAGGATCTTGCCCTGTCACCCAGGCTGGAGTGCAGTGGCAGAATCACAGCTCAAACACTCGTTACTGTGTTAAGGAGTCTATATACTATTAATGTGCTACAGAAAAAGCACAGACCTAAATATGCAATATGGAGAATGTTTGAGGGACTGAGGGCCAGCTCAGCTGTGGTGATGTAACTACCTATGCATCTGGAAAAATATCCCAACGAAAATACTTCGGTTAGGTGGTAATATGCAGGCAAGTTTTAAAATGCACTTCTTATTGTTATAATTTTTCTTTGTACAATAAGTGGAAATTATAAAAAGCTTAGGAACATATATATAAACTCACAAGTAAGGAAAAAATCACGAGGCCCCTCATGTTGTCCTCTGCGCGTAGAGGAGCAAAGGAGTCGGAGAGGGCAGAGCTGCCTCTGAGGTGGGCTTCCCTTCTCTTGGGCCTAGGCACTGTGGTTGGCGTGGACGAGAGCACTGCTTTCTCATGGCCTGTGTGTGACACGTGTGGCAACGGGAGATTGGAACAGAGGCCAGAAGACAGGTAAGGGGACAGGGGCTGTCCTGAAAGCCCTAGAACCCAAAGGGCACAGAAGCAACCCAGCCCCCAGAACCTGGGCCTTGCTGCCCCAGGTGACTCCCTCGAGAGCTCAAGGGGCAACCTCTGCCTCTGCTGAGCGGCAAGGGAAGAGGCCCCTGGGACCCGGTGGTTTTTCCTTACTGAGATTTCTGCTATTCTTGCAGCTGCTCCTGTCATGAGATAGAAGTGCTGGGTTTTGTCCCCACCTCCTTTATTATCAGTCAGGAGAATTTAAAAAACAGGACAAACATGAATAAGTGAGAAAAACTTGGTGACTATATAGCCTGGTTTTTGTGAAAGGTGCAGATGTTTACAGAGACCACGTTTACAGTGAGCAGCTACTGGACAGATGTCCTTACCCACCCCATTGTGCTGCCCTCCCTCAGGGTCTGGGCCAGTGTCAGTGCAGTGCAGTCCATCCCTGTGAAGTCAGTCCTCCGGCCTCCCAAGTGCAGTGTCATGTGATAGAACGGGACAGGCTCATTACTTTTCTGCTCCTTAAAAAACAAAGAAGTGGCCAGGTACAGTGGCTCACGCCTGTAATCCCAGCACTTTGAGAGGCCAAGGCGGATCATGAGGTCAGGAGATCGAGACATCCTGGCTAACACAGTGAAACCCTGTCTCTACTAAAAATACAAAAAATTAGCCGAGAGTGGTGGCGGGCACCTGTAGTCCCAGCTACTCGGGAGGCTGAGGCAGGACAATGGCATGAACCTGGGACGAGGAGCTTACAGTGAGCCGAGATTGTGCCACTGCACTCCAGCCTGGGCGACAGGGTGAGACTCTGTCTCAAAAAAAAAAAAAAAAGCAAAGACGCTGGGCACGGTGGCTCACGTCTGTAATCCCAGCACTTTGGGAGGCTGAGGCAGGCGGATCACGAGGTCAGGAGATCCAGACCATCCTAGCCAACATGGCAAAACCCAGTGTTTACTAAAAATACAAAAATTAGCTGGGCGTGGTGGCGTGTGCCCATAATCCCAGCTGCTCGGGAGGCTGAGGCAGAAGAATCTCTTGAACCAGGGAGTCAGAGGTTGCAGTGAGCTGAGATCGCACCATTGCACTCCAGCCTGGTGACAGAGTGAGATTCTGTCTCAAAAAAAAAAGAAAAAAATAAACAAAGATTGGCCAGGTGCAGTGGCTCACGCCTGTAATCCCAGTACTGTAGGTGAGGGGATCCACCTGCTGAGGCAGGTGGATCACTTGAGGTCAGGAGTTCCAGACCAGCCTGGCCAAGACGGTGAAACCTCATCTCTACTATTAATTTTAAAAATACAAAAATTAGCCAGGCATGATGGCACACACCTGTAGTCCCAGCTACTCAGGAGGCGGAAGTGGGAGAATCTCTTGAATCAGGGGGAGGTGGAGGTTGCAGTGAGCTGAGATCATGCCACTGCACTCCAACCTGGGTGACAGAGCGAGAGCGAGACTCCATCTCAAAACAAAACAAAGCAAAGAGCAAATGTCTCCTTGGCACGCCTGGGCTGGTGGCCTTACACAAGCCATCACTGGACCATGTGGAAGACATGAGCGCATGTGCAGGCATGCATGGTAGCACAAAACAGTGACTGTGCTGGCAGCTGAGAGCCGACTTTCTCTCCCCGGCCAGGGGGCAGCCTGACACCTGGCCTTCCAGGCCCTGACTTCCCTTCCTGGGAGGCTCAGCATCCCCTCCTCTGCTCCCCTCATCGGCCTCTAGCCAGTGCTACTCGAAGCTGATGTTCATCCCTTGGAACAGGCTGAGTCCAGGCAGCTGCAGTCCTGTCTCAGAAACTTGATTCTGAGAGTAAAGCCCCGTTTTGTATCTCAGCAGACACTCATGTTTAGGCAAATGTCTCCCACTGGAGCTTTCCTGACGTGTGCCTCCCGGGGCCTTGTCTTTCCTTGGCTTTTCATGTACCAGAGGCGCCTTTTCCTGTGGGGACTGCTCCCGGGTGGTCACATCTCCTATTCTCAAGAGGCACCTGCAGGTCTTCCTGGACTGCCGCTCAAGACCCCAGTGCAGAGTGAAGGTCAAGGTAGGAACCAGGCCAGAGCACGCACTCACTCCTAGCTCACTCCAACATAGGGAAGGTGAGACCGAGCTGAAGCAGGTGCACGTCCTCCTCACACCTGCAGAGGTGCTGGGACTCGGCTGGGATGGGTTGCATCTGGAGCTCCCTCTAGGTCCTAGGAGCTTCCCTAGGAAAGGTGGGAGGATGCGTCCTGTGTGAACACAGTCTCTCCATGTTAAAACACATCTTTGATCTAAGACTGTGAGACCGAAGCTCTGAAGACAAGTGGTTTGGAGGTAACATGTTAATTTTCGGGAATGAGTGATTTAACTTGAGCACTTACTGTACTGGAAGAAGTTTAACCCAGCCCTGCTTCTGCTCTTGCAGCTGTTGCAGCGCAGCATTTCCTCCCTGCTGAGGTTTGCCGCCGGTGAAGATGGGGTAAGTGTAGGGGGCCCAGCCCAGGGGGCCCCACACTCGGTAGCCTGCATGAGCAACTCATCCCCAGAGGAAGCCCCCACTCCCAAATGTGTTCCATTACAACCCATCCCACTAGGAAGTGGTATAGATACTCGAGAGTGAAATGCAGATACGTCTGCCATTCAGGCTGATGGGTTCCTTTCCTCTGTGGAAATGAGGTTATTTTGGATCATCCTTGAGGTAGATGCAGGAAGCTGTCCCCTGGCTTTTTGTTTTGGTTTGGTTTTCATTTGTTTGTTCATTTGTTTTGAGACAGAGTCTCATTCTGTGTCCAGCCTAGAGCACAGTGACATGATCTCGGCTCACTGCAACCTCTGCCTCCCAGGTTCAAGCGATTCTCCTGCCTCACCCTCCCGAGTAGCTGAGACTACAGGCATGAGCCACCACTCCCAGCTAATTTTTGTATTTTTAGTAGAGATTGGGTTTCACCATGCTGGCCAGGCTGGTCTGGAACTCTTGACCTCAGGTGACCCTCCCGCCTTGGGCTTCCAAAGTGATGGGATTACAGGCATGAGCCACTGCGCCCACCCTGTCCCCTGGCTTTGATTACAGAAACACATTCTTGAGGTTGGAGTCCTACTGCCAAGGTGTCATATTAATAGGATGGAATTCCCCAAGATGCTTTTTTTTCCTTTCTTTCTTTTTTTAAACACTGGGTATTCCAGACTCTGAATAACCGGCAATGTGACTGTCCTGCCCTGAGAGTCACTGTGGTGAAGCTTAGTAAAGCAGGGTGGCTTCTCCAAGAAAAGCCACCTAAATATATAATTGATGGGCCAAAGAGTTTCTGCTGTGTGAAATTTGAACCTCATAAATGAGACATGTGTCCTGGAGATGCCACCTGTGTCATATCAAAGCCATTTAAAAGCACCACAAGTGGCTCCTAGAATAGCCACAGAAAGGGACCAGCCACTCAGTGGCCCCTGGGCACAGCCCCAGTTCACAAGAGACATCTGGAACCACAGTGGGCTCCACATCCAGGGAGCTGACTTGGGCCACACTGGAAGGGTGTGTGGTGACTGGGGAGGCCAGTCGTGCCTGGAGCTCTGTGGTCAAATAGGGGTCTTTGTCTAATGGGTCCCCATGGCCAGAGTCTAGCCAGAATACTTTTTTTTATTTTTTTTAGGCAGAGTCTTACTCTGTCATCCAGGCTGGAGTGCAGTGACACAACCATAAGCTCACTACAGCCTCGAACTCCTGGGCTCAAACGATCCCCCCGCCTCAGCCTCCCAAGTATCCAACCCAAATTTGTGGTGACTTGACCTGTCCTGTGGAGACTCCTCCCTCCCCCACTACCCCTGCCACCCTCTCGCCCACTGCACCTCAGGAGGGGCCAGAAGCCCCATGAGGTAGAGCAGCAGTTTGTCCTCTCTCATCTAAACCATGTCTATCAGAGTTGGATTAAACTGGAACATGGATAAGTCTGTGAGCGGGATCTTTGAGGATCACAAGTGACTACACACTAGAATCACCTGCATGCTCTAAAGAGTTTCTGCTCTTCGGCTGGGCATGGTGGCTCATGCCTGTAATCCCAGCACTTTGAGAGGCCGAGGCAGGCAGATCACCTGAGGTCAGGAATTCGAGACCATCCTGGCTGTTGGTGGTCCAGATGGTGAAATCACATCTCTATTAAAAATACAGCCGGGCGCGGTGGCTCAAGCCTGTAATCCCAGCACTTTGGGAGGCCGAGACGGGTGGATCACGAGGTCAGGAGATCGAGACCATCCTGGCTAACACGGTGAAACCCCGTCTCTACTAAAAATACAAAAAACTAGCCGGGCGAGGTGGCGGGCGCCTGTAGTCCCAGCTACTCCGGAGGCTGAGGCGGGAGAATGGCGTGAACCCGGGAGGCGGAGCTTGCAGTGAGCTGAGATCTGGCCACTGCACTCCAGCCTGGGCGACAGAGCAAGACTCCGTCTCAAAAAAAAAAAAAAATACAAAAAAATTAGCTGGGGGAGGTGGTGCTCATCTGTAACCCCAGCTACTTGGGAGGCTAAGGCAGGAAAATCACTGGAACTGGGGAGGTAGAGGTTGCAGTGAGCTGAGATTGTGCCATACTCCAGCCTAGGCGACAGAGCAAGACTCCAGCTCAAAATAAAAAAAAAAAAAAGAGTTTCTGCTCCTTCCTGGCACAACACCCACCAGCTTTAAAGCTCCTCAGTGTCCCCGAGCTCCAGCTCGGAACTGTCCCTGAGCTGCTGCACACAGGGATTGATGCTGAAGCTGGACTGTGGAGGCTCATCAGCAAGTGTTCCCCAGTGGTACAAAAGGTGAGTCATCACCACGGGCCAGGAACTGAGCCTACTGCCTTCTCACGTTTCCCCTTTCAACCTCCCAATGTCCCAGCAAGGTAGTGCCCATATTTCCCTGCTAGGGGGATGAGTGCAGTGCCCAAGGCAAAGACATTCCACAGAGGGAAAGTCATTGTTGCCCCACAGAGTGACCACCTGCAGAGTTGGGAGCCAGCCCAAGGGGCATAATGGGGAACAGCATATGTGCTTTTCTGTCCTTAAGGAAGTTTAAATGTATAGCAGGCAACCGACCACACAGCGGTGCCTGTCGGCCAATTCCTTGTCTCCTTGTCTGAGTCCTGTGGGGAGGGAGGAAGAAAGGAGGAGGCAGTGCCCAGAAAGGGGGGAACTGCCCACAGCTGACCGGGTAGAAGTTTCCAACTAGGGGGGTTTGAGTAGGTGCTAAAGATGGCAGATCTGAGTTTTCAGGGAACGCATCTTGATGGAGAATGTTGGGAGAAAGCATTTGAAATGCGCGTTTGAGAATGCATGACAAAAGGAACCAAAACCCACAACCTCAACAGATTGAACCAACAACACCTGGGCATGGCACACAGCTCTCCAGCTGCTCCATGCTACTCAGAAGGGCGGGACAGTGCTGTGGCAGCAGCTGCCTGCTGGGCGTAGCTGGTCACCATCCAGGAAGCCTCCAGCAATGGACAGTGCTTGACACCCCTTCCGATCCCCACCCCTCTTTAGAGATCCAGAGACCAGGAACCCTGGCAGAAATCCTCCTTCCTTCACTTGGTTTCCTTCTGGCTAAGGCGCTTGTTCCTCCTATACATTTAACTTGTCAACTAGAATATTCCCATAGGTAAAAGCCCTGCTTATAAAGAGCTCAAAGGCGTGTGTACCTGAGTGCACGTGTGTCCACGTTCTGCAGTGTGTGCGCTTCAGAGCACTTTTGCCCATGTGCATATGTGTCCACTTGACTATGCTGTGTATGCACATTTGCTTGACATATGCGTACATGTGTGTATGTGTGTGCATGTGTGTATGTGCATGCATTGGGTGAGAGCCAGAGGGTGGCAGCGGCCTTAATATCACCTTTTTGGGTGCTCTGGTTTCAGGGCTAACACCAGTGGACTGTGGGGTAAGTTCCAAGCCTGGAAGTAGACAACTTAGGCGGCTCTTTACCCCATGCCCAGCTCTACTCACAGTGGCTGATCAGGTCTTTACTGCAGATCTGGAAAGAAGCTGATAGAAGATAGGTGCCAGAGGGGCCTAGGTAGAGACATTAGCTGAGAGATACCCAGTATGGATTCTGTCAGTTTTCTGGGTGAGCATGCACATTCACCAAAATTCAGAGAATCAAATTGGGGCTTTCCACAAGATCAGTGACTCCATTCCCTGGGGCAAATGTACTGTTTCGGTTAAGATATGTGAGTGTCAAGCTTTATGCCTGTACTGTAATGTGTTCAAGATATGTGAAAACAATAGGATTGTCTGTAGTTGTGCATCTCATTTCTCAATAGTAACATTATTGTGACATGGAACTTGAAGTTTGTTTCCTTAGCTTTCAGAAAAGGAAAAGTTAAAGGAACATATGTAGTGATTTTTTAAGAGAGCACATTTTACACCTGTGCAGACGCACATTCATATGAATAGTGCTTGGGAGTCTGCTGATATGGTTGTTTAACACTCTCCATGTTAATTTCTCCCACACATAAAAGATTTATTACTTGGGCATAGTGGCTGACACCTGTAATCCCAGCACTTTGGGAGGCCCAGTTGGGCAGATCACCTGAGGTCAGGAGTTTGAGACCAGCCTGGCCAACGTGGTGAAAACCCATCTCTCTTAAAAATATAAAAATTAGCCAGCACGGTGGTGTGCGCCTATAATCCTAGCTACTTGGAAGGCTGAGGCAGGAGAATTGCTTGAACCCAGGAGGCAGAGGTTGTAGTGAGCAGAGCTCACACCACTCCATTCCAGCCTGGGTGACAGAGCAAGACTCAGTCTCAAAAAAAATAATAATAAAAAATTTTAAACTCCATTTACAGATAATATAGCCAAACCTAACATTTTACAAATAAATGATTTTTTGCTGGCTTTTTCCAAGTCAGAATTGTGTACTTTTACTCCAGAAGACCACAGGGTCATCTGTTTCACACTTGCACAAACATGCAAGACTAACTGAAACTGTTAGACAACAGAAGGATGTCCACCATGCCACCTCCACCCTCCCTCCCTGTGCGGTGACCCCCTGCTTCTGCTTCTGTACCCACTGGTGTCACCTCTAGTCCAGCAGCCTGGAGAGTCTGTCCTGCTCACTGCCATCTCTTCAGTGACGGGCCCACATGAGCTCGTAATAAACCCCTCAATATCACCTTTTTGGGTGCTCTGGTTTCAGGGCCAACACCAGTGGACTGTGGGGTAAGTTCTAAGCCTGGAAGTAGACAACTTAGGAGGCTCTTTACCCCATGCCCAGCTCTACTCACAGTGGCTGGGAGCGAGTAAGCAGCTGCACTTGCCGTCCATGCCACCTCAGAGCCCTTGAGAAGGCCTCAACTTCCATCGCCAAGTTCCATCTCTTCACCTGTCTTGACCAGTAACACCCACTGCCCCCACCATTACATTAAACCATTCTGTTGACTTTATTCTTTTTCACCAAGGAAGCCAAAACTCTTGACAAAACACAGTGAATAGGCATCATGCCTGTCTTACAAATGGGAAAATAAAAGTCCCCCCACGAGTTGGCATCAGTAGCGTTCACATCCCAGACTGATCCTGACATTTACTTTTGCAAAACAAACCATCTCAAAACTTGGTGGCATCAGTATTCATTCTGTGCACAGAACTCTTGTTTGGACAGGGCTCCATCAGGATAGCTCCCCTTGGCTCCACTGGGCATTAGCGCCCAAGGTTGACAGGAGTCACAGAAGGCTCCTATGTCCAGGCTGCAGCTCTGGCTGGACTCCCTCAGAGCATGTGTGTGGATCCCAAGGACCAGCTGGAAGCTGGGCACCTTTCCTAACCAAGCATGGAACATCACTTGGTGTCCCTTCCACTGCACTCTGTTCATGAGAAGCCAGACACTGAAGCCAGCTCAAACTCAGAGAAAGGTAGTGAGTGAGACACGCACTTTTGAAGGGAAGGGCACCAAGGAGCCACACTCTGCCTGCTTTGGCCACATTGTCTGGCTTCTCCAGGCTCAGTCTCTTTGGCCATGACACCATAATGATGGGAGGGATGAGTTAACAGACACCAAACAGAACTGCTGTAGCAACTGCCAAGTGCCTTGCACAGAGGAGGGGTGTGGGGTGTCCGTGATATTACACTGCAAATGGCGTTTCCTTCTAGGGCTTTAATCTCCCAGAAAGACAGAGCTGCAATATCTCAGTGCTTTTGAGCCTTTATTTTCAACCCTACCCGCAGCGTCATTCTGCAGCTTCATCTATAATGGGGTGCACCACACCCTCTCAGCTTCGTCAGGGATGGGGGCCAAGGACTCCCTGTACCTGTCTTACCTGGAGATGAAACTCACCTGGGACTAACCAAAAAGAATTTGAAGAAAAAGCGAAGTCTCATTACAAAAACACAGAGGATTTTAGCCCAGTTTAACTCTAGAAGAAATGGGATCCTATTAAGGAAGGAAGTTTGGGGCGAAGCACCAGGAAATCCCTTGACGGGAAGTGTTGCTAGATTGAGGAAGTGTCCTAAAGGAAGTGGGAGACAGCTGTGGGCACTGTGTGCCCAGCCGTGGCCTTCCCAGCAGAGCCTGTGTGCATCATGTCCCACCCAAGTAAAAATAGAATTCATTTACCAAAATGGGGTAGTTCCTTCACTTGCTAAAATAAATGGATATATATATATGTAATAGCTCTTCATTTGTTTCTCTTTCCTACCACTGTTCTCAGCCATTTGAGGCGTGGAAGGTTGTGGACTGGGGAAAGGGCATTCCCACTCTGGCTCTCTGGTTTTCCGTGTTGTTGGGAACAGTATGTCCCAGGCTGTTTGCTTTAACCAGCGTGCCTTTTATCACTGCAGAGCTACGAAGTGAAGAGTGTCCTGGGAAAGGAGGTGGGGTTGTTAAATTGTTTCGTCCAGTCCGTAACCGCCCACCCGACCAGCTGCATTGGATTGGAGGAAATCGAGCTTCTGAGTGCAGGAGGGGCCTCTGCAGAACACCAGGAGTTGCCGCAGGATCTGTGAACTTTGCAATGTGGCTGCAAGGGTGGTGGTGGTGGTGATTTGGGGTAGTTACTTGTTAACTATGGACACAGTGAATGTAGTTTACGATCCTAAAACGTATTTTTCTGGGGAAATGTTAAGATATAGTTTTGTGAACTGTAAATCAAAATACCTTTTTCTACAGTTTTATCTGTTTTTTTCTGCAAATTTAGGAACATACTCTTGTTTTCACGTTGAATCTTAAGCTTAAGCTCTTCATTTGGTATTTAGGCAATATATGAGAAGAAAAACTTCATTTGTAATTTTAACAAGTTGAACATTTTACCAGGATTGAGCATGTTTTTCTTAACAGTATTTGTTTTAACATTCCCCCAAAGAATACCCTGCAAAGCGTAAACCTTTGCCCCATACTATATTACTGTTCTATTACAATAAATGTCAAACTTAAGCACTTTGAAGTTCACTACTTTTTGGAAAATGTTCTAGGGAACTGTATCAGAGGTGAAACTGTTAACCATAAAGTGTACTCTCTGAACCGCTCTGATCGTCGCTCTGCTGAATGGTGGTGGGGATAGCTGGCTCCACCACACACCTGTTTAATCAGGCTGGGTAATGTGCACGGAGAGCAAAGATCACAGACTAAGGAACAGTCCGTTATCATTTGCTTTGCTGGCAGAGATTTAAACCAAGAATTAATCATGTTTGGACACTATATTTTGTTGCCTTCCTCATAGAAATATAATCATGACAGGCTATGGTTAATAAGAAACACGTAGCAGCCTACGACCAAGAAATGGTGCCTGATACCAAGTGTTCCTGGGGTAAAGGCAGAAGGCTTTTTTAAAATTAAATCTTAAAACATTGCAATTACAGGCAAGACAGCTGGTCTTAAAAGCAGTTTTTTGACTGCCCTTTTAATCCACTACATGACTATTCCGGCTTTTCTGGAGCACTTTTGAAAATCTTGACTGTCCACAAGACTGAGGAAAGTGAAAGCAAAGTCCCGGGAAAGTGGGAGATGATTCAGCCGGGCTTCTGCCCCTCGCCCCTCCAGCAGCCTCTACAGTTAGGGAGCTCTTGGACTGTTCTTAGCAGGGGCCCCCCAAACAGCCAACCCTTCCCCCACGTCTTGGGGAGCGCACCTTCTGCTGGAAAACTGCTAGCTTACCTGAGCTCAGCCGTGCTCCACCGAGCTTAAGCAAGTTAAATAAGACTAGGAGGGAGCCTTTAGCGCGTTTCAAAAGCGACACAGACCCTCTCTCCTGAGCAGCTCAGGCCTACTCCCCATCCCCCCGCCCGCCCACACGCACACACACACACACACACACACACACACACACACCTGGCGCCCGGGCTCCCTGGTGCTCGCTGCCTGCGGGTCCGGAACGCACCCTTCCCCAGCCGGGTCCTGCGCCACCGGCGGGCGGGCGGGAGTCACTGCGAATATAGGAAGCAGGGGCGGTTTCAAATGCTGCTTTATTCTTACGAATACTGTAAAAATTAATATAAAAAAGTGAGCATGCTCAGTCTTTTCCTCTTATCTCAATACAAAGGGTTTGTCTGAAAAGTCTGGTTTTTTCTTTTTACAAATGTACCTTAGCTGCATCAACAGGAGTAAGATGTAGAAAAAGCTACCATTACAAAAATAATTTAAGGGAAAATAAACACGTTTAGCTTCTCTCGCAGTTCAGTGGTGGTATAAGTCCAGGCTGTAGCTTCTTCGCGCTCCTATGTCCCAAGAAACTGCAGCGGGTGCCCGGTGGCTCTGGCTGCGCCGGGGCAGGGCGCGCTCCGCTCCGGGCCGTCGGGTCTGAGGTATGGGTGGTTGCTGAGTCTCTCCCGCCCCGGCCGCGCGTTACCGGCAGTCTGCGGTCCCGGCGGCCGGCAGGAAGGGCGGGCTGGGCAGCTGCTTGAAGAACTGCCGGAGGCCGGCCAGGTCCCGCGTGAGCTGCTCCACGCGCTGGTGCAGCTTCTCATTCTCGGCCGACAGCTCCACCAGCTTCTGCTGCATCTCCTGGTTGCGCCGCTTGGCCTTGTCGCGGCTCTTGCGCACCGCGATGTTGTTGCGCTCGCGCCGCTGCCGGTACTCGGGGCTTCCGCGGTCCGGGCCCCTCTTGCCGGCGCTCTTCTCCCGGGCGGGGCCGGGCGCCGGGGTCGGCCCGGGACTGCTGCGCGGCGGCTCCGGCGACGTGGGCGGTGTGGGCTGCCCTGCGGCCGCCAGGCTCACCACGGTCTGTGCGCACGCGGCCACCTGCGCGGGCAGCAGCGAGCCGGGCGCGTCGCCGTCGCCCCAATCGGGCTCGCGCTTGAGCGGGCGCGGAGCTGCGGGGCCCGGGCCCAAGGGGCGCGCGGGGCCGCCGGGCAGAAGCTCCAGGGGCCCCGTGCCGCCCGCCTTGTGATTGCTGTTGAAGAGGTCGGCGAACAGCTCGTCGTGGCACAGCTCCAGGGTGGGCACGGCGGCCATGGAGTCGATGTAGGCGCTGAAGTCGATGGCGCTCTCGTCGTCGTACATGGCGGGGACGGCGGCCCCTGGCTCGCCTAGGGCCCCCGGCTCGGCCCCGCGACCCGGCTTGCCCGCTCGGCCCGGCTCGTAGAAGGGCGCAGGCTCCGCAGGCCAGGGCGCGCCGCGCGCCGGGCCGTCCAGGCTGAAGAGCGCGGCGCTCATGGCGGCGTCGGGCCGGGCTCTGCGTCCAAGACTGGCTGTCACCTCCCTGGGCCCAGCCCCGCCGCCTTTTCTAGCCCCGGCTGACGTGCACGCCCCGCCCCGGCTCCGGCACCGCGGGGGCGCCCCAGGGCCGCGGGGGAAGGGGCGGGGGCGCCCTGGGAGCCCCCCGGAGCTGCCCCGAGGCTTCCAGGGGCACGTCCTCTCTCTGCTCCTCCCCTGGACCCCCTCCCAGACCCGGGGGACCCCCAGGCGCGTTGCAGTAGGGTACGCGCGCTAGTGCCCCCTCCCCGGCCCTGGCCGGCCCGCGCTGCGCTGCTGGGAATGACACTCCCTCTGCCCGCACTCCAGGGCCTTCTCTCCTTCCTGTTTGTGGGCTTGGAACCTCCTCGCTCCTAGGGGTTGGGAGTGAAATCAAAACCAGGACTTGGCCACACCGCGCGCGCCGCAGGCCCGCTCCTGTCGCCGGAGGGCGGGGGGGTGGGGACACGTGGGAGAGGACCTGCGCGTTCAAGGACGCCCCCCGACCGTGGGCACGCGTGTGAGACCCTCGCCCCGCGCCTCCACCGTGGGACCAGATGCGGGAAGAGGCGCGGGGGACGGGACGTGGGGACAGCCACAGCCTCGTCGTGAGGTCCCCAGGCGGCGGCCTGGCAGGCGGAGAGGGCTGCTCGCACCGCACTCGGGCGCCTCGGGGAATGCGGGCCGGTTCTCGCTGCTCTCCTCGAAGGTCCCGGGTCCGGCCGGCCCTGGGGGTCGAGGCCCAGCGACGCGGCTGCTGCGTCCTGGCTGAAAAGGCAGCGCGACCCCTTCGCCAAAAGCAGAGCAGATGGGGGAGACACAGTCACGACATCGTGTCCTCCGCCGGCCCCCTCGAGGTGCGGGCTCTCCCGCCGCACGCCACTCCCCAACCCCGCAGAGCCCAGCGCCCGCCCCCACCCAGCTCCCGCGCCCGCGTCTCTTCCAGTTCCACGGAAGCAGTGCCATCGTGTGGCAGTATCTTGCGTTAGACCTGTTTTTAGTTCCAGGCTCTTTCCCTGTTAAATATTCCAAAAAAGTGCCTTTAACCTAAGGTAGTTGGGTCCCTTTTGGGAGACGGGTAAGATACCTACCAGTAGCTATAGCAGGATGCAGATGGGCCTTGGCTCACTATGGGGTTACATCCCGGTAGACCCACAGCACACTGAAAATGTCTTAAGTAAGGATGGGCTTTGTCATGTGTCCTGCAATTTGAGGCAGGCATTTCTGGTCAGACCCATTTATTATTTTAAATTTAAAATATAGGTTTTTTTCAGCCGGGCGCAGTGGCTCATGCCTGTAATCCCAGCACTTTGGGAAGCTGAGGTGGGCGGATCACTTGAGGTCAGGAGTTTGAAACCAGCCTGGCCAACATGGTAAAACCCCATTTCTACTAAAAATACAAAAATTGGCCAAGCATAGTGGCGCGTGCCTGTAATCCCAGCTCCTCAGGAGGCTGAGGCAGGAGAATCGCTTGAACCCCGGAGGCAGAGGTTGCAGTGAGCCGATATCTGCCATTGCACTCCAGCCTGGGCGACAGAGCGAGACTCCCTCCCAAAAAAAAAAAAAAAAAAATTGAGATGGGATCTCACAATGTTGTCTCGGCTGGTTTCAAACTCCTGGGCTTAAGAGATTCGCCGGCCTCACCCTCCGAAAGTGCTGGGATTACAGGCGTGAGCCACCATGCCCAGCCCAAATCTATTAAATCACTATCCCTAGTCACACCTGCTCCATGTCGAGTCTCTTCCTCCGTAGGCCTCTCACCAGATCTGCGTCAGAACACCAAGCCTACTAATTGTGCGCAGTTTCTGCAGTCAGTTCCAGAGGTCATTTCTAATGTTGCATTATGGGATATTTAATAGGTTTCCTAAAGAACAAATGTATTTCTTTAGAGTTACTGAGCGGGTACGCAATGATGATGTCACACAATTACCTATTAAGACTCGAATCCAGCAATGCATGTAAGTGTGGACTTACATCCAGAAAAAGTTCTAGCACAATTTTTTTTCGTTCTCATATATTTAAGAAGCCACAGAAACACTATTAAAGCCCTCTCTAATCACTTAGGGAATGCAAAATAAATATTTATAAGGGATAACCATATCCTCCTAAAAACAACTCAGACTATTTTCAGTGAGATGATTTACTGATTCCGATAGTCAATATAATTACTTTTTATTTTTGAGACGGAGTCTCGCTCTGTCGCCAGGCTTGAGTGCAGTGGCACGCTCTCAGCTCACTGCAACCTCCGCCTCCCGGGTTCAAGCGGTTCTCCTGCCTCAGCCTCCCGAGAAGCTGGGATTACAGGCGCATGACACCACGCCCCGCTAGTTTTGTATTTTAAGTAGAGACGGGGTTTCACCGTGTTAGCCAGGATGGTTTCGATCTTCTGTCCTCGTGATCCACCTGCCTCCGCCTCCCAAAGCTATATTTATTAACACTAAGTTGAGTTTACATGACAGTGATGCATATTGAGGTGCTTTACATGAAGCGGTTAGAAAGCTCTTGCCTAGACCTGGCGCAGTAGCTCACGCCTGTAATCCCAGCACTTTTGAGAGGCCGAGGTGGGCGGATCACCTGAGATCAAGAGTTCAAGACCAGCCTGGCCAACATGGTGAAACCTTGTCTCTACAAAAATGCAAAAATTAGCCGGGCATGATGGCAGGTGCCTTGTAATCCCAGCTACTTGGGAGGCTGAGGCAGGATAATCGCTTGAAACCTAGAGGCGGAATTTGCAATGAGCCGAGATCACGCCATTGCACTTCAGCCTAGGCAACAGAGTAAAACTCCGTATCAAAAAAAAAAAAAAAAGGCCAGGCATGGTGGTTCACACTTGTAATCCCAGCACTTTGGGAGGCCGAGGCAGGCAAATCACAAGGTCAGGAGATGGAGGCCCTCCTGGCTAACACGGTGAAACCCTGTCTCTACTAAAAACACAAAAAATTAGCCAGGCGTGGTGGCAGGTACCTCTAGTCCCAACTACTAGGGAGGCTGAGTCCAGCCTGGGCGACAGAGCAGGACTCCGTCTCAAAAAAAAAAAAAAAAGAAAGAAATTCAGGAGGTTGAAAACTGTTAAAATGTGTTTGAGTTAATATATGCTGTTAATATATGCTCTTGGGGTCCGAAAGCCAGTCTGACTTCCCTTCATTCATAGGATGGAGTTGACCACAATTCAGCTGTCTCTCATCCTAGGGATCATATTTGGATACTTCAGATGGCAGAAGAGCAGTTCTGCTCCAAATTGTAGTCTGAAAAAATAAAACATTTTTGAGCACTGCTCTCTAAACGTAAATATGAAATGAAGTTTCAAGAGATGGGAAACTTTTTAGTGCTTTCTTCAGATTGTTATTCTCAACTATCAGATTAGATGGTTTTGTTTACCTTCTGCCTTCAGGCTATTCTAACCACGGCTTATTTTTCTGTGTTTTTGTGTCATAGTAGTGAATTTTTTTTTTTTTTTTTTTTTTTAAGATAGAGTCTTGCTCTGTTGGCCAGGCTGGAGTAGAGTGGCACGATCTTGGCTCACTGCAACCTCTGTCTCCCGGGCTCAAGCAATTCTCCTGCCTCAGCCTCCTGAGTAGCTGGGATTATAGGCGTGTGCCACCATGCCCAGGTAATTTTCAGTACAGACGAGGTTTCACCATGTTGGCCAGGCTGGTCTCCAATTCCTGACCTCAGGTGATCTGCCTGCCTTGGCCTCCCAAAGTGCTGGGATTACAGGCATGAGCCACCACACCTGGCCATGAAATTTTTATATGTTACATGTTTATATCCAAAAATACTGACTTTTTTAGGATGAACCTTATTGCCAATGTGTGAGTTTGGAAAAGGAAGGACAAGAGTTAAAGGAACAAAATTATTGCTTGTTGGGGTCACGCACCCCTCATGCTGTTAAAGCATGCGCATGTCATTGAAACCTGCTGTGACTGGTAACAATTTAAATGTGTACTTCAGCTTCTAGAATCTAAGAGGCTGAGTCCCCAGATTGTAAAATAGCCAGAGCTGACAACAGGCATTGGATTCTGTGGGTTGGGTGTCCCACCTGCCAAATACCTGCTCACATTCTCCACAACAGAAAAGGAAAAGCAGTTTCTCTTTCCAGCCTATGAATCAAGTGGATTCATCTGTCCCTGGCCCACACCTGGCAGCCCCTCTGCCAGGCTCCTTGCACCCCAGGTCCCCAGCTGCCTCCTTGGTGACAGTGATGCTGCAGCTGCACCTGCTCCCCCAGGAAGGGTGCAGCAGGTCTGGACTCACAGCTTGCCCTGTCCAATCCATTCTCCAGATGGCCACCCAAGAGAGCCTGTCACATCACTGTGTTCCTTAGAATCTGCTGAAGCTTTCTTGGCCTAGAGAATGGAGTTTCAATTCTCAAGTGGGAGCCCTCCACTGCCCACTTCAAGAAGTCAGTTTCCTCTCACAACAACTGGCACCTGACTCAACTCCAAAACCTGGTAGGACCTGCCTGGTTTCCTGTGTATGAAGCTGATGGTTCTACTGAGAGCTCTTTCTCCTCCGTACCACTCCGCTGGCAAGAGCCTTCCATTTGTTACAGACTGGCTTAAAATGGTGTCTGCCTTGATGGTGCTTTCTGTGACTGACTTAATCACTTCCTCATCTGACTTCTCAGGAAAAATACATCCCACATCTTGTCAATTATTAAATGCACTTTTTAAAATATTTTATTGAAATTCAGATGCATCTGACAATCACTGTTGTCCAGAGTGTCAGTTAGGATGTTTGTCTTTGTCCACATATGGGTGCCAGTGGCTGGGAGTGAATCCTGAGAATGATGGCAGAGAGCACTTTCTAAAGAAATGCTACAGCGCTCACTGTCTTGATGGAATGGAGAGCAGTGGTGTATAAAAACCTGCAGGGCAATGACTCTGAAATGAAAAGTGATTCAGAGGAGACAGTGAGTGAACATGAAAGCATTTGGAAATATCTTAAGCAATTTACTTATATTGTCCTTTTTACATGTATGTAAGAGTGATATATTATTAAAATCAATGTCTAAAAGAAATTAAGTTCTTTCTATGAGTACAAAATCAAAATTTTAAGAATTATGAGAGAAGCAGCATCACCAAAAATGGCATAGTAAGGAATTCCGGTGCTCCACAAATACAACTGGCAAAAGCTGTCCTAATCAACTTTTACAGAACTCTGAAATCTAGCCACAAACGTACAGCAACCAGGGAAAGTATAATGAAGAAAGAAGCTGCTGCAATGTACTACGAGAGCACTGTGGTGTTTTAAACTGCCTACTTGCCATCCCTCCTTCTCCAGATCGCTGGTGGCCATGAAGTTGGCAGCATGAATTCCCGACACAGGCTGCTAGTGCCAGAGTGAACAACACAGACTCTGTTCTCAAAGAAACAGGGGAGTGTGTTTGGACCTGGCTGGCAGCTCCCTGATGGACTAGAGCAAGGGTAGCATTTGCATTTGGGCATTTGCCAAGAGCAGCAAGGGCAAAAGTACTGGCTGTAGCAGCCTGAGACAAGTAATAGAAAGACCAAAAAGTCTGGGAAGGAAGAGCTTGAGGAAGAACATAAGTGGGGGAATAGGGCCTTTAAAAGCTCTTGCGTGTACCAGGGAATCACGTGCATGCCCAGCATGGGTGGAGTGCTCAGAAAAGGCCTGAGAAGACCCTAAGCCTCCACTTCTGGCTGACCTTCAAGATGTGCACATTCAAGAAGAGAAAGTTAAGACAGAATTATAAACAACCTGGCTAAGTGTTAAAGGAGTATACCAACACAGAGCCAATCTCTAAAGACTGGAAGAGTTTCTGTAGGTACGTTTATCATTTGTTTGTTTGTATTTCCCCTCTTTCTTTTATGGGTTGGGGGTTTTCGGCATTTAAGGTTACTCTGTTAAAAATACTAGCTGACCACTAAGCTAATGGAACACAGACTTCAGCGGCCTCACACAACAAACAATACAGATGTTACAAAAGTAGTTTTGAAAAGTCAGTAACAAATAACAACAGCCCACAACAAATAGCAACAACAAACCCTTGGCAGGGGTGAAGGGTGGGGGCAGAATCTACTTTGCAGAGTTGCCACATTGTGATTATCAAAATGCTGAGTTTTTGACAAACATTTATGAAGCATGCAAAGAAACAAGAAAGTATGAACCATTCACAAGCATACTCTGAAGAAATTAATAGAAATTATCCCTGAGGAAGCCAGACATTGGACTTAGTGGACAAAAACTAAATCACCTGTATTTTAAATGCTCAGAGTTAGGGCAAACCATGTACAAAGGACTAAGGAAGCCAGAAGCATGAAGTATCACCAAATAGAGAATATCAGTAAAGAGAAAGAAATTACCAAAAAAGAACCAATTATAAATTCTGGAGCTGAAATGAAATGAAAAATCACTAGGAGGTTACAACAATAGGTTTAAACAGGCACCAGAAATAATCAGACTGGGTGCAGTGACTCACACCTGTAATCCCAGCACTTTGGGAGGCCGAGGCAGGCAGATCATTTGAGGTCAGGAGTTTGAGACCAGCCTGACCAACATGTTGAAACCCTGTCTCTACTAAAAATCCAAAGAAAATTAGCCAGGGATGGTGGCACATGCCTGTAGTGTCAGTGACTTGGGAGGCTGAGGCAGGAGAATCTCTTGAACCAGGGAGGCAGAGGTTGCAGTGAGCCAAGGTCATGCCACTACACTGCAGCCTGGGCAACAGAGCAAGACTCCATCAGAAAGAGAGAAAGAGAGAGAGAGAGAGTGGAAGAGAGAAAGAGAGAAAGAAAAAAGAGAGGGAGGGAGGGAAGGAAGAGGGAGGGAGGAAGGGAAGAAGGAAAGGAAGAGGGAGGGAGGAAAGGAAAGGAAAGGAAGGAAGGAAGGGAGGGAGGGAGGGAGGGGCAAACTTGAATATAGGACAATTGAAATTATGCAGCTAGAGAAGCACAAAAGAAAAGAATGAAGAAAAGTGATCCAAGCCTAAGGGACCTGTGTGACATCATCAAATAGATCAACATATGCATAACGAGAGTCCCAGAAAGAGGAGACAAGGAGAAAGTAGCAGAAAGACTACCTAAACAAATAATAGGCGGGGCACAGTGGATCACGCCTGTAATCCCAGCACTTTGGGAAGCCAAGGTGGGTGGATCACCTGAGGTCAGGAGTTCAACACCAGTCTGTTCAACATGGTGAAACGTCATCTCTACTAAAAATACAAAAATTAGCCAGGCATAGGGGTGGGCACCTGTAATCCCAGCTACTTGGGAGGCTGAGGCAGGAGAATCGCTTGAACCTGGGAGGTAAAGGTTGCAGTGAGCTAAGATTGTGCCACTGCACTCCAGACTAGGGGACAGAGTGAGACTCCATCACAAAAAAAAAAAAAAAAAAGAAAGAATAGCCAAAATGTCCCATATTTTATGAAATACATGAATCTATGCATCCAAGAAGCTCAACAACACCAAGTACAGCAAACTCAAAGAGATCCATACTTAAAAACACTATAGTCAAATTATTGAACACCAAACAAAAAGAGACAATCTGGAAAGCTGCAAGAGCAAAATGACTCATCACATACAAGAGATCCTGAATAAAATTAATAATCAGTTTTTCATCAAAACCATGGTGGTCAGGAGACAGTGGGATAAAAGAAAAAAGTCAACCAGGGATACCATATCCAGCAAAAATTGAGACATTAAGACATTTCCAGCTAAACAAAAACTGATGTATTTCACAAATAGACCTGCTCTAGAAATCCTAAAGAGAGTCTTCCAGGATGAAACAAAAGGACGTCAAACAGTAACTCAAAGCGTGCAAAAATAAAGAACAATGGTAAATGTAGCTACATAGTTAAATATAAAAACACCCTTTGGTTTATAACTTCCTTTTTCATTTTGCTAAATAGTTTAAAAGACAAACCCCTGAAACAAGAATTGTAAAGCTATGTTAATGGACACACAATACATAAAGATGCAGTTTGTGATACTACAACATAAAGTGTGGGAAGGGGGCACAACAGAGCTGTAAAGGAGCAGATCTTTGTATACTATGAAACTCAGTTGGTATTTAATTAAAATTTGGTTGATATACAGTTAATCGTTATTCCTCAAAGTAAACACTAACACAAAAACTAAAAATATATACAGAAGTGGAAATAAGGGAATCAAAGTGGTGTACTGGAAGATATCTTCTGGTAGGTGAATGGATAAACTATGATACACCCAGTTTCTAGCCATGAAAAGACATGGAGGAAACTTAAATTCATATTACTAAGTGAAAGAAACACATCTGAAAAGGCTACCTACATGCTGTATGATTCCAACTCTGTGATATCCAGGAAAAGGGAAAACTATGGACATAGTAAAAAGATCACTGGTTGCCAGGGGTTCAGCGGGAAGGAGGGAGAGATGAGTAGGTAGACCACAGGGAACTTTCAGGGCACTGAAACTAGTCTGTATGATACTATAATAGTAGATACATTTGTTTAAACTCACAGGATGTACAACACCAAGAGTGAACACTAATGTAAACTATGGACACTGGTTGATAACAGTGTGTTAATGTTGGTTCATGGATTGTAGAAAACACACCACGCTGGCTCAGATTATTGGCGATGAAGGAGGGAGTGTGTATTGGGATGGGAGCAAGGAGGCCTATGGGCATTCTACCTTTCACTAAATTTTTCTGTGAACATAAAACTACTCTAACCATAAAGTCTGTTTTTTTTAAAGGAGCAAAATATCAAGTAAACTGGAGGTTTAAATAAAGAGAAAACATGGTCTCTCCTGAAAAAATGCAAATACGGTGAGGTTAAGAGCTGTAACACTATTTTTCTCTAGTGTCTTTCACTCTTTTAGGCACATATTTTGCACTCAATAAGATTTTCTGGGCCGGGCGCGGTGGCTCAAGCCTGTAATCCCAGCACTTTGGGAGGCCGAGACGGGCGGATCACGAAGTCAGGAGATCAAGACCATCCTGGCTAACACGGTGAAACCCCGTCTCTACTAAAATAATACAAAAATCTAGCTGGGCGAGGTGGCGGGCGCCTGTAGTCCCAGCTACTCAGGAGGCTGAGGCAGAAGAATGGCGTAAACCCGGGAGGCGGAGCTTGCAGTGAGCTGAGATCCGGCCACTGCACTCCAGCCTGGGCGATAGAGCGAGACTCCATCTCAAAAAAAAAAAAAAAAAAAAAAAAAAAGATTTTCTGAAATAAAGGGAATTTTGTGTGTGACCTTAGGCAAGTCATTTCTCACCTCCCTTTTTTTTTTTCTGGAGATGGAGTCTCACTCTGTGCCCAGGATGGAGTGCAGTGACGCAATCTCGGCTCACTGCAACCTCCACCTCGCCAGTTCAAGCAATTCTCCTGCCTCAGCCTCCCTGTAGCTGGGACTACAGGCATAGGCCACCACTCCTGGCTAACTTTTGTGTTTTAGTAGAGACAGGGTTTCACCGTGTTGCCCAGGCTGGTCTTGAACTCCTGAGCTCAGGCAACCCACCTGCCTTGGTCTCCCAAAATGCTAGGATTACAGGTGTGAGCCACCACACCCAGCCAAGTCATTTCCCCTTTTATTTATTTTTATTTATTTATTTATTTTGAGATGGAGTCTCACTCTATCACCCAGCCTGGAGTGCAATGGCACAATCTCGGCTCACTGCACCCTCCGCCTCCCAGGCTCAAGTAGTTGTCCTGCCTCAGTCTCCTGAGTAGCTGGGACTACAGGCATGCACCACTACACCCAGCTAATTTTTGTATTTTTTGTAGAGACAGGGTTTCACCGTATTGGCTGGGCTGGTCTTGAACTCCTGACCTCATGATCCACCCACCTCAGCCTCCCAAAATGCTGAGGGGTGAACCAGTGCACCTGGTCCATTTCCCCTCTCTTTACCATATATTCTTTACGTAAAAAATAAGGGTAATAAGTGGGGGGAAATGGTATGGTAGAAAAAAATCGAACAAAAGAAGGCAATATTAGTTGAATTCAGGAACAAAAATAAAATGAAGCCTACAGGGGAAAAAAAGCAAAATGATAAAAGTGCTTTTTAATTAGTAGAAATGCAGATGGTAACAAAGGTGTTGAGGTGGATTATATGATATCAAACAAAATAGACTTTAAGTCAAAACTTGTTACAAGAGACAAAGACATTATATGTAGATAAAATGGTCAATCTATCAAGAAGATAAGTCAGTTTTACAGATGTACATATCAAAAAAGAACCCCAAAATACATGAAGGAAAATTTGACAGAGATGAGAGAAGAAATAGATAGTTTTATAATAATCGTTGGAGTTTAAATACCTCATTTTGAATATGAATAACAAAATAGAGTCCTTAAAGAACACTACACAGCAACTAGACTTAATGGACATACACTGACTGTTTCACTCAGCAGCAGCAGAATACACATTCTTCTGAGCTGCACATGGGACATTCTCTAGGACAGACAACATGTTAGGTCACAAACAAGTTTGACAGATTTAAAGGATTGAAATAAGACAAAGCATCTTCTCTGACTACAATCTTTCTCTGAC
Source organism: Trachypithecus francoisi (assembly GCF_009764315.1). NCBI lineage: Eukaryota > Metazoa > Chordata > Mammalia > Primates > Cercopithecidae > Trachypithecus > Trachypithecus francoisi. The sequence goes on from NW_022681472.1 coordinate 2,571,725, forward strand.
TAGAAATCAAAAATAGAAGGAAAACTCAGTTTTCACGATTAATGTGGAACTTACACAACATACAATGGGCAAAAGAAAAAATTACAGCTGAAATTAGAAAATGCTTTTTTGGGGTAATTCAACACAAAAATAGAACATATCCAAACTTATGGGACATAGTGAAAATTGTGTTCAGAGGGAGATTTATAGCAATATATGCCTATGTTTTAAAACTAGAAAAAGAAATCTCCCAGATCAATCATTTCACACATTAAGAAACCAGAAAAAGGCCGGGCGCTGTGGCTCAAGCCTGTAATCCCAGCACTTTGGGAGGCCGAGACGGCAGATCATGAGGTCAGGAGATCGAGACCATCCTGGCTAACACGGTGAAACCCCGTCTCTACTAAAAAATACAAAAAACTAGCCGGGCGAGGTGGCGGGCGCCTGCAGTCCCAGCTACTCAGGAGACTGAGGCCGGAGAATGGCGTAAACCCAGGAGGCGGAGCTTGCAGTAAGCTGAGATCCCGCCACTGCACTCCAGCCCGGGCGACAGAGTGAAACTCCGTCTCAAAAAAAAAAAAAAAAAAGAAGCCAGAAACAAAAAAAGAACAAGCTAAGCCCAAAGTTAGCAGAAGAAAGGATTAATACAGATTACAGAAAAAAAGGAAAGAAAGATCAGAAAAATAATACAATCAATAAAACCAAAATTTGGCTCTTTTAACAAGATTAACAAAAACCGACAAACATTCAGCTAGATTTAACTAGATTGAGCAGAGAAAAAGAAGAGTCAGATTATGAAAACCGGTAAGAAACTAGGCCATTACTATAAACCTTATATAAATAAAAAAGATCATGAGAATAATATGATAAATTATACACCAACAAATTAAATAATCTAGATGAACAAATTCCTAGAAACTACTAAAACTAACTAAAGAAGAAATGGAAAATCTGAGCAAATTTATAATGTTTTTGAATTAGTAATCAAACATTATTTCAACAAAAATAAGCTCAGGGCAAGATGGCTTCACTGATGAATTGTAAAAAACATTTAAAGAAAAATTGACCAGGCATGGTGGCTCACACCTATAATCCCAGCACTTTGGGAGGCCAAGGCAGGCAGAGTGTTTGAGATCAGGAGTTCGAGACCAGCCTGACCGACATGGTGAAACCGCATCTCTACCAAAAATACAAAAATTAGCCAAGCATGGTGGCATGCGCCTGTAATGTCAGCGACTTGGGAGGCTGAGGCGGAGAATCGCTTGAACCCAGGAGGCAGAGGTAGCAGTGAGCCGAGATCGTACCACTGCACTCCAGCCTGGGCGACAGAACGAGACTCCATCTCAAAAAAAACAGAAAAAGAAAAATTAACATCAATCCTTCTCAAAGTTTTCCAAAAGGAAGAAGAGGAGGGAACATTTTCTGATTCATTCTATAAATCCATATAAATATTACCTGATGCCAAGGCCAAATGAAGATATCACAAGAGAAGAAAATTTGTAAACTGGCCAGGCGTAGTCGCTTGAGCCCAGGAGGTTGACGCTGCAATGAGCCATGATCATGCCACTGCACTCCAGCCTGGGTGACAGAGTGAGACCCCCCCACCTTTTTTTGAGATGGAGTCTCACTCTGTCAGCCAGGCTGGAGTGCAGTGGCACAATCTCTCCTTACTGCAACCTCCGCCTCCTGGGTACAAGTGATTCTCTTGCCTCAGTCTCCTGAATAGCTGGGACTACAGACACCTGCCACCACGTCCAGCTAATTTTTTGTATTTTTAGTAGAGACGGGGTTTCTCCATGTTGGCTGGCTGGCCTTGAACTCCTGACCTCAGGTGGTCCACCCACCTTGGCCTCCCAAAGTTCTGGGATTACAGGCGTAAGCCACTACCCCAGCCCAAGATCCTGTCTTTTTTTTTTTTTTTTTTGAGACGGAGTCTTGCTCTGCCACCCAGGCTGGAGTGCAGTGGCCGGATCTCAGCTCACTGCAAGCTCCGCCTCCCGGGTTTACGCCATTCTCCTGCCTCAGCCTCCCCAGTAGCTGGGACTACAGGCGCCCACCTCATCGCCCGGCTAGTTTTTTTTTTGTATTTTTAAGTAGAGACAGGGTTTCACCGTATTAGCCAGGATGGTCTCGATCTCCTGACCTCGTGATCCGCCCGTCTCGGCCTCCCAAAGTGCTGGGATTACAGGCTTGAGCCACCGCGCCCGGCCAAGATCCTGTCTTTAAAAAAAAAAGGAAAAGAAAATTTGCCGACCGACATCCCCATGAATATAGGGAATGCAGAAATCCTCAAAATATATAAAATAAAAACTAAGAACCTACCAAAGCTTAGTCCAACCACCTTTTACACAGATTTTACATATCAACCATGTAGGATTTATTCCAGAAATACAAGGCTAATTCTGCATACAGAAAAAAAATCAATCAATGCTACATTAATAAAATGAAGGAAAAAACCTATAAGATTATCTCAATTAATGCAGAAAAAGCATTTGACAAAATCCAATGTCCTTTCTTGATAAAAACACTCAACAAAATAGGAATATAAGAGAATTTCATCAACAGAATAATTAGTACTTATGAAAAAGCCACAGCTAACATCATACTCAATGGAGAGAAACAGCTTCTAAGATTAGGAACAACAAGTGTACCTGCTTTCCACACACACAATACTAGAAATTCTAGCCAGAGCAATTAGGCAAGAAAAAGAAATCAATGGCAAACAAAATGGAAATGCAGAAGTAAAATTGTATCTATTCCAGAGGACATTATATTTATAGAAAACATTTTTTACTTCATAAAAATCTGTTAGAGCTAAATAAATAAAATTAGCAAAGAAGCTGGGTACAAGATCAACATGCAAATATCAGTTGTATTTTTGTACACTAGCAATGAACAATGTGAAAGAAATTTTTTTAAAATTTACTCATGATAGCATTGAAAAGAATAAAATACTTAGGAATAAATTTAACCAAATACCTGAAAATTTAAGTGTGTTATACACTGAAAATTACAAAATATTGTAAAGAAATGTAAATAAATGGAAAGAAAACCCATGTCATGGACTGAAAGACTTAATAGTGTTATGATGACAAAACTGCCCAAAGCAATCTACAGATTCAGTGCATTTCCTATCAAACTCGAAATGATCCTTTTTGCAAAACTAGAAAGGCTGATTCTCAGGTTCATAGATACTTGTAACAGACCTGAACCTCAACACAGTCTTGGGGAAAAAGTAACAAATTTTGAGGGCTCACACTTTCCAATTTCCAAACTTACTACAAAATTATAGTAAACAACACAATATGGTGCTGCATAAACATATAGATCAATAGAATAGAATCGTGAGTCAAGAAATAAACTCATAAGACCATCCAATGAGGAAAAAATAGTCTCTTATACAAAAGCTTGACCGGGCTCAGTGGCTCATGTCTATAATCCCAACACTTTGGGGAGGCTGAGGTGGGTGGATCACATGAGGTCAGGTGTTCAAGACCAGCCTGACCAATGTGGTGAAACCCCGTCTCTACTAAAAATGAAAAAAAAAAAAAAAAAATAGCCAGGAGTGGCAGCTCATGCCTGTAGTCCCAGCTACTCAGGAAGCTGAGGCAGGAGAATTGCTTGAATCCAGGAAGTGGAGGTTTCAGTGAGCGAAGATTGCACCACTGCACTCCAGGCTGGGCAACAGTCTCAAAAAAAAAAAAAAAGTGCTGAAACAACTGGGCATTACAAACAAGATATTTAATTTTGGCTCCTACACCACACCTCATAGGAAAATTAACTGAAAATGGATCAAAGACATAAATGTAAGGGCTAAAACCATCAAACTCTGAAGAAAACATAGGAGTAAATCTTCATGACCTTCATTTTGTTGATGGATTCTTAGTAATGATATGAAAAGCAAAGCAACAAAAGAAAAAAAATAGATAAATTGGATGTCATCAAAATTAAAATGTTTGTGCACCAAAGGACACCATAAAGAGAGTGAAAAGTGAAGCCAATGAATGGGAGAAAATATTTGCAGACCATATTTTGATAGATGTCTAGTATCCAGAATATATAAAGAGCTCTTAGAACTCAACAACAAAAAGACAACCCAGTTACAAGATAGGCAACAGACTTGAATAGCCTTTTCTCCACAGAAGACATACAAATGACCAAGAAGAAATCAAAAGCACTCAGATAAAGTTGGAAGGTATTCCAAGATGGCCGAATAGGAACAGCTCCAGTCTGCAGCTCCCAGCATGATTGACACAGAAGACAGATGATTTTCTGAATTTCCAACTGAGGTACCTGGTTCATCTCATTGGGACTGGTTGGACAGTGGGTGCAGCCCACAGAGGGCACGCTGAAGCATGGCGGTGTGTTGCCTCACCCAGGAAGTGCAAGAGGTCAGAGGATTTCCCTTTTCTAGCCAAGAGAAGCCATGACAGACTACCTGGAAAAACAGGACACTCCCCGCCCAAATATGGCACTTTTCCCAAGGTCTTAGGAATCGGCAGACAAGGTGATTCTCTCCCATGCCTGGTTTAGTGGGTCCCACGCCCACAGAGCCTTGCTCACTGCTAGCACAGCAGTCTGAGAGGTGGCAGCCTGGCTGGGTGAGGGGCGTCTGCCATTGCTGAGGCTTGAGTAGGTAAACAAAGCTCAAACTGGGTGGGGCCCACCACAGCTCAACAAGGCCTACTGCCTCTAGACTCCACATCTGTGGGCAGGGCATAGCTGAACAAAAAGCAGCAGACAGCTTCTGCAGACTTAAATGTCCCTGTCTGACAGCTCTGAAGAGAGCAGTGGTTCTTTCACACAGTGTTTGAAATCTGAGAATGGAATGACTACCTCCTCAAGTGGGCCCCTGACCCCCATGTAGCCTAACTGGGAGACACCTCCAGTAGGGGCTGACAGACACCTCATATAGGTGGCTGCCCCTCTGGGACGAAACTTCCAGAGGAAGGATCAGGCAGCAATATTTGCTGTTCTGCAATATTTGCTCTTCTGCAGTCTACACTGGTGATACTCAGACAAACAGGGTCTGGAGTGGACCTCCAGCAAACTCCAACAGATCCGCAGCTGAGGGATCTGTTAAAAAGAAAACTAACAAACAGAAAGGAATAGCATCAACATTAACAAAAAAAGTCATCAACACCAAAACCCCATCTGTAGGTCACCAACATCAAAGACCAAAGGTTGATAAAACCACAAAGTTGGGGAGAAACCAGAGCAGAAAAGCTGAAAATTCTAAAAATCAGAATGCCTCTTCTCCTCCAAAGGATCACAGCTCCTCATGAGCAATGAAACAAAACTGAGCAGAGAATGACTTTGACGAGTTGACAGAAGTAGGCTTCAGAAGGTATGTAATAACAAACTTCTCTGAGCTAAAGGAGAATGTTCGAACCCATCACAAGGAAACTAAAAACCTTGAAAAAAGATTAGATGAATGGCTAACTAGAATAAACATTGTAGAGAAGACCTTAAATGACCTGATGGAGCTGAAAACCATAGCATGAGAACTACGTGGTGCATGCACAAGCTTCAATAGCCAATGCAATCAAGTGGAAGGAGTGGTATCAGTGATTGAAGATCAAATTAATGAAATAAAGCTAGAAAACAAGTTTAGAGAAAAAAGAGTAAAAAGAAACAAACAAAGTCTCTGAGAAATATGGGACTGTGTGAAAAGACCAAACCTACGTTTGATTGGTGTACCTGAAAGTGATGGGGAGAATGGAACCAAGTTGGAAAACACTCTTCAGGGTATTATCCAGGAGAACTTCCCCAACCCAACAAGGCAGGCCAACATTCAAATTCAAGAAATACGGAGAACACCATAAAGATACTCCTCGAGAAGAGCAACCCCAAGACACATAATTATCAGATTTGCCAAGGTTGAAATGAAAGATGCCAGACAGAAAGGTCGGGTTACCCACAAAGGGAAGCCTATCAGACTAACAACAGATCTCTTTGCAGAAACCCTACAAACCAGAAGAGAATGGAGGCAAATATTCATTATTCTTCAAGAAAAGAATTTTCAACCCAGAACTTCACATCCAGCCAAACTAAGCTTCATAAGTGAAGGAGAAATAAAATCCTTTACAGACAAGCAAATGCTGAGATATTTTCTCACCACCAGTCCTGCCTTACAAAAGCTCCTGAAGGAAGCACAAAACATGGAAAGAAGCAAATGGTACCAGCCACTGCAAAACCATGCCAAATTGTAAAGACCATCAGTGCTATGAAGAAACTGCATCAATTAATGGGCAAAATAACCAGCTAACATCATAATGACAGGATCAAATTCACACATAACAATATTAACCTCAAATGTAAATAGGCTAAATGCCCCAATTAAAAGACACAGACTGGCAAATTGGATGAAGAGTCAAGACCCATCAGTGTGCTGTATTCAGGAGACCCATCTCACGTGCAAAGACTCACATAGGCTCAAAATAAAGGGATGAAGGAAGATCTATGAAGCAAATGGAAAGGAAAAAAGCAGGGGTTGCAATACTAGTCTCTGATGAAACAGACTTTAAACTAACAAAGATCAAAAGATACAAAGAAGGCCATTACATAATGGTAAAGGGATCAATTCAACAAGAAGAGCTAACTATCCTAAATATATATGCACTCAATACAGGAGCACTCAGATTAATAAGGCAAGTCCTTAGAGACCTACAAAAAGACTTAGACCCTCAAACAATAATAATGGGAGACTTTAACACCCCACTGTCAACATTAGACAGATCAAGGAGACAGAAGGTTAACAAGGATAACCAGGACCTAAACTCAGCTCTGCAACAAGCAGACCTAATAGACATCTACAGAACTTTCCACTCCAAATCAACAGAATATTCATTCTTCTCAGCACCACATCACATTTATTCTAGAATTGACCACAGAGTTGAAAGTAAAGCACCCCTCAGCAAATGTAAAATAACAGAAATCACAACAAACTGTCTCGCAGAACACAGTGCAATCAAATTAGAACTCGGGATTAAGAAACTCATTCAAAACTGCACAACTACATGGAAAACGAACAACTTGCTCCTGAATGACTGCTGGGTAAATAACAAAATGAAGGCAGAAATAAAGATGTTCTTTGAAACCAATGAGAACAAGGACACAATATACCAGAATCTCTGGGACACATTTAAAGCAGTGTGTAGAGGGAAATTTATAGCACTAAATGCCCACAAGGGAAAGCAGGAAAGATCTAAAATTGATGCCCTAACATCACAATTAAATGAACTAGAGAAGCAAGAGCAAACACATTCAAAAGCTAGCAGAAGGCAAGAAATAACTAAGATCAGAGCAGAACTGAAAGAGATAGAGACACAAAAAAACTCTCCAAAAAATCAATGAATCCAAGAGCTGGATTTTTTTTAAAGATCAACAGAATTGATAGACTACTAGCAAGACTAATTAAAAAAACAGAGAAGAATCAAGTAGATGCAATCAAAAATGATAACGGGGTGATATCACCACCAATCCCATAGAAATACAAACTACCATCAGAGAATACTATAAACACCTCTACACAAATAAACTAGAAAATTTAGAGGAAATGGAAAAATTCCTGGACACATACACTCTCCCAAGACTAAACCAGGAAAAAGTTGAATCTCTGAATAGATCAATAACAGGCTATGAAATTGAGGCAATAATTAATAGCCTACCAACCAAAAGAAGTCCAGGACAAGATGGATTCATAGCTGAATTCTACCAGAGGTACAAAAAGGAGACGGTACCATTCCTTCTGAAACTATTCCAATCAATAGAAAAAGAGGGAATCCTCCCTAACTCATTTTCCTGATACCAAAGCCTGGCAGAGACACACCAAAAAGGAGAATTTTAGACCAATATCCCTGATGAACATCGATGCAAAAATCCTCAATAAAATACTGGCAAACCGAATCCAGCAGCACATCAAAAAGCTTATCCAAGACCACCAAGTTGGCTTCATCCCTGGGATGCAAGGCTGGTTCAACATATGCAGATCAATAAACGTAATGCATCACATAAACAGAACCAACACGACAAAAACCACATTATTATCTCAATAGATGCAGAAAAGGCCTTCAACAAAATTCAACAGCACTTCATGGTAAAAACTCTCAATAAACTAGGTATTGATGGAGTGTATCTCAAAATAATAAGAGCTATTTATGACAAACCCACAGCGAATATCATGTTGAATGGGCAAAAACTGGAAGCATTCCCTTTGAAAACCAGCACAAAACAAGGATGCCCTCTCTCACCACTCCTATTGAACATAGTATTGGAAATTCCGGCCAGGGCAATCAGGCAAGAGAAAGAAATAAAGGGAATTCAATTAGGAAATGAGGAAGTCAAATTGTCCGTTTTTGCAGATGACATGATTGTATATTTAGAAAATCCCATTGTCTCAGCCCAAAAATCTCCTAAAGCTGATAAGCAACTTCACCAAAGTCTTAGGATGCAAAATCAATGTGCAAAAATCACAAGCATTCCTATACATCATTAACAGACAAACAGAGAGCCAAATCATGAGTGAACTCCCATTCACAATTGCTACAAAGAGAATAAAATACCTAGGAATACAACTTACAAGGAATGTGAAGGACCTCTTCAAAGAGAACTACAAACCACTGCTCAACGAAATAAAAGAAGACATAAACAAATGGAAGAATATTGCATGCTCATGCATAGGAAGAATCAACATCATGAAAATGGCCATACTGCCCAAGGTAATTTGTAGATTCAATGCCATCCCCATCAAGCTACCAATGACTTTCTTCACAGAATTGGAAAAAAACTACTTTAAAGTTCATATGGAACCAAAAAGGAGCCCTCATTGCCAAGAAAATCCTAAGCCAATAGAACAAAGCTGGAGGCATCACGTTACCTGACTTCAAACTATACTACAAGGCTACAGTAACCAAAACAGCATGGTACTGGTACCAAAACAGACATATAGACCAATGGAACAGTACGGAGGCCTCAGAAATAATGCCACACATCTACAACCATCTGATCTTTGACAAACCTGACAAAAACAAGAAATGGGGAAAGGATTACCTATTTAATAAATGGTGTTGGGAAAAATGGCTAGCCATATGTAGAAAGCTGAAACTGGATCCCTTCCTTACATCTTATACAAAAATTAATTCAAGATGGATTAAAGACTTAAATATTAGACTTAAAACCATAAAAACCCTAGAAGAAAACCTAGGGAATACCATTCAGGACGTAGGCATGGGCAAGGACTTCATAACTAAAATACCAAAAGCAATGGTAACAAAAGCCAAAATGGATGAATGGGATCTAATTAAACTAAAGAACTTCTGCATAGCAAAAGAAACTACCATCAGAGTGAACAGGCAACCTACAGAATGGGAGAAAATTTTTGCAATCTACCCATCTGACAAAAGGCTAATATCCAGACTCTACAAAGAACTCAAACAAATTTATAAGAAAAAACAAAAAAACCCATCAAAAAATGGGCAAGGGATATGAACAGACACTTCTCACAACAAAAGATTTATGCAGCCAACAGACACATTAAAAAATGCTCATCATTACTGGTCATCAGAGAAATGCAAATCAAAGCCACAATAAAATACCATCTCACATCAGCTAGAATGGCAGTCATTAAAAAGTCAGGAAACAACAGATGGTGAAGAGTATGTGGAGAAATAGGAATACTTTTACACTGTTGGTGGGAGTATAAATTGGTTCAACCATTGTGGAAGACAGTGTGGCGATCCTTGTGGAAGACAGTTTGGCAATTCCGCAAGGATCTAGAACTAGAATTACCATTTGTCCCAGCAATCCCATTACTGGATATATACCCAAAGGATTATAAATCATGCTACTATAAAGACACATGCACACATATGTTTATTGTGGCACTATTCACAATAGCAAAGACTTGGAACCAACCCAAATGTCCATCAGTGATAGGCTGGATTAAGAAAATGTGGCACATATACACCATGAAATACTATGCAGCCATAAAAAAGGATGAGTCCATGTCCTTTGCAGGGACACGGATGAAGCCAGAAACTGTCATTCTCAGCAAACTGTCACAAGGACAGAACACCAAACACCGCATGTTCTCACTCATAGGTGGGGATTGAACAATGAGATCACTTGGACACGGGGCAGGGAAACATCACACACTGGGGCCTGTCAGGTGGTGGGGGACTGGGGGAGGGATAGAATTAGGAGAAATACCTAATGTAAATGATGAGTTGATGGGTGAAGCAAACCAACATGGCACATGTATACCTATGTATCAAACCTGCATGTTGTGCACATGTACCCTAGAACTTAAAGTATAATAATAATAATAACAAAGAAAAGCACTCAACATCATTAATCATTGATAAAATGCAAATCAAAATCACAATAAGATACCACTTTAGACACACCACAACACACACTAGGATGGTGATTTTTTTTTTTTCTTTTTTTTTGAGACAGTCTCACTCTGTCACCCAGGCTAGATTGCAGTGGTGTGATATCCGCTCACTGCAACCTCTGCCTCCTGGGTCCAAGCCTCAGGCTCCTGCCTCAGCCTCCAGAGTAGCTGGGATTACAAGTGTCATCATGCCTGGCTAATTTTTATATTTTTAGTAGAGTTGGGATTTCACCATGTTGGCCAGGCTGGTCTCGAACTGTTGACCTCAAGTGATCTGCCCACCTCGGCCTCCCAAAGTGCTGGGTTTACAGGCATCGGCCACCACACCTGGGCTTGGGATGGAGACTTTTTTAAAAATAAAGAGAAAATAAAAGGTTGTTTTTTTTTTTTTTTTTTTTGGTCTATTTGTTTGTTTTTAACACTTTAAGTTCTGAGATACAGGGGCTGAACATGCAGGTTTGTTACATAGGTATACATGTGACATGGTAGTTTCTGCACCTATCAACCTGTCATCTACATTAGGTATTTCTCCTAATGTTGTCCCTCCCCTAGCCCCCAACTCCCTGACAACCCTGGTGTGTGATATTCCCCTCCCTGTGTCCATGTGATCTCATGTTCAACTCCCACTTATGAGTGAGAACATGCAGTGTTTGGTTTTCTGTTCCTCTAATAGTTTGCTGAGAATGATGATTTCCAGCTTCATCCATGTCCCTGCAAAAAACATGAACTTACCCTTTTTTATGGCTGCATAGCATTCCATGGTGTACATGTGCCACATTTTCATTATCTTGTCTATAACTGATGGGCATTTGGGTTGGTTCCAAGTCTTTGCTATTGTGAACAGTGCTGCAATAAACATACATGTGCATGTGTCTTTGTAGTAGAATGATTTATAATGCTTTGGGTATATACCCAGGAATGGGATTTCTGGGTCAAATGGTATTTCTGGTTCTAGACCCTTGAGGAATAGCCACACTGTCTTCCACAATGGTTGAACTAATTTACACTCCCACCAACAGTGTAAAAGTGTTCCTATTTCTCTATATCCTCTCCAGCATCTGTTGTTTTCTGACCTTTTAATGATCGCCATTCTAACTGGCGTGAGATGGTATCTCATTGTGGTTTAGATTGGCATTTCTTTAATGACCAGTGATGATGAGCTTTTTTTCATATGTTTGTTGGCCACATAAATGTCTTCTTTTGAGAAGTATCTCTTCATATCCTTCACCCACTTTTTGATGGGGTTGTTTTTTTTTTTTTTTTTTTTTTGGTCTATTTGTTTGTTTTTAACACTTTAAGTTCTGAGATACAGGGGCTGAACATGCAGGTTTGTTACATAGGTATACATGTGACATGGTAGTTTCTGCACCTATCAACCTGTCATCTACATTAGGTATTTCTCCTAATGTTGTCCCTCCCCTAGCCCCCAACTCCCTGACAACCCTGGTGTGTGATATTCCCCTCCCTGTGTCCATGTGATCTCATGTTCAACTCCCACTTATGAGTGAGAACATGCAGTGTTTGGTTTTCTGTTCCTCTAATAGTTTGCTGAGAATGATGATTTCCAGCTTCATCCATGTCCCTGCAAAAAACATGAACTTACCCTTTTTTATGGCTGCATAGCATTCCATGGTGTACATGTGCCACATTTTCATTATCTTGTCTATAACTGATGGGCATTTGGGTTGGTTCCAAGTCTTTGCTATTGTGAACAGTGCTGCAATAAACATACATGTGCATGTGTCTTTGTAGTAGAATGATTTATAATGCTTTGGGTATATACCCAGGAATGGGATTTCTGGGTCAAATGGTATTTCTGGTTCTAGACCCTTGAGGAATAGCCACACTGTCTTCCACAATGGTTGAACTAATTTACACTCCCACCAACAGTGTAAAAGTGTTCCTATTTCTCTATATCCTCTCCAGCATCTGTTGTTTTCTGACCTTTTAATGATCGCCATTCTAACTGGCGTGAGATGGTATCTCATTGTGGTTTAGATTGGCATTTCTTAATGACCAGTGATGATGAGCTTTTTTTCATATGTTTGTTGGCCACATAAATGTCTTCTTTTGAGAAGTATCTCTTCATATCCTTCACCCACTTTTTGATGGGGTTGTTTTTTTTTTTTTCTTGTAAAGTTGTTTAAGTTTTTTGTAGATTCTAGATATTAGCCCTTTGTCAGATGGATAGACTGCAAAAACGTTCTCCCATTCTGTAGGTTGCCTGTTCACTCTGATGGTAGTTTCTTTTGCTGTACAGAAGCTCTTTAGTTTAATTAGATCCCATTTGTCCATTTTGGGTTTGGTTGCCATTGCTTTTGGTGTTTTAGTCATGAAGTCATTGCCCATGCCTATGTCCTGGATGGTATTAATAGCCTAGGTTTTCTTCTAGGGTTTGTTTTTTGTTTGTTTGTTTTGCTTTGCTTTTTTGAGACAGAGTCTCGCCCTGTCACCCAGGCTGGAGTGCAGTGGCGTGATCTCGGCTCATTGCAACCTCTGCTTCCCGGGTTCAAGTGATTCTCCTGCCTCAGCCTCCAGAGTAGCTGGGACTACAGGCCCGTGTCACCATGCCTGGAAATTTTTTTTTTTTTTTTTTAGTAAAGATAGGGTTTCACCACGTTAGCCACGATGTCTCAATCTCCTGATCTCGTGATCCACCTGCCTCGGCCTCCAAAGTGCTGGGATTACAGGTGTGAGCCACCATGCCCAGCCTAGGGTTTTTACGGTTTTAGGTCTTATGTTTAAGTCTTTAATCCACTTTGAGTTAATTTTTGTATAAGGTGTAAGGAAGGGGTCCAGTTTCAGTTTTCTACATATATGGCTAGCCAGTTTTCCCAACACCATTTATTAAATAGGGAATCCTTTCCCCATTGCTTGTTTCTGGCAGGTTTGTCAAAGATCAGATGGTTGTGGATGTGTGGCGTTATGTCTGTGGCCTCTATCCTATTCCATTAGTCTATATATCTGTTTTGGTACCAGTACCATGCTGATTTGGTTACTATAGTCTTGTAGTATAGTTTGAAGTCAGGTGGCATCATGCCTACAGCTTTGTTCTTTTTCCTTAGGATTGTCTGGGCAATGAGGGCTCTTTTTTGGTTCCATATGAAATTTAAAGTAGTTTTTTAATTCTATGAAGAAAGTGAATGGTAGTTTGATGGGGATGGCATTGAATCTACAAATTACTTTGGGCAGTATGGTCATTTTCACAATATTGATTCTTCCTGTCCATGAGCATGGAATATTTTTCCATTTGTGTCCTCTTTTATTTCCTTGAGCAGTGGTTTGTAGTTCTCCTGGAAGAGGTCCTTCACATCCCGTGTAAGTTGTGTTCCTAGGGATTTTATTCTCTTTGTAGCAATTGTGAATGGGAGTTCACTCATGATTTGGATCTCTGTTTATTGTTGGTGTGTAGGAATGCTTGTGATTTTTGCACATTGATTTTGTATCCTGAGACTTTGCTGAAGTTGCAAAGTTATCAGCTTTAGGAGATTTTTGGGCTGAGACAATGGGATTTTATAAATATACAATTATGTCATCCGGAAACATAGACAATTTGACTTCCTCTCTTCCTATTTAAATACACTTTATTTCTTTCTCTTGCCTGATTGCCCTGGCCAGAACTTCCAATACTATGTTGAATAGGAGTGGTGAGAGAAGGCATCCTTGTGTTGTGCCAGTTTTCAATGGGAATGCTTCCCGCTTTTGCCCATTCAGTATGATATTGGCTGGGGTTTGTCATAAATACTTCTTATTATTTTGAGATACGTTCCATCAATACCTAGCTTTTTGAGAGTTTTTAGCATGAAGTGGTGTTGAATTACATCAAAGGCCTTTTCTGCATCTATTGAGATAATCATGTGGCTTTTGTGTCATTAGTTCTGTTTATGTGATGGATTACATTTATTAATTTGTGTATGTTGAAATAGCCTTGCATCCCAGGGATGAAGCTGATTTGATCGTGGTAGATAAACTTTTTGATGTGCTGCCGGATTCGGTTTGCCAGTATTTTATTGAGGATTTTTTGCATCGATGTTCATCAGGGATATTGGCCTGAAATTTTCTTTTTTTGTTGTGTCTCTGCCATGTTTTGGTATCAGGGTGATGCTGGCCTCATAAAATGAGTTGGAAAGAGTCCTTCGTTTTCTATTGTTTGGATAAGTTTCAGAAGGCATGGTACCAGCTTCTCTTTGTGCCTCTGGTAGAATTCAGCTGTCAATCCATCTGGTCCTGTGCTTTTTTTAGTTGGTAGCCTATTAAGTACTGCCTCAGTTTTCGAACTTGTTATTGGTCTATTCAGGGATTCAACTTCTTCATGGTTTAGTCTTTGGAAGGTGTATGTGTCCAGGAATTTATCCATTTCTTCTAGATTTTCTAGTTTATTTACGTAGATGTGTTTATAGTATTCCCTAATGATAGTTTGTATTTCTGTAAGATCAGTAGTGATATTCCCTTTATCATTTTTTATTGGCTAGTGGTGTATCTATTTTGTTAATCTTTTCAAAAAACAGCTCCTGGATTCACTGATTTTTTTGGTTTGTTTTTAGATGGAGTCTTGCTCTGTTGCCCAGGCTGCAATGTAGTATTGTGATCTCAGCTCACTGCAGCTGGAGTGCAGTAGTGTGATCTTGGCTCACTGAAGTCCCTGCCTCCCAGGTTCTAGCGATTCTCCTGCCTCAGCCTCCTGGGTAGCTGGGATTACAGACGTGCATCACCATGCCTGGCTAATTTTTGTATTTTTAGTAGAGACGGGGTTTCACCATGTTGGCCAGGCTGGTTTCGAACTCCTGACCTCTGGTGATCTGCCCGCCTCGGCCTCCCAAAGTGCTGGGATTACATGCATGAATCACCATGCCCGGCTGATTCATTGAATTTTTGAAGGATTTTTTGTGTCTCTATCTCCTTTTTTTTTCTGCTCTGATCTTAGTTGTTTCTTGTCTTCTGCTAGCTTTTGAATTTGTTTCTCTTGCTTCTCTAGTTCTTTTAACCGTGATGTTAGGGGATTGATTTTAGATCTTTCCCACTTTCTCCTGTGGACATTTAGTGCTATAAATTTTCCTCTAAACAGTGCTTTAGCTGTGTCCCAGAGATTCTGTTATGTTGTGTCTTTGTTCTCATTGGTTTCAAAGAACTTACTTATTTCTACCTTAACGTCATTATTTACCCAGTAGTCATTCAGGAGTAGGTTATTCAATTTCCATGTAGTTGTGCAGTTTTTAGTGAGTTTCTTTCTTTCTTTACTTTTCTTTTCTCTTTCTTTCTTTCTTTCTCTCCTTCCTTCCTTCCTTCCTTCCTTCCTTCTTCCTTCCTTCCTTCCTTCCTTCCTTCCTTCCTTCCTTCCTTCTTTCCGTCCTTCCTTCCTTCCTTCTGTCCTGCCTTCCTTCCTTCCTCCTTTCCTTCTTTCCTTCTTTCTTCTTTTTTGACGGAGTCTCACTCTGTCACCCAGGCTGGAGTGCAGTGGCATGATCTTGACTCACCGCAAGCTCCACCTCCCGGGTTCACACCATTCTCCTGCCTCAGCCTCCCAAGTAGCTGGGACTACAGGTGCCCACTACCATGCCCATGTCTGGCTAATTTTTTGTATTTGTAGTAAAGATGAGGTTTCATCATGTTAGCCAGGATGGTCTCAATCTCCTGACCTCATGATCTGCCTGCCTAAGCCTCCCAAAGTGCTGGGATTACAGGCATGAACCACCGTGCCTGGCCTTGAGTGAGTTTCTTAATCCTGAGTTCTAATTTGATTGCACTGTGTGGTCTGGGAGATTGTTTGTTGTGATTTCTATTATTTTGCATCTGCTGAGGAGTGTTTTACTTCCAATTATGTGGTCAATTTTAGAATAAGTGTGATGTGGTGCTGAAAAAAATGTGTATTCTGTTGATTTGGGGTGGAGAGTTCTGTAGATGTCTATTAGAGCTGAGTTCAAGTCCTGAATATCCTTGTTAACCTTCTGTCTCATTGATCTGTCTAATATTGACAATCTCCCACTGTTATGTTGTGTAGGAGACTAAATCTCTTTGTAGGTCTCTAAGAACTTGCTTTATGAATCTGGGTACTCCTGTATTGGGTGCATATATATTTAGGAGCATTAGCTCTTCTGGTTGCATCGCTCCCTTTACCATTATGTAATGTCCTTCTTTGTCTTTGTTGGCTTAAAGTCTGTTTTATCAAAGACTAGGATTGCAACCCCTGCTTTTATTTATTTATTTATTTATTTTATTTGTTTATTTATTTTGCTTTCTGTTTGCTTGGTAAATATTCCTCCATCCCTTTATTTTGAGCCTGTGTGTGTCTCTGCATGTGAGATGGTCTCCTGAACACAACACAACAATGGGTCTTGACTCTTTATCCAATTTGCCATTGGGAAATTGCAAATTTCTCAATGCGGGAAGGGAAAACTGCCTACTAAAGCCTCAGTAATGGCAGACTGCCTCCCCTGTCAAGCTTGAGTGCCCCAGGTTGACTTCAGACTGCTGTGCTGACAGCGAGAATTTCAAGCCAGTGGATGTTAGCTTGCTGGGCTCCGTGGGTGTGGTATCTGCTGAGCTAGACCATTTGGCTCCCTGGCTTCAGTCCCTTTTCCAGGAGAGTGAACAGTTCTGTCTCATGTCTTTTAATTGGGGGCATTAATATTGTTATGTGTGAATTTGATCCTGTCATTATGATGTTCACTGGTTATTTGCCTGTTAGTTGATGCAGTTTCTTCCTAGCATCAATGGTCTTTACAATTTGGTATGTGTTTGCAGGGCCTGATACTGGTTTTTCCTTTCCATATTTAGTGCTTCCTTGAGGAGTTCTTATAGGGCAGGACTGGTGGGAACAAAATCTCTCAGCATTTGCTTGTCTGTAAAGGATTTTGTTTCTCCTTCACTTATGAAGCTTAGTTTGGCTGGATTTGAAATTCCGGATTGAAAATTCTTTTCTTGAAGAATGTTGAATATTGGCCCCCACTCTCTTCTGGCTTGTAGGGTTTCTGCAGAGAGATCTACTGTTAGTCTGATGGGCTTCCCTTTGTGGATAACCTGACCTTTCTCTATGGCTGCCCTTAACACTTTTTTCTTCATTTCAACCTTGGTGAATCTGACAATTATGTGTGTTGGAGTTGCTCTTCTCGAGGAGTATCTTTGTGGTGTTCTCTGTATTTCCTGAATTTGAACGTTGACCTGTTTTGCTAGGTTGGGAAAGTTTTCCTGGAAAATATCCTGAAGAGTGTTTTCCAACTTGGTTCCATTCTCCCCGTCACTTTCACGTACACCAATCAAACATAGGTTTGATCTTTTCACATAGTCCCGTATTTCTCGGAGGCATTGTTCGTTCCTTTTCATTCTTTTTTCTCTAAGCTCGTCTTCATGCTTTATTTCATTAAATTGATCTTCAATCTCTGATATTCTTTCTTCCACTTGATCAATTCAGCAATTAATACTTGTGTATGCTTCATGAAGTTCTTGTGCTGTGTTTTTCAGCTCCATCGGGTCATTTATGTTCTTCTCTAAACTGGTTGTTCTAGTTAGCAATTCCTCTAACTTTTTTTAAAAGGTTCTTAGCTTCCTTGCGTTGGGTTGGAACACACTCTTTTAGCTTGGAGGAATTTGTTATTACCCACCTTCTGAAACCTACTTCTGTCAATTCATTAAACTCATTCTCCATCTGGTTTTGTTCCCTTGCTGGCAAGTTGTGATCCTTTAGAGGAGAAGAGGCATTCTGGTTTTTGGAATTTTCAGCCTTTTTGTGCTGGTTTTTCCTCATCTTCGTGGATTTATCTACCTTTGGTCTTTGATGTTGGTGACCTTTGGATGGGGTTTCTGTGTGGACATCCTTTTGGTTGATGTTGATACTATTATTTCCTGTTTGTTAGTTTTCCTTCTAACAGTCAGGCCCCTCTGCTGCAGGTCTGCTGGAGTTTGCTGGAGGTCCACTCCAGACCCTGTTTGCCTGGGTATCACCAGCTGATGCTGCAGAACAGCAAAGATTGCTGCTTGTTTCTTCCTCTGGAAGCTTCATCCCAGAGGGGCACCCACCAGATGCCAGATGGAGCTCTCCTGTATGAGGTGTCTGTCCACCCCTGCTGGGACATGTCTCCTAGTCAGGAGGCATGGGGGTCAAGGACCCACCTGAGGAGGCAGTCTGTCCCTTAGCAGAGCTCGAGCGCTGTGCTGGAAGATCCACAGTTCTCTTCAGAGCTGGCAGGCAGGAACATTTAAGTCAGCTGAAGCTGAGCCTACAGCCGCCCCTTCCCCCAGGAGCTCTGTCCCAGGGAGATGGAAATTTTATCTATAAGCCCCTGACCAAGGCTCCTGCCTTTCTTTCAGAGATGCCCTGCCCAGATAGGAGGAATCTAGAGAGGCAGTGTGGCTACAGCAGCTTTGCTGAGCTGTGGTGGGCTCCACCCAGTCTAAACTTCCCAGTGTCTTTGTTTACACTTTGAAGGAAAAACCACCTACTCAAGCCTCAGTAATGGCAGACTGCCTCCCCTGTCAAGCTCGAGTGCCCCAGGTTGACTTCAGACTGCTGTGCTGACAGTGAGAATTTCAAGCCAGTGGATGTTAGCTTGCTGGGCTCCGTGAGTGTGGTATCTGCTGAGCTAGACCATTTGGCTCCCTGGCTTCAGCCCCCTTTCCAGGAGAGTGAATAGTTCAGTCTCCTTGGTGCTCCAGCTGCCACTGGGGTATGAAAAAAAACTCCTGCAGCTAGCTTGGTGTCTGCCCAAATGGCTACCCAGTTTTGTGCTTAAAACACAGGGCCCTGGTGGCATGGGCACCCGAGGGAATCTCTTGGTCTGCGAGTTACAAAGACCATGAGAAAAGCATAGTATCTGGGCTGGAATGCACTGTTTCTCACAGCATGGTCCCTCATGGCTTCCCTTGGCTAGGGGAGGGAATTCCCTGACCCCTTGCACTTCCCGCATGAGGCAATGCCCCACCCTGCTTCGGCTTGCCCTCCATGGGCTGTACCCACTGTCTAATCAGTCCGATTGAGATGAACTGGGTACCTCAGTTGGAAATGCGGAAATCACCCGCCTTCTGCATTGATCTTACTGGGAGCTGCAGACCAGAGCTGTTCCTAGTTGGCTATAAAGCCACCCAATAAAAGGTGTTTTTCAGGGATGTGGAGAAATTGGAGTCCTCACACATTACTGGCGTATACTGGGAATGTAAAATGGTGCAGTTGCTGTGGATAACAGTTTGGAAGTTTCTCAAAAAGTTAAATATAGAATTATCATATGACCAACAAATTCTGCTACTGGTTATGTACCTCTGAAGAACTGAAAACAGGCATTCACACACCAATTTCTATATGAATGTTCATGATTCACAGTAGCCAAAAGGTGGAAACAACCTTTTGAACCCAACTGCCCAGCAACAGATGAATAGATAAAATGTGATGTATCAATAATACAGAATCTTATTCAGTCCTGAAAAGGAACATGTACTGATGAATGCTACAACATGGATGAGCCTCAAAAACATTTGCCAAATGAAAAAAGCCAGACCCTAACGGGCACATGGTATATGATTCTGTTTGTATAAATATCCAGAAGAGGCAAATCTATAGAGACCAGAAACATATTTTTGCCACCAGAACCTGGAGGTGTGGAGTGCCTGCTTAATGGGGAGAGGTTTCCTTTGGCTGTATTGAAAATTAGAACTAGATAGAAATAATGTATGCCCATCACTGTGAAAGTAATAAATGTCACTGTATTATACACTTTAAAATTATTTATTTATTTATTTATTTATTTATTTATTGAGGCATAGTCTTGCTCTGACGCCCAAGCTGGAGTGCAATGGCATGATCTCGGCTCATTGCAACCTCCGCCTCCCAGGTTCAAGCTATTCTCCTGCCTCAGCCTTCTGAGTAGCTGGGATTACAGGCACCCACCACCACACTCAGCTAATTTTTTTTTTTCCAGTACAGATGGGAGTTCACCATGTTGGCCAGGCTGGGCTTGAACTCCTGACCTCAAGTGATCTGCATGCCTTGGCCTCCCAAAGTGCTGGGATTACAGGCATAAGCCACCGCGCGCAGCCACTAAAATGATTTAAATGGAGAATATGTTGTGAATTTTACCTCAATAAAAGGATAAATATAAATAAATATGTAGGAGACTTATAAGTCACCCATTAATGTAACAACAGGGAAAAAGTATTTAGGCAATATACAATCTATTTTTAAAAAGATATTTGGGTCCTGGCACAGTGGCTTACACCTGTAATCTCAGCACTTTGGGAAGCTGAGGTGGGCGGATCACCTGAGGTCAAGATCATCCTGGCCAACATGATCAAACTCCGTCTCTACTAAAAATACAAAATTAGCCGGGTGTGCTGGTGTATGCCTGTGATTCCCAGCTACTTGGGGGGCTGAGGCAGGAGAATCTCTTGACCTTGGGAGGCAGAAGTTGCAGTGAGCCTAAATTTTCCCATTGCACTCCATGGGCAAAAAGAGTGGAAACTCCCTCTCAATAAATAAATAAATAAACAAACAAATAAATAAATAGGCCAGGCACAATGGTTCACACCTGTAATCCCAGCACTTTGGGAGGCTGAGGTGGGCGGATCAGGAGGTCAGGCGTTCAAGACCAGCCTGACCAACATGGTGAAACCCAGTCTCTACTAAAAATACAAAAATTAGCCGGGCGTGGTGGTGGGCGCCTGTAGTCCCAGCTACTCAGGAGGCTGAGTCAGGAGAATCGCTTGAACCCAGGAGGCAGAGGTTGCCATGAGCCGAGATTGTGCCACTGCGCTCCAGCCTGGGCAATAGAGTGAGTCTCCATTTCAAAAATAAATAAATAAATAATAATTAAAAAAAGATAGATGGAAGCTTTGGGTCATTGTCTTTTTTTTTTTTTTTTTTTTTTTGAGATGGAGTTCTGCTCTTTTTGCCCAGGCTGGAGTGCAATGGCACGATCTTGGCTCACTGCAACCTATGCCTCCTGGTTTCAAGCGAGTCTCCTGCCTCAGCCTCCCAAGTAGCTGGGATTACAGGCATGTGCCACCATGTCCGGCTAATTTTATATTTTTTAGCAGAGATGGGGGGGGTTTCCTCCATGTTGGTCAGGTTGGTCTCGAACTCCTGACCTCAGGTGATTCAGCCGCCTCAGCCTCCCAAAGTGCTTGGATTACAGGCATGAGCCACGGAGCCCGGCTTTGTGTGTGTGCCTGTGTTTGTGAGATGGGAGTCTCTGTCGTCCAGGCTGAAGTGCAGTGATGCGATCTCGGCTCACCACAACCTCTGCCTCCCAGGTTCAAGCGATTCTCCTCCCTCAGCCTCCGGAGTAGCTGGGACTACAGGCGCACCACCATGCTGGCTCATTTTTATATTTTTGGTAGAGAGGGGGTTTCACCACACTGGCCAGACTGGTAACTCCTGAATTCAGGTGATCCACCCACCTCGTCCTCCGAAAGTGCTGGGATTACAGGGGTGAGCCACCGCGCCCAGCCTGGGTCATTGTTTAAATGGACGCATTTTTCTTTCTTCGTGGCACATAAAGTCTCAGTGCATCTTAGATTCAGGCACATCTCAAGTGAGCTGAAACGCGGTACTCAATTGTAGGCTCATTTAGTTGTGTGTGCCTCTTTGCTGTACGTGACTTTTACTGTGTGAATGCTGTGGAACTCTAGCCTTGCTAAAAAACATGCTCCTGTGTATTCGGTTTCATTTGGGGTAACAGGCAGTCCAAAATATCTGACTTCACAGGTCTAAAGGTTTTCTCTCTCATGTAAACGAAGTCCAGGGGTGGGCAGTCAGGTCTGCGCTGCCAGAGACAGGAAACCATGCATGGTTGCTCCCTTCCCCTGCAGAGAAGCCTGTGCCCCGACCCTTTGGGGAGGCTTCCTCCAAGTTGCACATGAGGCCGGGGATTAGCGTTTTAGTCTGTTCACCTAAAAATCGGTGTTTCTCAGTGCCAACCAGTGACAGTACCTGCGGCGCGCAGCCCTGGGTTTCTTTTTTTTTTTTTTTTTTTGAGACGGAGTCTCGCTCTGCCGCCCAGGCTGGAGTGCTGTGGCCAGATCTCAGCTCACTGCAAGCTCCGCCTCCCGGGTTCACGCCATTCTGCTGCCTCAGCCTCCCGAGTAGCTGGGACTACAGGCGCCCGCCACCTCGCCCGGCTAATTTTTTTGTATTTTTTAGTAGAGACGGGGTTTCACCGTGTTAGCCAGGATGGTCTCGATCTCCTGACCTCGTGATCCACCCGTCTCGGCCTCCCAAAGTGCTGGGATTACAGGCTTGAGCCACCGCGCCCGGCCTCTTTTTTTTTTTTGAGGCGGAGTCTCGCTCTGTCTCCCGGACTGGAGTGCAGTGGCCGGATCTCAGCTCACTGCAAGCTCCGCCTCCCGGGTTCACGCCATTCTCCTGCCTCAGCCTCCCGAGGAGCTGGGACTACAGGCGCCCGCCACCTCGCCCAGCTAGTTTTTGTATTTTTAGTAGAGACGGGGTTTCACCGTGTTAGCCAGGATGGTCTCGATCTCCTGACCTCGTGATCCACCCGTCTCGGCCTCCCAAAGGCAGCCCTGGGTTTCTAAACCCCATTCTGTCGTCTCAGGACCAATGTCCTGGGATGTCTGGCTGGGTCCAGAGCTGGGCATCCTGCAGTGACAAAACGTGTGAAAGCAACAAGAGGAACAGCATAGCAGCAGATTGTAACCCAACATTGTCTGAGTCCATGCGAACAGACCCATTATTCTCCCTGAGGGAAGTGCGCATCTTCCCTAGCCACTACTGTCCGCTTTCTGCGCGGCCAGGCTGGGCTGCGGCTGCAGTGACGCAGTCTCGTGTAGATGAGACCAGCATCCTCACCGGCCGAGGAGATGCCCCTGGACCACCTGCGTGGTCAGGATCCAGGCAGGTGACAGGGCTCAGGGCCGCAGCCGAGTCCCCCAGAAACAGTCCCCCTGGGACGGTGGCTTCACGCTGGCCCGAGAGGATTCAGACTGGCCAGGCCAGGCCAGACCAAGTCTTCTAAGGCAGTTCCTTGCAGTGAACCTCCTACTGTGTGTGTGTCTGTGATATGTGAGTGTGGGGTGTGTGTGGTGTGGTTGTGTGGTTTGATGTGTGTGGGGCGATTGTGTGTGTGGTGTGTGCGTGTGGTGTGTATGATGCTGTATGTGTGTGATGCTGTGTGGAGCATGTGGTGTGTGTGGTGTGTGTGTCATGGTGTATGGTGTGGTTGTGTGGTGTGTGATCGTGTGGTGTGCGTGAGATGATGTGTGTGGTTGTGTGGTGGGATGTGTGGTGTGTGATGGGGTGTATGGTGTTGTTGTGGTGTGTGTTGTGATGGGGTGTGGTGTGTGTGATGAGATGTGTGTGGTGTGGTGTGATGGGGTGTGTGGTGTGGTTCTGTGTGGTGTGTGTGAAGGGGTGTGTGATGTGGTTGTGTGTGTTGCTGTGATGGGGTATGGCATGTGTGATAGTGTGTGTTGGGATGTGTGTATGCTGGGATGTGTGTGTGCTGTGGTTGTGTTGTGTGATAGGGTGTATGGTGTGGTTGCATGTTGTGTGGTGTGTGGTGGCGTGAGGAAATGTGTGTGGTGTGGTTGTGTGTGATGGGGTGTGTGGTGTTATGTGTGTGGTGTGTGATGGGGTGTGTGTGGTGTGGTTGCGTGTGTGGTGTGATGTGAGGTGTGTGCATGGTGGTGTGATGGGATGTATTGTGGGTGTGTGTGGTGTATGATGGTGTGTGTAGTGTGAGGGTGTGTGGTGTGGTTGTGTGTTGTGTGTGTGGTGGGGTGTGGTGTGATGGCGTGTGTTGTGTGTGATGGGGTGTGTGGTTATGTGTGTGGTGTGATGGGGTGTATTGTGGGTGTGTGGTGTATGATGGTGTGTGTGTGGTGTAGTGTGTTGTGTGTGTGATGGGATGTTTGGTGTGGTTGTGTGGTGTGCGATGGGGTGTGTGGTGTGGTGTATCATGGGTGTGTGTGATGGGGTGTGTATGTGGTATGGCTGTGTGTGCCCCTCTCCCTTCCTGCTGCCTGCTCAGTGGCCCCTGACACTCTGCTGCGTGAGCAGATGCCTCCCTTCCCCAAGAGTGGAGAACGGCTGGGTCCGTGGAGCGGGAGGTGGTACGGTGAGAAGGCCCTGGGACCTTCCACACCATCCAGGGCATGGGGGACACCTGCAGGCCCCGAAGACCCAGCAGCTCTGAAGACTGAGCAGCACCAAGTCCGTCTGGCCGTCTCTGGGGAAACTGGCCCACATCAGGTCCCTGGCGCTGTCTCCAGGGTGCTGGGGTTTTATTCAGTTTTCCCAAAAGAAGAGGGGTGTGGTTCTGGGGGTCGCAACCCAGTACTGCACCCCAAGGCTCTAGCGTCCGGGCTCGGCTGCAGGGGCTGGGTCTCAGTCAGGAGGGAAAGGCTGTCCCCTGCCCCGGGGGGCACCTCTCATAAGCAGGGGTGCAGGCACGCAAGGAGGCCCAGGGGACAGGGCCCCCCACATGGACTTTCTGCCGGCAGAGGAGGGCGCACTGGGGACGGCGGCTCCCACCCCTCAGCCCTCCGGTCTCCTCTCATAGCTCTGCTTCCCACCTACCCACACACTCCCTCGGGTCTGTTCCCCTCGGGTGCACTCCACTTAGCGCAGCCTAGGCACCAAGGAGCTGCTTTCAGCAGTGCATTCATGAGACACAATGGATTGACCAGATCTGTCATAATTGATGGCAGTTCCTTCAGAAGCTCATTCCAGTGCCCTACTTCCTGCTACTACCTTTGGTTCCCTCAGGACTCAACTGGAGAGCCCAGGCCACTTGATCCTTTTGGTTTCTGTGGTCTCCAGGGACTTTGTATGTAAGGTTTCATTTTCTATCAATCTGACCAATTTTTTTTTCTCCTTTGTCTCAGCTGAGCATAAAAGCATTTATCATTAACTACTTTGTGTATCAGTCGAGTTCAGAGTGTTGCGGGAAGTCAGGGACCCTGCCACGGCAGAAGAACATAAATTGTGAAGATTTCATAGACATTTATTAGTTCCTCAAATTAAAACTTTTTTTTTTTTTTTTTTTTTTGTTGAGACGGAGTTTCACTCTGTCGCCCAGGCTGGAGTGCAGTGGCCGGATCTCAGCTCACTGCAAGCTCCGCCTCCCGGGTTTACGCCATTCTCCTGCCTCAGCCTCCCGAGTAGCTGGGACTACAGGCGCCCGCCACCTCGCCCGGCTAGTTTTCTGTATTTTTTTTTAGTAGAGACGGGGTTTCACCGTGTTAGCCAGGGTGGTCTTGATCTCCTGACCTCGTGATCCGCCCGTCTCGGCCTCCCAAAGTGCTGGGATTACAGGCTTGAGCCACCGCGCCCGGCCAAAACTTTTATAACTTCTTACACATGCCTTGACTGCAATCGCTGAACATAAATCGTGCAGATTTCATGGACATTTATCACTTCCCCAATCAATACTCTTATAATTTCCTATTCCTGTCTTTACTTTAATCTCTTAATCCCGTCATCTCCATAAACTGAGGAGGTATGTCACCTCAGGACCCTGTGATGATTGCGTTAACTCCACAAATTGTAAAACGTGTGTTTGAACAATATGAAATCTGGGCACCCTGAAAAAGAACAGGGTAATAGCGATGTTCAGAGAACAAGGGAGATAACCAGAAGGTGTGACCGCCTGTGGGGCCGGGCAGAACAGAGTCATGCTTTTCTTATTGCAGAAAACGAGTAGGAGAAAAAAATTCCCAGGGGAGGCCTATGGACAGGCGCTCTGGGGTTGTCTGCCTTATGTAGTTGAAGATTAGGGATAAAATATGCCCTTGTCTCTTGCAGTGCCCTCCGGCTTGCTAGGATTAGGAAATCCTAGCCTGGCGAATTCTAGTCAGACTGGTTCTCTGCTCTTGAACCATTTCCTGTTAAGATGTTTATCAATGACAATGCGTGCACAGTGGGACATGGAACCTCATTAGTAATTCTAATTTCACCCTGGCCTTGTGACCTTGCTCTGCCCTTCTGCCCTTGTGATCTTTTATTGCTATTTGAAGCATGTGATCTCTGTGACCCACTCCCTATTTGCACCGCCCTCCCCTTTTGAAATCCGTAATAAAAACTTGCTGATTTTGTGGCTCAGGTGGGCATCACGGAACCTGCCAACATGTGATGTCACCCCCAGAGGCCCAGCTATAAAATTTCTCTCTTTTGTATTCTTTCTCTTTATTTCTCAGACCAGCTGACACTTATGGAAAATAGAAAAGAACCTACGTTGAAATATTGGGGGTAGTTCCCCTGATACAGAGGACTTTTGTTTATTGTTATAAAATTAATGTGTGGACCGGGTACATGGTGGTTCACACCTGTAATCCCAGCACTTTGGGAGGCCGAGGTGGGCAGACTGTTGGAGTCCAGGAGCTCGAGACCAGCCTGGCAACATGATGAAACCCCATCTTACTAAAAATACAAAACATTAGCCAGGCATGGTGGTGTGAGCCTGTAGTCCCAGCTACTCAGGAGGCTGAAGTGGGAGAATCACCTGAGCCCAGGTCAAGGCTGCAGTGAGCCATGATAGTACCACTGCACTCCAGCCTGGGCAACAGACTGAGACCCTGTCTCAAAAACAAACAACAGAAGAGGACACAAAAAAAGTGAAAGCTATTCCATGCTTATGGTCTTGAAGAATGAATATTGTTAAAATGACAATTCTGCCCCAAAGTAATTTACACATTAAATGCAATCCCTATCAATGTACCAATGACATTCTTCACAGAAGTAGAAAAAAAAAAAAATCCTAAAATTTGTATGGAACTAAAAAAGATGCCGAATAGCCAAAACAATCCTGAGCAAAAACAACAAAGCTGGCATCACACAACCTTTCTTCAAATTTTATTACAAAGCTATAGTGACCAAAATAGCATGAAACTGGCATAAAAACAGACACATAGATCAATGAGACAGAATGGAAAATCCAGATATAAATCCATGCATTTATAACCAACTCATCTTCTACAAAGGCGCCAAGAACTTACAATGGGGGAAATGACAGCTTTCAATAAATGGTGCTGGGAAAACTGGATATCCACATGCAGAATGTGGAGACCCCTAACTCTCACTTTACACAAAAATCACAGAAATGGATTAAAGACTTAAATCGAAGACCTGAAACTGTGAAACTACTAGAAGAAAATATTGGGGAAACTCTCCAGGACATTGGTCTGGGCAAAAATGTTTTGTATGAGGCCTCAAAAGCGCAGGCAACCAAAATGGACAGTTGGGATTACATCAAGCCAAAAAGCTGCACAGCAAAATAATCAACATAGTAAAAAACAACCCGAAGAATGGGAAAAAATATTTGAAAACTATCCATTTGATAAGGGATTCATAACCTGAATATATAAGGAGCTCAAACAACTCAATAGCTAAGTTGTATCACTTCAAACTATATTCTTAGAAATGTAAGCTATTAATTATAATCAACAGGATAACCACTAAGAAAAATCTTTAAAACATTACAGAAAAGAAAACGAGGGAATTCAAATGGAATACTAGCAAAATCAATCAAATACAAAACACTATTGGAGAAATTTAGGGGAAAAAAGATTGAAACTTACAGAAAACAAATAGCAAAGTGACAGAAGTGGTTCCTAATCAGAAATTATTTTGAATGTAAATGTATTTAATTCACCAATTGAAAGAGAGATTGGCAGAATGGATTTTAAAAACATGACCTAACTACATGCTATCTACAGGTGACTTAAATCCAAAGACACAAGGAGATTTACAGTGAAAGGATGGAAAAATATTTTCCATGAATTAGTAACCAATAGAAAGCTGGCATGGCTGAGAATGTGCCATTGCTCTCCAGTCTGGGTGACAAGAGCGAAACTCTGTCTCAAAAAAACCCCCAAAAAACCAGATAGCGGGCATGACTACTAATACTAGAAAATAAGACTTTATAAGACTTTAAGTCAAAACTTGTTACAAGAGATTAAAAAAAAAGACATTATGTATTGATAAAAGGTCAATCCATCAAAAACATTATAAGAATTATAAAGACACAAACGCTAAACAGCAGATGTCCAAAACATATGAAGCAAACATTGAACTGAAGGGAGAAAGAGATTGAAAATAATGGAGGCTGGACATGGTGGCTCATGCCTGTAATCCAGGTACTTTGGGAGGTCAAGGTGGATAGATCAGTTGAGGTCAGGAGTTCAAGGTCGGCCTGGCCAACATGGCAAAACCCCATCTCTACTAAAAATAAAAAACAAAAATACAAAACTCAGCTGGGCATGGTGGCAGGTGCCCATAGTCCCAGCTACTTGGGAGGCTGAGGCAGGGGAATTGCTTGAACACGGGAGGCAGAGGTTACAGTGAGCTGAGATCACGCCACTGCACTCCAGCCTGGGCGATGGAGTGACACTCCATCTTAAAAAAGTTAAAATAAAATAATAGTTGGAGACCTCAATACCCCAGTGTCAATAATGGAACATCTAAACATAACAAGAAGGAAACAGCAGGCTTGAACAACACTATCAACCATCTAAACCTAAGGGACACAAATCAAGTCTCAATCACTGGGGGTCAGGAATTTGAGACCAACCTGGCCAACATGGTGAAACCCTGTCTCTACTAATAATACAAAACTGGCCGGCCACGCGCGGCGGCTCATACCTGTAATCCCAGCACTTTGGGAGGCTGAGGCGGGTGGATCACCTGAGGTCAGGAGTTCAAGACCAGCCTGGCCAACATGGTGAAACCCGGTCTCCACTAAAAATACAAAAGTTAGCTGGGTATAATGGCAGGTGCTGTAATCTCAGATACTCAGGAGGCTGAGGCAGGAGAATTGCTGGAACCCAGGAGGCAAAAGTTGCAGTGAGCCGAGATTGCGCCATTGCACTCCAGCCTGGGAAAAAACAGCAAGACTCTGTCTCAAAAAAATAAAAATAAAAATACAAAAACTAGCCGGGTGTGGTGGTGGGTACCTGTAATCCTAGCTACTTGGAAGGCTGAGGCAGGAGAATCGCTTAAAACTGGGAGGTGGAGGGCTGGGCACCGTGGCTCACACATGTAATCCCAGAACTTTGGGAGGCCGAGGCGGGTGGATCACGAGGTCAGGAGATCGAGACCATCCTGGCTAACATGGTGAAACCCTGTCTCTACTAAAAAATACAAAAAATTAGTCGGGTGAGGTGGCGGCGCCTGTAGTCCCAGCTACTCGGGAGGCTGAGGCAGGAGAATGCCGTGAACCTGGGAGGTGGAGCTTGCAGTGAGCCGAGATTGCGCCACTGTACTCCAGCCTGGGCAACAGAGAGAGACCCTGTCTCAAAACAAAACAAAACAAAACAAAAAACAAAAAAACCCCAACAACTGGGAGGTGGAGGTTGCAGTGAGCCGAGATCACGCCACCGCACTCTAGCCTGGGCAACAGAGAGAGATCCTGTCTCAAAAAAAAAAAAAAGAAGAGAAAAAAAAAGGAAAAATAGAATCAACAAAACTGAAAGTTGATTCTTTGAAGAGGCTAACAAAATTGACTTACCTTTACCTATAAAGCTAAAGATGATTAAGCTATATTTAGAAAAAGAAAATGTAAATAACCATCAGAAATGAACACAGGGACACTATACCACTAACCTTACTGAAATAAATGCCAGTGCATTAGATAAACTGGATGAAATGGACAAATTCCCTAGAAACACTCAATTACCAAAACTGACTCAAAAAATAGAAATTTTTTTTTTTTTTTTTTTTTTTTTTTGAGACGGAGTCTCGCTCTGTCGCCCAGGCTGGAGTGCAGTGGCCGGATCTCCGCTCACTGCAAGCTCCGCCTCCCGGGTTCAAGCCATTCTCCTGCCTCAGCCTCCCGAGTAGCTGGGACTACAGGCGCCCGCCACCTCGCCTGGCTAGTTTTTTGTATTTTTTAGTAGAGACGGGGTTTCACCGTGTTAGCCAGGATGGTCTCGATCTCCTGACCTCATGATCCATCCGTCTCGGCCTCCCAAAGTGCTGGGATTACAGGCTTGAGCCACCGCGCCCGGCCAAGAAAAAATAGAAAATTTGAACAGATCTATAACAAGCAGTGATTGAATCAGCAATAAAAAACCTCCAACAAAGACAAGACTAGCACCACATGCCTTCACTGTTGAATTCCACAAAACCTTTAAATAATTAATACCAAAATCTTTCTCAAACTCTTCCAGTAAATATCAGAGGAAGGAAAACTTTCTAACCCATTTTATGAAGCCAGCACTACCCTGATACCAAAGTCAGACAAAGGCACCACAAGAAAACTAGAGACTAATATCTCTTCTTGATGCAAAAATCCTCAACAAAGTATTAGCAAAGTAAAACCAACAAATTATTATAAAGGATTATTCACCATGGCCAGGTAGAATTCATCCCAGCAATGAAAGTGTGGTTCAATATACAAATATTAATCAATATATGACATTAATAGACTAAAGGAGAAAAACCACAGGTTCATTTTGATGCCAAAAAAAAAAAAAAATTTGGCAAAATTCACCATTTCATAATAAAAACACTTGCCAAAC
Organism: Trachypithecus francoisi; assembly: GCF_009764315.1. Taxonomy (NCBI): domain Eukaryota; kingdom Metazoa; phylum Chordata; class Mammalia; order Primates; family Cercopithecidae; genus Trachypithecus; species Trachypithecus francoisi. Next base: position 2,602,557 of record NW_022681472.1, read on the forward strand.
TTAGAGGGTACTTCTTCAACATGATAAAGGGCATTTATGAAAACTCACAGCTGGCCGGGCACAGTGGCTCATGCCTGTAATCCCAGCATTTCGGCAGACCGAGGCAGGTGGATCATGAGATTAGGAGATCAAGCCCATCCTGGCTAACACGGTGAAACTCCATCTCTACTAAAAATACAAAAAATTAGCCTACGTGGTGGGGCGTGCCTGTATCCAAACTACTCCAGAGGCTGAGGCAGGAGAATCGCTTGAACCTGGGAGGCGGAGGTCGCAGTGAGCCAAGATCGCTGCACTCCAGCCTGGGCGACAGAGCAAGACTCCATCTCAAAAACAAAAAAAAAAAAGAAAGAAAACAGAAAACCCACAGCTAACATCACACTCAATGGTGAGAGATGAAAACTTTCTCCCTAAGATCGGGAACAAGAGAAGGATGCCCACTTTTACCACTGCTGCTCAGCATTGTGCTGAATGTTCTAGCCACAATTAGGTAAGAAAAAAGAAAAGGTAGTCAAATTGGAAAAGAAATAAAACTGTCTCTATGCACAGATGACATCATTCTATATATAGAAAATCCCAAAGAATACACAAACTAAGTACTAAAGCTATTAAATTAATTCAGCAAAGTTGCAGGAGAACAGACCAACACACAAAATCAGCTGTTTGTATACACTAGCAATGAACAATCTGGAAACATAGGAAAAACAATTCCATTTACAATAGTAGCCAAAAGAACAAAATAGCTAGGAATAAATTTAACCAAGGAAACAAAACATTAGAAGTATTTGAAACTGCTGAAAATTGCAAACCATTGTTGAAGGAAATTAAACAAGACATAAATAAATGGAAATGCATTCTGTGCTCGTGGATTGAAATACAGTATTGTTAAGATGGCAATATTTGGGAGGCTGAGACGGGCGGACCGCGAGGTCAGGAGATCGAGACCATCCTGGCTAACACGATGAAACCCCGTCTCTACTAAAAAATACAAAAAACTAGCTGGGCGAGGTGGCGTGCGCCTGTGGTCCCAGCTGCTCGGGAGGCTGAGGCAGGAGAATGGCGTAAACCCGGGAGGCGGAGCTTGCAGTGAGCTGAGATCCGGCCACTGCACTCCAGCCTGGGCAACAGAGCGGGACTCCGTCTCAAAAAAAAAAAAAAAAAAAAAAAAAAAAAGATGGCAATATTAACCAAAGTAATCTAAAGATTCAATGCAATTCCTATCAAACGCCCAATGGTCTTCTCGCTTTTTGAAAAGCTGATCCTTAATTTTTTTTTGAGACACTGTCTCAAAAACAAGTGTCAGTGTCGCCCAGGCTGGAGTGCAGTGGCACGCTCCCTAAATACTTTCATAAAATATTCAAAAGCAACTTCATGCAACTCCCAGAGTTATATTTTCATTTTAATACAGCCAACATTCTGAAGTTCAAAGAATTTTTGGCAGTACAGGTGCAGTGGCTCACGCTTGTAATCCCAACACTTTGGGAGGCTGAGGCAGGCAGGTCACCTGAGGTCAGGAGTTTGAGACCAGCCTGGCCAACATGGTGAAACCTCATCTCTACTAAAAATACAAAAATACAAAATACAAAAATTAGCCGGGCGTGGTGGTGTGTGCCAGTAGTCTCGGCTACTCGGAAGGCTGAGGCGGGAGAATTACTTGAACCCAGGAGGTGCAGCCTGGGCAACTGTGAATCTCAAAAAAAAAAAAAAAAAGTTACTGGTCATTAGTTAATAAACAGTGCTTTAAAAATTCTCATCAGTCAGTGAAATAATTTTTATTTTTTTTTTTGAGACAGTCTTGCTCTGTTGCCCAGGCTGGAGAGCAGTGGCACCATCTGAGCTCACTGCAAGGTCCGCCTCCCTGGTTCATGCCATTCTCCAACCTCCTGAGTAGCTGGGACTACAGGCGACTGCCACCACGCCTGGCTAATTTTGTTTTTCTATTTTTAGTAGAGACAAGGTTTCACCGTGTTAGCCAGGATGGTCTTGATCTCCTGACCTCGTGATCTGCCCGCCTCAGCCTCCCAAAGTGCTGGGATTACAGGTGTGAGCCACAGCGCCCGGCCAATAATTTTTATTTCTTATAGAAGTAGTTTTTAAAAGTTGAATTCTTTACTAAATTATTCCTATGGCTTTGTTCTGTTGACTATCATGTGCCAGACTATGAGGTGCTGACAGATAGTGATTAGGACACAGTACTTGTCCTAAAGGAGTGTATTATATACTTGAGTTTTCAGTCTGACAAAGTGCTAAAGCATGGGATCATTCAAGTCTTCATTAAGCTTAAATCTGAAACTTTCTGGATTATTTTGGCGTTGAAAAACAAATGTTTCATATACAACCTGCATATCAAAATGTTTATAATGTAAATATTACCACTCATATAACAATAATATCATTCATATTTCCTTGTAATCAGTGTTAAGTGTTGTTTCTTGGTTTCCAAATCAAATATTCTTATTCAGCAAGAATCACGAGTTAGAGTTCAAGCCCCAGTGATGATTTAGATGTGCAGTTCCTACATTGTGTAATGACCATTTAACATCTAGTGTAATTTTATGAATGTTTTCTGAATGCTGTACACAGCAAGTTTCTTCTTACTGCACTCTCGTGAGCAATGATGAACTTTTTGAGCACACAGCTTTGAGACTAGACCCACACACACAACTTGTAACAATCAATTTTTTTTTTTGTTTTGGAGATGGAGTTTCACTCTTGTTGCCCAGGCTGGAGTGCAACGGCACGATCTTGGCTCACTGCAACCTCTGCCTCCTGGGTTCAAGCAATTCTCCTGCGTCAGTCTCCTGAGCAGCTGGGATTACAGGCATGGGCCACCACACCTGGCTAATTTTGTATTTTTAGTGGAGACGGGGTTTCTCCATGTTGGTCAGGCTGGTCTCGAACTCCCAAACTCAGGTGATCCACCCGCCTCAGCCTCCCAAAGTGCTAGAATTACAGGTGTGAGCCACCACACCTGGCCGTAACAATCAACTTTTACTGATATGAAAAGTAGTCATTAAAAAAACAGGGTTTCCTACAATGTAGGTGATCCATTTAATGAACGTAGTCCGAATTAACAGGACTCAAGCAAGAATTACAGCGAATTAGTTGTTACAGAAAACAATATATTATCAACTCTACTCCAAAGTGGGCTTACTTTGGCCATTTTTGTGCAAAAATATTTACTAGATCATGTGTACCAGATTTTTCACATACACGATCACTTATTTTTCTTTACAGATGAAATTTGGTTCAATAGGTATCACTTGTTGAGAAGATAAATTTGTTATTTTATTTTTAAAAATAGACATGGGATCTCACTGTGTTGCCCTCTTGGTCTTTAACTCCTGGGCTCAAGGAGTTCAGGCAATCCTCCGGCCTTGGCCTCCCAGTGTGCCTGGGCATTAATGTTTATTTTAAATGCCGTAACGCATTTAACCCGCATTTATCAGAACAAACTAGGCAAGTAGTATAATAGACTATTTTGTAAGATGAATATTTCGCTTTTGAAACTGCATAAAAGAGATATACACTACTTTTGGAAAAAAACTTTATTAAACACTCAAGAGTATACTTCTCAAAATCACAGAAGAGTTTCCAAATACAAGTGTTAGAAGGAGAAAACAACAACAAAAAGCTAAAAGCCAATCAGAAACAGTTTGGGTGTGCAGAGGACTGGAGGGGGCACAGGGACTGCACATGGGAAGGAGCCACTTTTGTATTCCATAATTTGATCTTGTGCTAGAATGTATGCTTTTTTTTTTTCCTCCAAATGAGGAATTCATTTCAAATAGGAATTTCTTTTATTCTCCTGGAACTAAAATGCTTAGTGCTATCCCTAACATCAACCATGAGATTTTTGAAGTTATCCCAAATTTGTAATGCAAAAAGCACTTTTATGTATCTTCCAGTTGTAGATCGGAATAGCAAAAGTGAATGCTATGACCAAAATTTTTACCCTCCTAAATAAAGATGTTCCCTTCTAGAGAGCAAATCTACCATAAAATGTCAAAACTAAGAGAATAAAATGAAAGGAAAAAACCTAGAAAAATATCCTAAAATATCAAATGCAGTCATTTCTAAATATAAGCCATAATTAGAGCTTTACCTATTGTTCTTATTGTTCCTATGCTGCTTCTACAATGTTACATCAACTATACTTAGCTTTACTCTCCCAAAATCTTGGCCATGAAGCCTTCTGAGTGTGCTTTCCAACGTGCCAGAACCAAAAGGGCATTCCAAGGTTTCCCACATTTCCTGTTTATGGAGACGGCTGTTTCACTAACTTGCAGCACTTGTAAATGCTTTGAAAGCTGATCACATACTATATTCTTAATACTTTGGTAAGCCTGGATATGTATCTTTCTATAAACTTCACCTAACCTTTGATGTTACTATAACCTTATCTTTGACTTAACCCATATACATTTACTCATAATCTTGATTTAAACTCATGCTATAAAACTGTAGCACAAAAGAGATTTCTCTTTAGTGCTTCAGGAAAATCAGCTGATGGATTACTGCCAACCAAAGTATAGTAGATTCTTTAAACAATGTAACGCTTTCTATCTGCAGACTCCCACAGACCTCACATCCAGGGCTCCCATCCTTCCCAGGTTCTGCCAAGGATGTTGGGGTCTGTCGCCTGGTCCATCAAGCACTTCACTTGAGTTTCTTCTGAAAGCCCACCCTCTGGTTCTCGGGCACGAATGTTGTGATCTTTGCTTCCTCGTGCCACAGCCACATAGTCTCTGAAGGCAGGGGCCTTCTCGTGACCCAGTAGCAGCTCATCACTGGAAAAAGAACAAACAGAAAACACAAAGCATGTGTTATTTTCCTTTGTTGCCTGCATTCCTAGCGATCCTATCCAAACACATTCCCCATGTCATCACTCACACAGTCTTTTCTGTGGCTTATAATCTTTCAGTCAAAGACTGGATCTGTAGGAAAACAGAACATGAATTATGCTGCTCAAGTTTTTGTGTGAATGTAAGCCTTCACTTATCCTGAATGAATTCCTAGGATTCACCTAGGAGTGGCATTGCTGGGTTCACAATGGTAACTCTATGTTTAACTTTGTGAAGAACTGCCACTTTCCCACAGCAGATGCACCCTTTCCCATTCCCACCAGCAGAGTATGAGGAGTCCACCTTCTCTACATCCTCAACATTTGTTAGATTACTTTTTTTTAATTTAAAAAAACAGAAAGTTTAAAAAATTTTTGGTAGAGACAGGGTCTTGCTATATTGCCCAGGCTAGACTTGAACTCCTGGGATCTAGTTATCCTCCTGCCTTGGCCTCCCAAAGTGCTGGGATTATAGGTGTGAGCCACTGCATTAGCCCTATTTTAAAATTATAGCCATCTGGCAAGGCGTGGTGGCTCACCTGAGGTCAGGAGTTCGAGACCAGCCTGGCCAACATGGCGAAACCCCATTTCTTTTTTTTTTTTTTTTTTTGAGGCGGAGTCTCGCTCTGTCGCCCGGACTGGAGTGCAGTGGCCAGATCTCAGCTCACTGCAAGCTCCGCCTCCCGGGTTTACGCCATTCTCCTGCCTCAGCCTCCCGAGTAGCTGGGACTACAGGCGCCCGCCACCTCGCCCAGCTAGTTTTTGTATTTTTAGTAGAGACGGGGTTTCACCGTATTAGCCAGGATGGTCTCGATCTCCTGACCTCGTGATCCGCCCGTCTCGGCCTCCCAAAGTGCTGGGATTACAGGCTTGAGCCACCGCGCCCGGCCGCGAAACCCCATTTCTACTAAAAATACAAAAATTACCAGGTGTGGGAGCATGCACCTGTAATTCCAGCTACTCAGGAGGCTGGGACAGGAGGATCGCTTGAACCCAGGAGGTGGAGGTTGCAGTGAGCCTGGGTGACAGAGCAAGACTTTGTCTCAAAAATTAATTAATTAAATAACAGCCATCTTAGCAGGTGTGAGGTAGTATCTCACTTGGATTTCCCTGATGACTAGTGATGCTGAGCATTTTTTCATGTGCTTATTGGCCATTTGCATATTTTCATTAGAGAAATGTTAGTTCAAGTCTTTTGACTTTTTTTTTTTTTTGAGACAGGGTCTTGCTCTGTCACCCAGGCCAGAGTGCAATGGCGTGATCTCGGCTCACTGCAACCTCTGTCTCCTGGGTTCAAGTGATCCCCCTGCCTCAGCCTCCCTAGTAGATGAGATTACAGGCGTGAGCCACTGAGCCCATTTTTAATTGTCTATCTATTATTAGGCTATAAGAGTTTTAAAATGTATTCTAGATACAAGTCCCTTATCAGATACATGACTTGCAAATATTTTATCCCATTCTGAAGGCTGAAACACTTTCTTGATAGCACTCTGTGAAGCACAAAATTGTTTAATTTTGATGAAGTCCAAAGTATGTATTTGTTTCCTGCTTGTGCTTTCAGTGTCATACCTAAAAAATGGCAAGTATCACAACAAAATCCAAGGTCAGGATGATTTACTCCTATTTCTATTTTTTTTTTTGAGACAGAGTCTCGCTATGTTGCCCAGGCTGGAGTACGGTGGCGCCATCTTGGCTCACTGCAACCTCCACCTTCCGGGGTTCAAGTCATTCTCCCGCCTCAGCCTCCCTAATAGCTGGGATTACAGGTGTGCATCACCATGCCCAGCTAATTTTTGTATTTTCAGTAGAGATGGGGTTTCACCTTGATGGCCAGGGTGGTCTCGAACTCCTGACCTCAAGTGATCCACTCGCCTTGGCCTCCCAAAGTGTTGGGATTAGAGGCGTAAGTCACCATGCCCAGCTGATTTACTCCTATTTCTAAGTGTTTTATAGTTTTGACTCTTGCATTTAGCTCTTTGATCCATTCTGAATTAACTTTTCCACATGGTGTGAAACAGGGACCTAACTTCATTCTTTTGCCAGTGCTATTTGTTGGAAAGGTCACTGAATGGTCTTGGCACTCTTGTCAAAAATAAGTTGACCATAGACTGCCACTATTACTTAATTCTAAAGTCCAACTTTTTTCCTTTCTGTGAATCATCTCCATAAATTTGTATTTGCTTTAGACCTCAACAAGAAAAAATTTTAAAGCTAACCTAAAAGCCAACCCAAATTGGAGTCTCATCTAACAAGTCCACACCGTGCTTTTCATACCTAGGTACTATGTCCATCAGGGTCAAATGCCCTAAAAAGGACAAAAGCAAATTTAAAACCTAAGCCTCCTCATGCATATAACAATATTCTGGCCTAAGAGCACACCCTCTGTTTCTCCAATTGGCACAACTGTTCGAGGGACTGAGTGTAAGCCTGAAGACATATGTCACAGTTGCAGGCCTCGCCCTGGCTTTCGGGAAGTCAGCCTCTCTAAGCCCTGCTTTCCTCCTCAATGAAAGCAGAGGAGTCATGCTAACAGAATATCAAGTGCTCAGCACTTTGTACATATCTTGGTTCCTCGAGAAACAGTAGCATGTTGGTAGTCCGTTAGTTTTTTCCACATATAAAAATCTTACCAAGTAATGACTGCTGGATTGGCACCTGCTAACTTTCTCTTAGCGTAACATATTTTCTGTCGGGGATACCAATTTTTTTCAGCAACATTTATTTCTTGAATCCATGATCCTCCTTTTTTCAGCATTTTCTGTTCAAAATTCTAAAAGAAAAGAAGATGATTTTCCCGGCTGATTATAATGGTACATACAATCATGTTCAAACAGATTAAATCTAGTAACGATCTTAAAGTAAACAAACATCTATAACCAGGAGCAGCCTTGCTTTATTGTCTACAGCTACAAAGCTGTTCATACAGACTCCATGGTGTACACATCACGAGACGAGGGGCCTCAGCAGGCCCCTTATTTCTCCAAATAAACGTTTTGCCTCAACTTTTTTTTTTTTTTTTTGAGGCAGAGTTTCACTCTTGTTGCCCAGGCTGGAGTGCAGTGGCGTGATCTTGGCTCACTGCAACCTCTGCCTCCCAGTTTCAAGCCATTCTCCTGCCTCAGCCTCACAAGGAACGGGGATTACAGGCGTGCGTTACCACACCAAGCTAATTTCTGTATTTTTAGTAGAGACAGGGTTTCACCATGTTGGCCAGGCTGGTCTCCAACTCCTGACCTCAGGTGATCCTCCCATCTCTGCCTCCCAAAGTTTCAGGATTATAGACGTGAACCACTGGGCCCGGCCTCTGAGAAATGCTGTACAAAATAATGTAAATATTTTCATCAACATGACTCAATGCACTTCCATCATACACGGGAGATACCAGCTCGATCACAGGGACACTGTCAAAAAAGTGAGAAATGTACATGAAACAAAACCTACTTTCCAGTCAAAGGAAGGCTCCTTGACAAACACATCCATGGTGTTGGTGAGCAGGCCAGGATCTGAGCGGAAGGCCCGGAGCGCGTGTACCATGACGCTGTACATAAGGCCCATTTCTTTCATTGGTAACATCAGATTGATAAACTGGCGAGTTAGCCGAAAAGGCATCAACTCAGGGACTGGCAGAAACTAAACAAGAAAAAAAGGCAAGCAGCAGAATATGTAAGCCAGAACTCTCAAAGTACCGAGCACAAACGGCAGCAACCTCTCATAGTTACTGTTCACATTTAGTAACAATACAGACTCTGCTTCCCTTGAAATCAGCTACACAGACGTTGAGTTCCTATGCTCAGGAGTAACCACCTTAGCTTGCATTATCCCTCAGCGCAAAACCCACGTGCGCAGGATACGGGCCGCAGATATTGAGAAGGATGGATCCAAACATTCAGAGGTTAACCGGAGAAAAGATATGTATCACATTTTTTACCAGACATTTTTATCATGGGGCTTCCTAAAACTTCCTTAGAGTCTTCCTTTGATCTGCGAACACATTTGATTCCCAGTTCTGATGATATCATTGATCACCATGACTTCTGTGACCTGACTGAACAAGGCTGCACGAAGTGATTATCCCTTTCTGCAATCAATGACCATGACAAAACGAATCTAATATGTTGTTTTTCCTTAAAAACTGTCTATTTCTGGAGGGTGTTGAAAGTCCTATGATGACTCTCGCCTCGCCCAGGATCATGAGAGCACAGCAAGCGCACCTGTGTAGCAGATCCAAATGAATGCCCAAAGTCGATCCCGATCATGCCACCAGTCTCCATGGCCACCATAAAGTTGTTTAGATGTCTGTCTCCAATCCCGAGGATCCAGTGGCTGATGCATATCAGAGCATGAGAGCTGGCAAAGTGGGAGCGGAGTGCCAGGAAAGCCTCGGGGCTTGTACTCATCCTCACAAAGGCCCGCCTGCAAGAGAGACACAGCTGTGCGGCTGCTGTGATCCTGCTAAGGGTGAGGGCAGAAGGGTACTTACTTTAAGAGATCGGCAGGCACTTTACTTTCTCGTTTTCTAAAAGAGGTGATTGTTTCAGTACGATTAGCTCCCCTATGATTTAATAATAGAAACATCTAATTAGAAAAAATTCTCTGACTTAAAATTTAAATTTTAAAACTTTTTGTTTAGACTGAGACTCAAATATCAAATAATCTTGATGATCTCTCTGAGGCAAAGCTTTCTAAGAATCAAAAGAAAACATGCAATTCGCAGAAGAACGAACTAATGAATACAAAGGAAAATCAAAACCAAACTTACTTATACATTAGCAGGTAAGCTCCAACATCATGTTTTCCTGACATTTTTGTCAGCCAATCTCTATATTCACACAGCGGTGCCTTGGGATCACTAGTGAGTGAGAAAAGGGGAATCGGAATTAGGAAGATTTTAGCATTATGTGATTTCAAAGACAAAGATCACCAAGAATTCACTGAAAAATAGCAAAGCAGTAGGAAAAAATAATATGACTTTTAACCATATTCAATATTAATAGTGAACCCACATTACTCTGGATCTTGAATTTCAATATACCATTATTCATGCTTCATTATTCCTAAAGAAATCCAAGCTATTGCCTATGAATTAGGTACAAAACCATTAAATACAATAAATTTCCCACTGACATAGAGAGGAATAAGATGAACTAAACATAAATGTTTATTAACCAGGCATGCAATTCTGCAACTTTGACCTAGAAAGAACCATAACAAGAGGGCGACAGCACCACAGGCAGCTGCTAGAAGCCTCGGGCCATGTCACTACCACAGCCAAAAAGCCCACACAGTTTTGCTAAAGATGGATTATGTCTGTTTTTATCCTTATTTAAACCACTTCCACATCTTTTTCTTTTTCTTTTTTTTTTTTTGAGATGGAGTCTCGCTCTGTTGCCAGGCTGGAGTGCAGTGGTGCGATCTCGGCCCACTGCAACCTCCGCCTCCTGGATTCAAGCGATTCTTCTGCCTCAGCTTCCTGAGTAGCTGGGATTACAGGCAAATGCCACCACATCCAGCTAATTTTTGTATTTTTAGTGGAGACGGGGTTTCACCATGTTGGCCAGGCTGGTCTTGAATGCCTGATCTCGTGATCTGCCCGCCTCAGCCTCCCAAAGTGCTGGGATTACAGGTGTGAGCCACCGCGCCCGGTCTCTTTTTCTTTCTTTTGAGACTCTGTCGCCCAGGCTGGAGTGCAGTGGTGCAATCTCAGCTTGCTGCAACCTCCACCTCCTGGGTTCAAGCAATTCTCATGCCTCAGCCTCCTAAGTGGCTGGGATTACAGGCACCCGCCACTACGCCCAGCTAATTTTTGTATTTTCAGAAGAGACAGGGTTTTGCCATCTTGACCAGACTGGTCTTGAGTTCCTGACGTCAGGCGATCTGCCCACCTCGGCCTCCCAAAGTGCTGGGATTACAGGCATGAGCTGCTGCGCCTGGCCAGTGCCACATCTTTCTTCATATTTCCAATATGTAGATATACACACAATCCATAGTAAATATGAGAACATATTTTTTCTTTTTTCTTCCAATAACCTTCTGCACTCCTATGAGAAAGTATTTTCTTAAATGACAATGGATGCTTAAGTGAACTTGAAAAGCTGTTTTCAATGTTTCCTAGGAAAAAGGCAGTACCTGGGCAGTGGGAAACAATGTGATATACATATGTTTAGGTACTTTCGTGAGGAAAGCTTTAACAAGTTTTCCCAATAAAATCTAAAGACAGAACAGCTTCACGTGTGACTTAGCAATTCAATCACTTCAGGTGAAATAAATCTTTTCTAAGTTGCTACTAAAGTTAACTTTAAAAGTAGTCTCCTCCATCTTAAAATTCTCTCCTCCTAGTTTAAAGTGAGATCAAAATTCTTAGGTTATAAAACCGTAGGCTGGGCGCAGTAGCTCAGGCCTGTAATCCCAGTACTTTAGGAGGCCAAGGAGGACGGATCATGAGGTCAAGTGATCAAGATCATCCTGCCAACATGGTGAAAACCCATCTCTACTAAATACAAAAATTAGCTGGGCATGGTGGCGCACGCCTGTAATCCCAGCTACTCGGGAGGCTGAGGCAGGAGAATTGCTGGAATCCGGGAGGCGGAGATTGCAGTAAGCCGAGGTCACGCCACCGCACTCCAGTCTGGCGACAGAGAGAGACACTGTCTCAAAAAAACAAAACACTGTAACGTGCTGAATTAAGAAAAAAAATAGGAAGGATTTTAATAATGGGTACTGGAAGTGCCCTGTAAAAAGGCAGTTGGAAATTATTTACATAATTCCATTATGTAAGGTGCTTTCAACTCTCCTGGTACCTATATTAACCCTGTGCGGTTCCACGCTACCGTCCCGTCCCACAAATGTAGAGAGGTACCATGGGAAAGGCGACACCTGCTTGGCGCCTGCATTGTCAGGCAGAGGCTCAGTGCCAGGGCCAGATCTGGAATTTGTGAGACTCCAGGAAGCATGCTCATCAGTTGCCCCGTATTCCAGGGAAAGTAGAAACAATTCTAAGCAAAGGACTCAAATGTCTGGAACTAAAAGTTGGTGAACACTGCCCTGTAGAGTAATTATCACCTGGGAATATGAGTTTGATAAGAATATGTTTGATTTTTTCAGAAATCTTTCCTGACTGAAGGGAACACTGCTCCTATTTAAAAACTTTTTAGGAAAGAATCAGAGGATATCAAAGAGAAAGAGGCCCTGAAGCTGTTCCTTCATCCTACAGCTTCGTCACCCAAACCTGTCAACTTTGGTTGTCAAAATCTGTCAACCCTCAAAATGTTTCTCATGTTGTCCTTATTTTTCTTTACAAAAACAAAAAGGAAATAAAAAAAACTTGTGGTTAAAATATACATGTTAATTGTAGAAAACTTGGAAAATAGAGAAAAGGATAAAGAAAAATAAAAATACATGACTAGTAATCCCAGCTACCCTACTTTACAGGCTAAGTGACACAGGACAAGTTACTTGACCTTTCTGGGCCTCAGCTTCCTCATCTATATAGTAGTGATAATAATACTCACTTACCTTGTAGGTTGTTGGTGAGAAGTAAATTGATTCATACACGTTAAAAATTGAGAACAGTGCCTATCCCACAGAAAATGTTTTACTACATGTTATCTGCTAATTTTATTATTATTTCCTTCAACAATTTTTCTTCCCCCCACCCAAAGTTAACGCATATTTTGTATTACAGTAAAATATCTGCAACTACTGGTTAGCAGCCAGCACTCCATTTGGTTTATTGACCCAGCCAGCAGACTGCGGGGCAGGCAGTGTGGGCTCTCGAGCGCGCCTGTCACGGCCCCGACCTGCCACTGGAGAAGTGAGGGGAGGCGACTGCTGGGGGAGCAGGGCGTGTGGCCGCCCTTACCTCAGGTAAGCCGCCTTCTCCTCTTGGGACATGGTGTTCAAAAGAAGGTCCTTCAAGGTAACAGTATTTTCAAGCCACTCAATTAATCCTAACCTGAAAGGGAGAATAAAAGGTTAACGAGTAAACCCAAACTGCTCTTTCTTCACTAGAAAAACAGTCCCGTGGACGCCAAGCAATGTGCAGCAGCCTACTGGCAGTTACCTGGAAGTCATGGGCACCACGCTGTAGGTCCTCAGCTGCAGGGCCCTCTGGCTGCAGGCAGAGTCTCGGGCCAGGATCCCATTCATGACCTGGAAGAGCTGCTCCACACGCTGGTCCTGCCGCAGGTCCTCGCCACCCTTCACCAGGAAAGGGTGCTCCCTCTCGTTGTGGCCACGGATGATGATGCGCTTGGGCCTTCGCATAGATGCCATGACTGTCACCTTCAAAAATCAGAATGTCACCTCAGGGCACAGGCTAGCGGCGTGTCAAACTCAGAGGGAAAAGCCACACTGGCCGTGAGCATTCCTCTGCAGGGCCGCCCTCTGAAGACAGTGCCAAAGAAGAGCAGAGTGCCCAGGCCAGCAACAAATTCCTGCTACCTGCTTGTGCCTGACTACTGTGCCCGCAGAAATGTTGTATTCCTGGTTATAAATACTTGCTTATGAATGTGGATACCCTTAGCAAGTAGCAACAGCCAACATGCAAACTTTCTACAGTGGTAAGCCAATGCTACACATATTTTATAGTGGATACTCACACACAGCTTACTCTTTGAGTTTATGGTATCTTAAATAGAATTGTTGTTCAAACACTGGAGACATTATACTAAGAAACTCAGGGCAGGGAGCGGTGGCTCATGCCTGCAATCTCAGCACTTTGGGAGGATGGGGCGGGTAGATCACTTGAGGTCAGGAGTTTGAGACCAGTCTGGCCAACATGGTGAAACCCTGTCTCCAGTAAAAATACAAAAATTAGCCAGTCGTGGTGGCGCACACTTGTATCCCAGCTACTAGGGAGGCTGAAACATGGAGAATCGCCTGAACCCAGGGTGTGGAGGTTGCAATGAGCTGAGAATGTGCCACTGCACTCCAGCCTGGGTGACAGAGCGAGACTCTTGTCTCAAACAAAGAAGACAAAAAAAGGCCGGGCGCACTGGCTCACACCTGTAATCCCAGCACTTTGGGGAGGCAGAGGTGGATGGATCACGAGGTCAGGAGTTCAAGACCAGCCTGGTCAACATGGTGAAACCCTGTCTCTACTAAAAACTCAAAAAACAGCTGGGCGTGATGGCATGTGCCTGTAGTCTCAGCTACTTGGGAGGCTGAGGCAGGAGAATCATTTGAACCCGGGAGGCAGAGGTTGCAGTAAGCCGAGATTGTACCATTGCACTCCAGCCCAGGCAACAGGGCAAGACTCCATCTCAGTAAATACGTTAAACTCGATATATCTGTGATCAACATGGGCCGTTGTCTCTTATTTACTAAAGGCAAACAGATCATTCTCATATCTGAAGAACGTTCATCAGGACAGGGACTGGGTCACACACCCTCACACCTACCCGCTCATCAAACCCGGCGATTCGCACGTGGTACTCTGGCAACGGCTTTCCCCTACCGTCATATTGACCTAAAACAAACCACAGCTTTGCTTAGGAACACCTTGTTAGACAACTGCCTGTATTTTAAAACATGTCTCTTGATCTACTTTTTAAAAAACCAATCTAACATAAAACTTTTTACTGAAAAGTTTTCATTTAAAGGAAACTGACTTTTTAAAAATGTTATTTCTCGGCCAGGCACAGCGGCTTACTCCTGTAATCCCAGCACTTTGGGGGGCCAAGGCGGGTGGATCATGAGGTCAGGAGATAGAGACCATCCTGGTTTACATGGTGAAACCCTGTATCTACTTAAAATACAAAAAATTAGCCAGGCATGGTGGCAGCGCCTGTAGTCCCAGCTACTCGGGAAGCTGAGGCAGGAGAATGGTGTGAACTCAGGAGGCACAGTTTGCAGTAAGCCGAGATTGTGCCACTACACTCCAGCCCGGGCGACATAGCAAGACTCCAACTCAAAAAAAAAAAAAAAATTATTTCTCAATTTGACTGATTATGGAACTTAGTGCTCTATTCTAATAGCATGGACAAATCCTAAATAGAAAACTGATGCATTGACTACAACACTGCATATGCTCAAGGCCAATCAAGCTGCACATGACAAGGCTTACATTTAAATGTTTTTCTTGAAATGAACCATATGCAACTGCACAGTCGTTATTAATGACAAAGAAAAGTGTCTCTCCAAATATGTTTTTTCTTATACCCACTGAAATGAGAACATGAATAACCAGATTAAAACTTTTTTCTCCTCTGGCAAATTTGGGGTGAAGAAAATGGAACATACACAGGTTTCCTCTGAAAAAGTCACGCCTTGAAATCTGGCCAATTTGCTGTGCATCTCTATCCCTAATATTATGATCATTTTTCCTGTAGGTCAGTGACTTATCATTAACTTGTCACTTTAAATGGAACTGTGTACACATCCCAGGAAGTAATCTGAGTCTACACCTGTATTATATTTCTGAAGAAAAGTTATTCAGGAGCAAAGTATGAAATGAATATGTTCAGAGGAAATCTATGATTGCTGTTTACCATTATTACCAAATGAAAATCTGAACATTTGTCAAAAGCAGAAATATAAGAACTATAATCTCATTAAACATTTAGTAATGTGTGCTCATTCATAATTATGGATTTTCCTAATGATGAAAAATTTGGTGAATTTTAAAATTCTTTAAAAAAAGAGATAACTGTCAATATCCCAGTATCACTATTCCAGAAACCACGAGTTCTTATTACAGTGCTGTGCTCCTGACAGTACAGTTTTGTCACCCCTGGAGGTTAACTCACCAGGAATCTCCAGCTCATTTCTCAGGAACTCCACTTTGAAGTCGCTCATCCAGGGTGAACATTCTTTCAGATTCCCAGGGGGTTTTGAGTCTTTGTTCATTTTCAAAAGTAGCATGTTGGTAATGTCATTGAAGTCACTGAGCTTCATTCTCAGTAGCTTAGAACCTCCTTTCCCAAAATGTTTATCAAATTCTTTTCCAAAAGTCTGAAATAAATAAGAATTTACTATAAAGACTGATGTTTAGTTTGGACTGTGGAAAGGGCTCTAAGCTTATAAGTGTAATGAATGAAGTGCGCAATGATATATGTTTCTTCTCTGCTTTTAAGATGTACAGTCTTGGTTGGGCATGGTGGCTCATGCCTGTAATCCCAGTACTTTGGGAGTCCAAGGTAGTAGCATTACTTGAGCCAAGGAGTTTGAGACCAACCTGGGCAACAAACATTAGCCAGGTGTGATGGCACGTGCCTGTAGTTCCATCTACTCAGGAGGCTGAAGCAGGAGGATCACTATTGAGCCCAGGAGTCTGAACTGTCAGTGAACTATGATCATGCCACTGCACTACAGTCTAGGTGTCCGAGTGAGACTCTGTTTCTTAAAAAAAAAATTATAGTTTTGCTTTCCTTGAATATTTCAATACTCTAAAACATCCAGAGTTTGCCTTTTGTTTCCTGTGTTCCATTATAAGTGACATGGTTAATGCCTGTAATTCCAGCACTTTGGGAGGTCGAGGCAGGTGGATCACTTGAGCTCAGGAGTTCAAGATGAGCCTGGCCAACGTTGTGAAACCCCGTCTCCACTTAAAATACAAAAAATGAGCCAGGTGTGGTGGCTCATGCCTGTAATCCCAGCTACTTGGGAGGCTGAGGCAGGAGAATCGCTTGAACCCGGGAGGCAGAGGTTGCAGTGAGCTGAGATCGTGCCACTGCACTCCAGCCTGGGTGACAGAGTGAGACTCCGTCTCAAATAAATAAATAAATTAAATAAATGACATGGTTAACCGGACAAGGTGGCTCACGCCTGTAATCCCAGCACTTTGGGAGGCTGAGGGGGGTAGATCACGTCAGGAGCTCGAGACCAGCCCGGCCAATATGGTGAAACCCCGTATCTACTAAAAATAAAAAAAATTAGCTAGGTGCGGTAGCATGCGCCTGTAGTCCCAGCTACTCGAGAGGCTGAGGCAGAAGAATCGCTTGAATCCGGGAGGCGGAGGTTGCAGTGAGCCGAGATCATGCCATCACACTCTAGCCTGGGCGATAGATCAAGACTCGGTCTCAAAAACAAAAAACATGGTTAGTAGTGACTTTTAGTTAATAAATCCTAATAAGGGCTTTAAAAACTTGGCGAAGTCATTTAACCTCTGTGTACTCATTGTCTAGTTACTGTTCTACATCATTATGATGACGAAAATAACTAAGAACAAAGTTAAAAACAGTAAAATAAAGGAAGTAGTTCAGTAGAAATAAATGGCTTATAATTTTTGATACCAACTGAAGAGAAAAATTTAAGAATGCCACTTTCTTTAGTAAAAGTGTTTCAAGTTATTATTTTGGGTAATAAGCCAGAAAAAATATTATTTAAATACTCTTTTATTTTTATTTTTTGAGACAGAGTCTTGCTCTGTCACCTAGGCTGGAGTGCGGTGGCGCTATCTCAGCTCACTGCGACCTCCACCTCCTGGTTCAAGTGATTCTCTTGCCTCACCCTCCCGAGTAGCTGGGACTACAGGTGTGCACCACCATGCCCAGCTAAGCTTTGTATTTTTAGTAGAGACAGGTTTCACCATGTTGACCAGACTGCTCTCGAACTCCTGACCTCGTGATCCATCTGCCTCGGCCTCCCAAAGTGTTGGGATTACAGGTGTGAGCCACCGCGCCCAGCAGATATGTTTATTCCTAAAAGCAATTATTAAAAATACTCTACCTTGGAACATATTAATTATCTCTTTGCATTAGCCTCTACTTAGATATTTATTTGAATTATAATTCTGATATAAAATAAAAAATAAATCTCAAGAGCATTACTAGCAGTTACTCAACAGTTGTCAAGATTTACCTGATCATCTCTAATTAGAAATGTTCTTACCAAATTTATAACTAATGTCACAACATAAATCTGGTGTAAATGAAATGTGCTCTATTTTAAGATAATCCACTATAGGAAAATTGCCATATATAAAACAGATTTCTTCTTTGATCTGTAAGTGGATGAATAAAGTAGAAACAATCTTCAATTCTTAGAATACATGGAAATTAGCTATTTCCAAACATAATCAGCATTATCCTTTCTGAAAGGCATAATGCCCTTAAGGATCCTCTAAAGTGATATTTGAGGCACTTTGTTTTGGTAGATTCTTCTTTGAATGAATGCAAGTTATTTTTGATTTGGTACAAGGTGGAAAGTTCTGGATAAATTTTCTAAGGTACTAGAAATAAAACTCCAAACACATCTCCTGCCTGAAAGGAACAAAGGAGGCCTCTGTGCACCCTGCAGGCTTGGGCAGGATCAGGTGCTGCTGCAGGGGGAAGACCTGTGCTTCCCATGGATAGCCCTGCAGGGCAGTCTCAGGGCTTCCAGCAACAAAGTGGCCATGAATTCCGAGACAAGAGACTACGTGCAGACAGGCTGAGGTGGCAGTGCGCTGGGGGCAGACTAGGCCGAAGGCTGTGTGGAGGCGGTGCTGCTAATGGGTATTTCTTTTTGTAGCGATGAAAATGTGCTAAAATTGATATGGTGATGATTTCATGACTCTGTGAATATACGTAAAACTGTTTTAAATGGATGACTTAAGGGCCATGTGAATTATATCGTAATAAAGCAGTTATTTAAAAAAGGATAAAGCCCTATACACAGTGGAACTTGAGAACTCTGGCAACAAGAGTTCCAAGACTTATCTAAGCCCTTAAATTTCTTGAGGTTTAATGAATAAAAGTAATTTTGACAAAAACTAGAAAGAAAAGTCAGTATGACCCAGGCTAAGCAGAGAGAATGTAAAGTAAGGTGTTTTAGGTGAGAGACGAAGAACACTCGACTCTTCTGGAGATCACAGTTGGGGGAGGGATGGGAAAGGCTCTGAAGGAGAAATGATGCTGCTGCCAAGCCCTAAGGGCAAGTCTCCAGATGGAGGAGGGAGAGAAGGAGCCAAGCAGGCTGCAAAGATGTGGCAACTGGGCTGACTGCAGTCTACTTGCTCCATCATTCCCATCAAATGATGGTGTGTTTTCCTTCCAACTCCAGCACCCTCTGAAAGAACTCACACTTACCACACTTGTCCTAGGCACAGCTCTTGGTGAGCAGTTTTGTCACACAACCCCTTTGTATTTGGGGACTGGATACAGAGCACCCAGAACTGTGCCCTGAACTAAGTGCTTGAAAATACTTATCAGCTTATTTAACACAAGCCATCTGAAGAACTGGAAATACCAATCTATATGTAACTTTCAGATCTAAACATCTGAGCATGAACAACATGTAATGAAACTCTGAGGTTTTACCTACTAACCCACCTGCTACCAGCTAACCTAAAAATATGTTATCGGTGTGTCACAGAAAGCATGAGATCTAAAGCATTCAACAGACATTTTAAATCCAGAACTGTTAAATCATTAAATGTAAATATTGACTGTCACAATGATTCTGCTATCATAAAGGCAGGCTGTGCCAGTCCATACCTGAATAAACTTCCTTCTAAAAGCCCCCAGGCCTGGAGCTTTTGGGTCACCCAATGCTGCATACATTCTTTCATACATTTTTTCAATGTTTTTTTTATTTACAGGGGTTTTTGATAGTTCAGCTCTTACATCATTGCTCCAATCCTGTTGCGGAGGGGGGATGGGGAAGGAAAGAAAAAAATCAAGTTAGATTGCAATTAAGTTTTACCCAAGTTCTATGTTTTATGTGCCAGAAGCTGTTCTATCATTACCTTAAAGAGCAGTTCAGGATTAGAGAGCTGATCTAAGGCGTTAATAAAATCTTGAATCACTCCTCCTTGATCCAACTTACTTTTAATCCTATTAAAAAAAATTTTACAAAGTTTAGGTAATCAAGTACCTTCCCAAAATCAATATATATTTTATATATTATACATATATAAAACAATGTATGTTATATATTATACATATATAAAATGTATGTTATCTATAACTAAATATAATTTATACATATCATATACATATAAGCAACTATAGTAATTTAAAATTCCATCCAATGTTAAAATGAAGCAAGAGGCCGGGCGCGGTGGCTCAAGCCTGTAATCCCAGCACTTTGGGAGGCCAAGACGGGCGGATCACAAGGTCAGGAGATAGAGACCATCCTGGCTAATATGGTGAAACCCCGTCTCTACTAAAAAATACCAAAAAAAAAAAAAAAAACTAGCCGGGCGAGGTGGCGGGCGCCTGTAGTTCCAGCTACTCAGGAGGCTGAGGCAGGAGAATGGCGTGAACCCAGGAGGCGGAGCTTGCAGTGAGCTGAGATCCGGCCACTGCACTCCAGCCTGGGCGACAGAGCAAGACTCTGTCTCAAAAAAAAAAAAAAGCAAGAAGCATCTATTTTATCAAGAGATGAGGGTCTTAAAAAAGAATTAATCCGATCCTACTCAGACTATTCCAAAAAACAACGGAGAAGGGAATACGTCCAAACTCATTCTACAAGGACAGTATTATCCTGATACCAAAACCAGACAAAGACACATCAAATAAATGGAAAACTACAGGGCAATATCCCTGATGAACATTAATGCAAAAATCCTCAACAAAATACTTGCAAACCAAATTCAACAGCACATTAAAAAGATTATTCATCATGACCAAGTGAGATCTATTCTAGAGATACAAGGATAGATCAACATACACAAATCAATCGTATCAACACAACAGAATAAAGGACAAAAACCACTGATCATTTTAACTGATGTTGAAAAAGCATTTGATAAAATGCAACATCCTTTCATGATAAAAAAAAAAAAACTCTCAAAAAACTATAGAAGGAACATACCTCAACACAATAAAAGCCATATATGACACACTCACAGCTGGTGTCATACTGAACAGTGAAAAACTGAAAACCTTTTTCTAAGACCTTGAACACGTTAAGGATGCCCACTGTTATTCCACATACTACTGGGAGTCTTAGCTAGAGCAAGTTGACAAGAGAAAGAAATAAAGAGTATCTATATTAGAAAGGAAGAAGTCAAATTATCCTTGCTTGCAGATGATACGATCTCATATTTGGAGACATCTGAAGACTCCACCACAAAACCATCAGAACTGATAAATTCAGTAAAGTTGCAGATACAAAAATCAACACACAAAAATCAGTAGCATTTCTATATGCCAGCAGTAAACAATCTGACACAGAAAGCATAAAAGTAATTCTATTTACAACAGCCACAAATAAAAGAAAATACTTAGGAATAAACTTAGCCAAAGAAGTGAAAGATCTCTACAATGAAAACTGTAAAACACTGATGAAAGAAATTGAAGAGAACTCAAAGAAATGCAAAGTTACTTCATGTTCATGGATGGGAAGAATCAATACTGTTACATCTGTCCACACTACCCAAAGCAATCTACAGAGTCAACACAATCCTTATCAAAATACCAATGACATTCTTTACATAGAAAAAATAATCCTAAAATTTGTATGGAACCACAAAAGACCCAGAATAGCCAAAGCCACCCTGAGCAAAAAAGAATAAAACTGGCACAATCACATTATCTAACTTCAAATTATATTACAGAGCTATAGTAACCCAAACAGCATAGCACTGGCATAAAAACAGACACATAAGCCAATGGAATAGAACAGAGAACCCAGAAATAAATTCACACAGCTGCGGTGAACCCATTTTTTGACAAATGTGCCAAAAACATACATCAGGCAAAAGACAGTCTCCAACAAATGGTCCTGGGAAAAAACTGGGTATCCATATGCAGAATAATGAAACTAGACCCCTATCTCTCACCACATAGAAAAATCAAATCCAAACGGATTAAAGACTGAAATCTAAGATCTCAACCTATAAAACTACAAAAACAAAAACAGGAAACTCTCCAGGACACTGGTCTGGGCACAAAGATTTCTTGAGTAATACCCCACAGGAACATTCAACCAAAGCAAAAATGGACAAACAGGAGGATCACATCAAATCTAAAAGCTTCTGCACAGCAAAGGAAACAATACAGAGAAGAGACAATCCACAGAATGGGAGAAAACATTTGCAAACTACCCATCTGACAAGGAATTAATAACCAAAATATGGCCGGGCACCATGGCTCACGTTAGTAATCTCAGCATTTTGGGAGGCCAAGGTGGGTGGATCACAAGGTCAGGCATTCAAGACCAGCCTGGCGCTGTCGCTACTAAAAATACAAAAATTCGTGGGGCATGGTGGTGCTTGCCTGTAATCACAGCTACTCAGGAGGCTGAGGCAGGAGAATCGCTTGAACCCGGGAGGCACAGGTTGCAGTGAGCAGAGATTGCCCCACTGCACTCTACCCTGGGCAACAGAGCAATACACCGTCTCAAAAACAAACAAACAAACAACAAACAAACAAACAACCAAAATATATAACAAGCTCAAACAACTCAACAGGAAAAAAATCTAATCTCATTTTTAAACGGGGCAAAAGATCTGAATAGACATTTCTCAAAAGAACACATACAAATGGCAAACAGGTATATAAAAACGTGCTCAACATCAATGAACATCAGAGAAATGCAAATCAAAACCACAACGAGGTACCATCTCACCCCCAGCAATAACAAATGCTGGCAAGGATGTGAAGAGAGGACCCATATATACTATTGGTGGGAATGTAAACTAATACAACCACTATGAAGAACACTATAGAGATTCCTTAAAAAAACTGCAACTAGAAGTACCATATAATCCAGAAACCCCACTGCTGGATATATACCCAAAATAAAGGATATCAGTATGATATCTGAACTCCCATGTTTATTGCAGCACTATTCACAATGGCCAAAATTTGGAAGCAACCTAAGTGCCCATGAACAGACAAATGGATGAAGAAAATGCAGTACATACATGCAGTAGAGTACTATTTAGCCATAAAAAAGAATGAGATCCTGTCACTTGAAACAATATGGTGGAACTGAAGGACATTATATTATGTGAAATAAGTCAGGCACAGAAAGACAAACTTCACATGTTCTTACTCATTTGTGGAAGCTAAAAATTAAAACAACTGAACTCATGGGGAGGGGAGGAGAGATGGAAAGTGGGGATGGTTAGTGGGTACAAAAATATAGTTAGGAAAAACAGGATCTAGTATTTGGTGGCACAAAAGGGTGACTACAGTAAATTTTTATTGTACATTTAAAAATAACTAAAAGAGTATAACTGGAATGTTTATAACACAAAGAAATGATAAATGCTTGAAGTGATGGATACTCCACTTACCGATGTGACTGTTACACACTGTATGCCTGTATCGAAATATCCCATGTACCCCATAAACATAGACACCTACTATGTACCCATAAAAATTAAAACTTAAAATTAAAAAAAGAGCTGCTCTTAGATGAAAGCCAATCTTGCAACTGATGTCGACATTTTGAAGTATATAACTCGATATATATAGTTTCTGAAGTTACGTTATGAAAGAGATCACTTTTTTAAAAAACAGGGTCTCACTATGTTGCCCAGGTTGGACAGCAGTGGCAACTGACAAGTTCAGTCATAGCTCACTGCAGCCTTGAATTCCTGGACTCAAGCAATTCTCCCACCTCAGTCTCCTAAGTAGTTGGAAGTACAGTCATGCACCACCATGCTTAGCTTATTTTTACTTTAATATTTTAGAGATGAGATCTCACTATGTTGCCAAGGCTGGTCATGAACTCTTGGCCTCAATTGATTCTTCCACCTCAGCCTCCCAAGTAGCTGGTATTACAGGCACGAGCCATCATGCCCAGCAAAGTCACTTTCTTGACACACTGTCTTTCACATCTTTCTCTCTTCTTTCATTTTTCAAGACAACAGTTGTCTGTTCAGAGAAGTGGTATGGTGGGCAGGGCCTCAGCAGGGCAGGGGTGTGTTCACAGACAAGCCACCCACTAACCAGAACAGAAGCTGTGCAAAAATCACAAGCATTCCTACACACCAACAATAAACAGAGATCCAAATCATGAGTGAACTCCCATTCACAATTGCTACAAAGAGAATAAAATCCCTAGGAACACAACTTACACGGGATGTGAAGGACCTCTTCCAGGAGAACTACAAACCACTGCTCAAGGAAATAAAAGAGGACACAAATGGAAAAATATTCCATGCTCATGGACAGGAAGAATCAATATTGTGAAAATGACCATACTGCCCAAAGTAATTTATAGATTCAATGTCATCCCCATCAAGCTACCATTCACTTTCTTCATAGAATTAAAAAACTACTTTAAATTTCATATGGAACCAAAAAAGAGCCCTCATTGCCAAGACAATCCTAAGGAAAAAGAACAAAGCTGTAGGCATCATGCCACCTGACTTCAAACTATACTACAAGACTATAGTAACCAAATCAGCATGGTACTGGTACCAAAACAGATATATAGACTAATGGAATAGGATAGAGGCCACAGACATAACGCCACACATCTACAACCATCTGATCTTTGACAAACCTGCCAGAAACAAGCAATGGGGAAAGGATTCCCTATTTAATAAATGGTGTTGGGAAAACTGGCTAGCCATATATGTAGAAAACTGAAACTGGACCCCTTCCTTACACCTTATACAAAAATTAACTCAAGGTGGATTAAAGACTTAAACATAAGACCTAAAACCGTAAAAACCCTAGGCTGGGCATGGTGGCTCACACCTGTAATCCCAGCACTTTGGGAGGCCGAGGCAGGTGGATCACGAGATCAGGAGATTGAGACATCGTGGCTAACGTGGTGAAACCCTATCTTTACTAAAAAAAAAAAAAAAAAAAAATTTCCAGGCATGGTGACACGGGCCTGTAGTCCCAGCTACTCTGGAGGCTGAGGCAGGAGAATCACTTGAACCCGGGAAGCAGAGGTTGCAATGAGCCGAGATCACGCCACTGCACTCCAGCCTGGGTGACAGGGCGAGACTCTGTCTCAAAAAAGCAAAGCAAAACAAACAAAAAACAAACTCTAGAAGAAAACCTAGGCAATACCATCCAGGACATAGGCATGGGCAATGACTTCATGACTAAAACACCAAAAGCAATGGTAATCAAACCCAAAATGGACAAATGGGATCTAATTAAACTAAAGAGCTTCTGTACAGCAAAAGAAACTACCATCAGAGTGAACAGGCAACCTACAGAATGGGAGAACGTTTTTGCAATCATCAGACAAAGGGCTAATATTCAGAACCTACAAAGAACTCAAACAAATTTACAAGAAAAAAACAACCCCATCAAAAAGTGGGCAAAGGATATGAACAGACATTTCTCAAAAGAAGACATGCATACAGCCTACAGACACATGGAAAAATGCTCATCATCACTCGCCATCACAGAAATGCAAATCAAAACCACAACGAGATACCACCTCACACCAGTTAGAATGGCAATCATTAAAAAGTCAGGAAACAACAGGTGCTGGAGAGGATGTGGAGAAATAGGAACACTTTTACACTGTTGGTGGGATTGTAAACTAGTTCAACCATTATGGAAAACAGTATGGCAATTCCTCAAGGATCTAGAACTAGAAGTACCATATGACCCAGCCATCCCATTACTGGGTATATACCCAAAGGATTATAAATCATGCTGCTATAAAGACACAAGCACACTATGTTCATTGCGGCACTATTCACAATAGCAAAGACTTGGAATCAACCCAAATGTCCATCAGTGACAGACTGGATTAAGAAAATGTGGCACATATACACCATGGAATACTATGCAGCCATGAAAAAGGATGAGTTCGTGTCCTTTGCAGGGACATGGATGCAGCTGGAAACCAGTGTTCTCAGCAGACTATTGCAAGAACAGAAAACCAAACACCGCATGTTCTCACTCATAGGTGGGAACTGAACAATGAGATCACTTGGACTCGGGAAGGGGAACATCATATACCAGGGCCTATTATGGGGAGGGGGGGAGGGATTGCATTCGGAGTTATACCTGATGTAAATGACGAGTTGATGGGTGCAGCACACCAACGTGGCACAAGTATACATATGTAACAAACCTGCATGTTATGCGCGTGTACCCTAGAACTTAAAGTATAATTAAAAAAAAAAAAAAAAGTGGACAGGATGACACTTGAGGCCGTCTACTGAGTCCTAATTAAAAGGAGGAGTCTTTCTGTGTATTTTAAATTACAGGACAATTTCAGGAGCTGATTTCAAAAATCATCTCAACTAGTCTATCCCAAGCAACTATGACCATATGAGCAGAATGTTTTGTTAGCAATGTAAGATGAAAGTATTTTACAAAGGAGATACATCCTGTAACAAGTAACATACCCAGAATAGATATAATCAACAAAGCAACGGCTAAGATTATTCTTCAATGACAACTCTAATTAATTTGGAAACAAATATAAGTGTCCACATATGTGCTTTAACCACATTTTTATAACCTGTAGTATCTGATCAACTTATTCTTTCTGTAATATTACCTACCTTGCCACAAACTCTTTATTCTTATGACCAGTAGAAGTATCCTTGAAGGAATAGCTTTCGCTACTTATGATGAAGGGATAAACAATAGCCTGTGGGTAGTTATCAGTGATTTCTTCCACGGTGTGCTGAACAGCAACGGCTTGGTCTTTGTCCAGTAAGGCCACCATGTGGCTGATCCAGCCGATGAACTGCCAGCAGGGAACGGAAGAGATCTAAAATAGAGAGCTGAAACTTAATGCTGAGTAAAACATCTCACATCATCTGTTACAAAAGTAACATATGTCCAAAAAAAAAGAAAACTCAGAAGTATAAAAACACAAGTACAAAACAAGTCTTCCATCCCTCAGCTCTCTTCTGCTGTGGCAATCACTGGACTCTCCCAGGCACTTTCTGTGCAGAATAGTCTTCTGTTGCAAGAATGGAATCACACGAGACAACTGGTGCTGGTTGTTCTTAGACAGACGTATAGAAAAATCTACTTCATTCCTCTTGGCAGCTGTGTAGTATTCCATGTTGTTTACTGCTCTATAATGAATATTTCAATTTTTTATCACAGGTAATGTTGCAGTAGAATCCCTGTGCACATAACTTTAGTTTTTTTTTTTTTTGAGAGGGAGTCTCGTTCTGACACCAGGCTGGAGTGCAGTAGCGTGATCTTGCCTCACTGCAACCTCTGCCTCCTGGGTTCAAGCAATTCTCCTGCCTCCCTGAGTAGCTGGGACTACAGGCGCATGCCACCATGCCCAGCTAATTTTCGTATTTTTAGTAGAGATGGGGTTTCACCATGTTGGCCAGGATGGTCTCAATCTCTTGACCTCACGATCTTCCTACCTCGGCCTCTCAAAGTGCCGGGATTATAGGCATGAGCCACCGTGCCCGGCCATGGTAAAGAATTTTTCAAATTTTCATTTCTAAAAGTATTAGACTGACTACTTTCCAAAGTCTTTACCAACACTGGACATAATCAACTTTTAAAATCACTGTCAAGTTGAGATCGTGCCACTGCACTCCAGCCTGGGTGAGAGCGAGACTCCGTCTCAAAAAAAAAAAAAAAAAAAAAAATTAAATCACTGTCAATCAGAAGTGAAAAACGTCTAATTTAAATTTTCACGTTTCATTATTAGTGAGGCTGAATGTTCCATGTTTATTTGCCTTACGTCCTTTAATCACGCATGCATTTCCTCTCACCATTTTCTACCGGTCTGTTGTGACCATTTATTTTGAATGAAACAGAAAGCCAATGTCAGCTTTCTGTTTCTTGTATGTGTTGCAAACGTTTTTCTTTGTTTTTTTTTGGTTGGTTGCTTTTTTTTTAAAACAGAGTCTTGCTCTGTCATCCAAGCTAGGCAGTGGCGTGATCTCGGCTCACTGCAACCTCCACCTCCCGGGTTCAAGTGATTCTCCTGCCTCAGCCTCCCAAGTAGCTGGGTTTACAGGCACCCGCCACCACGCCCAGCTAATTTTTGTTTTTTTTAGTAGGGTTTCACCGTGTTGGCCAGGCTGGTCTTGAACTGCTGACCTTGTGATCCACCCGCCTCGGCCTTCCAAAGTGCTGAGATTACAGGCGTGAGCCACTGCGCCTGGCTTTTTATTTTTTTAACTTTGTATACGGTATTTTCTTTTTCTGTATAGAAGTACTTCTTTTCTTTTTCTGTATAGAAGTCAAACTATTTTGCTTCATGGATTCTGGTTTTTGTTTCTTCGTTCCAAGACCATTTAAAAAAATGTGTTCACATTTTCCTCTGATACTTTTAAGGTATCATTCTGAAGATAAAATCTGATGTGTTTGGAATGCTGGTGTGAGGCTTGAGTATGGACAAGCTTCCTGAGTGCAAGTGTGCACTGAGGACAGCATGACGTGTGAGGATGGATCAGTTCACACAGCTCACGTAAGCTCATAGACAGGCTACCGGCTCCACTGCACGTGTCTACTGGGTGTTTTGACAATGCGGAGTGAATACTTTATGTCCTCACAAATTCAAATGCTGTTTTTATCATGTATAAATATTATATTATATTGGAAAAAAACAAAATCATAATGAAGTTATTTAATTATTTGCTCACTTACCTTGAAGAAAAACATACATGTTGCATTTCTGAATTTACCTTAACCTGTTTAATACCTACTAAGAAAGTCTACTATTCAGAATGCAGAAAAAGGTAGAGGGAGTGGTTAGGGCCCTAAAAGTCAAACTGGGTCCCCGCAGCCCAGAGATCAACATTATTTAAAAACTCACCATGGAAAGCTAACAGAGAACGAACCATGTAACCCTTTGTGAACTATTACATTTTCAGCTCAAAGCTTGGCCCTGTCTTCCAGTTACATGTCTATAAAAGTCAACTACGAAGCCTTTCAGAGGCTCTGCACTTTGCAAATGAAGTCAGTGGAGCCCTCCTGCACACAGACAGAGCCCAAAGGACAGGAGTGCAACTTGGCAGTGCAGCCCTTGGTGGGGCCAAGGGGCAGGTCATGTGGAAGGGTGCGGGTTCCTCCCATGTCCACACACTGACCCCTCACTCCTGCTCACAGGTCCCAGACCCCTCCGGACACCGTGCTGCTGGAAGGTGTTGTGCTCCTGGGAGGTGGGATGCAAGCTGAACTTGCTCACTCCCTCTGGACTAAATGACAGGTGAGCACTGGGCACAGCAAATGTGACTGGCCACAGTCACCCCGCCTCCAACTCTCTGGGTCCTTGTTCAAACACAGTGTTCTTATCAACACCCACAGAGGAAAATGGGTAAATGCGAAAACTCATTTTTGCAGCTTTAAATTACCTATGTCCTCAGAATGTAGCAGAATTCACAGCTGGCTGGGAAAAGCTATAATACACGCACTGCACACATTAACGCGTTTGGATATAAATAAGTGTATCTTTACGTTCTGTAAAGTTCCTTACCGCCAAGTCGAATAAAGACACCAACCTCTTTTGTCATGAGACTCAAAGTCTCCTCTGGATACCGTTCTATAATCTGAAGTAATCTAGGAAACTTCAATCTGGCTTCATTGGAATTTAATTTTAAAGCTTTCAACATTTTCTCCACCACAAGTGCTGGATACGCCTGCAGTTCTGCAGAATCAGTAACTATCAATGACACCAAAGAAGAGAGCAATGGTCAATATATCCACTTATCCATAAACTATGACCTTAAATGTTAACATGTTCCCTTTTTGCCTTGTATTTTTTAGTGTCATTGTTCTTTTTTTGTTATTGAGATGGAATCTCGCTCTCTTGCCCAGGCTGGAGTGCAGTGGTGTGATCTTGGCTCACTGCAAGCTCCACCTCCCGGGTTCAAGCCATTCTTCTGCCTCAGCCTCCCGTGTAGCTGCCACCACGCCCAGCTAATTTTTTCGTATTTTTAGTAGAGATGGGGGTTTCACCATGTTAGCCAGGATGGTCTCGATCTCCTGACCTCGTGATCCGCCCACCTCGGCCTCCCAAAGTGCTGGGATTACAGGCGTGAGCCACTGCACCCGGCCATTGTTCTTTTCTTAACTACCACTGTACACCAACAAACACCAGGTACAGTTTTGTATCTATCCTGAAGCCAAATCCTTCCATTAGAGTACCCATTCTGCACGAAGCACAGTTTGAATCCTGGGCTGGGAACACAAGGGACAGTTGGTGGTCACTGAATTTATTCCAGGAGCATGAAGCAGGCCACATGAGCCAGTAATATTGAAGCTGCAAGCAAAATATCAAAGTATAAATTAAACAAATGGAAAGAGAGGACCACTTGACTCCATTTAACTGCAGGTCATGTTGCTTAGAGAGGCCATTGTCTCTCTTTCTTTCTTTTTTTTTTTTTTGAAACGGAGTCTTGCTCTGTCACCCAGGCTGGTGTGCAGTGGTGCAATATCAGCTCACTGCAACCTCTGCCTCCTGGGTTCAAGCGATTCTCCTGCCCCAGCCTCCTGAGCAGCTGGGACTACAGGCATGGGCCACCACACCCAGCTAATTGTTTTGTATTCTTAGTAGAGTTGGGGTTTCACCACGTTGGCCAGGCTGGTCTCAAACTCCTGGCCTCAAGTGATCCACTGCACCTGGCTGCCATTGTCTCTTAAAAAGACAATAGGATTTTCAAAATATTTGTAATTTGAAAACAAATAGGAGACCAAAGGTATGTACAAAATTCATAAGACTTTATGCTGACATAATGGAACACTAGCTTTTTAATTTTGCAATTCACCTGATGCATTCTCTTCTTCCTTGCGTAGCTGTTGGTCACAGAAATCTGCCAGCGTCATGTAAGCATCAATCACCCCAGCTGCAGGCCTACAGCTCCAGGAGGTAGGCTGGGCCTCCTCCTCAGCTGCCTGCACAGCCTCAGAGAGGTGCTGGAATGCTCTCTGGTACAGACCCGCGATCACCTGGAATTCACAGAGACCTCAACCCATGAGCATGACTGAAGTTTTCTCAAAGAATTCTGCTTTCCATTTGTGACTCATGACACATAAATGGATCAACAGTTCCAAAATAACACTGAAGCTATGGAACTGGAAAAACAAGAGTCCACACTGGCTGTGAAGGAGCAAGCAATTCCAGTAAGATCCTCAGCACATAACAACTGGCCAAACAAAAATGCAAGCCCAGTGCAGGCCAGATGGTGCACAAGCAACACAGAGCTGGGTCTGGTCAGTGGAGTGCATGGCTGTCGGGAATATAAGAGGGAGATGGAAGTTGGCCCCTGCCCTCAGTGTCCTGCACAGACGCTGGTAGCATCATGGAGGGAAAAGAGAAGGCCCCACAACTGAGGTGAGGCAGGACATAGTGAATGAGAAGGAAGCAGGTAACTATTGAAAAAACAAAATAATCGGCAGGAAGCTAAGCAAAGCAGGCACTAAATAAAAAAGCAGAAAAGGCTGATTTGTTCCGTAAGCTAGTGGGACGTCTGAATGGTGATGGGTGGGGAAATTTAATAAACAAAAGTCATAAAAGAACTGTCCACAGTTCTTTCAATCCAAAAAAAATTAAAATTCATGACTTTTAATATTAAAAAATTTGTATCATTCAAATAAATAGGAAGCACAAAGAATGTCAATTTTCCACATAAGAAAATTGGCTGTGCATAACTGTCAAATATATTTTAAAAACACAAAGCAATACCCTATTACTTTCCTGTAGCCTGAACACTGCACATTGAAGACATACACAGCACACTAGCATAAAACATTCTTCCAGTATTACCTTCTCCGAATCCTCTGAACTGGATCCAGAAAGCTCTAAGATTCTTCTAGCCTTGTCCTCCTCGATTTCAGCAAGGCAGGCTGGCTCACTGCTGAGAGCATTAGCTATGATCCTGTAAGTTGTACCCAAGAGAATGTTCTGGTCACGGGAAGCCAGAATATTTTTGCTTAAGTAGCTTGACACGTTGTTCTCATCTGTTGGATTAAAAAAACAAACAAACAAAACAAAAACAAACACTGTGTGTATAATTAAAAAGAAGAAATTCGTTGTCTACAAAAGTTTTCTTTTGTTTTTGGAACAGGGTCTCCCTCTGTTACCCAGGCTGGAGTGCAATGACACGATCTTGGCTCACTGGAACCTCTGCCTCCCGGGCTCAAGCGATCATCCCACCTCAACCTCCCAATTAGCTGGGACTATAGGCTTGTACCACTATGCCCGGCTATTTTTTGTATTTTTGGTAGAGATGGGGTTTTGCCATGTTGCCCAGGCTGGTCTCGAACTCCTGAGTTCAAGCAATCCTCCCACTTTGGCCTCCCAAAATGCTGAGATTACAAGTATGACCCACCATGCTTGGCCTAAAGTTTTCCATTAATAAATTAATAAAAATAAATATTGAAAGTATAAGAAACTGACTTCAAATACTGGCTAGGGAATTTCTTGAACTCACATATTAATGAAAAATGTTCTTTGTTAGAAGTAACTGTATCAGCCGGGCGCGGTGGCTCAAGCCTGTAATCCCAGCACTTTGGGAGGCCGAGACGGGCGGATCACGAGGTCAGGAGATCGAGACCATCCTGGCTAACACGGTGAAACCCCGTCTCTACTAAAAAATACAAAAAACTAGCCGGGCGAGGTGGCGGGCGCCTGTAGTCCCAGCTACTTGGGAGGCTGAGGCAGGAGAATGGCGTAAACCCGGGAGGCGGAGCTTGTAGTGAGCTGAGATCCGGCCACTGCACTCCAGCTGGGCCACAGAGCGAGACTCCGTCGCAAAAAAAAAAAGAAGTAACTGTATCAAAGTCCACAGAGACTAAGCAATTGAAACTTTCATTAATTAACTTTTTATTCAAGCATCATCATTCTGCAATTTTTCAAAGCACCTAATTCTGTTATAAAGAATAGGAAACGGGTACTGTGTTTGTACATAAATTAATAATCCAGGGTAGGTCTTTAAATTGGCACTGTGGCCCACAGCAAATGAAACAACAGGCACTGCTGCATTTAAAGTTCTAGTTCTGCTGTGACTGTGTGGTTCTGGGCAAGGAGCTGGATCAGCGCTGGTTAAGTCTGCAGTGTCCAGAGGTGCGGTAACAGTGTTGAAACTAGGAGGCCTGATCAACCACATGCCCTCCTTGCCTATGGTCTGACAGTTCTCTGCCAGAGTTATCTCACATACAGGATCACAACTACTGGCCCTGCTTATCATGCAAGGCTGTTACGAACTACAACCATACTCTAACTGTGTAATTATTATTATATGGGTATATGGACACTAATATTAACATCAGCAAACTCCTCCTCCTCCCCTCAAAAAAACCCATATAATTATGTAGCAATAATCAGGATAATTTTCTTCTTCTTTTTTTAGACACAGGGTCTCACTATGTTGCCCAGGCCAGAATACAGTGGCAACTCACACAGGCAAATCATGGCTCAATGCAGCCTCGAACTCCTGATCTCAAGCCATCCTCCCGCCTCAGGCTCCCCAGTAGCTGGGACAAAGGGTGCATGCCAACAAGTCCGACTAGAATGATCTTCTCCTCCTGGGATCAGTGTAAAAGAGTGCTTCTCCCCTAGACACCTTTATTGAGGCTGATACTTCAGAGCTGGTCTAGGAACCCAGCTGGATCATGCCTGATCAGAATACTAGCACACATCCTCAGACACAGGGCAACAGAGCAGGGGACAAGACCCAAACCCGCCCAAGAAAGCTTTCCTCCTTTAATGTAGTCTTAAAGACTACATTATTTTAGGAGGAAATAGCTTTTTTTTTTTTTTGAGACGGAGTTTTGCTCTTGTCAACCAGGCTGGAGTGCAGTGGCGCGATTTGGGCTCGCTGCAACCTCCACCTGCCAGGTTCAAGCGATTCTCCTGCCTCAGGCTTCAGAGCAGCTGGGACTACAGACAGGCGCCTGCCACCACGCCCAGGTAGTTTTGTTTTTGTTTTTGTTTTTCTTTTTTTTGAGATGGAGTCCTGCTCTATCGCCCAGGCTGGAGTGTAGTGGCACGATCTCAGCTCACTGCAAGATCCATCTCCCGGGTTCACGCCATTCTCCTGCCTCAGCCTCCCAAGTAGCTGGGACTATAGGCGCCCACCACCAAACCTGGCGTAATTTTTTTGTATTTTCAGTAGACACAGGGTTCCACTTTGTTAGCCAGGATGGTCTCAATCTCCTGACCTCATGATCCACCCGCCTCAGTCCCCCAAAGTGCTGGGATTACAGGTGTGAGCCACCGTGCCCGGCCTAATTTTCTTTTTAGTAGAGATGGGGTTTCACCATGTTGGCCAGGATGTTCTCAATCTCCTGACCTCGTGATCCACCCACCTTGGCCACCCAAACTGCTGGGATTACAGGCGTGAGCCACTGCACCCAGGCTGAAATGGCTTTTCATGTTTGTTTATATCTTATATGCAAACAAAGTTTTCAAAATAATTAAACTATCATTCTCTGGCTCACTTTGCTATATTCACTAAAATTGCTGCAAAGATTTACCTCCCAAATGTCAGATGATGCAGCATAAAGAATAAGAAAATATATAAGACAATATAACACAGCCCTCTAAGATGTATGTGGATAAAAGTGGTCAACTTACCCAACAAAGAGACTGTTTTCAGCACAGTGAGCACCTGCTCAGAGCAGCCCTGGGACCGGCTCCGGCAGTGGCTCAAGCGGCAGTAGCTCTGCACCCAGCTCACCAGCCAATCGTCTCTGGTTTTTGACTCTTTATGCAGCTCCTTCAGTAGTTTCATGGCAAGTGAGAAATTGTTCTGTATTAATAGAAAAAGAGAGAAGGTGGTATGATTATACACAAGTGACAGAAGTTTCAAACTGGCCTGCTTCCCCCTTTGCACGACACAATCCACCGGAGAGTAACAAATCTATTTCTTTAGCTTCAATTATGTCTCTAAATGTATCACTGGGATATAATTCATATTTAAAGAGTACAATTCAGGCCAGGTTTACTGGCTCAGGCCTGTAATCCCAGCACTTTGGAAGGCCAAGGAGGGAGGATTACCTGAGTCTAGGAGTCTGAAACCAGACTAGGCAACATAGTGAGGCCCTGCCTCTAAAAAAATTTTTAAAATTAGCCAGCACCATGGCTCGTGCCTGTAGTCCCAGTTACTCTGGACACTAAGGTAGTAGGATCACTTGAACCTGGGAGGTTGAGGCTGCAGTGAGTTGCTGTGTACTCTACCCCGGGAAACAGAGCAAGACTGTCAAAAAAAAAAAAAAACAAGGTGGGGGCAAGGTGGGTACAATTCAGTATTTTTGAGTATATTTACAAAGTTGTGCAACCACCACCCCTAATTCCAGAACATTTTCATTACCCCAAAAAGAAACTCACTGTTTGTTCTGAGTCACTACGCAGCCATTGGCAACCATAAATTTCCTTCCTTTCTCTATGGATTTGCCTACACCAGACATTTTGTAACAATGGTATCAGAAAATAAGTGGTGATGGCATCTTCTTTTACTTAGCATGATGTTTTCCAGGTTCATGCACGTTGTAGCACCTGTCAGCTCTTCTTTCCTCTTTATGGCTGAATAATACTCCATTGCACGGACATGCCACTTTTTTTTTTTTGAGATGGAGTTTCACTCATTACCCAGGCTGGAGTGCAATGGCGTGATCTCAGCTCATTGCAACCTGTGCCTCCTGGGTTCAAACAATTTTCCTGCCTCAGTCTCCCAAGTACCTGGGATTACAGGCATGTGCTACCACGCCCAGCTAATTTTTGTATTTTTAGTAGAGACGGAGTTTCTCCATGTCGGCCAGACTGGTCTCGGACTTCTGACTTCAAGTGATCCGCCCGCCTCGGCCTCTCAAAGTGCTGGTATTACAGGCCTGAGCCACTGCACCTGGCTGGACATGCCACATCTTATTTGGGTTGCTGCCACCTTCCAGCTATTTTGAATAATGTTCCTGTCAACATTTGTGTATTAATTTCCATGTGAACTTAAGCTTTTGTTTCTCATGGGTCTGGGAGTGTAATTGCTGTGTCATAAGGTAACTCTAGGTTCAGCTGTTTTTGTTTGTTTGTTTGTTTGAGGCAAAGTTTTGTTCTTGTCACCCAGGCTGGAGCACAGTGGCACAATCTTCGCTCTCTGCAACCTCCATCTCCCGGGTTCAAGTGATTCTCCTGCCTCAGCCTCCTGGGTAGCTGTGATTACAGGCATGTGCCACCAAGTCCGGCTAATTTTTGTATTTTTAGTAGAGACAGGGTGTCACCATGTTGGTCAGGCTGGTCTTGAACCCTTGACCTCAGGTGATCCACCTGTCTCGGCCTCCCCAAAGTGCTGGGATTACAAGCGTGAGGGCCCGGCCTCGACATTTATTTTTCTTTAAGTATAGTCAAGTGAAGCATCAGAAGTGGAGAATCAACAAAGAAATCTGGTAAATGGTTGTGATCAATTAGTTGTAAAAACCACTGCACTTGGACCAGCCTCTATGTTTAACTTTTTGAGGAAATGCCAGACTGTTTTCCACAGCAGATGCACAATTTTACATTCCCACCAGCAGTTCAGAAGGTTTCCAGTTTCCCACATCTTCTCCAAGTCCAGTTTCCCACATCTTCTCCAAGGTTTGTCATCTGTGTGTTTGCTTCCAGCCATCACAGTGGGTGTGAAGCGGTGTCTCATTGTGGATTTGATTTGCATTTCCCTCAAGCCTAGTGACACTGAGCATCTTTGCATGAGCTGGTTGGCCATTTGCCTATCTTCTTTGGAGAAATGTGTATTCAAACACTTCATGCCCATTTCTTAATTAGGTTGTTTGACTCTTTACTGTTCAGTTGTGAAGCATTCTTTATGTATTCTGGATACTAGACCCTTATCAGATATGTGACCTGCAAATAGTTTCTCCCATTACATGAGTTGTCTTTATACATTCTTTGGCTTCTCAGGTAATGCACGATAGTTTTAATTCTGAATACAATTGACCTATTTTTTAGTTGCTTATATAATGTCTTCTTAAATCTACACCTCTAATTCTCTCTCAAGCTTCAAAAGACATTTTCATCAGACTTTGGTTTTCCTAATTACTGCCCTTTCAACCACCCAGGAGAGAAATCCAAGTTGTTCCCAGCCAGACACTCTCATCACTCCTGTCACCTCAGGTTGTCCTGGATCTCCTTACAGAGCACCTCTCTTGCCCTGCTCACTCCCACCCCACTCCCCTAATGTGGAGCTTCCTGGTCTTTCTCTGTCTTTGCTTTCCCCAGAGCTGTCAATCTCCCACACAGCTTACAACTGGCCAGCATGCATGGAACCTTCAATGGCCTCCTGAACCCTGCAAGGATGTAGTCTCTCGCCCTCTGTAAACCCAGCGTAAGACTCTGCATTCTGTTTCTCACTTTCATGTTTCTGTGTGTGTGACTCCTGGAATACCTTTCTCCTCTCCATGTGCAAATCTTTCCATACCCATAAAGCCTACCCTAAATCACAGCCCCCTTCCCCAGACACCTCCCTGTCCAAGGTGGAAGCTCTTCTCTTCCCTGCGCCCACCAGGCTTTGCTGACATCTCTCTTCTTTGCCCACCAGTGCTGTTGTCATCATGTGTGCAGCCCCCACTCTCACTAGATAGTAATAATGGCAGGGAACATGTCTTTCCCCTCACCATGCCAGTTTCCTAACTACACTGGGGTCCTCTCCCCATGACCCCAACTCCCTCACCACTAAATCCTCTAGTTCAGATCACCCCTTCTGGCCACACCCTGCTCTTCTCTCATCCAGTTCCTGCTCTGCCTGCCTCTAATTGGATTTTCTATTATTTGCAATATAAAAATTCTTACTTGATATTACACTCATCCAAAGAAAAATCTATAAATGAGCATTTAAACCTACAAAAAAGAAATATTATTTCTACTAGAATATCATCCTTTGCCTTGCAATAGCAACCGATACAGGGTCATTAACATAGCAAGCTTCTGTAGTATGTTTAAAAATTATATACATTTAAATAGATTACATGCAATTTTTAAGCAATGTATATACTTAATATCAAGAAAGGGTCCTAGTATTAAGCGATAATTCCTACAAAGTAAACCTAAAAATAATTTGTAACTAACTGGTAAGGATTCATTTTGAAATGATTAACAGGAATATAATAAACTCTAGAGGCTTTCTGGAGACTTTCGAGTAAGTGCTCCTTCAAGTTTCCTTTTTTTTTTGAGACAGGATCTCACTCTGTCGCCCAAGCTGGTCTCTAACTCCTGGGCTCAAGTGATCCGCCTGCCTTGGCCTCTCAAAGTGCTGAGATTACAGGTGTGAGCCACTGCACCCAGCCCAGTTTACTTATAAAGAGAGAAAAAAAATAACACCTACTCAATTATTTTAAGGTTCAGACTATAAAGAAAAGCTAAAATTAAGAGAAAAGCTAATTTAGCAAAATCCTGTGACACAGCAGGAAAGACAGACATGAGTACCCACCTGCTTCCGGGCACTGTCTACCATCTTCATTTTCATGGAAAACTTGCAGCTCCTGATCAGGGAGCTGATATCTTCTTCCTGCTCTTGCACGTCCATCCTGTCACTGGGGTCTCCATCTTCATCCACATTCATACTATTATCTTCTGGAAGAGGGGTAAGCTTCTCCTCTATTTTGCTGAGAAAGAAACATCTACACAAAGAAAAATGAGACAATGTCAGACTCAGGAATAGGAAGCTGCTGGGTAGCGATTACAGGCAGAAATTCTACACCTTAGTAAATGTTTGTTCTTTTTTTTTTTTTTGAGATGAGTTTCACTCTGTCGCCCAGGCTGGAGTGCAGTGGCGCGATCTAGGCTCACTGTATGCTCCGCCTCCCAGGTTCACATCATTCTCCTGCCTCAGCCTCCTGAGTAGCTGGGACTACAGGTGCCCGCCCCCACATCTGTCTAATTTTTTGTATTTTTAGTAGAGACAGGGTTTCACCATGTTAGCCAGGATGGTCTCGATCTCCTGATCTCGTGATCCGGCCGCCTCGCCCTCCCAAAGTGCTGGGATTACAGGCGTGAGCCACCGTGCTCGGTCTACCCTTTTTTCTTTTTCGAGATGGAGTCTCATTCTGTCACCCAGGCTGGAGTGCAGTGGCATGATCTCGACTTACTGCAACCTCCACCTCCCGGGTTCAAGCGATTTTCCTGCCTCAGCCTACTGAGCAGCTGGGACTACAGGCGTGCACCACCACCCCCGGATAATTTTTGTATTTTTAGTAGAGAGGGGGTTTCACCATGTTGGCCAGGCTACTCTCGAACTCCTGACCCTCAGGTGATCCACCTGCTCTGGCCTCCCAAAGTGCTGGGATACAGGTGTGAGCCACTACGCCCAGCCTTTGTTCACATTTAAAACCAAAAATATACACTCTAGGTATTGACTTACTCTCCATTTGCATAAAACAACTCCTTAAAGATCACCAATGAGATATATATAATTTTTTTTTTTTTTTTTGAGACAGAGTCTCCCTCTGTCACCCAGGCTGGAGTGCAGTGGCACGATCTCAGCTCACTGCAACCTCTGCCTCCTGGGTTCAAGTGATTCTCCTGCCTCAGCTTCCTGAGTGGCTGGGATTACAGGTACGTGCCACCACGTCCAGCTAATTTTTGTATTTTTGGTAGAGATGGGGTTTCACCATCTTGGCCAGGCTGGTCTTGAACTCCTGACCTCATGATCTGCCCGCCTCAGCCTCTCAAAGTGCTGGGATTACAGGAGTGAGCCACCATGCCCGGCTACCAGTGATATTTTAACAGTACTTTTCATATATCACTCAATGCTTCCAGTTGCACAGAATAAAATGTTCAACCTCACCATTTTCTTTTCTTTTTTTTTGAAGACAGAGTATGGCTCTGTCACCCAGGCTGGTGTGCAGTGCTCAACTCACTGCAAGCTCCACCTCCTGGGCTCAAGCCAACCTCCTACCTCAGCCTTCTGAGTAGCTGGGGCTATTGGCGCAGGCCACCATGCCCAGCTAATTCTTTTTTTTTGTAGAATCGTGTTTCATCGTGTTGCCCAGGCTGGTTCTGAACTCCTGGGTTCAAGCAATTTGCCTACCTTGGCCTCCCAAAGTGCTGGGATTACAGGAGTGAGCTATCATGTCTGGCCTATATTTTATCTTTTGAAGAATGGGTATCATACCCTGTGTTGAGCCATTTTCCTACTTATATGTCCCAACTTAAGGTGATAAATATGTAACAGTAAACAGTTTATAATCACTGAAATTTTTTCTTTTTATTTATTTATTTTTTTGAGACAGGGTCTTGCTCTGTTGCCCATGTTGGGGCGTAGTGGTGCAACCACAGATCACTGCAGCCTCGACCTCCTAAACTCACACAGTCCTCTTCCCTCAGCCTCCCAAATAGCTGGGGTTGGTTATAGGTGCATGCTACCACATCAAGCTAAGTTTTACATTTTTTTGTAGAAACAGGGGCTTGCTATGTTGCCAGGCTGGTCTCAAACTCCTGGGTTCAAGGAATCCTCCTAAAGGCTGGGATTACAGGTATGAGCCACCATGCCCAACCATGAAAATTTAAAAGGTAAGTCTAGGTTGCTACTAAATTATTATTTTAGAAACAGGACTCACTATGTTGCCCAGGCTGTAGTACAGTAGTTATTCACAGATAACTAGTAATCATAGCACACTACAGCCTTGAATTCCTGGGCTCAAGCAATCCTCCTGCCTCAGCCTCCCAAGAAGCTGAAACAATAGGTGTGTGCCTCCATACCCAACTTCAAAATTATTTTTATTTGAATCATAATTTACATGTATGACTCTGTCCAAGTAATTTCATTTCCATTAATATTAGTAACACTGACAAAGGGCCCCAATATATAAAGCTCATCCCTGATCAACAATCAAGTAAATTTCTGTTATTCTTCCAGGAACTGATTTCCAATTTCTTAGAAACACTATGGCCAGGGAGTTCGAGAACACCCTGGGCAACATAGTGATACCTCATCTCTACAAAAAAATGTAAAAATTAGCTGGGCATGGTGGCATGAGCCTGTATTTCCAGCTACACAGGAGGATCGCCTGAGCTCAGGAGTTTGAGGCTGCAGTGAGCTACGATTGCACCACTGCACTCCAGCCTGGGTGGCAGAGCAAGACCCTGTGCATGGAAAGAAAGGAAAGAAGAAAAGGAAAGGAAAAAAGGAGAGGAAAGAAGAGGAGAGGGGAGGGGAGGGGAGAAAGAAACACTGTAGGCAGATAAACCATCATGTTTCACATCTCTTTTTCCTTTTCTCTCTTTTTTTGTTACTCCCAAGATACAAGCCTCGCTGGCCATTTCCTATTCTTACCACACTGCTCTGTG
Source organism: Trachypithecus francoisi (assembly GCF_009764315.1). Classification (NCBI taxonomy): domain Eukaryota; kingdom Metazoa; phylum Chordata; class Mammalia; order Primates; family Cercopithecidae; genus Trachypithecus; species Trachypithecus francoisi. The sequence continues at coordinate 2,643,448 of NW_022681472.1, forward strand.
CTCCTCATCCCCACACCAACCACAGTGCTGGCTCATTCCCCAAAGCTGCCACTGATTTTAAGCTTTCACTGTTTATAATCATAACAATAAATACAAGTGGGTACTAGATTAACATTTCAATAAATAATGAATTACTGAATCCATAAATGTCTCCTACCAGGGTGAATAAAGTGCTTGGTATTTCAGGAAAGGGAGGTGGGAACATCCACAGAATGAGACAGACTCCCTTGGGCTGTGAAGGGTGCATGCAATTTTAGGAGTAGAGTTGACAAGAGAGTCCCAGACAGAGGGAACAAATTAAACAAACACAGAGAACAGTTACACTGCATGACATGTTCTCACATCAAATCAGAGAGAACAAACCAAGAAGAGAATCATCTTTTCTTTTCTTTTTTTTTTTTGAGACGGAGTCTCGCTCTGCCGCCCAGGCTGGAGTGCAGTGGCCGGATCTCAGCTCACTGCAAGCTCTGCCTCCTGGGTTTACACCATTCTCCTGCCTCAGCCTCCCAAGTAGCTGGGACTACAGGCGCCCGCAACCTCGCCCGGCTAGTTTTTTGTATTTTTTAGTAGAGACGGGGTTTCACCGTGTTAGCCAGGATGGTCTCGATCTCCTGACCTCGTGATCCGCCCGTCTCGGCCTCCCAAAGTGCTGGGATTACAGGCTTGAGCCACCGCGCCCGGCCGAGAACCATCTTTTCTAAAAACAACAGAGTCTGGCTCTGGTATGGCACTGGGAACTCCTTGGGGCCTATCCTCTGCTGACAACAACTAGAAACTGGATAAAATACAACTCCCCAAGAACTCTGAGTGAATAAAAGATGGCAGACTGTATGTGCAGGGAATCAAAACTGGGAGGATCTCCTATTGGCATGGGCTTCCTGTTTCCTCTCTGTTTTATTCCCTTTTGACCCTGTGGAGTGTGGTGGCAATGTGATTGAGATCTTTAAGGCTAGCCTGCTGCATTCTACCCAGGGGAACAAGAAAAGGAGCCCAGGCAGACAGCTGCTACAGGGAGAATCCTGGAGGGGAGAGAACCAGAGAAAAATCCTCTAGTTCTGCACATGAACCCACCAGACTCAGGCTGCCCTGAAGTATGCATGTACAGACAGACTCAAAACAGCATAGGTTTGGAAAGGAACTGAGGTTTCAATCAACAAAAGGCAAGACAGAGCCTACTATCTAAACAGATCGCCAGCTAGAGAATTATAAGCCAGCATCTACGCAAGAGAATCCAGTAGTTCTCCTTATCTTACTTGCAGTTTTGCTTTCCCTGGCTTCAGTTACTGGAGATATAGTGCTATAATAAGATATTTTGAGAGAGACAGACCACATTCACATAACTTTTATTATAGTATACTGTTTGAATTATTCTATTTTATTATTGTTATTATTGTTACTTACTGTGCCTAATTTATAAATTAAACTTTATCATATGTGTGTATGTATAGGAAAAAAACAGTATACATAAGGTTTGGTATTATCCATGGTTTCAGGATTCCACTGGGGATCTATGAACGTATCTCCTACAGATAAGAAGGGACTACTATATTCACAAATTACATTCAAAAATTAACTTATAAAAAGAATCGAGAGAATGTATCCATCTCAACAGAAAATGGATGCTAACTCTATGCTGACCCATATGTTGGAATGATAATATAAGGACCTTAAAGCAGCTATTTTAACTATGCTCCAGGAGGTCAAGAAAAAAACACATGCAATAAATGAAAGGGTGAGTATCTCAGCAGAAAAAGAGGAAATATTTTTTAATAAACCAAATGGAAATTTTACAACTGCAAAATATAATACCTAAGATAAAACAGTCACTAGACGGACTTCCTAGAAGAACGAGTAACACAAAAGAAAGCAAGAGTAAGATTGAAGACAAATCAATAGAAATTATCTAATCTGATGAATAAACAACAAAAAGAATGAATAAAAATGAACAGAATCAGGAACTTATGGAACAATGTCAAAAGGCATGACGTATGTCTAACTGGATTCCCACGAGACCAAGAGAAATTGGGACAAAAAGTATTTGAAGAAACAATGACCAAAAACTCCCCAAATTTGGTGACAAAAATGTGCAGATTCAAGAAAGTCAGTGAACTTTAGATGGGATAAATTCAAACAGAACCAGGCCTAGACACATCATCATCAAACTGCTGATAACCAATGATAAAGAAAAAAATCCTGAAAGCAGTCAGAAAAACATGACACATCACATATGAGCCACAACAACAGGAATAGCGAGGACATCATCTTCAGAGACATAGCGGCCAAAAGATACTACAAGGGGCAGGGAGAATCTACCCAGATTCTACATTCTGAGAAAGTGTCCTTCAAGAATGACACAGAAATAAAGATATCTTCAGAGAAGGAAAAAACTAACAAGAGTTCATCACAAGTAGACCTGCATTACAAGAACTGCTAAAGGAAGATTTTCAGTCTAAAGGAAAATGACACAAGAGAAAAACTTGGGTCTTAGGAATAAATGATGAGTACAGAGTGGTAAGTATAATAAAAGACATATACTTACGTTCTAAAGAATACGTGACAAAAACCACATATGTTCTTTAGAATATGTATGACTGTTTAAAGTACAATTTAATCTAGTGGTGTTTTCATTATATGTTACTTCATAAACATACATGAAATCCATCCACACACACATCAATATATCATTACTTCATAAAGATAAAAGCAGTATTTTGACAGGGCATGGTGGCTCATGCTTGTAATCCCAGCACTTTGGAAGGCCGAGGTGGACAGATCACCTGAGGTTAGGAGTTCGAAACCAGCCTGACCAACATGGCAAAACCCCATCTCTACTAAAAATACAAAATCAGCTGGGTGTGGTGGCACATGCCTGTAATCCCAGCTACTTGGGAGGCTGAGGGAGGAGAATGGCTTGAATCTGGGGGGGTGCAGGTTGCAGTGAGCCAAGATCATGCCACTGCTCTCCAGCCTGGGCAACAAGAGCAAAATTCCATCTCAAAAAAAAGTATTTCCACCATGGCATGTGTATACTTATGTAACAAACTTGCACATTCTGCACATGTACCCCAGAACTTAAAGTGTAATAAAAACAAATAAATAATTTCATCAGGAAGACAGCAGTTATCCATGTGTATGTGCCTAATAACAGAATCAAAATACAGTACGTAAAACTACACAGAATTAAAGGGAGAAATAGACAATTCTACAATCACAGGAGATTTTGACATCCTTATCTCAGCAGTGATGGAACTACACAAACAAACAGTAAAGACATAGAAGATCTGAAAAGTATCCCTGACTACCTTGATCTCACTGAAATTTATAAAACCTGATACCCAGGAACTGCAGAATATACAAAATTTTCAAATTTACATGGGTATTGGGTATTTACATAGACCATATGTTGGCACATAAAAGAAGTCTCAATAAAATTTAAAAGGAACGAAACCATACAGAGGGTGTTTTCTGACCACAGTGGAATTTAGAAATCACTAAGATAGTCAGAAAACCCAGGTATTTGGAAATTAAAACACTTTTAAATATTTAATGGCTCAAGTTACATGAGAATTAGAAAAATACGTTGAACTGAATGACATACCAAAATTTGCAGAATGCAGCAAGCAGTACTTTAGAGGGACACATGTAACTTTAAATGCTTATATTACAAGGAAGAAAAGGTATAAAATCAACAGTTTCTGCCTAAAGAAACAAGAAAAAGAAAAGCAAATACAAAGTAAGAGGAAACGAAAAAAATAGTAAAGATGATACTAGAAATCAATTAAATAGAAAACAGATAATAAAGAAAATCAACAAAGTCAAAAACTGGTCCTTTGAAAAAGAGGAACAAAACTGACAAACTTTTACCCAGATGAATCAAGTGTTAAAAAAGAGAACACAAATAACCAATATGTGGAATGAAAAAGGGGTTCCCTCCACAGACACTACAAACAATAAAAAGGATGAGAATAATGTGGACTGTTAATACCAACAATTTGATGATGTTGACGAAATGGACAAATTTACTTTAAAAAACAAGTAAGGAAGGCAGAAATTTAAAGAGAAAATGGACAAAGTGATTGAAAAGTACAATTTAACAAAAATGACACAAAAAGAAATATATACATATATATTTTTTGAGACAGAATCTTGCTCTGTTTCCCAGGCTGGAATGCAGTGGCATGATCTCTGCTCACTGCAACCTCCACCTCCTGGGTTCAAGCGATTATCCTGCCTCAGCCTCCCGAGTAGCTGGGACTACAGGTGCCCACCACCACGTCCAGCTAATTTTTGTATTTTTAGTAGAGGCAGGGCTTCACCATATTGGCCAGGCTGGTCTCCAACTCCTGACCTCAAATGATCCGCCCACCTAGGCCTCCCAAAGTGCTGGGATTACAGGCGCGAGTCACCATTCCCAGCCAGAAACAGAAAGTTTAAATTCTCGGACGGGCGCAGTGGCTCATGCCTGTAATCCCAGCACTTTGGGAGGCCAAGGTGGGCGGATCACAAGGTCAGGAGATCGAGACCATCCTGGCTAACACAGTGAAACCCCGTCTCAACTAAACAAAAAAAATAAAAAATAAAAAAATTAGCCGGGTGTGGTGGCAGGTGCCTGTAGTTCTAGCTACTCGGGAGGCTGAGGCAGGAGAATGGCATGAACCTGGGAGGTGGAGCTTGCAGTGAGCCAAGATCGCGCCACTGCACTCCAGCCTGGGCGACAGAGTGAGACTCTGTCTCAAAAAATATAAATTAAATAAATAAATAAATAAATTCTCGATCAGTATCGACTACGGAAATTATATACATTATCAAAAATCTTCCCTAAGAGAAAACCCATGCCCAAATAGGATAGGTTTCACTGGTGAATCCTATCAAATATTCAAGTATGAAATAATGAGGATCTTATATAATTTTTCTCCCCCTTTAGAGACGGAGTTTTGCTCTTGTTGCCCAGGCTGGAGTATAATGGTACAATCTTGCCTCACCGCAACCTCTGCCTCCCGGGTTCAAGAGATTCTCCTGCCTCAGCCTCTGAGTAGCTAGGATCACAGGCATGCACCACCATGCTCGGCTAATTTTATATTTTTGGTAGAGACGAGTTTTGTCCATATTTGTCAGGCTGGTCTTGAACTCCTGACCTCAGGTGATCCACCCACCTCAGCCTCCCAAAGTGCTGGAATTACAGGCGTGAGCCACCACGCCTGGCCATAAACTTCTTTTTAAAATAGAGAAGGAAACATGCCTTACTCATCTTATGAGTCCATGATAACCCTAATACCAAAACCTGATGAAGATATTACAAAAAAGAAAATTACAGACCAATATCCCACTTCGATATAGATGCTAAAATCCTTAAGGGATCATCATGACCACATTGGGTTTACTCCAAGAATGCAAGACTGACTTCATATTTAAAAAGCAGCAAAGTAATACTTCATAAACACAATAAAGGAGAAAAACAATATGATTAAGCTGATGCAGAAAAATTGATAAAATTCAACACGCGTTCATAATAAAACTCTCAGAAAACCAGGAATAGAAGGGAATTTCCTCAGTCTGATAAAAGGCATTTACAAAAACATTACCATTTTTTAAAGCTGAATGAGTGAGTTGTCTTCTCTAACATCAAGAATAAGACTAAGATGCTCATTTTACCACTTATATTCAAGATTGTACTTGAGGTCCTCATGGTTTTAACAAAGCAGGAAAATGAAATAAATGGCACAAAGTTCAGAAAGAAAGAAAAGTGACCCTATATGCAGATGATACGATAGAATATCCCAGAGAATCTGCAAAACAAGAACTAAAACTACCAAGTTAGCAAAGATACAAAGTTAATATATAAAAAGCAATTTACATTAGCAGCAAATAATTGGAAAATATGATACAATTTTGAAAATAAATCCATTTATAACACTGCCAAAAAACATAAAATACTTAGGAATAAATCACAAAAGACATCCAAGATCTCCATACTGAAAAAATACCAATCACTGAAATTAAAGATATCTAAATTAACATAGATATGTCATATTAATGAACTGGATAACTTTATATTGTTAAGATAGCAACTCCCCTAAACTGAACTATAGTCAATACAGTCCCAGTAAAAATCTCAGCAGTTTTTCTTTATACAAATTGACAAGCAGATTCTAAAATGTAAATATAAATGCAAATCAACTAAAATAAAGTAGTTTTCATAAAGAAAAGCAAAGTTGAGCCAGGTGCCATGGTTCATGCCTGTAATCTCAGCATGTTGGGAGGCTGAGACGGGCAGATTGCTTGAGCCCAGGAGTTCCATACCATCCTGGGCACATAGTGAAACCCTGTCTCCACAAAAAAAGACAAAAAAATTAGCCAGGCATGGTGGCATACACTTGTGGTCCCAGCTACTTGAGAGGCTGAAGTGGGAGTACTGCTTGAACCTGGGAGGTTGAGACTGCAATGAGTCATGATCGAGTGACAGAGTAAGACCCTGTCTCAAAAAAAAGAAAAGTTTGAGAACTCATCCTATCTGACTTCAAAATGTACTATAAAGTGATAGAAATGAAGACAGTTTGCTATTGTGAAAAAAAAAAAAAACCACATAAAGCAAGGGCTACAACAGAGCATCCAGAAATAGACCCACACATACGTGATCAACTGAGTTTCCAAAAAATTGCCAAGGGGACTCAATTATGAAAGATTTTTGAACAAATGGGGCCAGATAGATATCTATATGGAAAAAGTAAACAGCTACCCCCTACCTCACACCATTTACAAAAATTTTCTTCCAATGCATCAGAGACCTAAATCCATAACATTTCTAAAAGAAAACAGGAGAAGACAGGTAAGATGAGCCTGATTTGCCAGTTTAAAGGGGAGCCTGCTGGCCAAATCTGAGATAATTGAACACAAAATAAATAAGGACAGTAGTAGGTTATACCCCACTAAATAAAATTGGAATCCCTGAGTCTTTACTGATAATCTTTAAAAAGTAAATAAGTACGTAAACAGAAGGGAGGGTGCCTGCCTACAATAAGATGTAGAGTAATATAAATGAATGGTAGAGTTAGAAGTTACTATTTTGCAACCATTATTGCCAACACTGGTTTGGGCCAGGAGTCATCCACAAATGCGAAATATGGAGGGGTAAGTCTTAGGAGAAGCAGGACATCTGTATGTCTCAAAGCAGCTCCCACATTTATTTGTTAGTTGGAAAGGAAAAATAAATAAATAAATGGCATCATACAGTGGAGAGAGCAAGCAATCTAAATTATTATCACCAGGCTGGGCATGGTAGGTAAAGCCTGTAATCCCAGTACTTTGGGAGGCCAACGCTCACTTGAGGATCACTTGAGGTCAGGAATTCAAGACAAGCTTGGCAAAACATTTTGAAAAATACAAAATTAGCCATGTATGGTAGTGCGTGCCTGTAATCCCAGCTACTTGGGGGGTTGAGGCAGGAGAATCACTTGAACCTGGGAGACGGAGGTTGCAGTGAGCCAAGATTGCACCACCGCACTCCAGCCTGGCCAAAAAGACTCTGTATCAAAAAAAAAAAAAACAAAAAAAAAAAAAAAACAAACAATAAAAATCACCAGTAAAAGGCAGATGGACACTCTGCCCCACGCATGATTTGCTAACCTGGCCAGAGGCAGATCACCTGAGTCCCACCATAAGGAAACATAAGACAAACCCAAACAGAGGCACATTACTCAAAAGTGTCAGTATTAGGATACACAAAGCCTTTTGGAGACTAAACAGACACATCAAATAAATGCAGTCCATCATTCTGTACTGATCCTGTCATAGAGGTAGAGAAAATGCCACAAAGGACATTACTGGGACAATTGACAAAACTGAAATTGGGCTTTAGAGGAAAAATGAAAGCTCTGAGGTTTATCACCGAACTATAGTTAAATAAAGAGATACTCTTTTTCTTAAGAAATAAACACTGATCTATAACAAGGCAAAGGGATGTATCCAGCTCAGGCTCACAACTGGTTCAGAAAATAAATAATATGTAGGGTCTGGTAGAAAAGAAAAAAATACAAATGCTAAGATGGAAAAATGTTTAAAATGTTATTTAAAAAATCAGTGAATCTGGGTTAAAGGCACCCAGGAGAGGACTACTTTTCTTGCAACTATTCCAGAAGAACTCATCTCAAAATAAAAAGTTAAAAAAACAAAAAAAAATTGTAGTAGTGGAGGAAATAATGGGAGAACATGACACTTGGAGTCAGAGTCCTTGAGTCCTATTTCCTATGCACATTTGCATGCAATAAACCACAACCTCTCTGATTTTATTACATGGTTAGCACCTGCCCTATGGATTCCACAGGGTAGTTACAGGATGGGAGAAGATGAGGACATGAAAATGACCTGAGACCTGGGAAAGTGACACAACTGTGTAATGGAGTTGAGAGATAGGAGGCAAGAATGTACAAAATCCTAGTTATAAAACTGGATAATAAAAATCATTATGTAGTCATCGTCTTTGTTGTCATCTAACTACTTAACATTCCATTGAGAGAGGAGCAAATGCACACTGACCCTGTCTCCCTTCCTGGAGGTGCAGGTTCAGCATCAGCCACCAGTACCTCCCGACAGCAGCATCCCCACAGGGCAAACGGGAAAGAAGACACGGCAGACACAGAGAGCTCTATCGGAAACTACTTACATGGGAAACAGGAAGGACAGAAAACAGCTGCACTAGGCTCAAATCCCACATTTCTCTAAACCATGGTTTGGAAGAAAAACCATTCCAACAATTTCAAAAAACAATCCACATTTGACTCAAAGGGACCACGTCTTACCGATTTGTGATGACGTCATCCCAGATGTTCATTGGGTCCATTTTAGCATCTGGATATCTGTTTGTCCAGGTGTTCAGAAGTCTCTTAAGGGGAACTTGAGATGATAAATTGCCTAAAAATAGTATTAGAGGGTGACTATACCCACAGCTCAATTATAAGACCAAATGACAAAGTAAGGTCATTATCAGTAAATAGAAAACTCAGACTTCTGCCCAAATTACAAAAAAGTCCTTTCTTTCACAAAAGGACACAAAGTTACCATAATAAATTTAATGTATTCTAACATTTAAACTTAATTGCTTAAGGATGGAGAAATAAACATGCACAAATTCCTTTTACATTTATTACAGGTCCACAGTCCATCTGTAATATCAAAATCTAAAAAGCATTGATAACTAAAAAGATTTTCACAGGGTTGCAGTAAATTTTCTTGGCAAAAAAAAAATCTTTGTTTATGGCATCAATGTTAATATTCGTAACTTAAGCTGGAGAGTTATAGAATACTGTCCAAGCCCCTGGCGTGTACACAGATAATATTTCTAGTGTCTAAAACATTCTGGCCTCAAGGGTCTCAGAAAAGAGATTGATAATAATCTTTATGAAACTGAAAATTCACATTGCTAATGTGTTTTCTTTCTGTTGGAGGAAAACAGCAGTCAGGAACACAAGCTTAGATAATACAGTTCTGGGTTCAAAATTTAAATCTTTTACTTATAAGCTTAGGCAAGTCATTCAATCTCTGTAAGCCTCTAAAAAATGAGGAGAAAAAAAATCCATCTTGTGAAGTTGTTATAAAGACTAGGAAACACTGGCAGGGTGCGGTGGCTCACGCCTGTATCCCAGCACTTTGGGAGGCCGAGGCAGGTGGATCACGAGGTCAGGAGATCCAGATCATCCTGGCTAACATGGTGAAACCCCATCTCAACCAAAAATACAAAATATTAGCTAGGCGTGGTGGTGGGCGCCTGTAGTCCCAGTTACTCCGGAGGCTGAGGCAGGAGAATGGCATGAACCTGGGAGGCAGAGCCTGCAGTGAGCCGAGATTGTGCCACTGCGCTCCAGGCTGGGTGACAGAGGGAGACTCCGTCTCAAAAAAAAAAGACTAGGTAATACTGATAAAGAGATTAACATAGCTCCTGAAAGTAGAATGCACTTAATAAATGATACATCATTAATATGTACTTGAAAAATAATTTTCCAAAATTAAAATAGAAAATAACTAGGTAGATATAAATATCAGTTTTTATCAGTATTCTGAAAAGCATCTTTTGTAATTATTTTTAATTATTTAAGACAAAAATGAAATTCAGATTAACAAATAAAAATTTTACCTTTGCAAAGATGTATTCTTCCCCTTAGATTCTTGGGTGACCTCCCATAGGCACTGGGATAAAACCCACTCATCAGCAATACAAAGGCCTTCTTGATGTGGGCCCTGCTGCCCACAGCCTTCCCACCCTCCCTTCAAGCCAGGACACCCAGTACCCTCAGTGTGCACCTCATGGGCACCACAGCTTTCTGTCTGCAAGCCCCTGCCTCTTCCCCACTGCTCAGGACCCTCCTCCAAGAGTCCTGCACCCTCTCAGGCCAGGGTGGGCCCCACTACCCTTGTGGGCAGGTGTCCTCTGGAGTCACCCCACTACTCCAAAAGCTTCATTAAGGTAGGCAGCATGTTTTCTTTCACTTTGCAGCCCTGGTCAGAACACTGCCTGACCATTTTAAACATTTATTTCAATGATCTGAAAATATATATTTGTAAAGGAAATTTGACAGTTTCCAACCCATACATTAAGAAACATGCACTTTCACTAAGCAGAAAATAATTTAGATGCTAAAACTCTTCCACAATTAGAAATGAAAAAAATGACAGATGAAAAAAATTACCTTGTTTGCTTATAAAGCTGATGAACTCCTGAATTTCTGTTAAAGCCTGTACAGACTGCAATTTGGTGAGTCTACTTCGGTGTAAGAGGACATCAATACTAGAATAATTCTTTAAAAAAAAAAAAGGCATTTACAAATGACGTGTTATAAACCAAGCTGTGACTTTAAGTTTTTAACAGTACTCTAAATTATGAAATGTAGCAATTATTCTATAAATATGCTTCAGAATGGTTAATAATTAGGTCACAGACACAGTTAACAGTTTAAATTTAAAAAAAAATAATTTAAGGTTTCAATCACATTTTGGTTCAATGATATCAATAAAACTGACATCACCAGGCTATCACTGCCTCAACTTGCCACCAAGTTTTAATAATCCCAACATCCTATAATGTAAAACTGCTGACTACAGAAGCCAATTCTTCTTTTGATAAACTTCCTCAAGAGTGCTAATCAACTTCAACACATTAAATAAAAATGAAAACAATGAATGAATGTGCTTCTATGCTAAATGTCACTAACCTATGCTAAATGTTATTAATAAACTCTATACAAGACATTCACTTACAAACAAACAACTGTCAGGAAAAGATTTGGAGAAAAGCAAAAAGGAAAGAAAGAGTGGCAGAAAACAATCAGGGAAGATCAACCCCCACTCTTCTCCACAAAGTAAACAAACTTCCATTCCACTATCCCAAATAGAAAAGTCTACTCTTGGCCAGGAGCGATGGCTCACATCTGTAATCCCAGCACTTTGGGAGACTGAGGCAGGTGAATCACCTGACATCAGGAGTTCAAGACCAGCCTGGCCAACATGGTGAAACCTCGTCTCTACTAAAAATACAAAAATTAGCCGAGCGCCCGTAATCCCAGCTACCCAGGAGGCTGAGGCAGGAGACTCACTTGAACCAGATTGTGCCATTGCCCTCCACTATCTAGGTGACAAAAGAGAAACTCAGTCTCAAAAAAAAAAAAGCCTACTCTCAAGTGTTCTTTAAGAGTATGAGAAAGGTAACAAAAGGGAAAAAAAATGAAACCTTTCTAAAACAGGAAAAAAAGATTAAAAAAGGCATTAAGATAAATGACAGAATGAACAGCATTATTGGAAGAACAGAAAGAAGGAAATAGGTGGTATGAAAATAGTACTTGAAAATTTTTGTTGATTTTTTTCATGAGTTTACTGAGTTTTAAAAATATCCTAAAAAAAGTATATTTCAGATAGATCCACATTATAATATATATATATATACACACAGACACATATATATAATATATAGTATTACCTGCATAAAACTCTGAATGCCATTTTGAATGTAGTATTTGGCTCTGTCAACATCATCTTGCAGGAGGTAAAGCAGACTCAGCTCTTGACTGTAATGAAGCTCTAAAATCGCCTTCTGGAGCTCCCCATGCATAGCTTTGTCAATAAATGTCAGCAGGGACTGGTCAGCCTCTCCCTGGAGCAGCAGCTTCAGCTTGCTGCGGATCATGTAAGGTAGATACGTTTCCTAAGGAACATAAAAATATACTTGTAACTACAGAAAGCCAACTTGAGTATGTCTAATTATTTTATTTCTGTAATATTCTCTGCTACACTTTCATAGATCAAGATTTAGAATCAAAGCGATGATGTCTGATGTCTGAAACAATAATCTCTAATTTTTAAAACAAATTCACCTAAAATAGCTTGTTTTGTAACCACAAAACATATAGGAACGCGTTCTACAAAAAATTGGGGACTACTTTTAGCTGGAAGATGATTTGGATGTTACATACAAACTGAGGAATTTACAAGCACAGTCAGGATAGGTATGGTGTGGAGAAACCAGGAGAGCCTCTTGTAGTCAGTGATCTGGGGTGAGTTCTTGTAAGAGACAACAGTAAATATTCTCCCATGTAGTCATACTAGGAATGTTAATATTTATTTTAAAATGCATTGCATTCATTTTGAAAAGATGATTAGCTAAAAGTGATAAGAGATTTAACAATACTATGGGGTTTGTAGGTGGAGTCAGGTCATGCAACTCCCTGGTGCTTCACAACTACTACCTGTTTTTGAAACGTTTTAAACAACTTTGTTAACTAGAAAACACCTATCTAAAATATTTATTTCAATCACTTAAAAATAATTTTACCCACCTGATAAAATGGTTCACTCCAGATTTTATTTAGGTCTGGGGGGTTCTCACTGTCTACACTGGCTGTAGAACAGTATTCAAGTGATTTCCACTCAGCAAGGTGGTTGTAACAGTCAAGGGATGCAAGTTCCCAAAAATCCTTCTCGGCATCTGTGGGCTCACCATCTACCCAGTCTTGTTTATTGAGAGCCTGGCGGAGAAAAGTTAATAAAATTATTTTACAAAGTTGGAAAGAATACCAACGAGAACATGTAAAAAGGAAGAATGTAACAATCACACTAAAAACGATCCTTTTCAGATTTATGGCAAGGAGAGAGAAAAGAGAAGCTACTCAGAGTAACACTGAATGGAAGAAAAACCAAAAGGAATTTCACAGTACTAAATGAATAGAAAAACCCAGCTGGGCACGCTGGCTCACGCCTGTGATCCCAGCACTGTGGGAGGCTAAGGCAGGTGGGTCACTTGAGGCCAGAAGTTTGAGACCAGCCTAGGCAACATGGCTTAACACTGTCGCTACAAAAAACAAAAACTAGCTAGGTGTGATGGCAAACATCTGCAGCCCCAGCTTCTTGGGAGGCTGAGGTGGGAAGATCACCTGGGCCCAGCAGGTTGAGGCTGCAGTAAGCTGAGATCATGCCACTGCACTGCAGCCTGGGTGACCCTGTTTTGAGAGAGAGAAACACACACACAAACACACACACAAATCCTAACTAGGAAGAAGACATTTCTCTGAGAAACTTACCAATGAAACCAATTACTAAAACTAACCAATTACTAAGACTGAATACTTTTAATCACAATAACTTGATTTATATCTCTACTCGGGGTTATTTACCACATAACAAGTTCTTACAATAAAATTAGAACACAGGACATTTGTAGAAAATTGCAGAGGATTTTAAAACCTGGACTGCTCATTGAAGAGTTTCACAGGTCACAGACCCTGAATTTCAACACCTACACTTGAATAGCCACTGACAAAATGTACAAAACTGAACTTAGAGTCATCTTCCCAGATTCTTCTTTACCTCTGATGTAGTTTGAATATGTGTCCTCACCTAAACCTCATGTTGAAATGTAATCCTCAATGTCAGAGGTGGGGCCTGGTGAGAGGTGTTTGGATCAATGGGGGCAGATCCCTCACGAATGAAGTGGGCCATTCCCTTGGTGATGAATGATCCTAGCACTCTGGGAGGCCCAGGCATGATGGCTTGAGCTCAGGAGTTCCCAACCAGCCTGGGCAACATAGTGACACCTCGTCTCTATAAAAAAATTTTAAAAATTAGCCAGGCATGTTGGTGCATGCCTGAAGTCCCAGCTACTCAGGTGGCTGAGGTGGGAGGATCGCTGGAGCCTGGGAGGACTGCTGGAGCCTGGGAGCCATGATCATGCCACTGCACTCCAGCCTGGGTGACAGAATGAGACTCTGTCTCTAAATAAATAAAAGTATATGGCACCCCCTCCCCAACTGTCTCTCTCTTGCTACTACTGCCTTTCACCATATGAAGTGCCTGCTCCTGCTTTGCCTTCTACCAACAAGTAAAAGCTCCCCAAGGCCTCCCCTGAAGCCAAGCAGAAGCCAGCACCATACTTCCTGTATAGCCCGTGGAACTGTGAACCAATTAAACCTCTTTTCTTTATAAATTACCCAGTGTCAGGTATTTCTCTATAGAAATGCATGAACAGCCTAATACAACTTCTTTATAATTTTTTTTTTTTTTAACTAACTGAAAGAAAACAACCTATTCAAATAGAAACTGTGTAAGAGCAGACAGAAAAACAATATACAGTTTCACAGTATGGTAGGCCCTCACTTAAGTGAACACCCTATAAGGAAACCAATTTTCTTCCTCATCAACATTGTAACCAACAAGGATCTGCTGTACCTTGTTTTGCTCAAAGTTATAGTTCAGCAGAAAACAAAAGTGTTGTAGTAAATGTCATATTTTGCCAGAGATCAATCTTACCTCATCATATTGCTTAGCAGCTTCAGAATAATCACTTCTGGCTTCCGCTAACAATGCATTCTGAGTGATTTGCTTTGTTCCTATCTCACTGCTAAAAATCCCACGGAGGACGTCGTATTCTCCAATTGATCTATACAGTCTACAAAACAAATCAAAAAGGCCAAATCAATGAACACCCCAGTATTTTAAAAGTATTTATTCTAATGAAATGATAGTAAATCAAGTTGCCACACATTATATTAACAAAAGAAGAGACATAAAATGTTACTTTAATTTTGCTAAAAATATAAAATTTAAGAAACTATGAAGTTACCCCTAGCTTTTATAACTTTAATCATACATAAAGCAGAATTTACTCAGATGTGCATTTAAGGTGGAATCTGGGACAGGCGTGGTGGCTCATGCCTGTAATCCCAGCACTTTGGGAGGCTGAGGTGGGTGGATCACCTGAGGTCAGAAGTTCAGACCAGCCTGGCCAACATGGTGAAACCCCATCTCTACTAAAAATACAAAAAATTAGCTGGACGTGGTGGTGTGTGCCTGTAGTCCCAGCTACTTGGGAGGCTGAGGCAGAGAACTGCTTGAACCCATGAGGTGGAGGTTGAGCAAGACTCCGCCTCAAAACAAAAGTGGAATTTGAAAATATCAAAGATTCACAGTATACAAGATGTGTCATTACATAAGGTTCTCCAGTATTAATCCATGAAAATATCTGCAGGTGACCCATTTGGAATCCTTGTCTAGCCCCCAAAAACCCGGAAGCAAAGAAAAAATAATCCTGACTACTGATGCCATGTTTAATCCATGTTCTATGGACCATCTCAATTTGTTGGAGTATTCATTCATTTCTTCACTTTAACAAAATTCTGGCTTCACCCTTTCAATCAAGTTTCCCAGTCCATGATATTCTCAAAGTGTTTATTAGGTTTGTTCCCTTCCTCCAGGACATTTCTTTCCATCTTGCAGTCTCAACCCAAATGTTATTTCTTCCTGAACCAGCCAGCCAAGGACTGCTCCCTCCTTAGTTCTCCTGCTGTTCAGTTTCCTTCTGGGTACTAAGTCTCTTGGATTTACATCAAAAGAGCCTTATGGGCTCTCTCCTAGAGCTTATGAATTCTGAATTCAATAAAATCTAGTAGATGTGGCTCTCTTATTGCCCTGATTACAGAATGTTAGGGCTAATAAATCAGCAGTAAAGGTGGGTGGGTAGGTAGGTGGTGGAGCAGTAGCTCATGGCCTCAGAGTCAAAGAAGAGGGAGAGCTACATACATGTCTCAGGAAAGACATCACCTATGTACCCC
Organism: Trachypithecus francoisi; assembly: GCF_009764315.1. Classification (NCBI taxonomy): domain Eukaryota; kingdom Metazoa; phylum Chordata; class Mammalia; order Primates; family Cercopithecidae; genus Trachypithecus; species Trachypithecus francoisi. The sequence goes on from NW_022681472.1 coordinate 2,659,533, forward strand.
TATACTGGTTCCCAGGTCCCTGGATTATGTTCACTGTAACATGGTTAAAACAATGGTCATGACATATAAAAAAAAAGGCTAAGGCCAGGTGTGGTGGCTCACGGCAGTAATCCTAGCACTCTGGGAGGCTGGGGCAGGCGGATCATGAGGTCAAGAGATCGAGACCATCCTGGCTAACACAGTGATACCCCTTCTCTACTAAAAATATAAAAATTAGCCAGGCGTGGTGGCACGTGCCTGTAACCCCAGCTACTTGGGAGGCTGAGGCAGGAGAATCGCTTGAATCCAGGAGCCGGAGGTTACAGTAAGCCAAGATCGTGCCACTGCACTCCAAGGGCGACAAAGCGAGACTCTTGTCTCAAAAACAAAACAAAACAAAAGTGGAATTTGAAAATATCAAAGATTCACAGTATACAAGATGTGTCATTACATAAGGTTCTCCAGTATTAATCCATGAAAATATCTGCAGGTGACCCATTTGGAATCCTTGTCTAGCCCCCAAAAACCCGGAAGCAAAGAAAAAATAATCCTGACTACTGATGCCATGTTTAATCCATGTTCTATGGACCATCTCAATTTGTTGGAGTATTCATTCATTTCTTCACTTTAACAAAATTCTGGCTTCACCCTTTCAATCAAGTTTCCCAGTCCATGATATTCTCAAAGTGTTTATTAGGTTTGTTCCCTTCCTCCAGGACATTTCTTTCCATCTTGCAGTCTCAACCCAAATGTTATTTCTTCCTGAACCAGCCAGCCAAGGACTGCTCCCTCCTTAGTTCTCCTGCTGTTCAGTTTCCTTCTGGGTACTAAGTCTCTTGGATTTACATCAAAAGAGCCTTATGGGCTCTCTCCTAGAGCTTATGAATTCTGAATTCAATAAAATCTAGTAGATGTGGCTCTCTTATTGCCCTGATTACAGAATGTTAGGGCTAATAAATCAGCAGTAAAGGTGGGTGGGTAGGTAGGTGGTGGAGCAGTAGCTCATGGCCTCAGAGTCAAAGAAGAGGGAGAGCTACATACATGTCTCAGGAAAGACATCACCTATGTACCCCTATACTGGTTCCCAGGTCCCTGGATTATGTTCACTGTAACATGGTTAAAACAATGGTCATGACATATAAAAAAAAAGGCTAAGGCCAGGTGTGGTGGCTCACGGCAGTAATCCTAGCACTCTGGGAGGCTGGGGCAGGCGGATCATGAGGTCAAGAGATCGAGACCATCCTGGCTAACACAGTGATACCCCTTCTCTACTAAAAATATAAAAATAGCCAGGCGTGGTGGCACGTGCCTGTAACCCCAGCTACTTGGGAGGCTGAGGCAGGAGAATCGCTTGAATCCAGGAGCCGGAGGTTACAGTAAGCCAAGATCGTGCCACTGCACTCCAAGGGCGACAAAGCGAGACTCTTGTCTCAAAAACAAAACAAAACAAAAGAAAAAACAGTAAACTTGTTCACAATGCTCAGAAACGAATGCAAAAATATCACACAAGTATGAGAATGTACTTAACACAGTTAGAAAAAAATGTTTAAAGTTTAGGCCCTTAAAAGTTGTTTGCTCCGCTTACTCAGTAAATACACATTATGTATGTTTACCACTCCTAGAAATAGTAAACATACAAGGTGTCACTTCCTGTTCACTTACACATCTGAAGCAATAGGAGAAAACGGTTCCAAGGTAAAATCAGCATAGCCCAGAGGCACTCTCCGAATGGCCCTGGCATTTTATCTTGTCTAAGTGCTCACCATCTTCTACTTCAATTATGATTTATTATGTGTAAAGTACATATATTTCCTACTGGATTGCCAGTTTTGTGAGTCTGTGATCAATGTTTAACCCAATTTCACATCTCTTTAGTGCCTGGCACAGCACCTTGTACACTCAGTGCTCAATCAAGACAGACATGAATTAACTACAAAACAGCAGGAAGCACAAGGATCCCCTCCCTTACTTTTACTATCTTTTCTCTTAGAACCTAAAGCTCTAAATATCTGCACTACAAAATGAAGTTCAAGTTAAATTTCAATCTTAACCTAACAACCTCCTCAGAATGAGACTTTCATATGATGAGATCACAGGTAAGGGAAGAATGAGACATAATGGAAAATGGTGTAACTAGAAAATGGAATCTGTTTATCCCAATTTAACTGATTTAAACTCTTTCTAAAATCTTAAGTCCTGCTGAAAATACTAAATCATCCTCTATTCAGTGTAGCAAAGCAGGAAATAACATAAAATGTTAGGAACTATGATTCACAGCTACACTTTATGGGAAACTCAACTTGGTGAATAACACTGAGTCCAAAAAATCGTATACTGAAAGAAATCAGCAGGTTTCAATAACATTCTCTTTCCTTGAGCAAGACACTGCTTGATGTGGCAACTGTTCTTGACTTTGAGAATGGTACTCAGCCTGAAAGACTTTTTTTTCTTTTAAATTTCACATTACTGTTACTATCAACTTTATTAGTTCATTTTCTGCCAAGTGAAGCCAAGTGTTTTCCATATTGCTTTGTCACATCCAGTGTGCTCCCAAGAGTACTCGACCTCACACTTACTTAGCAAGCTCCACCCATCTGAGGACATCAGGAGGGAGGCGGGCCTTCCCGCGGACTCGCTTGGCAGGCAGCTCAGCAGGCAGCAGGCGGAGCAGAGCCTCCTCCAGCAGGCGGATGCCCACAGGCTGCTGTAGGCTAGACAGGCAACCAGCGCTAACAGCTGCTGGGTCGAGGCTCAGCAGGGCTGCGTGCTGGCAGCTGATGTCCTGTGAAACCACACATAAAACCAGCTGTTTAGCTTGTGGTACTTGGACCATGTTTTCACAAGGAGTAACATACTTTACTCAACATAAAAGGTACCGATGTTTAAGTAGTGCTATCACCAGAAGTTTCTCTGTGTAATGCTATTAACAAATTTTCCCACAATATTCAATTTGCTCAAAAGAGGAAATGACCTTTTAATTTTACACTTCCAATCCAGGGATCAATTTAAAGCAAGAAAAGCACTATCAAAATATGAAGACAACATATATACACACACATAAATTAGAAACCAATAAAAAACAGAGCTAATGTATAAAAAGAAATTTATACTGAGTTTCACGTTCCATCAAAAAGAATAAAACAGAAAAACTAAGTATTTCATTTCAGAAAAGTATTACCCAATTTGTTTGTAAACCGATACTACCGATAAACAATACTAAAGAATATAAATTAGTAATTATTTCAGAAAAGGTCACTAGATACAAAAATACTAAAATGAATCAAAAAGATGTTCTACTAGGGAATTTTATATAACCCATACTTTGAATGGCACAGAAAACATTTCTTACATGAAAAATAATCTTCTGACAAATATATTTAAGTAGCAACTGAATATTAAATTAGATTTTCTGCTCATGCTGTGTTGCCCTGGAAAGGACTTCTCTGACCACTGCATCTAGGCACACACACCCTACCCGATCAAGAGGCACCTGCTTACCTGCTTCATTACTATCTTACACTGCTTTAATACTTCCCCATTACTCAAGTACTATAACACTTACTACAACCTAACGTCCCATTTAACATTTCCCTGTGGGTTGCCTATTACCCATCTATTAATGGGAATGTAAGGTCAGGAGGAAAGGAATTTTTGCCTCTTCATCGATGTGGCTCAACCACCTAGAACAAAGCCAGGTGGGTACTCAGTCAACACCTTTTGACAGCAGTCAGGAGGCAGGAAAGAATTTGGTGAAAGACTACGTAAGGAAAAATAACTCAATAAATGAAGGGTTTCATCAAAAACACTGAGGGGACTGGCTTACTACAAAATAAAACATAATATGTTTGATTTCTGGTTATTCTGTCACATATCGGTTTTTCTGGGGGGAAAAAATAAATTACATCTACCCATTTGGGAGGAGGTAACCCAAACAGTACATCTACTCTGTTAAACACCAGGTTATCAAAAGTTTCAACATGGGAAACACAGTGACGATGGAACGGCCATATGAAGCCACAGCAAACAATATCTGGTGAAGTGTGTGCAGACTTTACCTGAATACAAGAGACAAAAGGTGGAAAGAAAGAGAAGGTGGTATTAAGAAAACGATTGAAGTCTTGGAGCAACTTTTGAGTGATGTTGTTTTTTTCAGACAGTGTCTTAAATTTATCCATCTCTTTCAAAATTCCGGAAAACAAGCTGCTAAAGAGCTGTTTTGCAATTATTGGGTCTCTCTGTAAAAAATTCAAAACAAAGACAAATTAGGATCTGAAGCAAAAATGCTATAAATCATCAATACTATCAGAGCTTGGAAAATACAGACTGTTGCAAACACATCTATTATACCTCTCAATTCTATTTGGAAAGATTTAACAGGCATTGACAAAGGGAGCATTTGGAATTTAACCAAATATATCTGTTTGATGTGTTATGGAAACATGGACTTTTGGCCCAGAGAAATGAATTTAAAAGCTGGCTTAATCAATACGTAATGACATAGCTTCTCTCCTGAGTTGAGTCTGGGTCTCCAATCTTTAAATGGGGGCTACCAGAACACATCACAGTGTGCTGCGGGGAAGATTAGCCCAGATGATGCACAGCCAGTGCTTAGTGCAGCACATCATAAAATCTCAGAGAAAGATTAAATGTTTAGGTATTTTCCTCCTATCAGCACCATGGTAAAGCTTAAAATAACTGATCAGCTTAAATAAAATGCCAGTATTAATTTTCAAGGTCCCACCACCTGACCACTTTAAACTACTGAAACCATCAGATGCTTCTTCTGAGCATCAGCTCCCTCAAACAGCACACTACCTAATCATTTATAGCCCTAACCCTCGCACACTTCATGGCCAGGATACTCCCTTTATTTATTTATTCATGCTGTGACATTAGTACCAAAAACAGTTCCTGGCAATATAGTGTCTATCTTTGCTAAATGGAGGCATGTAAGCATGATAAATGAAGTTTAAACATTATTTTGTGTAATCTTCTAGGGATCTTTCCTGTTAATAAATTTTCTATCATATTATAATTGACAGGTCAATTCTGTTAATATCTTTTTGTTAATTTTGCTACGTTTGCCTCTGAAGGAGGTGAGACTTGTGCTGCTTTTTGAGATCATGTTTTTTCATGTCTAAAACCTATTTTAATTATGTTTACAACATAATGGTAATCCATTTTTGATGTTTTATGAACAAATTATATTATTAAATGAATGTTCTTAAATCAAGCGTGATTTTTGCATATTGTTGAAAAGAACATTAAAAGCAATGGTTTACACTTAGTTACCATAGCCAAAAATTAAATACTTGAAAAGTTTACTGTGCAATTCTACTGATTTAAGGTTATACTTAATATTAAAAAAAATATCTAATTATCAAACGCAAAAAATTACTTTGATAAAAGCTATGTATGACTAAAACATACAAATTTGATTTATTCCTTATTGTATATTTTAAGTGATATATTTATCTTGTTATAAGAAGTTCTAGTGAGTAGTAAAATTTTAGAAAATATGGCTAAATCAAAAAAAGCACAATCCCATTTATAACAGCCACAGAAAGAATAAAATACCTAGGAATACACTTAACCAAGAAAGTGAAAGATCTTTACAAGGAGAACTAAAAACACCACTGAAAGAAATCACAAAATGACACAAACAAAGGGAAACACATTCCATATTCACGGATTAGAAGCATCAATATTGTTAAAATGGCCATTCTGCTCAAGGCAATCTATGGAATCAATGCTAATTCTATCATACTACCATCAGTTAGCACAGAACTAGAAAAACTATTCTAAAATTCATGGAACCAAAAAAGAGCCCGTATAGCCAAAGCAATCCTAAGCAAAAAGAACAAAACTAGAAGCACTGCACTACCCAACTTCAAACAATACTATAAGGCTGCAGTAACCAAAAAAGCATGGTACTGGTACAAAAACAGACACACAGACCAATGGAACAGAATAGAGCACCCAGAAAATGTGGTTTAGAAAAAAGAAAATAAGTATCGCCCACAATTATACCATAAAGAGATAAGTCACTGGCATGTGTCTTTTACTGGTGTGTACACTTTTAGACCTGTTTGGTAACCTCCTGTTTTTATGTAACACATGGTGGACGGGTTTCCATGTCTACAATCCACTGATTCCTGAGTGCTAGGTACAACAAATTCCTTCATTTATGCTCCCTTTGTTCAGACAAATGCAGTGGTAATCCTGATAAATAACGATAAATAACGTCTTCAGCACTGAGGATCTCAGAGTCTCAGCATGTGTAAAGAAGTCATGGAACTAGGAAATGGCAGAGTCAGGACTTGGAGCAAGGTCTTTACACTAAGCCCACTGATGTTGCAGGACAGCCTCAGCCATGTTTCCTCACATAGGCAAACCCCTAAACTGGAAACAGATTTTATTTAACCTGTCAACAGAAAACGCAGCGGCAAGGACTGACCTGGGCCACGGCCTGTAATGGGGTGATGAGGCTGCTGTGCTTGATTTGAATGTCAGGAAGGTCTCCCAGCCGGTAGCTTCTGTACAGAACGACCTGGGCATCCTGCTTCATTTTTAACTCACTCTTGATTTCCTATAAGCACCAGAACCAAAGTAGAAGATGAACATTCTCATTGAAGGAAACCAGTCGTGCATGAGCTATGAGGCTGCCAAAATCCCCTGAACCACAAGGGCGAAGCGTGGGAACTGATGCTCGCAGAGGCTTAGGTGCTCTGCTTTACCATCTAGGGCAGACGCTGCATCCAAAATAAAATCACTACACAACAAGCAGTGGAAAGGCTTTAAACACTGACTATAAAGTAATCAGAATATTTATAAAATCGGAAAATTTGATTTAGAAGTATTTCAAAACAGGCAGAGGGCTGCATCTCTGGAAAGTCTCGCTGAGAACGAAGCCGGCAGCCGGTGCCCACTTCCACCTCAAGGTCCTGTCCTCCGGCTGCTTCTGCTCCCAGGCAGCTGCAGAGCCCAAGGGTCCCCTCCGAGGGGGCAAAATAATGCCCCGGGGGCACAGTCCGGGAGGCCTCAGGCTCCACAAACATGGCTGGGCGGCAGGGCTTGGGGAGGGGGCCGGCACAGCGCCCCACATCGAGGGCTTCACACCCAGATGTGGATGGAGCCGCTCCCGTGGTGGCAGCGGCTGGCGATGAACTTGAGCACCGTCAGGGATCCGTCCTACCCTCTTCTTACAAATGCATCTTAATGACCCATATCTAGATGGAATGGACGCTGCGGCTACAGCATCTCCACGCCGAGGAAAGGCCCGCCTGGCCACCTGTCGTCGGGGCCCGTGGGTCCCAGCCCCCAGCTGCCTTCCCGCCGCATTGGTCCCTGAAGCGAGGGCCAGTGAAGTCCTGCCAGGGCGCGGGCCTTGAGGTGGGCCCAGGATCAGCCTGCTAATCCCAGGTCGGCCACGCTTCCACCCGCGGAGAGAACGGGGCGCATTCCTGGACCCCCACCAGGGCACCGCGGGGGCTGCATGCCCGTGGGGGAACCCCAGGAGGCTGGCTCGGAGCAGCCCCGCCACCTGGTTTGCAGGTGACATTGGAGCCAGTGTCTGGCAGGAAGCTTGTTCACTTCGTCTGTATCCTGTGACAGAAACTGCATCGTTCTGATCAAATTCTTGACAAAATACAAACCTTCTCTCGTTTTTGCTCAGCAACGCCTTTTCTGGCATACATCAAACTGAGCTTCTCCTGGTCCCTCATAAACCGTCTGCGCAGTCGCAGTAGGTCCACCCGGCCAGCCGCACCTGGAGAGGCAAAGCAGGCCCAGTTACTCCCCGCCGCCCAGACGCTTGGCTCTGCTGGTTCATTTTCACCTCGGGTTTCCTCAAAGACAAAACCTAGAGGTTCCACAGAGGCAGCGATGGGAGCAGGAGTGCAAGGGCCACAGCTGCAACTGGAACTGCTCAGCAGTGGATTCAGCAGGCATGACAACGGGCAAGGCCCCTCCAGAATGAGGCCCAGGGAGGACACGCAGTCACCTTCTGAATCTCGGCCCAAGTCGCCTGTAAGTGCTTTGCCTCTGGCTAACTGAACAAGAGAGGAGCTGCCTCGGAGGCTTCAACATCCGGTGCAGACCAGCCTCCCTTCGGCCTGTGGCAACCTGACCAGGGACAGGTGACCGCAGCACTCCTAAACTCGTATGATTCCAAACGCCTGTTTAGTGCCTGGCAGATACCAGCCTTAACCTCCAAATCACGAGGTTCTAAGGAAGGCTTCGAATATGAACGAGAGAAACCAAAGTAAGCAACAAGGAAAGAGCAACTGTTAAAAGCAGATCATGCAGGAAAAAATTTCAAAACATGATCATTTATCAAAAAGACAAGGGTGGGAACTGAAGAAATGTTCGGAGCATGAAAAAAAGCTCATGGAAACTAAAACATGTCATAACTTAAAAGCACAGGTGGTTGAAGGGATTTCCCAGAAAAGAGGCAAAGGGAAAAACATGACACCTCAGAAGGACACTCACGCAGGTGTGATATCTAAGCACTAGGACTCCAAAGAGAAAACAGCAAACTGAGGTGAAGAACTCAACAAAATCACCCGTGATGACGCTCCAGAACTGGAAGGTGAGAGTCAGCAGCTTGGAAGCTCCCACCATATGCCCAGAGAAACAGACTGAAACAGACCTACGCCCAAGGACACTTGTGTGCAATGTCAGAACGCTGGTTTAAAAGAGAAGATCCCGAGATCATCCACAGATAAAAGACCCACGTTCTCATAAAGGATCCCCAAGGAGGACAGCGCCCGCAGCCCTGCAACGCAGGGAGTCCAGGGGCCCCACGTATGGAGGTCCACAGCAGCACTCCCACTAGGCCACGAAAACATGAGCTCCCAGAGAAAGCTCCCTGCTGCTGACCCCCATTCTCAGTGCCCAGGCGGCTCCACCTGAATGACGGCCACCAGCACTCCAACTCACAGCAGGTGCCAAAAGTTGGGCCACACTGACCTCTCCCGGTTCCATTCAGAGAACTGTGTGTGGGCCACAGGTTTGTGACTGAAAAGTATGACAGAGAATGGTGGAGTAAAGCAAGTTACGTTGCCTGTGTTTCAGTTCTTACGATTAGATAAGAAGGCAGTGAGCTCTGCTTCTAAGTTCTTCTAAGTTTACTTCCACAGAGCTGAGCTTCCCTGCTGGCGCTCCCCCAGGGTTCTGTCATGGGCCCTTTCCTCTCTGCACATGTCCTTCCTCTGGGCCCTTGTTCCCTCCCAGAGCCACACTTCTCACAAAGAGCTGCTTCCAGCCTCTCAGCACCCGTCTAGCTCTGATCATCAGTTAGCCAAGACCAGGTCCTGGTGCCTGTGGCCCCTGCCTCCCAGTCCCCATCACTCCACTTCTGCCCCACACAAACTTCAGGGAAGGGCATTCAGTCCCCGAACCTTCCTCTGCTTGGTGCATTACAAGGCTGCTTCCTAAAGCTGAAGTTCGACGCACACTCCCACACCCACAAGCCTGTCTTTGCAGCACCCTTTGCCGTTACTCTAGCATGCCCTGAAGCATCCCTTCACCTGTACTGCGGAATTGATCTGAGCCTGCCCACCCCCACACTTCTCCATCCCTGTCCTTTTCATCCTCTCCCTTCCCATACCCCCAGAGGAGCTCAAGTCTCCTCTCAAATGCTCGTCCTCCACCCAGTCTCTTAGGACGCTCTCCCCATTCTCCACCTGCATTAAGCCCTCTCGCCCTACACCGTGCTTGCTAATTCCACCTCATCTTACAATCTTACATCTTACAATCACCCCTTTATAAAGCCTCACCCACTCTTAATGCTCCAGAAAGTCACTCAACAATGGATCAAGTATAACTTACTGAAGGATTCTTCTGGAACTCCCAGAAAACAATGTCTTCAGCATAGTAAGTGCCTAGGCAACATTAACTGAATTTTAAGGGGCTTGACTACGAATTACAAGGAAACATGGATACAGTCAGAAATGTCCCCAGACCTGAGCTCTGCAGTAATTAGTGGGGAAGCTATTTTAAGCACTCCCAGCAACCCAGCTTACCTTTCACTTTGTTATCCACCTCATCCCCTGGAAGGCCCAGCCTTTTTTTTCCAAAATCAGGCCCCACTGACTTCAAGGGTGCTCTCTGTAACCTTTCACTCCTCTTGTGGGCAAACAGCAAAGAGTCAGATGAGGGACTGGTGTGGTCGACCAGCGGGTCAGTGCTGCTCCCGGTCAGCCAATCAAATGAGCTTCTTCCATCTGCAACATGTGATCAGAGAGGTCAGGCACTCAGCACCACCCAGCTCTGTAAACAGGGCAGGACCACCTGCCAAGACACACCTGGTAGCACCCTAGGCCTCGGTGCTCACCTCCAACCCTGGGCAGAGGCTCTGTCAGATCCCAGGGTATGCCCCAAGGAAAACCGGGTGCATGGGCCTCAGTGCCCCTGGACCACAGTGTCCCCATTTGTAAAGTAAGAAACATGCCACTTGCTCCCACCACAGGAACAACACTTTGTTATCTACTGAAAGGTGCTAAGAGCCCCTGACTTGTAATATTAGTGTCATAGAATTCCCATTGTGATTATTCAAATTAGTCCCACTTCCAGAACCAACAAAATGTGAAAAAAATTACATAAAGGAAAAATGTTAAAGAGTTTATGTAAAAGGATTAAGATATTTTACTCTACAATTTGTACTTTGCTCATCAAAGGAAGCAGTTAAACCATCTGAGAAAGAACAGTTTAATAACTATAAATCTAGTAAATGAATTTGGTTTACCCCTACTCTGCTTTGGAGATAAGATGTCTTAAATTTGCTGCACTAGGTTTTTCTGTACCAAACCAAAATCAAAACATACATATACTGAAACTTTCCCTGATTTTTCCAGTCAGAAATAATCCATTTCTTTTTTAGAAAAATTGTAGCAAAACAGGCTGGGTGCGGTGGCTCACGTCTGTAATCCCAGCACTTTGGGAAGCTGAGGAGGGTGGATCACGAGGTCAGGAGATTGAGACCATCCTGGCCAATGTGGTGAAATCCCACCTCTACTAAAATACAAAAATTTAGCCAAGCGAGGTGGCACGTGCCTGTAGTCCCAGCTACTCAGGAGGCTTAGGCAGAGGAATTGCTTGAACGAACCCAGGAGACAGAGGTTGCAGTTAGCCGAGATCACTGCACTCCAGCTCCAGCCTGGCGACAGAGCAAGACTCCATCTCAAAAAAATAAATAAAGGAAAATATACATAAAATTTACCATTTCAATCATTTTTAGGTGCACAGTTCAATGGCATTAAGGACATTTACACTGTTGTACAATCATCACTATCTTCCATGTCCACAGTTTTTTTTTTTTTTTTTTTTTTTTTGAGACATGGCCTTGCTCTTTTGCCCAAGGTAGGGTGCAGTGGCGTGATCACAGCTCACTACAGCCTTGAACTTCTGGGCTCAAGCCATTCTCCCGCTTCAGCTTCCCCAGTAGCTGGGACTAATCACAGGCGTGCACCACCATGCCCAGCTAATTTTTAAAATTGTTTCGTAGAGATGGGGTCTTTCCATGTTGCCCAGGCTGGTGCAGAACTCCTGGGCTCAACTGATCCTCCTGCCCCAGCTGGAATAACAGGAATGAGTCACTGCACCCTGCCTCCACAGCACTCTTCCTCTTGCAAAACTGAAATTCTGTACCCATTAAACGATAAATCCCCATTCTTCCTCCCCAGACACTGGCACCTAGCACTCTACTTTCTGTTTCCATGAGTTTGACTGTCATAGGAACCCACTCTTTTGACTGACATTTTCCTTGGGTTCTTAATGCTTTTTGCTATTATCGCTTACTTCTCTCACAAAAGCCCAACACTGTTGTGACAGAAGCTGCCCACAGAGGTCAGAGTGCTGTATACATGGCCGGCGGGGTGGGTCACTGTTACCTGCAGTCTGTGTCAGTGTGAAGTCATGCTGCTGTTGGGTGGCCCTTATCTGCCCTGCCATTGGCCAGCGAGCTGAGAGGGACCCTTCCTGGGTACGGGTCTGGAGAGTGCCCTGGGAGGCCTGGGTCTCCACAAACATTGGAGTGAGAACAGTACTTCGGAAACGCCAATCAGAATCAATGGTATATTCCTGTACATAAGAAAGTTTCACATCAAATAAGGCTCCTTTTTAAGGAACACTGATATATTTCTATTTAAAATCTAATGGTACCATCAGCATATTTCTACCATAACTTCATATGCAGCTGAAGAATCTTCTCTAATTTAAAAGTTTTAACTAAGTGATTTGCCAACTAGAAAAACTAGCCAACTATTGAGGGAGAAAACCCAACTTTCTTAATGTTTGCATAAAAAGGCTTGATATCATGCTCAGCACAGCAACCCAAATGCAACGAGTCAAGTGACCCAACTTGTCCACATACACACATGCCACTGGGACAGATCCTGAGCTTGTGAGTGGGACTGGAGGGGCCCTACCCCAGGAGCTCTCTGCAACCTGCCCATCATCCCCACTGTTAAGGCTGCTGCGAGAGCGCACAAGCTCAGCATCCACTGTGGGTTGGGAGGAAAAAGGGGAGGGAAAGCAATGGCGATCCTGACAAGGGAAATCTAGTGAAGGCCAACAGGGTGAGGCCTGTGGACCTCCAGGTGGCTGAAGCAGAGGCATGAGCCTTCCCTTTCCTTTTCAGAAAGCAATGTGTGAGTATTCCAAGAAAGCAAGGAGCCAGTTAAAGCTATTAAAAATGTTCATGAACAAGAAAAGCTTATAATATTCATTACTATGAGGAGAGAAGACCACATTACCTGAAATTCACATTCTGACAGAGGATGTTCGAACATGGGATTTGGATAATCTGGGCTCAGGCTGGTCATTTCGAGCAGAAAATTTGTTGCTAAACTTAAAAAGTGCACTTCTATCTTAGGAGAATATAAGGAATTTAGTGCCAGCAACCGGTCCAAGGTATTTGAAGGTAACCTAGTTTCATGGCTCCAGAAATTTCGAATAATTAATCTGAAAAGCAGAGAGAAAAAAGATTGCTTAGACAATGGCAAATGGGAAAGAATGTGCTGTATAGGGTGCCCTGTGGAGAAGGCACAGCTCTTCACCCACATGAAGCTTAACAGAGAGGGAAACCACATTCAACTATATCAAAAATATAGTCTGAGTTATGAAACATACCCACTGAAGGAGGGGAATATTACAAAAAATGTAGCATACTTTTTATGCTACAGAGGGGAGGGGAGAAACTGGGTGATTTTATTCTCTTATCTCTATTCTCTGGGAAGTTTTCAATGATGAGTACATGATATTAACTATTTGAAACAAAAAAAAATTTAGGAAATTACACAAAATCCTTCACTGCCTTGCCAAAACAATTCATTATAAAAATTACTGCCATAAAATACTCAAAACATATCTTAATTAAATACCAAATTAGGGGTTGGGTACAGTGGCTCGGGCCTGTAATTCCAGCACTTTGGGAGGCCGAGGTATGTGGATCACCTGACTTCAGGAGTTCAAGACCAGCCTCGCCAACATGGTGAAATCCTGTCTGTACTAAAAATACAAAAATTAGCTGGGTGTGGTGGCGCATATCTGTAGTCCCAGCTACTCAGAAGGCTGGGGCAGGAGAATCGCTTGAACCTAGGAGGCGGAGGTTGTAATGAGCTGAAATCGTGCTCCTGCACTCCAGCCTGGGTGACAGAGTGAGACTCCATCTCAAAAAAAAAAAAAAATACATACATACATACATACATAGCAAACTAGGTCCTATAATTTATGAATGCATATGAAATCCAAATACAATTTTAAGAAGCTCAACGAATTTAAAATTATAGCAGAATGGAAAAATAATATACAGAAACATACAAAAAGTGTATGGCTTCTTATATTGAGGCTGGGAGCAGTGCTCACACTTAAAATCCCAGCACTTTGGTAAACCAAGTCAGGAGGATTGAGGCCAGGCATTGAAGCCTAGCTTGGGTAACATAGCAAGACCCTATCTTTACAAAAAGTAAAAAATTAGCCGAGCCTTTTGGCATATGCCTGTAGTCCCAGCTACTCAGGAGGCTGAGGGAGGAGGATCACCTGAACCCAGAAGTCCAAGGCTACAGTGAGCTACAGTTACACTACTGCACTCCAGCCTGGGTGCCAGAGCAAGACCTTATCTCTAAAAAACATATTAATAGTAATAATAAAAAGTTTAACCCCCTTTTTGCATAGTCAGTATACTTATATAGTCAGAAACACATATAACTGACTTACTCAGGGCAGGCATTTTAGAGGATAACAATCATCATTCACACTTTCATATATAACTAATATTACGGTTTCCTCTCATTTCTAAGGTTTCAAACACTTTATTTTCAACATTAATACTTACAGCATGATCTCAACTATGTGTGTTAAATGGGAAACAGAAAAATTCTCATTGTAGACTTTCTTTTCATTTTGAAACACTTTAACTCACTGCCCTAGCATAGAGCATTTGGTCCATACGACTTTTTCAAGAGTGTTATTTTTAAGTTGTCAGGATTTTAAAGCCGTACTCTTCATAATATGCTTTAAAATACTCTTTTACTAAATACTGTGAAATGCAGAAAGCAGAGAAAATGCTAATACTGCAAATACATTTCTAAAACTCCTGAAAAATACTCTATGCTACCTTTGAAAGCAATACCCTTAACATTTAAGTGTCCCAGCCCAGTTATTCAAGGAGAGCACGTACTGAAGTCCAGGGTTCTCATCGATCAATCCTTGAATCAGCACATCTTTTGCCAGCTTAAATATTTCCTGGGAGTCATTATCTGTCTGACTTTCTGGATCTCTGCTTGAGAAAACAGCAAAATGTCACAACATTAATGCTCTCTTCTAGTCCTTTTGTTCAACTACAGTAACACCATCTAGAATTCAATTTAAAAAGGCTGGTTTTCCCATTAGACTTTAGATCTCCAAATCACAGCTTGCCCCACTCATGGGTATGTGCACAAGCCTTGAGAACCCATCCTCGCTCCCAGCAGGAGCAGAGTGAAACAGGGGGATGGGCCCACAGCAGGCCCAGCGGTCCTGTGACGCTCAGCTGTGGTGGTGTAGTAGTGCCCAGTGGTCCTGGCAGAGTTCCTCTCCTTAGTCTTTGCCAGATCTTAAAAGGACAACTATGAAAATAGGTTTTATAAGCACACCACCATACTTTTTCACTCTATTTCACAAACATATGTAAAATGAGTTTTTAAAAGGATACAATCAGATATACCAAAATAAATGTTAATCATATGGTAAAAAAAAAAAATTACTAATCACACGGTAAAAAAAAATGTGTTATTATGTTCCAGATTGATAAGGAGACCCAAATGATTCCTAAAGCATTAATGTTGCCCCGGAAACAAGGCGAAACCCCGTCTCTACAAAAAATAAACAAAATTAGCCAGGTATGGTGGTGCATACCCACAGACCCAGCTACGCAGAAGGCTGAGATGGGAGGATCAACTGAGCCCAGGAGATTGAAGCTGTAGTGACCTGTGTTTGTGCCACTGTATTCCAGCCTCGTCGACAGAGTAAGACCCTATCTCAAAAAAAAAAAAAAAACAAAAGAAACAAACAAACAAAAAAAAACACACACAAACAAAATAAAATAGTCAATGTATAGCTTACCTGTAATTGTCATGAATCCACATGAGAATATTATACATTTGTTCCCTACATGTTGCAGAAGGATGGGAAACGAATTCCACAACAGGGTTCAGAAGTTCTCGGAGTTCTACTGGTTTTAATTTTGGCATCATCTTATAAATTATGTCCAAACATACTTTTTGTCTTTCATCATCTCTATGGGAGAGATTTTAAAAACACACAAATTTAACTATTTTTATTACTGTACTTTCAAAGTATGACAGATAACTTTTTCTTCTTTGTTTCAAAATTTGTTATAATAGATAACACTACACTTATATAAAACTTGTATTCTTAAAATAATCATGGACTAGATCATTAAATATAAGACAAATAATTTCAACGTGCTATCCTACAGCGGATCCTGAAACAGAAAAAGGACATTAGAAGGAAACTGGAGAAATGGAGTAAAGCCTAGTTTGGTAAACAGTAATGTTCTAATGCTATTTTCTTACTTTTGACAAATGTACCAAGATTATGTAAGGGGAAAGTTGGGTAAAGGGTATATATGGAAATTATGTGTACTATCTTTCAACTTTTCTGCAAATACAAAATTACTTCAAGATAAAAAGTCTATTTTTAGAAAAACCTAATAATGGCAAACAAAGTATTTTTTAAAAGGACTTCAAGTGCTACCTGGCATGGTGTATAGTGAAGTGCAATCTGAGCTCTAAATGAGGCAAATATTTATTTCCTTGTTTTGACTCCTTAATAGCACCCAGCTGAATGCTTCACACAGTAGACACTCAGTGAATGTAAGGATATTAGGACAGTGACATACATTCTTTGTTACTGACACAATGCACGTTTATTGTTGTGTAAAAATACTTACATAGGAGGGGACAAGATGGCTGAATAGACATTAGCCAGGAGGGCCTCTACCACCAAAACAGAGCAAAGTAATGAGTAAAACAACATGCTTTGAAGAGATCTTTGGAAAGAAAGCACTGAGCATCGATAGAGAGAGGCAATGCAGACACTGAGGCAGAAGAGGGAGGAAGCTGGGAAGCCTGCAGAGTCTCCGGGTGCCAGGACCTGCTCTTGGCCCTAATCAGGTCCTAAGGAAGGGGTGAGTGGAGTGACTATGGGGCAACCCACACTCACCATGGAGCTCTGGAATACTAGCCACAAGGGATCACACAACCCCCACAGACATCTGAATTGGCAGGGAACTGTCAGAGAGAAGGTACAGGCAGAGCACCAGCCTACGTGGAGCCTGGCAGGTCTCACTCAGCGTGGAACAGCTCCAGCAAAATGCGACCCCAGGCGCCCATGCCCCCAGGTTCTCACCTTGCTCTGAGTCACTCTAGCCCCTGCTGAATGCTGGGCTGGGAAACAGCAGGGTTGTCCTTCCTGTGGGTCTGGGGAGAGCCTGATTTGCATGCCTATCTGTCAACTTCCCAGGCACTCCCAACCCCAGCTGCTCCCACAAGAGCACAGACACAGCATAGCCTCCACTATCCAGCCTGAGTTCTTTGCCAGTGGCCTTGGAGCACTTTGGCCACCCCAGCACAGTGCTTGATTCCAAGGGGACAGAGGACGAAGCCGTGGGCCTGGTCTCAGCCCCTCAGGGTCTAAGCACATTGTTCAGGAATACAGAGCCGAGATCTGTGGCCAGAGCTTAAGCTCTGCTCAGACCACTGAGTAGAGTGAGACGTGAGTTTGTGTTCCAGCATAAGTGCTGTGTGAGCCCCCTTCCACGAGGCTGGTCTGGGAAGGGTGAGGCCTGTTGGTCAGCTTTGCATCTGCCTGAGTGGCCTGAAACACCTAACAGCCCAGTGATCTGGGCACAGAAAGCATGGCATAAAACTGACTGGTCAGGCTAGCTACCAGGGCGGACACCAACAGACTTGGTCAAGAGAGCGTGAGCTAGGCAGTCCCCACAACTGTCTCCTGGGCAAAAAATCCCAGGCTGTGGGCACCACACCAGCTGCATAACCATGACAACATCACCCTGCCCTGAGATTCCCCATCCTTGACCTACTATACCAACAGACCACCCACAGACATACACCACAACCCTCTCTGGCTTTGCCAAGCACAGAGGACCAGTGGGCCTCTGGAATGCTGCGGGTCTCCTGGTGACCTAACCTTCAACTCAGGCCACTGCTAAGGGATGGGGAGCGCAGCCTACCAGGGGCCCCCTTGGGGTTCAGGAAATGTGAGTATGGTGCCAGTGATTGGAAGGGGCTCCTCTAAGGCCTGGGAATGAACTTAGTGAGGGGGTCATCTCCCTTCCCCTGCCCCCAGAACACTGTGCTGAACACACTGTAATCTAACAGTCTATCTGCTAGCCCTTACCTTTAAGCACTGTATACTGGATCATAGTCTGAATTACATCACTAAAAAAAATTCTCCTAGTATACATCACCTGTGAAACCCAATGCAGGAACCAAGGACAAAGAAAGATCCTATACAGAGCCTCAGCCTGCTGAAAGCACCCAGAAAGGAAGCCAATCGACTATACTCAGCATACACCACAGTCAAACCCTCAAGGAAAATGATGAATATGAAAACAAAAGGCCCCATCCAAGCAGCAGCAACTCCAAAAAGACAAAGGAACACCAGACCTCTCAGATGAGAAGGAATTAGTG
Source organism: Trachypithecus francoisi (assembly GCF_009764315.1). Taxonomy (NCBI): domain Eukaryota; kingdom Metazoa; phylum Chordata; class Mammalia; order Primates; family Cercopithecidae; genus Trachypithecus; species Trachypithecus francoisi. Next base: position 2,677,727 of record NW_022681472.1, read on the forward strand.
CAAACACTCTGGCAATTCAAAGTATCTCCTCACCTCCAAACAATTGTACTAACCTCTCAGCAATGGTTTTTAGACAGATTGAAATGGCTGAAATGACAGAAATAGAATTCAGAATCCAGATGGCAAGAAAGCTCAAGATCCAGGAGAAGGTTGAAATTCAATTCAAGGAAAACAGCAAAATAATTCAAGAGTCAAAAGGCAACATAGCCATTTTAAGAAAGAACAAGCCAGGTGTGGTGGACCACACCTGTAATCCCACCACTTTGGGAAGCTGAGGCAGGTACATTGCTTCAGTTGGGAAGTTTGAGACCAGCCTGAGCAAAATGATGAAACCTCGTCTCTGCAAAAATATAAATCATTAGCTGGGCATGGTGGCGCATGCCTGTACAGGTCCCAGCTCCTCAGGAGACTGCGATGGGAAGATCACCCGAGCCTGAGAGGTAGAGGCTGCGGCAGTAAGTCACAGTCACACCACTGCACTTCGGCCTGGGTTACACAGCAAGACCCTGTCGAAAACAAAACAAAACAAAACAAAACAAAGGAAAAGAAAAGGAACCCAACTGAACTTCTGGAAATGAAAGATTCACTACAGGAATTTCATAATACAGTTTGAAACATTAACAAAAGAACAGACCAAGCTAAGGAAAGAATCTCAGAGCCTGAAGACCAGTCCTTCAAATCAACCCAGTCAGAAAAAAATAAAGAAAAAAGAATTTTAAAACAAAATCTCTAAGAAACAATAGATTATGTAAAAAGAATCAAACCTACGACTTACTGGAATTCCTGAGACAAGTTGGAAAATATATTTGAGGATATAGTCCATGAAAACATTCCCTATCTCACTAGCGAGGTAGACATGCAAATTCAAGACATTCAGAGAACCCCTGTGACATACCATACAAGACCATCCCCAAGACACACAGTTATCAGATTTTCCAAGGTCAACGCGAAAGAAAACATTTTAATGGCAGCTAGAAAGAAGGGTCAGGTCACATACTGACAGAACCTCATCAGGCTACCAGCGGGCCTCTCAGCAGAAACCTTAAAAACCAGAAGAGACTGGGGCCTATTTTCAGCATCCTTGAAGAAAACAAATTCCAACTAAGAATTTAATATCCTGCCAAACTAAGTTTAATAAGGAAAGGAAAAATAAAGTTCTTTTCAGACAAGGAAACATTAAGGGAATTTGTTAACATTAGACCTGCCTTATAAGAGGTCCTTAAGGGAGTGCTAAACATGAAACAAAAGAACAATACCTGCTACCACAAAAACATACTTAAGTATGTATCCCACAGATACTATAAAGCAACTACACAGTTGAGTCTACAAAACAACCAGGTAACAACATGACAACAGGATCAAAACCTCACATATCAATATAAACCTTGAATGTAAACGGTCTAACGGCCTCTCTTAAAACCCACACAGTGGTGAGTTGGATTTAAAAAAAAAAAACTCATTCATCTTCTCTCTTCAAGAGACCCATCTCACATATAACAACACCCACAGGCTCAAAGTAAAAGGATGGAGAAAGATCTATCAAAAAAACAGAAAACGAAAAAGTGCAGGGGTCACTATTCTTTTATCAGATAAAACAACTTTAAACCAACAATAGTTAAAAAGGACAAAAAAAGGCATTACACAATGACAAAGGGTTCAATTCAATAAGAAGACTTAACTATATACTAAATATATAACTACCTAACTTTGGAACACCCAGATTCATAAAATAAGTTCTTCTAGACCTATAAAGAGGCACTCAATAATAGTGGAAAACTAACACTCTATTGACAGTGTTACATAGATAAGGCAGGCAGAAAACTAACAAATTCTGGACTTAAACGCGACACTTGAACAATTGGACCCAATACATCTATAGAATACTCCACCTAATATACCACAATATACATTCTTCTCACCTGCACATGGAACGTACTCTAAGATCAACCACATGCTCAGCCATAAAGCAAGCTTCAATAAATTTTAAAAAATTCAAAATCATACCAAGCACACTCTCAAGACTACAGTACAATAAAAATAGAAATCAATACCAAGACCTCTCAAAACCACATAATTACATAAAAATTAAACAACTTACTCCTAAATAACTGTTGAGAAAACAAAATTATTAAGGCAGAAATCAAATTTTTTTCAATTAGGGAAAACAGGGACACTAAATGCCTACGTCAAAACATTAGAAAGACCTCAAATCAATAATCAAACATCGCATATAAACTAGAAAAACAAGAACAAACCAAGTTTGGGTGCAGTGGCTGACGCCTGTAATCCCACTTTGGAAGGTCAAGGCAGAAGGATCATTTGAGGTCAGGATCAAACTCCTAGACCAGCCTGATCAACAAGGTGAAATCCCATCTCTACTAAAAATACAAAAAAATTAGCCAGACATGGTGGTGTGCACCTGTAGTCCCAGCTACTCAGGAAAGAGGCTGAGGCAAAAGAGCCTGAACCCGGGAGATGGAGGTTGCAGTGAGCCAAGATCGCACCACTGCACTCCAGACTGGGCAACACAGTGAGACTCCGCCTTAAAACCAACCAAAACAAAACAAACCAACCCTAAAGACAGCAGAAGAAAAGAAATAACCAAAATACAGAGTGGAATTGAATGAAACTGTGATCCAAAAATCTACACAAAGATTCAACAAAACCAAAAGTTGATTATTTGAAATAATAAACAGGATTGATAGATCTCAAGTTAGATCAACAGAGAGAGACAAAAAGAGACAGACAGAAGATCTAAATAAGCACAATAAGAAATGACAAAGATAACATTATACCTGATCCCACAGAAATACAAAAGATCATCAGAGACTATTGTGAACACCTCTACATAAGCAAATTAGGAAATCTAGAGGAAATGGATACATTTCTGGAAACATACAACCTCCCAAGATTGAACCAGAAATTAAAAAAACAAAAAAACAAAAAAACAACAACAAAAAAACACCTGAACAGGCCAATGAGGAGCTCCTAAATTAAATCAATAATGAAAAAAACTTAGCAAGCAGGAAAAAAAAAAAAAAAAAGAAAACAAAACCCCCGGGGCAGATGGATTCACAGTTAAATTCTGCCAGATATACAAGGAACTGGTACAAATCCTACTGAAACTATTTCACAAAACCAAGGAGAAAGGACTCCTCCCTGACTCATTCTATGAAGCCAAAATCCTGATACCAAAATCTGACAGGACACAATGAAAAAAGAAAACTTCAGGCCAAATCCCTGATGAACACAGATGTACAAATCCTCAACGAAATACTAGCAAATTGAACCCAACAACACAACTAAAGGTCAATGCATGACAATCAAGTATGCTTTATTCCTAGGATGCAAGGTTGGTTCAACATACACAAATCAATGTGATTTACCACATAAACAGAATTAAAAACAAAAGCCTTATGATTATTTCAATAAATGGAGAAAAAGCTTTCAATAAAATCCAACATTCTGGGCCAGGCACAGTGGCTCACACCTATAATCCTAGCACTTCGGGAGGCTGAGGTGGATGGATCATTTGAGGTCAGGAGTTCAAGACAAGCCTGGTCAACATGATAAAACCCTGTCTCTACTAAAAATACAAAAATTAGTCAGGCATGGTGGCATGTGCCTTACTCAGGAGGCTAAGGCAGGAGAATCACTTAAACCTGGGAGGCATAGGTTGCAGTGACCTGAGGTCGCGCCACTGCACTCTAGCCTGGGTAACAGAGAGAGACTCTGAGAGAGAAGACTCTGAGAGAGACTGTGAGAGAGAGAGAGAGAGAGAGAGAAAAAAAATCCAACATCCTTGCATGATAAAAACCTTCAACTGGCCGGGCGCGGTGGCTCATGCCTGTAATCCCAGCACTTTGGGAGGCTGAGGCGAGCAGATCACAAGGTCAGTAGTTCGAGACCATCCTGCCTAATACGGTGAAATCCTGTCTCTACTAAAGAAAAAATACAAAAAAATTAGCCGGGCGTGGTGGCGGGCACCTGTAGTCCCAGCTACTAGGGAGGCTGAGGCAGGAGAATGGCGTGAACTCAGGAGGCAGAGCTTGCAGTGAGCCGAGATCACGCCACTGCACTCCAGCCTGCGTGATACAGCGAGACTCCATCTCAAAAACAAAAACCAAAACCCTCCACAAACCAGGCATCAAATGAATATTCCTCAAAATAATAAGAATCATCTATGACAAACCCACAGCCTACATGATACTGAATGATGGCAAAAACTGGAAGCATTCCCCTTGAAAACTGGAAAAGACAAGGATGCCCACTCTCATCACTCCTATTCAACATAGTACTCGAAGTCCTACACAGAACAATCAAGCAAGGGAGAGAAATAAAATGTATTCAAATAGGAAAAGAAGAAATCAAACTATTCCTCTTCTCTGATGGTATGATTCTATACCCAGAAAACCCTAAAGACTCTGCCAAAAGGTTCCTAGAACTGATAAACGACTTGAGTAAAGTTTTAGGACACAAAATCAATGTACAAAAACCAGTAACATTCCTATACACCAATAACATTACAGCTGAGAGCCAAATCAAGAATGTAAGCCTATTTACAATAGCAAAGAAAAGAATAAAACACCTAAGAATACAGCTAACCAAGGAGGTGAAAGATCTCTACAAGGAGGACTACAAAACACTGCTGAAAGAAATCGGGTATGATACAAATAAATGAAAAAATACTGTTAGAATAGCCATTCTGCCCAAAGCAATCTACAGATTCAATGCTATTCATTTCAAACTACCTATGTCACTTTTCACAGAACTGGAAAAAACTATTCTAAAATTCATATGAAACCAAAAAGGAGCCCGAATAACCGAAACAAGTCTAAGCAGAAAGAACAAAGCCAGAACATCATATTACCCAACTTCACTATACTACATGGCTACAATAACCAAAACAGCATGGTACTGGTGCGGGGGGCGGGGGGGGAACCACAGACACACAGACCAATGGAACAGAATGGAGAACCCAGAAATAAAGCCACACACCTACAACCATCTGATCTTCGACAAAGTCAACAAAAATAGGCTGTGGGAAAAAGATGCCTATTCAATAAATGGTGCTAACTGGCTAACCATATGCAAAAGAATGAAACCAGACCCCTGCCTATCACCATATAAAAAAATTAAGATGGATTACAGACTTCAATGTGAGACTTCAAATTATAAAAATTCTAGAGGAAAATCTAGGAAATACCCTTCTCAATATCAGCCTTAGCAAAGAATTTATGACTAAGTTCTAAAAAGAAACTGCAACAAAAACAAAAATTGACCAGCAGGACCTAGTTAAATTAGAGACTCTGTGCAGCAAGAGATACTATCAAGCGGGTAAACAGACAGCCTATAGATGGGAGAAAATATTCAAAATATTCACAGACTATGCACCTAACGAAGGTCTAATACCCAGAATCCATAAAAAACTTAATTCAACAAGTAAAAAGCAACTCCATTAAAAAAATTAGCAGGCCGGGCGCGGTGGCTCAAGCCTGTAATCCCAGCACTTTGGGAGGCCGAGACGGGCGGATCACGAGGTCAGGAGCTCGAGACCACCCTGGCTAACGCGGTGAAACCCCGTCTCTACTAAAAAATACAAAAAATTAGCCGCGCGAGGTGGCGGGCGCCTGTAGTCCCAGCTACTCGGGAGGCTGAGGCAGGAGAATGGCGTAAACCAGGAGGCAGAGCTTGCAGTGAGCTGAGATCCAGCCACTGCACTCCAGGCTGGGCGACAGAGCAAGACTCCGTCTCAAAAAAAACAAAAAAAAAAATTAGCAAAAGACATGAATACTTCTCAAAAGACATAAAAGTGGCCAACAAATATATACATATATGTATATATGTATAACTGTATATATATGTGTGTGTGTGTGTATATATATATATATAAAGGTCATCATCACAAATCATCAGGGAAATGCAAATGAGATACCATCTCACACCAGTCAGAATAGTTTTCTTAAAAAGTTAAAAATATAGCAGATATTGACAAGGCTGCAGAGAAAAAGGAACACTTATACATTGTTGGTGGGAATATAAATTAGTTTAGCCAGTGTGGAAAGCAGTTTGGAGACTTCTCAAGGAAGTGAGAGTTGAACTATCATTTGACCCAGCAATCCCATTGCTGGGTATATACACAAAGGAAAATAAATCATTCTACCAAAAAGACACATGCACCTATATGTTCACCATAGCACCATTTACAACAGCAAAGACATGGAATCAACCCAGGTGCCCATCAATGGTGGACTGGATAAAGAAAATGGTACATATATACCATGGAATATTAGGCAGCCATAAAAAAGAATGAAATGTCCTTTGCAGCAACATGGATGCAGCTGGAGGCCATTGTCCTAAGCGAACTAGTGCAGAAACAGAAAAGCAAATACTGCATGTACTTACTCATATGTGGGAGCTAAACACTGAGTACGCACAGACATAAAGTCAGGAACAACAGACACTGGGGAACAAACAAAGGGGAAGGGAGGATACGAGGCAAGAGTTGAAAAACTACCTGCTAGGTACTACGGTCACTACCTGAGTGACAGATTCATTTGTACTCCAAACCTCAGCATTCCGCAATATACCTTTGTAACAAACCTGCACTTGTACCTCCTGATTCAAAAATAAAAGTTCAAAAAATGAAAAAAAAAAAAAGTATATAGACTAAGACTGGAAAACAGTACGGGGACAGGGAAATAATACAATGTAAGTGATCAGCAGCTTTCTCTTTTAATATATACTTTCATGCTATGTTGCAATTTTGAAAATAAATGAACAATTTAAACACATTAACAGAAGCTTCTCACCTGGCAAAATAGGTACAGAACTCAAAAGCACACATTTTAAATTTCAAGACAGCCAAGGTAACCCCACAGGCCACCTCCTTCATTTACGGGTGAAACATGCCCTAGGATTTGGCTCCCCAAGATGCCAGACCAAGGGAGCAGGGAGCAGGCCCATCTCAGCAGATGTCCTATTTTTAAGGTGCCTTCACCTTTTCTTCAGAGATTCCAACTTCACAAACGTGCATATCATCGAAACCCACAGGTTCTTCTTGAGGTGAAGACGTCTGAACAAATTAACACTTTATGAGCCAATGGGACCCAAGAGCAGGGCTAGTTTTCACTCACCTATGTCTCATGACTTGAACGAAGTCCTTGCTCTTTAACTGGAAGTACAGCTCTGTCATTCCCTCCACACGACAAAGTACCACCTCCAGACAGAGTGTTTTCAACACTCCATGAAATTTTGGCAGCAGAAAGAACACAGCATTCATGAACCTGGGGGGCAAGAGGACTGGTGAGAGGCGGGCCAAGGACCCTCCTGCCCCCACAGGCTCCCTGGACACAGCCTTCCTGGACAGCCCATACCTGTCTGCAAGAGGAGGGAAGCTCTTGGTCACTTTGTTCAAGCACACAATAAACTTGTCCTCCATAGTATTTTGATGTTGCTTCAATTGTTTCGCAACCAGTTCACACAGAGACTCCTCCAGCATCTGAAAAATTAAATTTATTTTCAAATACACAAAAGTGGAAATGTAGATTAAGCACTGAAAGTAAGGTTTATCTTGAGTAGTTAAGTGAGCCCAAAGAAGGTGTTCAATGTTATCACCTACAACAAGGCAGATGATAGGACAGTAGGTGCTGGGGATGTCTGCTGGTCGGCACTGACCATCGCACACCCTTAGGTTCTGGATCCTTGAGTTCCTACACCTCAGTGAGCCAGTCCACATCACTGTGCTCTGCGCTGAGCACCCAGGTGTCTGGCTCGTGTGGATGTCAGATCAATGAAGATTAGTATTTCCTACTGACACCAAAACACTTGGTAGGACCAGTAAGTCCTTTGAGAAGCTAAGCTAAATGGCTAAATATTGTTTGAGACATATTTTATGATGTTCAGATTTCTGATAAAAAATATTCACATGGACTAGAATTTTCAAGCAATTCTATTCACACAGCAGTCCACATCACTGTCTGCTCACGTCCTGCCTCTTTTCACCAAGTGCTGTTGTTACATATTCATCTGTATACCATCTGTTTCCCCTCCCCAAATGCCAGCTCCCCAAGGGCAGGGACATGACCTGTCCTGTTACCTACTGCATCCCTAGAATCTAGAACCAGAAAGTCCTCAAACGTCCTCCACACAGAGAAGCACTCAGTGGAGTCCACTGGAATGAAGCAACAGAAAACACTGCTGTCCTTCCTGGCTCACCTCCTTCCTCACAAACATCAGAAAGAGGCGTAGGCAACCTTTTCAAAGGCATGAAGACTGAACAGTTTTTCAATGCAAACTCAACACAGACTGAGCACCTCAAATCTGAAAATCCAGAATCCTCCAAAATGCAAAACTGTTTGAGCGTCAGCATGACACTCAACAAAACGTTCACTGAAGCATTTGAATTTTGAATTTTTGAATTAGGGATGCTCAAACAGTAACTACCATGAAAATATTGCAAAACCAGAAACTGAAAACACTCCTGGCCCCAAGCATTTTGGAATAGAGATACTGAACCTGTAGTATGAGGCTATTTTTAAATTATCTTAAGAAAAACCCTTAACACAAAACCACAAATTTCAACGGCCTGAACCCCATATAGAATACATATAGTATTACACTACCGATTCATCAGCTCTCTTTTTATTAAAAGTATTTAATACGACAACACAATGAAATGATCACAATCTAGCAAGTAAAGAAAGCAAGTTATAAAACAGTATGAATAAGAGAGACCAAGGACAGTTGAGCTGTGTGCCGCAGGTGTTGAGGGACGTTGCGTGGGAAGAGCGCGAGCCTCTCTTACTGACTTTAAAAAATTTTTTTTGAGATGGAGTCTTGCTCTGTCGCCCAGGCTGGAGTGCAGTGATGTGATCTCAGCTCACTCCAACCTCTGCCTCCCAGGTTCAAGGGATTCTCCTAGCTCAGCCTCTCGAGTAGATGGGATTATGGGCATGTGCCACCACGTCCAGCTAATTTTTCTATGTTTTGTGGAAACAGGGTTTCACTATGTTGGCCAGGCTGATCTTGAACTCCTGACTTCAAATGATCCACCTGCTTTGGCCTCCCAAAGTGCTGGGATTACAGGCATGAGCCACAGCACCCGGCCTCTTACCAACTTCTTTATGTTTACTCTGCTTTCCAAATGTCTACGATAAATCTGTATCATTTTTATATTCAGAAAAAAATATGTAAAACAGAAGTGTTTTTTATTCTTAAGTTGAAATTTAAGTCATGAGATTAAACCTGGGGATCTGCTGTAACTTGCTCCATTTATGGTGGAAATGAAGCATATTATGTAGATTTAAACCTCATATTTAGGGATGTTAGAATCATCTTGTAAAAAAGTTCTACTGAATTTAAAAAATCTGTTTATTTACAAAAATAGCTGATAATGCCTAAAATAAATTACAAGTAATGTTTGATCTTCCCAAAGGTGTCATCTTAATTTTATTTTAAATCCAAACAAATCCATATTTGGTGACATGGACAAGGGTCCAATCACAGCACCGGGCCCACGGGTGCCTGCTCAGGACCACCTGCAGGACCACCTGGCTTCTCCTGAATCTCTCCTCATCCAGCCCAACAGTGACTGGGCCTGGACTCTACTCTGTCCTTTCTTTCAGGAGAGTTAACTGAGCTGGGGGTGCAAACTTGAGAATCACGAACATAAAGGCAGTCTATATAAAGCCGTGAGGCTGGATGAGGTGGGTAGGGGAGCAGTGAGTGAGGCCACAGCAGAGCTGTGGAGGTGGTTAGGGAAATGTAGCTGAGGAAAGAGAGAAGGGGCCGCCACAGGAGGAGGACAAGAGCCAAGAGTGTCCTCAGGGTGTGACCAGCTGGGCCACCCAGACAGGCTCTGCAGCAGCAAGATCCCAAGGGACCCACAGAGCACCTAATCCCAGTGATAACCCTGAAACCCACAACCCTGCTTGGGCAACATGGCGAAACCTTGTTTCTACAACAAATACAAAAATTAGTCAAGCATGGTGGCACATGCCTGTAGTCCCAGCTACCCGGGAGGCTAAGGTGGGAGGACGGCTTGAGCCCAGGAGTGCAAGGCTGCAGTGAGGTATGATTACATCACTGCACTCCAGCCCAGGTGACAGAGCAAGACCCTAGCTCTAAAAAGACTTTAAAACAGTAAGAAGCAACGTTATTTCTTCATTCAGTCCTCTTATCTGAACAGTGCACTGCACTTAAATGTTCAGTTAGGCTCATCTCACAGTCCTGTCCAGTGGGCAAGGCAGCAGTACTGAGAGGGTCGTCTGGGAGGTCCCTTCCTCTGTTCAACAGCTACACCAAAAACTGCAAGGGGAGGAACGGACTGGGAGACGACAGCAGTTATCTACCAGGACAATTTCCTCTACAAGGAAATCGTGAGACCACATTCACAGTAATAAAAGCTGGTTAAACACTCTCATCTGATTCTGTATTACCAAGACAGTTGCTGGCCTCTCCACGTCCACCAAGTTTCCAAGGTGCTTAAAAATCATGGGCCCTCTCTAAAAAACTGAGTGTTGTATTTGCTATATTATAGTAAGGAACAGTAAAATATTAATAAATGCAGAAGCCCATTTTGTTTCTAATACCATACAGGAAATAAACATGTAAGTATCAAGGGTCGCAACAAATCAAAATAGAGTAAGAGGTATTTACTGAAAATTGCGTAGCACACTCACGTTTTTTCTCTCCATAACATATCGAAGTATAAGTCCTAGAACTTCTGCTGCAGCAGCATACACTTCTTTATATCTTACAAAGGACATATTATTCACCAAAGCCTGAAAGTATCTACAATAAACACAGAAAAGACATATGCATTAAATAAACCATTCTGTTGTTCCACAAATATAAATGACAATTTTCCTTTTCATGTCATACTGACAGCCTAAGTTAAGGAAATCTAAATTTAGAACATGATGCAAATTCCATGTACAAATGTACACATCAGCATGTATTTAAGGGTGCCCGATGTCATAGCCAGAAAATCGTAGGGCAGTCTGCTGTCCCATCATGCAGAACCGCTGCAGCTGGACCATCCCATAAGGCTGAACAGAAAGCTGCAGTGAAAGACAGAGCTACTATCCAAGATCACGGGGTACTGACTCCCTTTCAAAACCCACCTACTATAGCAGGACAAGGACAATAAAATGAAAAACAGCATACTCCCAGTGCCGTGCTGTGTGAGGAGGCTTCCCAGGGAGCCTTGCATCCACTGTCTGCACTCAGGGGACTCTGCAAGGTTGTTCTGGCATAGAAGCCAAAGGCCCAGCCAGTGACTGTCTAAAAGGAGCCGAGTTCCCACTGAGGCTGCTGTGAAGCTGGCTGACTGCCTCAGCCCTGAGGTCACGTGTCATCTCTGGCACCAGTAACTGGTCCAACGGTGCTGGGGGGCCAACACGGAGGACCAAACATAGAGAGAGAAACACTCACAGGGATGGGAGAGTCAGGCAGGGCAGGCGGAAACCCAGGGAGTGGCCAGGAGTCAACACTGACTTCACAACCCTCAGGAGCAGGACAAAGAAATACCCTTTTGTGATGTCCCGTAACCATCTTTCTGAGGCCTCTTGTCTTGGCATGTCACACCCAGCTGCCCTAGCTCCCAGGCGGACAGTGCAGCCCAGCGTCTACCAGCTCTCAAGGTCAGAGAGCCCAGAACAAAGCCTCCCGAGGGGACTGCGTTACTTTTGGGGGTAAATGTTTAGAGTATCAGTTTAGACAATAAGAAATACCACCTCTCAAATGCCAGCCTGTATATGAAAAAAATTACACTGTTTTAAACACCTACATTTCTTATTTGCCCCAAACATATTTTTTCTTCCAGAAAAATCTAAATCCAACTTCCTAAATTTAGGAAGAAAAAATATTTTTTGGTACAGATGGGATCTTGCTATGCTGTCCAGGCTAGTCGCGAACTTCTGGACTCAAGCAATCCTCCTGCCTTGGCCTCTCAAATGTGTTAGAATTACAGGCATGAGCCAACATGCCTGGCCCAGAAACATTTGTAACATAGGTCTGGTCCTTAAATTTATCAAAACTGCACCATACCGAAGTCTGTCAATCCAGTTTGGGTAGACGTGACCTAAAAAATAATCAAGCAAACACGTACTCGCTACTCTGAATGCCACACTGCGGGTCATAGGGAGGCAGGTCATTGGCCATCACGATGCCTAGCAATTGAATCCCTACTGAGTTGTCTTTAGAATTAGGATCTTTACCGGAAAACTTTTCAAATATTAACCTGAAACATAAGCACAAAGGAGAAAATTGAGACTGTCACATAATCAAATAAGAAGCAGGAAGACAAATACAGAATTTTACTTTTTTGAGAGGGAGTCTCACTCTCGCCCAGGCTGGGGTGCACTGGTGCGATTGAGACGGAGGCTTGGAGTCTCGCTTTGTGGCCCAGGCTGGAGTGCAGGTGGCGTGATCTCGGCTCGCTGCAAGCTCCGCCTCCCGGGTTCACGCCATTCTCCTGCCTCAGCCTCCCAAGTAGCTGGGACTATAGGAGTCCGCCACCACACCCGACTAATTTTTTGTATTTTTTTTTAAGTAAAGACGGGGTTTCACCATGTTAGCCAGGATGATCTCGATCTCCTGACTTCCTAATCTGCCAGCCTCGGCCTCCCAAAGAGCTGGGATTATAGGCGTGAGCCACCACGCCCAGCCAAATACAGAATTTTCTAAAGCTACTCTTCAGGGCAAGAAATGCTTTTTCTTTATTTCTGTTTCTTCCCCAGGTCTAGCTTTGACTTTATAGAAAAGCTTTCTTTTTCTTTTCCCATATCCAATACCCCTGCTTGCTAACACCTCCTGTTCACATCCAGGTTACTCCAGCTTTGTAACACTGGCAATTTTATCGCCCTCGTATTTTAATTATTTGCCTAAATTCTCCCTTAGTTGATAGCAAAACTTTTTGAAAGTTTTAGCTTGCCTAAGGCTACAAAAAAAGGAATTACACACAAGTCCTACCCACCTCCCACCACCCTTTACCCCATGGGCCAATGGAGGGTGGTGCCCCTCCCCAGCATGGAGACATCACAGGCAAACTGAGGGGGAGGGCAGGGCCACTGGAGGGCACATCTGGAGACACACTCTGGAGGAGGCTGTGGTTTTATTAGTAACAAGAAATTACTTTCTTCCTCCTATCATTTCATGTAATTAAATTTCACTGTAATCATCATTTACCACACACTACATTTTAACCTAAATTTCTAAACAATACTGCAAAAACCAGTAAACATACCTATAAGGGATGGATAAACAATCCTTCCAGCACTCAACAAGGGTCTTTATAATTTCAAGGTTGTGTCTAAACACAGCTCTTTTTGGATGAAAGACATGTTTCATTAGGAAATTAAGCAATCGATTTGCTAACACTTCATCTTTAGGAACCCCCTGAAAAGATACAGAAATTCTGTATTAATATGTGGCACTCCATTCTGGAAAAGCATTTTTTAACTCAAGTTCATTTATAAAAGAAATCTGGCATTTCACAGGAGTCCGGCTCCAGTTCAAAGCCCTGCGATTTTTCAGAAACAGGCAACAACAAAGGCTGTCCCTGGCAAGAGGACCAGGCACCGCTGGTGCTGCAGTCTCAGAGCTGCCGTCCAGGGTGCAGGCTGTCAGCCGCCATGCCCCATGCAAGCACCTCTGCATTCCTCCCTGGAGCCTCCATGCCTAGGACCCTTTATCTGAGGCCCTGGACAGGGGTCGCCTGCAGGGCAGGGGAGCGGCATGAAGGCACTTTCCGCACTCCGAATCAGTATCCAGTGCTTTCTGACTCAGCTCTTCCCCCATAAAACTGCACCGCCTCTTGTTCAGGGCCTCTCAACAGTGAGACCGCCCATGTCTGTGCTAATTCGCCTGGCTGCTGAGCAGTGCACCATTCCAGGGGCAAACAGAACAGGGGGAGTCTCCCTCCAGTGTTAGCCTCTCACTTCCATAACTCCAGAGTGAGTAAACCCTTCACTGCAACCCTCTTTCTGGCTTGCTGTTGCTTTATTCAGCTACCCTGAGCCCGGCAGTTCCACTCCCTTGAGTTCAGCTGAGCCGCTGACTCAATATTATCAGCTACATCAATCTCTTCCAATGGGTTCTAAGTTAAACTAAACCCCTCTTAATTTTTTCATTTTATTAAGCAGAATACAAAGTATTTCATTACACTAGGACAAAGAAATCTAAATTTGGTTAACTGTGAAACAAATGAGATGGGCACATCCAGAGACAAGCGTATGAGAAAGCTCCGTGTATTTTTTGTGGGGAGGTGGTGGTGGAGTAGGGGGAACGCAGTCTCACTCTGCTGCCCAGGCTGGAGCGCAATAGTGCAATTTCAGCTCACTGCAACCGCCACCTCCCCCGTTTAAGCCAATTCTCCGGCCTCAGCCTCCTGAATAGCTGGGATTATAGGCATGCAGCACCACGTCCAGTTAATTTTTTTATTTTTTTATTTTATTTTTTTGAGATGGGGTCTTGCTCTGTCGCCCAGGCTGGAGTGCAGTGGCGTGATCTCCACTCACTGCAAGCTCCGCCTCCCGGGTTCACGCCATTCTCCTGCCTCAGCCTCCCTAGTAGCTGGGACTACAGGCACCCACCACAGCGCCCGGCTAATTTTTGTATTTTTGGTAGAGACGGGGTTCACTGTGTTAGTCAGGATGGTCTCGATCTCCTGACCTCGTGATCCACCTGTCTCGGCCTCCCAAAGTGCTGGGATTACAGGCGTGAGCCACCGCGCCCGGCAATTTTTAAATTTTTTTAGTAGAGATAAGGTTTCACCATGTTGGCCAGGCTGGTCTCAAACTCCTGACTTCAAGTGATCTGCCCACCTCGGCCTCCCAAAGTGCTGGGATTACAGGTGTGAGCCATCATGCCTGGTCCCGCATGTGTATATTATATTTAATACAGACTGTTCCTACCATCTCCTCACATGAAAATGATTGTATGCTGTCAGTGTCCACAGTTATATGAGTAGGCAAAGCTCGAACACACACACACGTCTACACTGCTGGGCACTGCATCTGCCTCAACATAACATGGTGTTACCATCTGGCAGCTACTGCTTTAGCCCTAATCTTGCCGTTACTGGTATCAGTCAATACTCTGGGAGTAGAGAAGCTGGCACGAACACCAAAATCTAGGGACTTCAGGGCAGAAGTTCTCAGAGCCTCCCATTCAGGGTTGGCTGACATTCAGTTTACACATAGTTTTAATAAATTTGCAATCTCATTTCTAAGGCAAGTAAAGGCAGCAAACAAAACAAAACAAACACGTGACAGCTTCATAATAAAAGCAAGGTCAGACGAATAAAACCAAAGCAGGCTGAGACCATTTGGTTTAGAAGCACACCAGCAATGTAGCAACAAATGCTGAAAACCATAGCACAGTCAGTGAGAGGGACCTGAATTATGTGTCATAGGCTCTATAGGCTATTGGCAAAGGATAATATATTAACATAAAAGATGCGTCAATCCTTACTGTCGGAGTGGCCAAGCCTGTCCATGAAAGAATAGTGGCCACTATCTCAACCACCATGTAGTGAATTCCTTCTCCTCCATTGTTTTCAGAAGCAGCCAGCTGCAACAAGGGGCTAAGCCAGTGCTTCGCGTAAGGGCGAAAGACCTACAAGAGGATGTAAAGGTCAAACATCAAAGAATGGTCTTGAATTGCCAAAATATTAATACAAGACTGTATCTTCCATCAGCTAAAATTTTATTCTACGACTGGACCTAAAGCCAAAAGGGAGGTAAGCACGTTAAAGTGAAGTCATTAGTGTGGGCCCAAACCAATATGACTGGTGTCCTTATTAAAAGAGGAAATCAGGACACAGAGACAGATACAAGGGGGAAAATGAGGTGAAGACATAGGGAGAATGTCTCTGACACACCACACAGTGCTCGAGGCTGCCAGATGCTGGGACCAGGCTGGACTAGGCTCTCTCATAGCTCTCGAAGGAACCAACCCTGCCGGCAGCTTGATCTCAGGCCATGGCTGTCTGAGTTCCCCCAGTGTGGCACCCTGAGACCACAGGCCTAGGGTGTGAAGAATCAAGTGAGCCCTAAGGAAAGCAGGTCCTACTGCAGCCCTAGAGCAGCCTGTCGGGGACCTCTTGACAGACTCACCACATCTGCAGAGCTGCCCAGAATGACCTTCTACGGAGCCAAGTGGATGGTGTCACCCCACCACTTAGTGCCCTTCAGTGGTTCCCTGGTGCTCAATGAATGAGCTCAACCCTCTGCATAGCTCTGGATGGCCTGGCCTGGCTGTGGTCCAGACCACACTCCCACAGCCCAGGCAGTCAGTGCAGACTTGCTCAGTTCACCCAGAGACCACCCGTGCTATGCTGCTCCTTCCCTGCCGAGTGCAAACTCCTACTGCACTACACCACGTCTAGCTCAAAGGACTTTCCAAAATCGACTCCAAGATGCTCCTACCTGACAAACTCAGCTGCTGCCTAAGAGTCAGCTGTTTTTCATATAGAGTTAACAGGAATATTTTCTTCCCCCCGCCCCGCTTTTTTTTTTTTTTTTTTCTATATGTTGGCAGCCATAAGAAAGTGGCTACATGTACTTTATACAAAGATCACTTCTAACTCACAGAGGTGAATTTACATTTGTTAAAAACGATAAAAGAATGGTGACGAACAAGTAGATAAATATTGGACAGCTAATCAGAGAACAAAAACGTCATGCTCTGTACCTTTATATTTTCCTTTTTTGTGAGTGTTTTTAAGTAGATTCATAGAATTGCAATTGATTCATTCATAGAACTGAATAAACAGACTTATAGAATCTATTCAAAGAATAAAGAAATAATCAATTACTTACCTCTTCTGTATTAATAATAAGCTTGGCTAAGAAGAGACGGATATTTAATGGTACTATTGGATTTCCCAGTTTGCCATGGAGGAATTTCATCCAAGGAGGAAGATCTCTTGGTACTGAATCCTAAAATAAAACATTCAAAATTACCTTAAAAAGTGGAATAAAATAACACTACGTTTTGATATTATGGGAAAACAATGACAAAGTAAGACATGTACAACAAAAAAATCACATTTAATTGATAAGCAGTTTGGTTTTGTCTTCAATGTTAAATGTTAATATGACACCAATGAATACAGTATTAACAGATAAGATGAGTGGGAAAAGCACCTCTTCTCCTTGAGGCGGGCCCAGACTTCTGTGCATATGCTTCACCAGGGCCGTCAGGGGCGCCATACACTCGTGCCGATTGAGCTCATCCATCTCCAACTCCAGCACATCATCATGCACCGTGGGGTCCCGTTGCTCCTGCGGAAGGGAGGGCCCAGGAGAGCAGAGGGTACAGTTAACATTCAGTGGACACAGCAGTGGATGTGGGAGGTTCTTTCTGGGGCAACAGCATATAACAAACACTTCGGTAATAATGATGATTTGGTAGTATCAAATACACTCACTGTACAATTAACACTGAAGAAGGATTTCATGTCCTCCTTGCATCCCAAGTACATATTCCCCCTGTCCTGTCTGCCCAGTCACTCCAAAGGGTAGCTCCTGAGGTCAGATATCTCTGCTACACTGACCCCTGACCCCCATCTATGGTCACTCCCCAGGGTGGCTCCTCAGGTCAGATGTCTCTGCTCTGTTGACCCCCTGACCTGTCTGTATGGTGACTCCCCAGGAGTGCACCTCAGGTCAGATCATCTTTGCTATGTTGACCCCTGACCTCCTACTGTGCTGATGATATCTGACTGCTGAGTCAACATCTTGGAAAATTCTCCAAATTAACTCTATACTCCAAGGGCTGTCAATGGACAGGGAACTGGCTTCCTGTAGTAACAGCAAAGCATAGCTGTGACCCCCTTTCTTCACAAACATCGACAATATTCTTTTAGTATGTGAAATGTGATCACCCGTCTCCGAAAACGACCAGTGGTAGGTCTAGGGTCTTGGGAGCTGTATGAATAGCTCTGAACTCCGGTTGAGAAATCAAATTGACTCATTTCTTCACTCAGGGTACTGTCTGCCAAATATGACAGGGAAGACATATAGGAAGGACCATCTGAAATATAAAAAAGGAGAAAATTACATGTATTCATACACAATCAGTAAGAAATGTACTTCTCTAAACTCAAATGATATGAAAATGAAAGGGTATTTTAATCTAAGGTTTTCATCAACCCGGTGATTATTAACCCATTATCCAGATTAAGAAAGCAAAAAGGAAATGGGGAAGAGACCTCATTTTCCTTTTGTTGTTATCAAGCAGTTATTCTGTCATAGACAAGGAAATTGTTATACTGGGCCAATTTTGCATATGATTAACAAATTTTCTTTGCATTTAAAATTTTGATAATGTACATTTTGCCCATTAAGTCTAACATAAATGTGGGGAGAAATACTACTGAAAAGTAGCTAATCCAAAACACCTAAGAGATTTAGAAAATTGGTCCAAATTTTATTCTCATATCAAGAAATGATGATAAAGCTATAAAGAAAAATTAAGCAAAAAACAAAAACAAGGAGCATACAGAGGGATAGAGGACTAATTTTAAATAGAAGAGTCTACTTCAGGGGTTGACATTAAACAAAATGTCATGAGGTATGCTGACACCTGGGGTTGAGGGTATTAGAGGAAACGGCAAGTGGAAACGACCTGGGGCAAAAGCAAGCCTGGTGCCTACAAGGCACAGGGAGGGGCCTTATGCTGGAGTGACCGGGAAGAAGGGCTGCAGGGGAGGGGGTCAGCAGATCAGGATCTTTGAGCAGCTCTGTCCTGAAGGAGATGGGAACCCACAGTGAGGCTGGGCACAGAAGAGTGGCTGGAAGGACTTGTATTCTACTGTAGACTTCTGAATGTATCTAAATAACATACAAATACAATCCATATGCAAACAATAAGACACCAAGCTAATTCTGTACTTTTAAAAAAGTGTAACATATCTGAGCCCCATCTGGCTGCTCTGAGACCTTTTCACGCAGCTCAGTTTAGCTAAGTACATTTCTTTCAAAATATAATTCCATTTGCCACTTGAAATACTTTTTCAAACTCAATTTCAATGTTTTAGGGTACTTAAAGCATTTTCTATTTACATAAAAATAATCTTACTCCTCTATTTGTCTTAGAACGAAACAAAACAAAATAACCCATCGATTTGAATCCTTTCTCATGATTTTGAAAACATCCTACCTGAGTCCCCATTTGCTGCTTCTCTGGCTTCTTTCCTAATTTCAATGTACTTTTTCCTTCTTTCCATAGGAACCTATTGGGCAGAACAAATAAACAATGTAAAACATTTTACAATAATAGTCATGCTTTTTCTGTTTTAGTAGCAATCTGGTAAAAAAAAAAAAAAAATTATAAATTTTTAAACAAAACAAAACAAAAAATTTTAAAACAAAACAAATTTGAAAGCACTCAAAACATAACCTCAACAAGAGACTAGTGAGTGTCCCTTAAGGAAAGCCCTTCCTGCAGATTCCCACAGAACTTGGCCTAGGCACTTAACCTCCATCTCAGCTCTGGTATAGCTCACTGCATACAGTGTGTACTAAGCTCTTATGCCTGGATTGCTGATAAATTTTATTATCTCTGAGCCTCAATTTCTTCAAATCTAGTTATGATATCATGGTGCCTTACACTGTTGTAGAGAAGTAACATACAGCATGTGTCTACATGCTTAAGGTGCTAATTTTGTTATTTTTTAGTTCTTTGAACATATGCCTAGAAAACAATCCTAGTCTTGTTCAAGGCAGGATCACCATTCACATGTAGTGGTGAAGCACTAAGACATGGTGGAGGTCAGCAGCTGTGTGGGGAAAGTGCACGCCATGGGGGATGAGCTCAGCTCTCTGCCCACCTTCCCATTTCCAATGGGTGGTGAAGGCAGCAACCAACACATTCTCACCAACTGCCCAATTGCTGAGGCTGGCATGTCAATCTGAGCTTGGCTAAAACAAACCTTGTCCCATCTGCCAGAGCAAGTCTTCCAGTTAACCCATGACTCCTCCATGATCCTGGCATGTTGCCCAAGCAAGGCCATAGTAAGGATCTCAACTTCTTTGACTGGAGCAATTCACTCAGAAAACAACTTTTGGGATATGTCCTAACACTTGCTTTTACTGGCACTGTCTTTCCTTCACATGTCAAGAGGTGAAATCAAGTTCTGACAAATTTTGTAGTTGCCTGAGATTGTATCTGAAGCTAATATTGCCAGTTTTTGTATAAACTACATGAAACCATCAGTTTTTGTTGAAAGCCGACTTGAATACTGGCAACTTAACGTGTTTGACATAATATGGTTTTCTTCGTGAGCACTTGGTAAGTCTTTTTTAACTTAGAACACTGACAATTTCACTCACCTCAACTTCTACAGGAAAATTATAGCGGCGCTTCAGGTCGATCAGATTTTCAAAAATAAGCAAGTTCTGTGAATACAAAGAATCATGTAAAAATAGCTGAATGGTGAAAATCCTCATAACTGATGTTACTTTAGAATTAATGCTATGTAGTAACTCATGGAAAAGCACTCCAGCTTTAAATATACCTATGCAGAATTAAAAGAACCACATCTTTAATATAAGATGGTGCAAATTATAAGTTTAATATAATCTAACTTTTGAACTCCTACAATGACAACAATAGTACACACCTTAGGAGAGGCCTACCTTTTCTGGTTTTTCACTAAACAGAAAACCTTGGTAAAATTTTAACTCATTGAAGACACAGCAGATGACAGATATGGCGCAGTTGTATGCTGCACAATGGTAAAGTCTTCTCCTCTCCAGCAGCTGATTCTCTCCTGCCATGTTCTCTGTAAATGCATCGTAGCACAATCTGCAGAGAGATACACGTGACAAATCAATTCACACAACATGGCAATCACTGCTCAAGCCCTAATGCCATTCCCATTCAGCCTTTCTCGAGTGTCAGGCTTGTGCCAGGCAGAGTATTGGGCACTGGGAATATGAAAAGGAGCATGTCACCCATCTCACAACAAGGGCAGCATACATACATGGATCTTGAAACACAGTGGTCAGTGATGCAACGGCATCAAGTGCAGTAAGTAAGCAGAGGGAAGAAAGGAGGACAGACAAAAGCCCAGTCATGACTGAACAGTGACATCATTCACTGATGAGGTAAGATAGCACTAAGAGGAGGCTAATAATGATTTTGTTTGGAGATGCAAAATGAGACACAGCAAAGTCTGTGTTCAATATTTACTAGGAGGAGAACTCCATTAAAAGACAAGTTTTAGAGAAAATACATTTGACTACTTTTGTGTTTAGAATGCCTGTTAAAAAATATTTACTATTCCTTTAACTTCAAATCTCAGAAAAAATAAAATGCTCTAAATCTTTTGTTACTGAAAATCACAGTACTAAAAATATATCAAGCTATTCAAGGGGAAAAACAGCAGGAAAAGAACAGTAAAAGGAAAAAGTTTTATTATTTGTAAAATATGAGTACAAGATAAAACAGCTGTTATCCAATACATCCTAAATTAACACCCTAATTAAAGTTCACCTAAGTGGTTTAAGAGAAGAAAACTATAAAAGCTCAGTATCTAAATAAAATATTTATTCACATTATATACACAAATAAAAATACATGTACCCAAAGCATTGATAAATACAATAAAATCCAAAATAAGTAAAATCTTACTTAATCAGTGTCTTTGTAAGTTCATTTCCTTCTGTAATACGCGAGCCATGGAAAACTTGATTAATTTTAGATTCCTTAGCATGAACATCATCTTTGGGAAGACGAGAATACATCACATCTAGAATCTTATAGTAGCCCATCTTCTTGGTGATTTGAGTATCAAAAGTGGATTCATTTAGCTTCAAAAAAGTAACAAATAATTATCTTTGGTCTTATTAAATATGAAATAAATCTTATTGAATATACCAAATTTAATACTTAATATCCTTTAGACAGACAGAATTTTAACAGTCAAAAATGCTAAATCACTTCAATAAGAAAGCATGCAATTGTCCAGGTCTAGAACATGAATATAAGCATTTGATATGTTACACTAGGTGAAGCAGGAAATAATGCATGACATCCAAATAGTGAGCCAAGGGTAGAAAATGTTTGCACAAAATCTTACTGAAGACATGGGAGCAACAGGTGAAAATCCAAAACTCTCAGCTACTTTGAAGTTTGCATTAACAATGCGGCATCTGGGTATTCATAGTATTTCCCAACAGGATTCCAAGGGAGGCTGAGTGATACATCCCGCCCTCGCCGCACAAAAAGTATCCAAAAGATGCCCTCATTCCTGAATCCTACCTCCTCATGTGGCAAAAAAGGACTTCGTAGACAAAATTTAGTTAAGGGCCTTGTGATGAGGAGATTATTTTGGATTGTTCAGGTGGGTAGGCCATAAATGAAATCACAGGCAACCTTGTAAGAAGGATGTGTAGGGAGATTAGATAGACAGGAAATGGAAATGTGACCAAGGAGGAAGAGACCAGGGTGATACCAGCACAAGCCAAGCAATGCTGGCAGCCCCCAGAACCTGGAAGAGTCCGGGAACAACTCTTCCCTGAGTTCCCAGAGCGAGCATGGCCCTGACAACACTGTGATGTCAGCCCAGTGAAACTGATTCTGGACTTCCGGCCTCCAGAAGTGTAAGAGAATATCCAAATTTGCATAAGCTGTTACAGAAGCCACAGGAAATAAAGGCAGATCCCGTTTAGCCACAGGCTGTTATGTGGCACACTCCTCGAACAGCAGAGGTCATGTGACTGAGCACACAGCAGTGTCTAAGCACACCAGTCAAGTAGGCTGCTCACTTCTTATTACTATTTAACTGATTTAAGGTGTACGATACCTTTGTAAACCTGGACTTCAACACATCAATGGCATCCACCACAATTGTGCTAAAGAATTCTCTCAAAGCATCCAGGCTACAGTGCCACAGCAGAGTGAGAAGAGAGCGGTCCACAAAGGATTGGCGTGTGAAACTTAGGCGGGGGTCATCCTTCCTGAACATTTCATACACGCTTTCCAGAAGGCCTACTTGTGTGACGCATGAACCCCTAAGAAAACAAGATAAAATTATATGAACATCCCTGCTTTGAAGAGGAACTTTATGGGTGCCTACTACATAACAGGCAAAGTAAACACCAATGATTACAAACCACAAAAATAACTTTAAGGACTATATATATGCAAAATCCACAAAATACAAAAAGCATTTGCACATGAACCATACTACTTTTATTACTCCCCAAAATCTTCAAATCAAACGTGGACATTAAAAAGAAGAATGTTTCATTTACTTTCAAATCTGGTCTGGAAGAGTCTCAAGCTTAAAACAGACACATTTCCAGGATATAAAACTCAGAAGTTGGCCGGGCATGGTGGCTCACGCCTGTAATCCAGCACTTTGGGAGGTCGAGCCTGGCAGATCTTGAGGTCAGGAGATCGAGACCACCCTGGCCAACACGGTGAAAACCTATCTCTACTAAAAATACAAAAATTAGCTGGACATGGTGGTGCTCAACTGTAGTTCCAGCTACTCTGGAGGCTGAGGCAGGAGAATCGCTTGAACACGGGAGGCAGTGGGTGCAGTGAGCCAAGATCGCACCACTGCACTCCTGCCTGGCAACAGAGAGTCCGTCTCAAAAAAAACAAAAAATTCAGAGGTCATGATTTTAAAATTCTAGTTTCTCCCTACCAATGAACCATCATTGCTATTTTCCAAACAGAAATATACCTATCTGGTCCTTTCTCACCTGAAAATAATATATTTGAATAATCATCTATAAAGTTCTGTCTATAAATCTATAAATTAAGAATGCAGACTTAGTAGCCTCATCTATAAAAATAAGAGGGTTAAGACTAAATGACCATTAAAATTCTAATGTCATGAAGTTAGATAACCCATGCAAAAATATTAGATTCAGAAGGTAACTCAGTCATAAAAAGACTATAGGACACTACTAGATGCCATACAGGCTTTGCAAAGTTCATTTGGGTACTATAATGGACTGAATGTTTAAGACTCCCCAAGTTTCTATGTTGAAATCCTGACCCCCAATGTGATTGTATTAGGAGGTAAGGCTACTGGGAGGTACCAGTGCCCTTACATAAAAGGTCCCAGAGGCCGGGCGTGGTGGCTCACGCCTGTAATCCCAGCACTTTGGGAGGCCGAAGTGGGTGGATCACCTGAGGTCAGGAGTTCAAGACCAGCCTGGCCAACATGGCGAAACCCCGTCTCTACTAAAAATACAAAAATTAGCCTGGCATGGTGGCAAATGCCTGTAATCCCAGCTACTCAGGAGGTTGAGGCAGGAGAATTGCTTGAACCTGGGAGGCGGAGGTTGCAGTGAGCTGAGATCACACCATTGTACTCCTGCCTGGGCAACAACAGAGAAACTCCATCTCAAAAGAAAAAAAAAAAAAAAAAGGCCCCAGAGAGTTCCTTGCCCCTTCTACCACGGATGACTCAGAGAGAAGGTGCTGACTATAAAGCAGGCAAGCAGGCTGTCATTAGACACTCCGTCAACTGGCAGCACGTTCTTGGACTTCCCAGCCTCCAGAACCATGAGAAATGTATTTCTGTTGTTTTATAGGCCACCCACTCTGTGCTATTTTGCTATAGCAGCCTGAAAGGAATAACACAGGCACCATCCTAGGTTCACTTTCTCTTGAGGAGCTTTCCACTAGCAAGCACAGTAGAGATGCACATAAAACATCCAACTCTTACATAAAAAGCTAAGATGGTAAGGAGAAGCAAAATAAAAATAGCAAAGACCTAATGTTAAAAATGGGCCCACAGATGATTTACTGAAAAATAAATGCAAATTAAATATATAAAAATGTGTCCGACTTCACTCATAATAAAAGAAAAATTAAAGTAACAAAGGGAAACTCTTCCTCACCTATAAATTGGAAAAAATTCAAACGTTTCAGAATGTTGGCAAGACAGTGGTGAAACTGATACTCTAGTACATCACAAATAAGGAAGGAATGCAAATAATACAGCCCCCAAAGCAGCAATACAGAGATACCCGGCAAAAAATACAAATGCACTTACCTTTTCATCTACATTTAGGAATCTACCCCAAAGATACATGGGCAAATACAAGATGATATAAACACAAGGTTATTCACAATGACATTATTATTATTTTTTAAAAATATTTTTGTGGCTGAGCGTGGTGGCTCAGGCCTGTAATCCCAGCACTTTGGGAGGCCGAGGCAGGTGGATCACGAGGTCAGGAGATCGAGACCATCCTGGCTAACACGGTGAAACCCCGTCTCTACTAAAAATAGAAAAATCAGCCGGGCATGGTGGCGGGCGCCTGTAGTCTCAGCTAGTAGAGAGGTTGAGGCAGGAGAATGGCGTGAACCCAGGAGGCGGAGCTTGAAGTGAGCCGAGATTGCGCCACTGCACTTCAGCCTGGACGACAGAGTGAGATTCCGTCTCAAAAAAAAAAAAAAAATTTTTTTTGTAATGATGGGGTTCTGCTATGTTGCTCAGGCGGGTCTCAAACTCCTGGGCTCAAGTGATCCTCCTGCCTCAGCCTCCCAAAGCACTGGGATTATAGGTGTAAGCCACCGCATCTGGCTTCCCCGTGGCATTAAGTTTAACAGCAAAAGATTGAACCCAGAAGTTCATTGGCAAGGGGCTGCTTAAAATACTATCATACTTCTTTGCAATGAAGAATTAAACACCAATTTTTCAAGGAAAAAAAATGAGGAAGATCTCTATATGCTGACAGGGCAAGATCTGTATAAGACACAAGTGGAAGAGATAGGAAGCTGATAGGGCAAAAGAGGAACGAGAGAGGGCCAGAGATGGAAGGAAGATCCTCTGAATTGTAGCTCATTATATAGCCTTGATTTTCGTATGTAAATATCGTACATGTTCAAAATGAAAATTGAGTCAAAAGAAAAAACAAAATTTCTAAAATTTGAAAATTAATTAAATAAGCACTACTAATTGGTGTAATAACCACACATCAAGAAAAAAACTACATCGGCCGGGCGCGGTGGCTCAAGCCTGTAATCCCAGCACTTTGGGAGGCCGAGACGGGCGGATCACGAGGTCAGGAGATCGAGACCATCCTGGCTAACACGGTGAAACCCCGTCTCTACTAAAAACTACAAAAAACTAGCCGGGCGAGGTGGCGGCGCCTGTAGTCCCAGCTACCCGGGAGGCTGAGGCAGGAGAATGGCGTGAACCCGGGATGCGGAGCTTGCAGTGAGCTGAGATCCGGCCACTGCACTCCAGCCCGGTCGACAGAGCGAGACTCCGTCTCAAAAAAAAAAAAAAAAAAAAAAAAAAAAAAGAAAAAAACTACATCAAATGATTTTGGAACACAAAATTTGACTGTATATCCTTAGATGGCACATACTAAGAAAATTATAACTAAAATGAAAAATTTAAACTTCATCTAGCTGTCATTATTCTATGTAATAATACTGGTATTGTTATTTTTGAAAGTATTTTGTGTATATTGTAAAGCCATTGAGTAATTATAGACTATCATTGGAAACAACATTAGAAAGGAAAAGAGAACAAGATGCACAGTGTAAAGGAATAAGAAAAGAAGTTACATTAAAATCCTATAAAACAGAAAAAAGAATAAAAAATTTTAACAGTAAAAAATTTGGTTGCCTTTTATTCATTTTTGTTTATTTTTTCAGGCTCTCTGGCCTTGTTCCCAATCTCAGGAAGCATGCAGTCCTTCACTATTACATATTTTGTTGGCTATTGGTTTTTCATAGACAGCCTTTGTCAGTTTTATCACAAATGAATGTTGTAGTTTGTCAAAAGTTTTCCTCTATCTACTGAAATTATAATGAGTTTTTGTCCTTTATTCTATTAATACAGTATCTAAGACTAACTGATTCCCAGATAGAAAAGCAACCTTGCATTCTTACAATAAACACCAATAGGTTATGGTGTATAATGCTTTGTGGGTGTTGCTGAATAGGTTAATGTATCTTTAAACATTTTTGTGTTTATACTCATGAAGGATACTGGTCTATAGTTTTCTTGTGCTGTCTTTCTCTTATGTTGGTCTTGCTACTGGCCTCACAAAAGGAGTTGGGAAGTGTTCCTTCCTCCTCTATATCCTGAAGGGTTTATGAACTACTGGTGTAATTTCTTTTTAAATATTTTAATTCCAGGCACAGTGGCTCACACTTGTAATCCCAGCACTCTGGAGGTTGAGGAAGAAGGATCATCTGAGCCCACGAGTTCCAGACCAGCCCAGGCAATTTAGGAAGAACCTCTCTACATTAAAAAAAAAAAAAAAAAAATAGGCTGGGCTTGATAGCACGCCTGTAGTTCCAGCTACTAGGCAGGCTGAAGGAAGACTACATGAGCCCAGAATTCAAGGCTGCAGTGAGCCATGATCATGCCACTGCACTCCAGTAGGGCAATAGAGCAAGACCCTATCTCAAAAATAAACGAATGAATGATAAAATTCAATGGAAGGAGTGGACCAAGAAGGCTAAATAGAAGCCTCCAGTGATTGTCTCCCCCGCAGAACGCCAAAATGAACAATTATCTGTACAAAAAAGCACCTTCGTAAGAACCAAAAATCAGGTGAGTGATCATAGTACCTGGTTTTAACTTCGTATTAAGGAAAGAGGCACTGAAGAAACTAAGAAAGATAGTCTTCAATCAGCTATACCACTCCTTCCCCATCCCCCAGCAGCAGTCACACGCAGGACACAGAAGCTGTGCACCTGGGGGAGGAAAAGCACTTCGCATTGGAACTCAGTGCTATCCTGTCGCAGCAGAAACCAACCCAGGGCAGAATTTAGCCAGCACTCACTGAGAGAACATTTAGACCAGCCCTAATCAGAGGCAAACTGTCCATCCCAGTGGTCAGAAACTACATTCTGGCAAGCTCTGCCACAATGGGCTAAAGTGCCTTGGGGTTCCAAATAAACTTGAAAGGCAACTAAGATGACAACAGCTGCAATTCCTGGGCAAGTCCTGGTGCTGGGCTCAGAACAAGTGGACTTGGGGGGCACATGACCTGAGATACCAGCTGTGGCCACCATGCAAGTGCTTGGCCATGCCTACCCCAACCCCAGGTAGTACAGCTTGTAGTAATAAAAGTGACTCCTTTCTTCTGCTTGAGGAGGAGGGGGAGAGTAAAGAGGACTTTGTCTTGCAACTGGGATACCAGCTCAGCCACAGTAGAACAGGGCACCAGCGAGAATCCTGAGTCCCAGACGACATTTTTAGACACACTCTGGGCCAGAAGGGAACCCGCTGTCTTGAGGGGAAGGGCTCCGCCTGATGGGATTCATCACCTACTGACTAAAGAGCCTTTGGGTGATGAATTATCAGTGCCAACCAGGTAGTACTTGCCGTGGGCCTTGGTTAAGACCCAGGGCCATGCTGGCTTCAAGTGTGACCCAGCACATTCCCAGTTGTCGTGGTCACGGGGAGAAACCCTTTCTGCTTGAGAGAAGGAGAAGGAAAAGTAAAGGAGACTTGCATTACGTTTCATGCCTTGCAACACGGGCACCAGCTTGGCCACAGAGACGCAATATCCCCAGAGGGCTTCTGGGGTCCCCAGTTCTAGGCCTTGGCTCTTAGACAGGATTTCTGGACCTGCCCTGGGCCAGAGGGGAGCCCACTACCCTGAAAGGAGAGACTCAGGACTGGCAGCATTCACCATAAGCTGACTACAGAGCCCTTGAGCCTTGAGTGAAAATCAGCAGTAGCCAGGCAGTCCTCACTGCAGGCCTGGGGCAATGGTGACCACAGGGAGAGACTTCTCTATTTTAGGAAAGGGGAGGGAAGAATGAAAAGGACTTTATTTTGCAGCTTGGGTACCAGCTCAACAGCAGTGGAACAGAGCACCAGGTAAATTCCTACAGTTCCCAACTCCAGGCCTGGCTCATAGATGGCATCTCTTGACCCACCTGGAGGCGGGGCGAGATCACTGTCTTGAAGGAAAGGACACAAGACTGGTTAGATTTGCCTCCTGCTGATTGTAGAGCCACTGGGCCTTGAATGAACACAGGCAGTAGCCAGGCAGTGGTCATTTAAGGCCTTCAGTGAGACCCAGTGCTGTGCTGTGTGCTTCAGGTCTGACTCCATGCAGTCCCAGTGGTGGCGGCTACAGAGGTGCTCGTATCACCATTCCCCCAGTTACAGGCAGCTCAGCAGAGACAGAGAGACTCCATTTGTTTGAGAAAAGTAAGTAAAGGAAACAAGAGTCTCTGCCTGGTAAGCCAGGGAATTTTCCAAGATTGTACCAAGACCACCAAGGTGGTACCTCTATAAGTCTGTAAGAACCACAGTGTTACTGGGCTTGGGGTGCCTCCTACAGTAGATTATGACTTAGGGTGGCCTCTAAAGCAGATATGGCTTCAGTGACCAAAGACTTAGATCAAACCCCCAAGTACCTTCAAATACCTGGAAAGTCTTCCCAAGAAGGATGTATATAAACAAGCCCAGAAGACTACAATAAATACCTAAAATATTTAATGCTCTGACATCAATGAACATCCACAACCATCAAAACCAGCCAAGAAAACATGACTTCACCAAATGAACTAAATAAGGCACCAACACCAATCCAAGAGAGACAGAGATATGTGACCTTTCAGACAGAGAATTCAAAATAGCTGTTTTGAGGAAAGGCCAACAAAATTCAAGATAACACAGACAAGGAATCCAGAATCCTATTAGATAAATTAAACAAAGAGACTGAAAAAATTTAAAAGAATCAAGCAGAAATTCTGAATCTGAAAAGTGCAGATGACATACTGAAGAATGCACTAGAGTCTCTTAAAAGCAGAACTGATCAAGCAGAAGAAAGAATTAGTGAACATGAAGGCAGGTTATTTGAAAATACACAGTCAGAGGGGACAAAAGAAAAAAATAAAAAACAATGAAGCACACCTACAAGACGGGGTTTCACCGTGTTAGCCAGGATGGTCTCTATCTCCTGACCTTGTGATCCGCCTGGCTCGGCCTCCCAAAGTGCCGGGATTACAGGCGTGAGCCACCGCACCTGGCCAATATTTTACATTTTAAATAATTAAGAGTATAACTGGATTATTTCTAACACAAAGAAGGGATAAATGTTTGAGGTGATGAATACTTCAGTCACCCTGACCTGATTATTACACATTATACACCTGTATCAAAATATCTCATGTACCCCATAAATATATGTACCCATGTACCAACAAAAACAAAAATATATCATATATCTGGGCTGAGCACAGTGGCTCACGCCTGTAATCCTAACACTTTGGGAGGCTGAGGCAGGAGGATTGCCTGAGCTCAGGACTTTGAGACCCTGTCGCTACCAAAAATACAAAGAATTATGCGAGTGTGGTGGTGTGCCCCTGTAGTCTCAGCTACTCAGCAGGCTGAGGCACAAGAATCACTTAACTTGGGAGTTGGAGGCTGCTGTGAGCCACTGCACTCCAGCCTGGGAGACAAAGTGAGACTCTGTCTGAAATATATATACACACACATATACATATATTTGATAAAATTCACTAGTGGCTATCTGGAGGCCAGGCGCAGTGGGTCATGACTGTAATCCCAGCACTTTGGAAGGCCAAGGCAGGCAGATCACTTGAGCCCAGGAGTTCAAGACCAGCCTAGGCAATATGGCAAAACCCTGTGTGTATACAAAAAATACAAAACTAGCCAGGTGTGGTGGTCTATCCCTGTAGTCCCAGCTGCTCACGAGGCTGAAGTGGGAGGACTGCCTCAGTCCAGGAGGTCAAGGCTGCAGTGAGCCTTGACCACTGCACTCCAGCCTGGATAACAGAGTGTGACCCTGCATCTAAAAAAACAAAACAAAAAAGCTATGTAGGTCTGGGATTTCCTTTACAGAAAGATTTTTAGTTATTAATTCAATTTAATTACTTGTTAGGGGTGTATTCGTACATTTTATTTCTTCTTGAGTCAGTTTTGGTAATTTATGACTTTCTATGAATTTGCCCATTTTGCTTAAGTTGCTGAATTTGCTGGCCTAATATTTTTCATAATATTCACTTATAATCTTCTTACAGTTTCTAAGAGGTCAGTGGGTTACATCCACCTCTTTTCATTCTTAAAAAGTTTTCACAAACTTTGGTTTTTCCTTTATTTTTGGTTAGCCTAGCTAATGGTTTGTCAACTCCTTTAACTTTGATTGTGAAAACAAATACTCATTTTTCTCCACCATTTTTCTGTTTCCTATTGCCTTCCTTTGTATTACCTTTGGGTTAGTTTTTTTTTTTTCCTAGATTTTAAGGTAGAAAGTTCAGATTACTAACTTAAATCTTTCCTATTTTCAAACATAGGAATTAAAAGATATAAATTTCCCTCTGAGCACCTATTTAGTTGTATCACATTTGGATATGCTTTATTCTTATTTTATTCAGATCAAAATACTATCTGACTTCCTTTGTAATTTCTTATTTGACCCAAGGGCTATTTAGAAATATGTTATTTATTAATTAGTTGATTATTTACAAATATTTTCAGATTCCCAAAATTTCCTTGTGTTGTTGAATTCTAATTTAACTTCGCTTTGGACAGAGAACATACTTTGTATGATTTCAACCTTTTTAAATTTATCAAGGCTTGTTTTTATGGTCTAGTATATAGTTTGTCCTAAAGAATGCTTCAAGTATGCTCAAAGAGAATGTGTTCTGCTGCTGTGCAGAATTCTGTTTTATAGTTGGTTAATTATAACTTTTAAAATATCAGTAGAAAGGAATGAACTATGTCATGGATGAACATCAAAAACATTACACTGAACAAAGAAGCCAGGAATAAGAAATCACATATTGTATAATTCCACTTATATAAAATGTCCAGAGAAGGCAGATTTATAAAGACAGAAAGTAGATTAGTGTTTGCGTGGAGCCAGGATCAGCAATGGCAGTCAACTGTAAATGCTCCTATGGGGTTTTACTGGGGAATAAAAATGTTGCATGGTGCTGGTTGCATACTCAATAAAGTTCCTAAAAATCATGGAACTATATACTTACAGTTGGTGAAGTTTATGATCTGTAAAATACAACTCAAGACAAATTTACATGGAT
Source organism: Trachypithecus francoisi (assembly GCF_009764315.1). NCBI lineage: Eukaryota > Metazoa > Chordata > Mammalia > Primates > Cercopithecidae > Trachypithecus > Trachypithecus francoisi. The sequence goes on from NW_022681472.1 coordinate 2,709,752, forward strand.
ATTTACAAATTCAATATAGATAAATGCCAATTTTAAAAATTCATTGGAAGTTTACTATGAGAAGTAACCATAGCATCAAACCCTTACTTCAAAAATCAATAATCAGGGCCAGGTGGGGTGGCTCACATCTGTAATCCCAACACTTTGGGAGGCCAAGGCAGGCGGATCATTTGAGGTCCGGAGTTTGAGACCAGCCTGGTCAACATGGTGAGACACTGTCTCTACTAAAAATACAAAAATTAGCCATTGTGGTGGGGCATGCCTGTAATCCCAGCTACTTGGGAGGCTGACGCAGGAGAACCACTGGAACCCGGAAGATGGAGGCTGCAGTGAGCCAAGATCACGCACTCCAGCCTGAGTGACAGAGCCACTCTGTCTCAAGAAAAAAAAAAAAAAAATCAATAATCAATTATGTCCTATTTTTCCCACTATATTTTTGCTAAAATACTAAATTGTATTTTTGGTAATCAAACAATCCCAGTGATGAGACCTTCATTACACTGTAATTCCAGGCACTAAATTTAGAAGGAATAAAAGAATCAGAAAAATGGCCATCTGCAACTCTTAATGAAATTAAGTGATTCAGGGCAACCATAAAAAATGGAGCTAAACCATGAGGAAAATGAAACAATGCACATGGCTAGTCAATCCTAGCATCACTAAAAGCAGGACCACCAGACATTATACACCTCCTAATGCCATGAATAAGAAGTATAAAGTATCAACTATTAGTCTTGCCAAAATTTCAGCCTGAATCTAACTGTGCTTTTAGACATAACTTTCCATTTACAGAAAACCCAAGGACTGGAGGAAGAAGCTAAATGAAAGTAAAAGAATCAGATATATCCAGAATATAAGACATTGTACAGGACAAGTGTCCAAGTTTCTCCAACAAAATAAATAATAAAGGAAGAGACTGTTTTAAATGCAGACTGAAGAGACACAACAGTGAAATGCCATGTATGAACCTTGTTTGGATCATATTTCAAATAAGACTATCAGCATGTTTGAGACTACTGAGGAAATCTGACTATGGAATTACTGATAATTTCGTTCAGTTGATAATGGTACTATGGCTATTCAAGAAAACTGCTTTAAGAGACATATACAGAAGGATTTAGAGGTGAAATGACATGGTGTCCGAGATTTGCTTTAAATTACAATAGCAGCAGCAAAAAAGAAAAATGATAAAAGGCCAAGATGAAGCTTGGAAAATGCTGAACTTTGTTCAATCTGGAGCCTTATTTATACTCTTCTTCTAGCTTTGTGTATGTTTGAAAAATATAATAATAAAAGTTTTGTTTTAAAGACAAAAAAATAAAGTTTAGTAGCAAGAATGTAATTGCCACTCAGCTTTTTATGGAACAGAGAAGATAATTTCCCACAAAACTGAAATGCATATGGTTTCTGAGATCCCAGACCAGAATGACTTACCTTCTGGCAATCCTCTTGAAACTGGATTGAAATAATTCTTCCATGACATGCTGCTGTTCCCGACAAAGAACTTCTGTCATCAATTCCAACAACATAGGGCTTTGAGATAATTCCAATGCATCTAGAAACTAGAAAAAATACATCAACATCATCAAAATTTTGTTGAGTTTTACTAAAAATATAAAAAGTTTCTTATGTAATAAAAATATATAACATATAGAAAAATATACTAGAATTTCACAGACTTAACAAATACCAGTATTTCTGTCATTTTTATGGATATTGTGAGTGGCTGGTATATATCAATGTTCACTATACCGAGCCTAGATTCTTTTTAAGTTTTTTTTGTTTTTTTTTTTTGAGACGGAGTCTCGCTCTGTCGCCCAGGCTGGAGTGCAGTGGCGCGATCTTGACTCACTGCAAGCTCTGCCTCCCGGGTTCACGCCATTATCCTGCCTCAGTCTCCCGAGTAGCTGGGACTACAGGCGTCCGTCACCACGCCTCGCTAATTTTTTGCAGTTTTAGTAGAGACAGGGTTTCACCATGTTAGCCAGGATGGTCTCGATCTCCTGACCTGGTGATCTGCTCTCCTCGGCCTCCCAAAGTGCTGGGATTACAGGCGTGAGCCACTGCGCCCGGCCCTGATGCTTTTTAGGTTTTGCAGATGTTACTCTTCTCTCTATCTCAGGTTCTGAGAGTACATGGAGACGAGCCTTCAACAGGCTCCCCCTCCTTCACCATGCCAGGGACTCTTGCCCTTACTCTGATTCTGGTAATGTGCATCTTTTCCACACTGTCCTCACTACAGAGGGGATATCCCAGGCCACTCCCCCGATGTTCTCAACTTGACTCTCCCCTTTTCCATCTCAGTTTCTGTTCTACTTTCTAGGAGATATCTTAATTTTATCTTTAGAATAGAACAGGTATGTTTTTTAAATTTTGCTTCTGCATATTTAATTTCCAAGGATCATTATCCTATCTTGTGGACACAATACCTTCTTTCATCTCTGAAATTATTCTGTGCAGTTTCCACTGCACTCCAGTCTAGGTGACAGAGCAAGACCCTGTCTCAAAACAAAACAAAACAAAACAAAACAAAAAACACCAATGCATTTCATGTCTATGTCCAGACCTGGGTCCCATCCCCAAGATAACTCATGTGTACACAAACATTCCAAAATCCGAAACGCTTTTGGTTCCAAGCATTTCAGATAAGGGATGCTCAAACTATCGTATTAGGGATAATCACAAAATGCTTTTCAAATAATTGCTATTCTATTAAAATTTGGAAATTATTGGTAATATTCTATTTCTTAGCTTCTTTTGGTATTACTATTCATAACTTAAATATACTTTATACATTCCATTTTATGTATAAAATATTTCACAATTTAAAAATCGGAGAAAAAAACAGATTCTCGTGGATTCACATATACGCCTGTCACTGCTTTCCAAGTGAATTAAATGAATTCTCAGGCTACGCACACATAAATAATATGGGACATGGTGCTGATTTGGTATGTGCTTCCTCTTCTACAAATAATGACCCTAGTAAAAATGTACTGTACAAGCTTTGTGTAGAAAGAACATTCTGAATAACCTATCGGGTGGTTTACAACTTCTCTGATTATGGGTATTCCACTCACTTCTTTTCATCAAGATATGTAACAAGAAAAAAAAAATCAGTGTTCTCATTTTACTTGATATTACTAGAAACCAACCTTTTTCATGCAGTCCACATAATTATTGAACCGTGGAGTTCCTGGGGGAAATTCTCTGGACTGCATGGGGAAGTGAGCAACGATGAGCTGCTCCAGAACACGCCTAAGTTCCTCCAGACTGCCTCCAGTGAGGCTGGTGAAGAATGGAAGAAGAGTGACAGCTTGGCCCTGTGGAACAAGGCAGACATAAGAAACTGCACGAGTTATGGCTTATATATCCCACAGAATAAATAAAATTACTGTTTTCTAAAGACATTGCAAATAAAGCACTATGTGGAATCAATGAATCACTTCAGCATAATTTCTAAATTATATTAAAAACCAACCTGAACACAACTCTGTACCTCAGCTTTTTTTTTTTTTTTGGAGATGCAGTCTTACTCTGTCACCCAGGCTGGAGTGCAGTGGCACAATCTAGGCTTACTGCAACCTCCGCCTCCTGGGTTCAAGTCATTCTCCCTGCCTCAGCCTCCAGAGTAGCTGGGATTACAGGCGCCTGCCACTATGCCCAGCTAATTTTTTTCATATTTTTCATAGAGACAGGGTTTTGCCATGTTGGCCAGGACGGTCTCAAACTCTTGACCTCAGGAGATTCGCCCGCCTTAGCCTCCCAAAATGTTGGGATTACAGGCATGAGCCACCGTGCCCAACCTATACCTCAGCTTTGACTGTTACCCAGGCTAGTCAGTTGACTCCAGCTATGGACACATAAATAAATGGGACATGGTGCTGATTCGGTATGTGCTTCCTCTTCTACAAATAATGACCCTAGTAAAAATGTACTGTACAAGCTTTATGTAAAAAGAACATTTTAAATAACCTAAGGAGTGGTTTACAACTACACATTGCAGAACTACATAAGAACTTCATACTGAGCTTAACAAGAACTAGGAGTTGATTCCTATTCTCTCTTGCATGGCAGATAAATTCCAAGACTGTCTACGGAGAAATGGGAAACTTGATTAATCACACAGCAGAAAATTCCAAAGAATTATCCCCTTTATCCAGTAAAGAGGTCCCTTGAATTAAGGTCACTTTTCAATAGTGTTTAAAATCTAATTGTTCTAGGACTTTAAAATTAGTAACCTTAAAGTGACAATATTTATTAATTCTTGACCCTAAAAATCACCAAAAATTTTTATATTATTTTTAATAGAAAAATGACTGAGTAATAGTCATTATAGCCAATTTAAATCATATGTATGCAAACACAAATGTTAATTCATCCAAATATGATAATCTTATACTTTAAAAGAAATGTTCTAGGCCAGGCGTGGTGGCTCACACCTGTAATCCCAGCACTTTGCGAGGCCGAGGCAGGCAGATCACTTGAAGTCAGGAGTTTGAGAGCAGCCTGGCCACTATGGTGAAATATACTAAAAATACAAAAATTAGCCAGGCCTGGTGACGCACGCCTAAGATCCCAGCTACTCGGGAGGCTGAGGCACGAGAATCACTTGAACTCAAGAGGCAGAGGTTGCAGTGAGCCATGATTGCGCCACTGCACTTCAGCCTGGGCGACAAAGCGAGACTGTTGCAGAAAAGAAAAGAAGAAAAAGAAAAAGAAAAAGAAAAGAGAGAGAGACAGAAAGAAAGGGACGCAAGGAAGGAGGGAGGGAGGGAGGAAGGGGAAGGGAAGGGGAGGGAAGGGGAAGGGGAGGGAAGGGGAGGGAAGGGGAGGGGAGGGGAGGGGAGGGGAGGGGAGGGGAGGGGAGGGGAGGGAAGGGAAGGGAAGGGAAGGGAAGGGAAGGAAGGGAAGGGAAGGGAAGGGAAGGGAAGGGAAGGGAGGAAGGAAATGTTCTCATGTCTTGGAGAGACACCCTGAACTGAAGCAGGTGCAGGTCAGATAACATGCCCGGCCTGCTTGGCCTTCCTTGCCCGCTGACGGGTGGGTTGACTACACAGGTGAAATAAACACGCCCAAACAGGATGGTTATCGAGACTGGCTAATAAGTACAGGGGGATTACTGTGCTAGTCTCCCTATTTTTGAACATGTTTGACATTTCCCATAATAAAAAATAAAAAACATCACAAATATGCAAAAATAAAAAATATGAAAATAGAAGAGAATGTAATCCAAAAAAAATAAATATTTCACTGTTTACCTTTAAATGTAGATCCAGTTTTGTGTCAGCAAGTAGACTAATATATGTTGTAAAGACTTCAGGGAATGAACCATGACTTGTATTAAAAGATACAGATGAATCAATCTAAAGGAAGGAAAAGAAAAACAGGACACATTTGTATATTACATCTTTATTTCCTTTGTTAAAATTCCAGAAATGAACTGTAAATTTAATTATGGGCTTCAATAATATTTTCACAATCTTATTGTAAAATATTGTAATACTATCTGTTAAGACAATACATGCAAAGGTACATTAAAAAGATATAGCATAAGAAATAGTAAGTCTAATAAACAATGGAAAAAATTTAAAAAGGTAAATATAAGCAACTATCCTGTCAAAATATCTTCTTATTTGTCAAACCAATGAGCTTTTGGAGCAATCTCCATCAAATTTTAAAGACACAAGTTACAGAGTTCAGAAGAACAAACATGACTGCTTTTTAAAGGAATCTCAAAATACCTGTAAAATTTTTGCCAGTAAGGCCAGCACTGCCATTTTAGTTTCGAGAGGGGAATCTTTGGCCCACCAGGAATCACACTTCTTCCAGTGTTGCAGAATTGTAGTTGCAAGTTTCAGTCCTTGGTGTTTCTGGCTTGCTCGCTCCCTGAAGCTCTGGTCTAACATGCCGTTCAAAACGGTACTCACCTAAGACAATTTCGTTGTGAGTGAAGAAAAATTCTTAATTTTGAAAATGACAGAAAACAAAATTTACCTTTATTTCAAAGTTATTCTTGGAAAATAAATAAGCTATTTCTATAATAGATGTTTATCTACTTCAAAACTCCTCGAGTTTGATTTGAGATGCACCTTAATCATAGTTTTTCCACAGAAAGTACAGGGTGACCTTAGTTATGTCATCAGGCTCATCCAGCTTCTCCTGGCTTTCCTAGTCTGGGCAGTCTAGGAAACAGGAGTCAGCTCTCTTCTGTCACCACCACCAGCACTGTACATGCATGCACACGCACACACAGGTGTACACACACAAGCACATAAATATGCACATATGCACAAATACACACTTCCTGTCCCACCACCACTGTACATGCATGCACAAGCACACACAGATGTACACACATAAGCAAACATGCACCCAAGTGCATACTTCTGGTCCTACCACCATACAGGCACACATTAACACACACAGGTGTACACACACAAGCGAACATGCACACATGCAAATGCACACTTCCTGTTCAACTACCATCATACATGCACACCAACATTTCCTGTCTCACCACCACTCCTGCAACAGAGTGACAGGCTCATTTTGATCAGATTAACATTCACTATTCCTGTCATTCTGACTATGCAAACATTTTTCACAGATGTTCCAAGTAGAAACAATGCTTTTCCCTTTTTGCACATTTTGTACTCCGTGAAGCTAATCTTGTTTGCTTTCATTGCGGTTTTCAATGTGTCTGTCATTAATTCGTCATCAAACTCTCCTAAGTTATGAAATTGCTGCAAGCCCTCTAAGCCTATCAGGTCTATCTGCCCCATCTCTGTGGCAACTCAGCTCCTGATCTGCAATGCTGGTGCTGGGCCATCCACGCCTCTGTGCAGGGCTGACATATTGCATCCAGTACCTTCCCGTCTTGGCTTACTGCGTGATCACTCTCCACCCAGCAGCAACGTGATGAGAGTGCACAGGGACCTCTTGGGGATCTGGCATGTCTAAAACATCTGCATTCCACTCTCACATAATGGATAATCCAGCTGGATTCAGAACTCTAGGCTGGAGACTTCTCTTATGAATTGTGGAAGAAATCTGGTTCAAGTCTTGCAGTGTCCACACTGCTGCTGAGAAGACATATGTCATTCAATTTCTAGATCCTTTCACACATAACTGCTTTTTCTCCAGTGGAAACCTGAGAATCTTTTCTTGTAGTGAAACCCCAGGGTTCTGAATTCTCAAGAAATGTGCTCCACGTGGAGCTGTTTCTGTGCACCATGCTGGAAACTCCATGGCCCTCTCCTACCTGGAAACTCAAAGCCTTTGTTTCTGGGCTCCTCTGGAGCTGTGTCCTCAGCAAATGTCTCTCCTGGCCCCTGCCTTCTGGAGCCAAGGCCCTGCTGCTCAACCTTGTGCATGAATCCCTAGTCTCCTCCTCATTTCTCTCGTGTTTTCCGTTTTGTCTTTTCACTCTATTCTCTGTGAAAGTTACTCAAGTTTACCTTCCAAACTCTTTCATTTTTAGTTTCTGATGCCTATGCTTAATTCCCGAGACATTTTTTGTTCTCTGATGTTCATTCTCCAAAGCAATTCTTATTTCACAGTTTTGTCTCTCATCTTTCAGTTTTACTTCTCCACCTTACATTCCCATCTGAGTGAACGGGCCTTGCCACAGTTGCCCATGTCCTGCTATGCCCTCTGGCGTCCCTTTCCCCAAGTGCCTGGGCCCCAGGGCTGCCGGCTCACAGGTATTTTTTTTGTTTTTTTTTGTTTTTTTTTTGAGACGGAGTCTCGCTCTGTCGCCCAGGCTGGAGTACAGTGGCCGGACTGCAAGCTCCGCCTCCCGGATTTAACCCATTCTCCTGCCTCAGCCTCCCGAGTAGCTGGGACTACAGGCGCCCGCCACCTCGCCCGGCTAGTTTTTTGTATTTTGTAGTAGAGACGGGGTTTCACCGTGTTAGCCAGGATGGTCTCGATCTCCTGACCTCGTGATCCGCCCGTCTCAGCCTCCCAAAGTGCTGGGATTACAGGCTTGAGCCACCGCGCCCAGCCCCGGCTCACAGCTATCACCCGCCTGGAAGTGCTGTGCAGCATGCAGGGCTCACTGGTGGGGAGGATCACTGTCGCTGATCCAGCTGGCTGTGATGCCTGCATCTTTATTTTCTCTTAGGGCTTGTCAGGATATTCTGGTGCCCTGTCAAGGGCAGACGCTGAACTGTATTCGGAGGGAAAGGGCAGACAGCCTCAAAGTCTAGAATTTAAGTAGGTTTGCACTTAACTTCCCTCTTTTCCTGATGGTATCCATATATTCAGCCATGCCAGAGCCCCCCAGTCTGGAGGTCTCTATCCTCTCCAGGGAGTCACTGCCTCCTGCCTTCTCTTTAAGTGGGATCAGACCTCCAGCAGCAGGGAAAGGAGGCTGCCCTGTAGGGGAAAGCTGACCTTTGCCTAATCCTCTCTTCTCAGCCTCTGCTCACCCCTGCTCTCACGCCTGCCCTGCTGGGGCTCGGCACTTTCAACTTCCCATGTTGCCACACCTGTCCTTTAGATTTATAACTCTTGTCACTCTTGGAAATCCTTTTCTCCTTTTTTCTGTGTCCTTTGAGACTGTAGTGGTGTTTTTGTTAAATCTCATTCTGTTACTTCAGAGGAATTTAGGGCAGCAGTAGAGGTTAAGGTGTATGCTTTTTCTGTCATTTCCATCAGAGGTCATAGTTTACGAAATCAGAATGTTAAATCTGAGTGTCATCTACTACGATTTTATTTCTAATTTTAAAGAATACAAATTCCTACTGCAATCTACCACAAAAGATTCCCTTACAACACACAAGCACTGTTTGCAATAGAAGCTCAACTTACGAAATCATGTACTCTCCCTTAAAATGGTCATACTAACAGCAGTTTCTGTCCACAGAACAAATTAAATTTCAAAATCCCAGAGGTTTAGCAAACGAAAGTCAACTATATATTAAATACTGATCTCCAGAGAGTCAATGTGAGGGGGAAAGGGGGACACAGCAGGAACGTGTCAGAAATGGTAACTCAGCATCAAGGCCACAAGAGAGCTCTGAGAACAGCGAAGTCTACCGGGGTGCGGAGACCTGCCTGCAGCTGGTGTGAATGCAAAGTCAACTCTGGGCCCCAGGATGGGTTTATAAGCTCCAAGCCCACGTCTTGGCAAACATCAATATCCTGCATAGCTGTGTCTTATAATATTTAGGCTTAGAAATTTGCAGAGCATGAGGGATAGAAAAAACAATCAATGTTTCAACATCCAGTAACACTCATTAGCTATTTATTTTTTTGAGATAGAGTCTTGCTCTATCACCCAGGCTGGAGTGCAGTGGGCGTGATCGCCGCTCACTGTAACCTCCGCCTCTCAGGTTCAAGCAATTCTGCCTCAGCCTCCTGAGTAGCTGGGATTACAGGCGCGTACCACCATGCCTGGCTAATTGTTTGTATTTTTAGTAGACAAGGTTTTGCCATGTTTGCCATGCTGGGCTCGAAATCCTGACCTCTGGTGATCCACCCACCTCTACCTCCCAAAGTGCTAGGATTATAGGCATGAGCCACCATGCCTGGCCTAACATTCATTAACTATTGATAAGTGGTATGTTTTGGGTTTTTCTGAGTTTGTTAAAAGCAAGAGCTTTTAACCTTCTAGGAAAAAGTCTTGTCATGCTTTAATGAAATATTTCAGGAATATGGCAACCCTTTTATGAGGATTATATAAGAAAATATTGACCAGGCGCGGTGGCTGACGCCTATAATCTCAGCACTTTGGGAGGCCAAAGTGGGCAGATCACGAGGTCAGTTCAAGACCAGCCTGGCCAACATAGTGAAATCCTGTCTCTATTAAAAATACAAAAAATTAGCTAGACGTGGTGGCAGATGCCTGTAATCCCAGCTACTCGGAAGGCTGAGGCAGGAGAATCACTTCAATCTGGGATGCAGAGATTGCAGTCAGAAGAGATCGTGCCACTGCACTCCAGCCTGGGCAACCGTGCAAGACTCTGTCTCCAAAAAAAAAAAAAAAATATTTACTTAAAAGAAAATTTTGTTACCATTTTGGGATTATCCACTGATGACTGCATGAGCTCCAATACAGCAAGATCCAGATTTTTCAATAATTCCATGTTGATAGTTTCTGAGAACAAGCTATAGAAATACTCTCCATGGGAGAAGAGGATGACGCTGCTCTGTAAGCTGCCCAAGGATGGCGTGGACAGCACTGCTGGGTTCAGGAGAAGACTCACGAGGCGCTCACACTGGAAAAAAGAAAGGAGAGGTACCATAATCAGGGCACATCTTTGCATGGCACAGAAAGACCATTGGCAACTAATTAACTTTGAAATTGGAAAATGACACAGGTCTAAAAAGAGCCTGATATGTGAAGTCTGGATTGAAGCTGAAATTGTATATATTTCAACTAGCCTCCATGTTCTAGGTTTCATTTTGGGAAAGAGATCTTCCTTGACCCATATTTCTTCCAAATGTCCAAAAATCTTGTAGTTGTTTTTTATTTTTATTTTTTGAGACAGGGTCTCACTCTGTTGCCCAGGCTGGAGTGCAGTGGCATGATCTCGGCTCACTGCAAACCTCCACCTCCTAGGTTTAAGGAATTCTCTAGCCTCAGCCTCCCGAGTAGCTTGGATTACAAGGGCGTTCTACCACCCCTGGCTAATTTTTGTATTTTTAGTAGAGATAGCATTTCACCATGTAGTTCAGGCTGGTCTTGAACTCCTGACCTCAAGCAATTCACCCGCCTTGGCCTCTCAGAGTGCTAGGATTACAGGCAATAAACCACCCTGCCCAGCCTTGCTGTTTTTTAAAGACAGGGTGCCACTCTGTTGCCCAGACTGGAGTGCAGTGGCATGCTCATGACGCACTACAGCCTTGACTTCCTGGGCTCAAGCGATCTTCCCACCTCAGCCTCCTGAGTAGCTGGGACTGCAAGCATGTGCCACCATATCTGGCTAATTTTTAAAAATTTTTTTGTAGAAACAGGGTCTCGCTATGCTGCCCAGGCTGGTCTCAAACTCCTGGGCTCAAGCCATCTGCCTACCCCACCATTGTTGCTTTGAGGGTACAGTCTATTAAGGATGAGTATTTTTAAACAATTTAAATATATAATTGTTTACATTAATTGGACAAAGGGGTGAAAAAGGGGTTTCTGCTAGAGAAGCAAGGAAGTTGAGATGGAGTGAACACAGAGGGCTGGCTGCAGATTTCAGCTATAGCAGGGACTATTTAAAGTCAGCCCTGCATGGTTCAAAGAGCCATGAGAATATTTTTTTTGGAGACTCTGATTCCTCTGGGATTATCCTTCAGAGGCCCTCCCAATCATCCATGTGAAGGACCACCAAGGAGAGAAGAGGCCACATGTCAACACGGCTCAGCTTCATAGTCACAAAATGTTCTCTAGCTAATTCCTTTTGGAAACAAAGTGGGATAGACAAAACCTTAATTTAAAAAGAATGTTGTTCTATTCCGTTTTTTTTTTAACTATTGAGAAAATAATTTTTCAGAAAGAAAGTTGGCTCATGCAAATCATACAATACTTGTCCAGCTAAAATCTTACTACCCCAATTCGACAGTTTCTAGAGACACCTGCAAGTGACATGTGTATTTCTATTATTAGGGGAGTGCAGCATGAAGAGGTGTTTTTCCTACCAGTCCTCCAAAAGCAAAGGCTAACTCCAGAAGTCCGCTGGCCAGCTGCTTACAACTGAGGTCTAGAGAAGGCAAACACTGTCTCTCATCTCCGGGGGCAATGCCTTTATAAACCAGGGAAAGAAGTTCTGTGCCAATAGAATGATGCAGATCTGTGGACTAAAAGACAGCCAACGTTGAAATGCTTAGCAAAAAGATATTTCTTAGAAGAAAATAACTTCACTCCTCTCATTAAATAAAAAGCCCACTTCAGATAGCACTGACAATTACCTTCCTATATTCAGAAAAATTTTAATTCAACTTTGCTTTTGTTGTTCTTGCTGTTTTGAGACACAGTCTCGCTCTGTCGCCCAGGCTGCAGTGCAGTGGCACAATCGTGGCTCACTGCAGCCTCAAGCTTCCAGGCTCAAGCAGTCCTCCCACTTCAGCCTCCTGAGTAGCTGGGACTATGGGTCCGTGGCACCCACTCCTTGGACAATGTTTTTTTTTTTTTTTTTTTTTTTTTTGAGACAGAGTCTCGCTCTGTCGCCCAGTCTGGAGTGCAGTGGCGCAATCTCGGCTCACTGCAAGCTCCGCCTCCCGGGTTCACGCCATTCTCCTGCCTCAGCCTCCCGAGTAGCTGGGACTACAGGCGCCCGCCATCTCGCCCGGCTCGTTTTTTGTATTTTTTAGTAGAGACGGGGTTTCACCGTGTTAGCCAGGATGGTCTCGATCTCCTGACCTCGTGATCCACCCGTCTCGGCCTCGCAAAGTGCTGGGATTACAGGCTTGAGCCACCACGCCCGGCCTGGACAATGTTTTTGTGTGTGTTTTTTTAAATTGTTTGTAGAGATGAATCCCTGCCATGTTGCCTAGGCTGGTCTCAAACTTGTGGCCTCAAGCAATCCTCCTATCTGAGCCTCCCAAAGTGCTGGGATTACAGGTATGAGCCACTGTGGCTCAACCTTGCTTTCTATGCTAGATTCTTCATTTGTGTTGTCTTGCCACAAAGGTATAACAGCAGTTCCTAAAGTTTTTCAGAAAGCTGCCCTGGAAATATCTGAATGTCCTTTATTTTACTTTCATTTTATATTTATAAATTTTTACATTTGCTTTCATACTTATATTGATATATAATAGATATAAAGATAGATAATATCTACATGTCTAGAGCAAGTATTTCTATAATTCCCATTTCAGCATGCTCAATACATAAAGGACTTTTAAGAATATAAATAAATACACTAATTACCATACTAAAGCTAAAATAAATGTAAAAACAAATAGGTTATAGTTACCTGAGATGGTAATATACTATGCAGAAGCCCAGCTCTGTGAAGCTGTTTACAGGCAGACACAACAGCAGCCAGCCTGCTCCTGTCCATTTGCGCGTCAGGGCCATACAAGTTGACGGCACAAAGCTCCTCAATGCTGGCCATGCGAGAAAAACAGTAAATTAGGTGAGCTCTAATCTCATTAAATTATTAAGATACACTGAAAAAAATGTTTGCACTGTTATGAAAGCAGAGGCAACACCTAACAGGATCTATATGCACTAAGCTAGCATGGAGATCAAACACGGTGCTAACCACATCTGAAGTTTGCTTAAGTTTGGTGCAGGGAAGGCACTGGTTATATGTGATTTCTAAGCAACTATTGAGGTCACTGGCAGCAAACATCCCACTAATATGAGCCTTCCCTGAGGAAGCAGGAGCAGCTGGAGGAGCACGGCAACATATTAGGGCCTGAAATTCCAGGACAACACGTTCCCGATTGTGACCTAAGTACCCACCTCTGTGCTGTTATTTTCTCTCTCAGATGGGTCTCCAGGATATCTTTGTATGGGGACATCTTTAGCGCTTTCATCAGGTTCACACAAACATCAGGAAGATGAGCCATAACCTGGACGTCTCCGATGTTGAAACCTATGCTTGCAGGCTCACATAGCGTCTGCACCAGGACTCTCATCAAGTGTGTATTACACAAGTCCTTCTTCAGGAGCTATAACAGATGGTTTGATAAAAACACTTCGTCAGCTAGCATTTCTATTTTCACCAGAGTGTAGGGCCCACGAGATTGGGAACTTCTGCCTGACTAAGAGAGAGGTGGACAGAGTTTCTCTGTAAAACAGGGGCAGCGTAAACACGTGAGGTTTGTGGGCTAGACGGTCTCTGCTACAACTCCTTACGCGTCTGATAAGAAAGCAGCACAGACAACAGGTGGAGAGAGGCGCACATGCTCCTATATAGCTTTATCTACGGAGCAGGCAGCAAGTGTGGTTGTATCCATGGACAGGGTTTCCCAGCCCCTGACTCAGGACACTGCTTAATCCCAGGGCCTGGTGTGCCATAGGCACCTGGCAGAGATTCCCTGAATGAACTGACTGGAGTTTGTTTACACAATAAGCCTCATGGATACATTTATAAATATTTGCTAGTATGCGTTTCCTAAGGTAAATGTTTGATCACAGCATAAAATACAGCATCCAATAAAACAATTAGAAAAAACTATTTTGTATTTTATTCACACAATGAAACTCTGAAGGACATGCAAAGTTTCATGATTTTCAATAGATGGTTCACCATGACTGTAGTTATTAACGATGCATTGTAATTTTGCAAATTGCTAAGAAAAGAGATTTAAAAGTTCTCATCACAAAAAATGTTACATATGTGAGGTAACAGATACATTAATTAGCTTGATTTAGCCATTCCACAAGGCAAACCATATCAAAACATCATGCTGTATAACATAAATACAGTTTTTGTCAACTAAAATAAATTGACAAATTTATTTTGACAGATAACTCTTCTGAGAATGCAAAGTTTTAGAAAAGCCAAAACCTGGCCTTCTCTTCCTGGTTCTTTCCGAAGTCAGGAAAAGCTGGGTTGAGAGGACAAAAAAAATAATAATAATAATCATAATAATTTTTTTAAGCCAAAATCCCTTCTAATAGAAACCTTTGAAGCAGTTTTCTAGTAAAAAAAAACTGACCTCAAATTAACAGAGCAGGCCGGGCGCGGTGGCTCAAGCCTGTAATCCCAGCACTTTGGGAGGCCGAGACGGGCGGATCACGAGGTCAGGAGATTGAGACCATCCTGACTAATACAGTGAAACCCCGTCTCTACTAAAAAATACAGAAAACTAGCTGGGTGTGGTGGCGGGCGCCTGTAGTCCCAGCTACTCGGGAGGCTGAGGCAGGAGAATGGCGTAAACCCGGGAGGCGGAGCTTGCAGTGAGCTGAGATCTGGCCACTGCACTCCAGCCTGGGCAACAGAGCAAGACTCCGTCTCAAAAAAAAAAAAAAAAAAAAAAAAAAAAAATTAACAGAGCAGCCTACCTTCCATCCTTCTGGGGAGGTGTTCAGCAGAGTCGTGGTGAGCTCCATAATCCGGACTACAACGGTGCATTTGCTGTAGTTGTACCTTTCTCCCTCTTGGGGGCTTGGTCTGTCACCTGCTGCCCCTGCTGCCCCAGTGCCAAAGCACTTTTCTGCTGCTATAATGTCATGCATGGCAATGCTTTCTAAAAAGAAAGCCACTGCTTTCAAAAGTGAAGACTGGGCTTCAGTACCTAGAAGCAATTATAATAAAATATTAATATATGCTTCCTTTCAACTCCACTAAGATTAATATAAAATTGCTTCTCTAAGTATAGGTATGACATACGTTCAGCAAAAGTTCAAAATTTTTCAAAAGAAACAAACAGCTTAATAATAGCTGAATAAAGTGGCAGTTATTGCTTCTCATATCAAAAGGACACACTGATGGAAGGTCAGGTCTTTATTCTCAAACATTACATGTGAGAAGATAAATTAATATGATCATTTTAAAGGGCAATCTGGCAATTCATACCAAGTTTTAAAAAATATGCATGCCAATTTCTATCAAATGTTTAAAAACTCATTATGCTTTGATCCAGCACTGAAATTTTAACCTAATGAAATGACTGCAGAATTGTAGAGGTGTGGTTGTAAGAATGTTCTTTTTAGCATTGTTATTAATAATGAATGCTATTAATAATGAAAAAGTAAAAAATCCTGTCCTTCAAAGGACAGAAACAAATTATGGAGCAGTCTTCAAGCAGGTGTGGACGGGCACCAGTCATCTTATGGAATCAACTTTTAGATCCATCCTCAAAAGGGCTTTGTCATAAAACTCATTTGTCTGAAAACACCCTGGAGCTGGTTCTCCTTTCCCTTCTCAGGCTGTTCATCACGACTCTCCTGCTTAATGAAAGACAGACCCACCCTCACCTCTCTCCAGTCTAACTATAGTTTATTACTCTAAGGTACACAGCCCTTCAGAGCACCAAGGGACAATTTAAAATACTTGTATACTGTTGAAAGAGTAAAGGCAATGATTGAGTAAGAAAGTCTTTTTGTAAGTCTCACAGTTTCTAATTCTTTGTTTCCAACATAATTTAAGGAAAGTCAAACTGTCAACTGACCTCATTAAAAATAATTTTGATAACATGCATTTTGATGTATTCCAAGAACTGAGATAACTTACATTAAGAATTACTCGGCCGGGCGCAGTGGCTCAAGCCTGTAATCCCAGCACTTTGGGAGGCCGAGACGGGCGGATCATGAGGTCAGGAGATCGAGACCATCCTGGCTAACACAGTGAAACCCCGTCTCTACTAAAAAATACAAAAAACGAGCCGGGCGAGGTGGCGGGTGCCTGTAGTCCCAGCTACTCGGGAGGCTGAGGCAAGAGAATGGCGTAAACCCGGGAGGCGGGGCTTGCAGTGAGCTGAGATCCGGCCACTGCACTCCAGCCTGGGCGACAGAGCGAGACTCTGTCTCAAAAAAAAAAAAAAAAAAAGAATTACTCTCAGCCAGGCGCCATGGCTCCCAGCACTTTGGGAGGCTAAGGTGGGCGGACCACAAGGTCAGGAGATCAAGACCATCCTAACACAGTGAAACCCCATCTGTACTAAAAATACAAAAAATTAGCTGGGCGCAGTGGTGGGCACCTGTCCCAGCTACTCGGGAGGCTGAGGCAGGAGAATTGCATGATCCCGGGATGCAGAGCTTGCAGTGAACCGAGATCGTGCCATTGCACTTCAGCCTGGGCGATAGAGACTCCGTTTCCAAAAAAAAAAAAGAATTATTCTCAAAAACCAGATATCCTTGAATCCAACAGAATATTGAATTGTAAGACACACTGCAACCATGGATCTGTTAAATATGGGAAAATGTACATTTTAGAATAAATCAAATATGGCACTTATTTATGTGAACAAGTTTGTTTTGTTTTATTTTCTTTTTTTTCTTTTTTTTTTGAGGCGGAGTCTCGCTCTGTCGCCCAGACTGGAGTGCAGTGGCGCAATCTCGGCTCACTGGAAGCTCCGCCTCCCGGGTTCACGCCATTCTCCTGCCTCAGCCTCCCGAGTAGCTGGGACTACAGGCGCCCGCCACCTCGCCCGGCTAGTTTTTTGTATTTTTAGTAGAGACGGGGTTTCACCATGTTAGCCAGGATGGTCTCGATCTCCTGACCTCGTGATCCGCCCGTCTCGGCCTCCCAAAGTGCTGGGATTACAGGCTTGAGCCCCCGCGCCCGGCCGTTTTGTTTTATTTTCTTTTTTTTCTTTTTTTTTTGAGGCGGAGTCTCGCTCTGTCGCCCAGACTGGAGTGCAGTGGCGCAATCTCGGCTCACTGGAAGCTCCGCCTCCCGGGTTCACGCCATTCTCCTGCCTCAGCCTCCCGAGTAGCTGGGACTACAGGCGCCCGCCACCTCGCCCGGCTAGTTTTTTGTATTTTTAGTAGAGACGGGGTTTCACCATGTTAGCCAGGATGGTCTCGATCTCCTGACCTCGTGATCCGCCCGTCTCGGCCTCCCAAAGTGCTGGGATTACAGGCTTGAGCCCCCGCGCCCGGCCGTTTTGTTTTATTTTCTGAGACAGAGTCACTGGAGTGCACTGGTGCGATCTCAGCTCACTGCAACCTCCACTTCCGGGGTTCAAACGATTCTTGTGCCTCAGCCTCCCGAGTAGCTGGGATTAACAGGGACCTGCCACCACGCCTGGCTAATTTTTGTATTTTTAGTAGATATGGGGTTTCTCCATGTTGGCCAGACTGGTTTCAAACTCCTGACCTCAGGCAATGTGTCTGCCTCGGCCTCCCAAAGTGCTGGGATTACAGGTGTGAGTCACCGCATCCAGCCATGAACAAGTTTTTTTAATACTAAAATCTATACATACAAAAATAGAATTCCAACCACGTAATTTTACAGTTTATATGTAACAATTATCAAAATTTTTATATTTGTTGTGGCAGTGAAAAATGTAATGTGCACTAATAATAAACATAATCATAACACAGAAGAAAAAATTTTTTTGAGACAGGGTCTCACTCTATTGCCCAGGCCACAGTACAGTGGCACAATCACAGTTCACTATAGCCTCAACCTTCCAGGCTCAAGCGATCCTCCCACCTCAGACTCCCTAGCAGCTGGGATCACAGGTGTGCATCACCACGCCTGACTAGCTTTTGTATTTTTTGTAGAGATAGTGTCTCGCCATGTTGCCCAGGCTGGTCTCAAACACCTGGGCTCAAGTGATCCTCCTGCCTTGGCTTCCCAGAGTCCTGGGATTACAGGAGAGAGCCACTGCGCCCAGCCAAGGAATCTTTAAACATATACACCTTTTCATTAAAAAGACATAGATATGGATATAGTAAAATCTTAAGCAAAAAAACTTAATACTTTAGGATAAAATCATTTGAAGGGTATGAAATGATAATATGAATTCAGGGAC
The DNA here is from genome assembly GCF_009764315.1 of Trachypithecus francoisi. Classification (NCBI taxonomy): domain Eukaryota; kingdom Metazoa; phylum Chordata; class Mammalia; order Primates; family Cercopithecidae; genus Trachypithecus; species Trachypithecus francoisi. The sequence continues at coordinate 2,728,121 of NW_022681472.1, forward strand.
TCTGCAAAATTTCTAATAAAGCAGCTATATTTTAAAGCCAATGATGCTGTATATAAAACTGCTACAGTATTTATTGTTCATGGAATACATTTTCTTAAAGTAATACTAATAGTTTTGTGTATTTAAAATGTCAACATTTACAACACACCAGGAAGTATAACTTTTTCAATTATATAAAACTATGAGAAAAACTGTATTTGTCAACTTTGAAGTGTGAAGGAAGGAACCCTCGTGGTGAGGTGACATGAAAGCACGGCCAAGGCGGACGCACAGCACCTACTGTCATGTCGCTGGGATTCTGACCTGGCAGAGCCACTGCCAAGGGTGACCCTGGCAGCATGACATACACCAGCAAGAGGCAAGGGTGACCTACCCAAGACCTGGAGCGTTCCCACAATTCTCTCGCCAATGAAAGTGTTGTAGCACTCCAGCGCAGCTAGGAGCAGGTCCAGCCAGCACAGCGTGGTCTGCAGGCTGAATGGCCCCCGCAGGTGCAAGAGGGTGGGCTGGGCCAGGATGCCCGAGGGCTGGTCACAACCGCCCCCCTCAAAGGTGTTGATGATAAAAGAGATACCTTCTTCCTTGAGAACATCTTTCAGCCACAAATTAGGGGATCTGTTGCCTTTAAAAAGAAACAAAATTAAAATACACACACATACCTACATTTCTTTAATCTTTATACCTAAAATTTCAAAATGATATGGGACAATCTTTTTTCATTTTACTATGCATTCAATTTGTTTCACTGTAATAACTTCTAAGAATGTATTTCCAACACAGCCATTCTCTTCAGGTTCCTTAAACATTATAAAAATAGTTGGACACCATTTGGAGTAGCTGCATACTAATACTCTTTCCCCTGCCTTTTTATTTAAAAATCATTATTCCTTTAAGTCACAAAACAGCATTTGCAAATGAGAACAATAATATCTACCTCTTGGACAGTTACAAAGATTAGCAGAATTAAAGTAGTTAATATTTGAACATGTGCTTAGAATAACATCTACCACACATAAGTGCAGCGTTTGTTAAATAAGAGAATCCAATAAGCTGTTTTTTCCAAGAAATTTTCTTTTAAATATTAAATTTCTTCTAAATTAAAAAGACAAATACATAAAACTGCATTCTGTATGCTCTGAAATCAGTAGCACTGAAAATGTCAAATCATTCTGACTCTAATGAAGAATTCAAATCTCTGATGTATTAAAAAGAGAACATTTGGCCGGGCGCGGTGGCTCAAGCCTGTAATCCCAGCACTTTGGGAGGCCGAGACGGGCGGATCTCGAGGTCAGGAGATCGAGACCATCCTGGCTAACACGGTGAAACCCCATCTCTACGAAAAAAAAATACAAAAAACTAGCCGGGCGAGGTGGCGGGCGCCTGTAGTCCCAGCTACTCGGGAGGCTGAGGCAGGAGAATGGTGTGAAAAAAAAAAGGACATTCGGCTGGGGCTGGTGGCTCAGATCTGTAATCCCAGCACTTTGGGAGGCTGAGATGGGCGGATCACTTAAGGTCAAGAGTTCGTGACCAGCCTGGCCAACATGGCGAAACCCCATCTCTACTAAAAATACAAAAATCAGCCCGGCATGGTGGTGCATGCTTGTGGTCCCAGCTACTCAGGAGGCTGAGGCAGGAGAATTGCTTAAACGAGGTGGAGGTTGCAGTGAGCCAGTATCACGCCACTGCACTCCATCCTCAGCTACAGAGTGAGACTCGGTCTCAAAAAAAAAAAAAAAAAAAGAGAGAGAACATTTTGTACATTAAGAGGAGGAATATTCTGTAATGTTCTGTTACTTTCACTAAGAGGAGACAGAGAATAATGAGCAAAAAATAAATAGTAAGATATTTAAATTTTACCTCAAGAGCGACAGAAGGAAAATGATAGAAAGAAGGGACAAAGAAAGGCAGATCGAGAGAGAGCAGCCAAGGGAACATCACAAGTAGAGAGAGAAGCTGAAGACGCAGACAAGCACGCTTGGGGTTGGGGAGCCTGCCCAGCCCTACTTCTTCCTTTGTCTCCACTGAAGACCTGCTGTTTCTGGGCCTGGGCCATACTGAGTCTCAGTATTCAGAAGCCACCAGGAGCTGTCTCTCTTGGACACACGTCAGAGGGACAACCGTGCACCTGTCGTCAAGTCCCACTGATCTGGGTGTTCATGTACCCAGGACTGCTGCTACATAGTGAGCTAAAGAGACACCTGACACAGAAGCTTAAAAACCACTGAAGGAAGCTAGATGCAATGGCTCACACCTGTAATCCCAGCACTTTGGGAAGCCAAGGCAGGAAGACTGCTTGGGGTCAGGACTCAAGACTAGCCTGGGCAACATATTAATACCAAGACCTCTATAAAAAAAACTTTAAAATGAGCCAGGCCTGGTAGCCACGCCTGTGTTCCCAGCTACTCAACAGGCTGAGGAAGGAGGATCACTTAAGCTCAGTTTATGGCTGCAGTGAACTATAATCATGTCACTGCAACCTAGCCTGGGCAACAGAGTGAGACCCTGTCTCTTAAAAACAAACAGGTGCTGCACACCTGCAGTACCAGCTACTAAGGAGCTTGAGACAGGAGGACCACATGAGCCTAGGAGTTTGTGTCCAGCCTGGACAACATAGTGAGACTTTGTCTCTAAAACTGAAAAGCAAAAAAACAAAAGAAAACAAAAATACTCACTGGGGGATAAAATACCAAAGGAGAAAGGTGGTTACACCCCGGAAGGCCACAGAAGAGATAAATCAAGGAAGGCTCCTTAATATTATACAAATTACCTGTTGGAAGAAGGGCAAGGCTCACCTACTACCTAGAAGCCTTTGTCCAACAAAATCAATTCTGAGGTGGAACTCTATTTAGTTCAGAATACATGAGGTCCGTATCATAGGCAACTTAGAAGAGAATAGCACTAGAAATGCCTGTGGTCAATACAGCTGAGGACACAAGAAATCCCATGCAATACCAGAGTCACAGACTCAATGTGAGATAGTGGTCTGCCCATAAGCAGCTCTACCAACATACTATCAGGGTCTCAGTTTCTACTAAATATAGAAAAAATGCCTCCCACTGCCCTCCAGCCCTTCCCCAGCCACTGGTCTACTCTTCAATGAGAAATTTCAAAAGGTTGCTGTGAGAATGACATAACATAAAAAAAAAAAAAAAAACTGTTAGCTAAACACATTAAGCAAATTGAAAATGCTAGGCCAGGCATGGTGACTCATGCCTGCAATCCCAGCACTTTGGGAGGCAGAGGCTGGCAGATTACAAGGTCAGGTGTTTGAGATCAGACTGGCCAACACAGTAAAACCCTGTCTCTACTAAAAATACAAAAATTAGCCTGGCGTGGTAGCACACGCCTGTAATCCCAGCTACTCAGGAGGCTGAAGCAGGAGAATTGCTTGAACCCAGGACGCAGAGGTTGTAGTAAGCCAAGATGGTGCCACTGCATTCTAGCCTGGGCGACAGAGCAAGACTCTGTCTCGGGGGGGAAGAAAATTTTTTTTTAAATGCTAATGTTTTTTAAACAATTATCTAAATTAAAACACAGATACACATTTGTATTATGTATGTAAAATGATATAGTACAGTAAATTTACACTTTATTATTTATATAGCATATATATGCTATATATATGAACTCAATTATAGTATGTATTTAAACACACTCTATAGTGTATAATATGTAGTATATAACTTTCTAATATATCCTATAGTATAACAAAAATTAGAGTCCTTCTAAGTTTTAGAAGCCCAGAAATACATAAAATAACTTTTTTCCTCTTGTTCCATGAAGAAAAAGCCCAGAGAGAACTCACCCCAACTTTTGCCAAGGAACCAGCGCACCCATCTCACCCGAGGCACCACGCATGGCACGGGGCTGTGACAGCCCACAATGGGGGAAGGCAGGACCTGATCTGTCCTGAGCACAGCTTCCCCACTCCCAAACTATCAAACCTGGGTATGGACTTAATGGACAAAACTGAACAACACATTTATTCCTGAGAAATTATTTCAGTCCATAAGCAGTTTAATGGTTTAGCAATGACCGAAAAGCACAGGTTCACTGCTTTCCTTTAACATCATAATGATTTGAGATTATTCAGACTTAGGATGCTGGCAATTTCTTATTAATCACATGCTGAAATAGAACTGCATTAACTCATCAACTGTTAACATTCTGAATCTTAATTGAATATCATGTTAACTGCAATGATCACCCAATTACTCAATTCTTCTTTGCTTCTTTTAAAAGGGATAATAAAGCAAACTGTAGTAAAATTAAAGATATACAGATTACCATACCTGGCAATAAAGGAACGAATTTATAAAAGAGTTCAATGGATTTGTGTCGACATTCTGTCTGGGGCCTCCCACAATGAGCTAAAAGCCATTTGACCAGATCCAGTAAACACAATGACGTGGAAGGTGGAAATCCTCTGCACAGAGACAGCATACTGTCATTAGTCCCTCTCCAACACGCAACATTCAGCTACCAAGGCTCTAGAAATCATAAACTCATCTTTATCACACAGATACATGTAGAAACCTCACTAAAAGGCATTCAACTTATTTTTAATTTATTATAATTAGAGTGCAATCAAAATAACATAGGTGAAAGGGGTCCTAAATGCTGCTCATGTTCATTTTTTCATGTGGGAAAAAATTAAAAAGTTCTCCTTAAAAGAACAGCACTAAGTATTTTCATATTTCCTTTGCAACGTACCTTGTAAAGCAGTGCTTCTCAAAGTGTGGTCCCTGGACAGCTGTTCCAACATTACCTGTGTACTTGTTACAAATGCAAATTATCTGGCCCTACCCCAAGTGCACACAGAAATTAAGGGTGGGGCCAGCCCAGCAATCTGTGTTTTAACTGGATCTCCAGGCAAGTCTAATGCATGCTCATGTTAGAACCAATGAATTAAACCGATATCGTAAGTTAATAGTAGAATCTGGAAGAATCAACTTTAAAACAACAGAGAAAATATTAATCCAGTTCGCACACAGAACTGTGCTTCTCCAGAGTGGCGGTCACTACCATGGAAAACAGACGTCCCCAGACACCCTGCAGAGATCTGGAGGGGCTCATGGAGGGCACTCACCCTATCGAAGAAAGCAACACTGCTGGGATGGAATAAGGGCAAAAACTGGAAACCACTGGCCAACACCCCAGCCTTGGCTCTAAGCAGTTTCATTTCCTAATTTTATAATTCCATGTCTGTCAAGATGTTACTATTTGAACATTCAGTTCATACACTTCAAAATTTACTGAATAATGGTTCATGCATATTCTAGTCAAATCATCCACATCAAAACATATTCAAAATTAGTGCATATTAAACAAAACATCCATTATAAAACTAATTTTCAATTTGTATCTACTATCTCAACCCAGATCATATACCTTACACTTTATCCCTTAAATCAAGTATTTTCAAACACAAAGCTTTTTAATGTTTTTTGAAAACGAACTCTTCATACTTCCACACATTCCTTGTTTAGGAAGTAATTCCTTACACTTCCACAGATCCATCCCAGGTTGTCCTTTATTAGCTAAGAATTAGTTTTATGTTGTGGGAAAAGACAGAAAAGGAAGCAAGATCACCTACCGTGGCAAACGTCGTTTCTTTGCTTTGTTTAAAGAAACATGCTTCTTTTCAATGATGCGGCATAGGTGATCAATGGCATCACAACACTGTTGAATTGTACCTGTTCTCAAGTACAAAGACATATTTCCAAAGAAGGCATATATAGCTGATTATTAAATTTGTATTGTAAATCTGTTGGCCTAATTTTTAACTGAAAGGGTAATTTCACTATAGATTTAATGTTTTCATCCCTAAGAACAATAAATTTAGATAAATGGTTCACATTGCATATTCAAAAATGAACACAAAACCTGTATTTAAGACTGCAGGATAGCATGGTATGCACACACACACACACAGAGCAATGCCACACCTAACTAGAAACTGTACCACCACTACCTCGGCCACCCAAAGCACAGCTTCTCCTAATGGACCTGAAATGGAAGAGACCTTGTAGGTATTACAAAACCCACATACCAGGCCAGAGCCTGTGGACTTCAATTTGTGGCTATTTTAAAGGGGTATAAGTCCCTTGACCTCCCTTCCTATGCAGGATAAACTATAGTATCGTTTAGTAATACAGCCTCTGGAGAAGGACAACGGAGGAAGATGGTGAAGTCACCCATAGAAGTCTGGAATTATTTAGGAAAGGAGCCTTATACATCTTATTTTGACCTGTGTCACCAAGAAAAAGTTTTCTTTCTATGTTTTTTTAAATATGTCAGTGATCACAAAAAAGGTTTCACTTGTTGAAAAAATTCACCTATATGGAAAATCAAGATAAACAAAGCAAATTTAAGCTATTTGACAATGAGGACTAAATTTTAAACATTTTTGCTCACAGCAGACTATCAACATGAAGGATAACAGAGCTCAGTTTGTCTTTTTAAAAAATAAAGTCGCCGGGTGCAGTGGTTCATGCCTGTAATCCCAGCATTTTGGGAGGCTGAGGCAGGTGGATCACATAAGGTCAGAAGCTATAGACCAGCCAGGCTAACATGGAGAAACAGCTCTACTAAAAATACAAAAATTAGCCAGGCGTGGTGGCAGGCCCTTGTAATCTCAGCTACTCAGGAGGCTGAGGCAGGAGAATCACTTGAACCCAGGAAGTGGAGGTTGCAGTGAGCTGAGATCGCACCATTGCACTCCGGTCTGGGGGACAGGAGCAAAACCCCATCACAAAAAATAAACAAATAAAATAAAATAAGTCAAGACTTGTATCAGTGATAGAGTCCTGCCACAACTGTGTGGCCCTCTCAGTCACTGACATGCCTGGGCCTCTGCGCCCCAACTACATCACGTGCTAGGACCAACGGGGAGTTAAGAAGTCTTCTAGCTCAACAACTCTATGTAGTTCCTAAAAGCTTCTTGCATAGAATTTAATTATAATCATTTATTACTCTCTTAGCTATTTTAGCCTACTTCCGACTTGAATGTTTATAACATTCCTTCATCATGGACGAAACAGCTTTATCACAGTCCCATAATGAGACCCACTTTCTGCTTTCTAAATGATCACGAGTTGAGTGCAGAAGCACTGACCACATCTCAGTGGTTATCACATCCAGCTTCTTCAGCACCATATCTGCACATTTTCATGTTCTGTCATCACATCATAGCATCATAGTGTCTGACTGGCTTCGTTGTCTCCCCTGCCCTAGGCAGAATCTGCAACCAACCAGGGTCAAGCTCAATGGCCACCAGGAGTATATGGTGAGTCAAAGAGAATGAGGGCACGAAAAAATCATTAACAAGCTGGATTTGAGGCACTAAAGGGGCTTATCTTCTCTTCACATTTGATTTATAGAACTCTTGGGGGAAAAAAAAAAGCCTTATAACAGAATCACACGAGTCTTAACTCCTCATTGGGGAAACTTTTCAGACCTGTAAGGCAGACAGAACACTGAAGCAAAATGTACCTAAGGACTTCTCATCTGCATGTGCTAAGGCCAGACTCTCCATGTATATCACCAAGGCTTCAAACACAAACTGCTCCACCAAAGACTCTTCTTCCCTGTAAAATAAAGAATAGGAAACCTCGCCTAAGAAAACAATAAAGCCGAAAGGACAAAGAAAAGGAATGTAATTAAAGAAGGCACACATTAATTAAATTTGATTTTTTTTTTTAAAGCCTCAGCTGCGTGTGGTGGTGCATGCCTGTAAAGATCACTTGAGCCCTGGAGTTCCAGACCAGCCTGGGCAACAAAGTGACACCCTGTCTCTACAAAAAATAAAAAAAAATTAGTTGGATGCAGTGGTGCACACCTGTGGTCCCAGCTACCGGGGAGGCTGAGGCAGGAGGACCATTTGAGCTCACGAGGTTGAGGCTGCAGTGAGTCATGATCCTGCCAACGCACTCCAGCCTGAGCAACAGAGCAAGACCCTGTCTCAGACAAAAAAGAATAAAAGGGCTCAGTATTTTAAAACATGAAACAGGTGTGTGGCTCACACCTACAATCCCAGAATTTTGGGAGGCTGAGGCGGGGATCACCTGAGGTCAGGAGTTCAAGACTAGCCTGACTAACATGGTGAAACCCTGTCTCTACTAAAAATACAAAAATTAGCCAGGCGTAGTGGTGGGCGCCTGTAATCCCAGCTACTCAGAAGACTGAGGCAGGCAAATCGCTTGAACCCAGGAAGCAGAGGTTGCAGTAAGCAGAGATCACGCCATTGCACTCCAGCCTGGGTGACAGAGCAAGACTCCGTCTCCAAAAACAAAAGAACAACAACAACAAAAAAGAAAAACCATGAAACAACCTAAAATACTTCTCAAAGATACTTCCTCAAGAAAAAGCTACATGAACCAAAGAGGCAACACACGCTGTTTCCACACCAGTGCCTCTGTCCCTTGTGTCTGCAGAACTGCTCATTTGCCTATGTGGCTATTATCTACGTGTCCTTCTGAAATGTAACCCTCATGAAGGGCTGTATCGTTATACCTCCAACATGGGCACAGGCCTGGCACATCATTTTTTTTTCCTTCAACTTTAAAGTTCAGGGGTACATGTGCAGGATGTGAGGTTACACAGGTAAGTGTGGTACACAATATTCCTAATAAGGAATGCTGGATGAATGAATGAACACCACTACCTTAGGTCAGTGACCACTTGTCTTTTTTCTTGGACCTCTGAAATGGCCTCTTCACTGGTGTCCCAGTCTTCAGTCTACTCAGGCCCACCCTCTACAGAGCTGCCAGCAAGTGGATTTTAGGAGGAAATCTAAATGCATCTCTCCCTGCACCCACTATTCCACAGACCCTCTGTCACTAGAGGTGACCTACGCTCCTTGCTACAGCAGGCAGAGCCCTCCTCACCAGCCTCACAACACCTGCCTCCAAACCTCAAAGGCCTTTATCGCCTCAGACACCTTCCTGTTTCTTATCTCTACCCCCCACCACCCCACTAACTTTGATCTAAAATGCCTTGGCTGACTTCCATTTATCCTTCAAGTCTCATCTCCAATATAAACCCTAGCAAGAGGCCACAGCTTATGTGCTCACCCCGGATTAGCTACTCCTCTGAGAAACCCAAAGCCCCTGTATATGCGTCTTTTGTTGCATTTCCAAAATGGCTGAGACAGTGTTTATATGCATTTCTCAGCAGTTTCCAAGCTTCTGGAATGCAAACTGAATTTTAATTCACTTTTTAATTTCCAGAAGACAGCACAGCATCCAGCACATAATTACTTACTAAATGCAGGATATATGACACACGGATACAGAGAGTGAAACTCCAAGTCACTTTTCAAAACCACAAGTTTCTCTTCCCTGTGGTGTAGCTTTACAAACCTGAATTCCCTGTAGATATTATTAAAGGCGAGTGACGCTCCCAGCCTCTTGAAAGCATTGGGGTGAAGCGCAAGGCTGTAAAGTCGCTTGAAAAGCGATTTGGTGTTTACTGGACTCTTCTCCTGCTGCTGTGGTGTTATTTGCTTAATGGACCATTTAAGGAATTCTCGAATACACCGACCACAAAAATCTCTTAAAGTACTGTCAACAGGGTCCACAATTCCATCCTGAAACAAAACAAAGAGACCTTGAGTTTACTAATTTTTATAACCACTAACAACTGAATACCCTTGGTCTATCTCTAAGCCTAACTAATGTAGGTTAAAAATTAATTTACAGCACTAGTCAAGAAAAACATAAACATTAGTAAAACCAATCTCCACAGTGTATCCAGAATCTAGGCTTATATAACTATTTCCTTCTGACATAATGAAAACATTTTCTTTTAAACAAATTAATAAACTGAAAAGCCATGAAGGGAGAGAAAATTTTAATTATAACAAAACAATCTTTCCCTTCCCTGAAAAAAAACAAAATGGCTATATCCTAAGAATTTCAGAGGAATTCTGATTGTTGATTTTACCCCATAACAGCATTTGAGACACTTTGCATATTGAAGTTAAAGAAAATAAGACCCTTGGAAGTTCCAAAGAAACTGTACTGCTCCATAAAGGAAAATCCTATGGAGGCATGAAGAGCAGCCCCCAAAAAGGCCCTGCTGAAAACAGCTATGGACATTTGACCAACGACCACACAGAGATGTATTCTACTTTATGCTTTGTTTCCTTCTAGTCATGACACTCTCTCAGATCTATAAAGGAAAAGTTTAACTTGAAAATGTACACTCAACACTGAAATAAAAGAGTTCTGCCTAACACTTCCAGTTATCTGCTATACACAAATCCTTTCTTGCAGAGGTAATTAGAATCCAAAAAGGTAACACAAGCCACGGGAATGGGAGGAGAGGGTGCTTCCTGCTTCTAAGAGCAGAGGTCACCGGCGCCATATGGTGATGCAGGGAACAGCAGTTCTCACCAGGAAACCCATGGCCCTCCTTCACTTGAGTGCTGTGCTACTGAGTTCACGCTGCTTCTTTACCTTTTCTTTCCTCAACTATCTCATTTTACTTATCAGATTTCTTTCTGAAGCTCTTACTTAATCTACCTTCAAGGATCAAAAGGGAGAAAAGAAACAGAAAACAACTAAAATAAAAACTTTTTAACAGAAACATGATAATGAAACCATCTGAATGCAAATAAGCCATAAATTAATTTTAACTAACTGCATTTATTATAGGTAGGATTCACTGATAGACACTGCAGGGAATTAAACTACAGGTTTAATTATGTCACCACCTTAACAAATGTTCACTCACTCTCCCCTGCCCCTAACATGACTACAAAGAAAGGTCACACTCAGAGTACACTGCCAGCAGCATAACCAGGACTGTGCAGGCAACATAAACTTATTTGCACAGGTTCAAAACTTATAGTAAAATAAGCATCAAGACACTACAATTTAGCTGGCCTCGCTGCCTCTGCCCTCAGTGAGATGGCGACCAAATTCTAAGATGCTGCTTCTCTGTGTCAGGAGAGTTCTGTGTAAAAGGTGAACTGCTGTTTCGAGGGTCTTTTAGTTATTGAATCTGAGTATAGGAGAAAATTGGATATGCTCAGAAATTCTTCTTATTCTTTGTTTGTTTTTGAGACAGTTTCACTCTGTCACCCAGGCTGGAGTGCAGTAGCGCAATCTCAGCTCACTGCAACCTTTGTCTCCGAGGTTGAGGCAATTCTCATGCCTAAGCCACCTGGGGAGCTGGAACTACAGGTGTATAACACCACACCCAGCTAATTTTTGTATTTTTAGTAGAGACAGGGTTTCTCCATGTTGGCCAGGTTGGTCTCCAACTCCTGGGCTCATGCAACCTGCCTGCCTCAGCCTCCCAAAGTGTTGGATTACAGGCATGAGGCACTGTGCCCGGCTCACCGCTGAGGTGGGCGGATCACTTGAGGTCAGCAGTAAAACCAGCCCGGCCAACACAGTGACACTCATCTCTACTTGAAATACAAAAAATTAAGCAGGCATGGTGGAGTGCGCCTGTAGTCCCAGCTATTCAAGAGGATAAGACAGGAGAACTGCTTGATCCTGGGAGACGCAAGTTGTAATGAGCCAAGATCATGCCATTGTATTCCAGCCTGGGTGACCGAGCAAGACTCTGTCTCAAAATCATAAATAAATAAACAAACATCAAATACAACTAATCAATGGGAATAAGAGGAAAAGAATCAACTATTACTTACCAATATAGCTTCTAGCAAGGCGACAGTATCCTGACTTTCAAATTTCTTATTGTTAGTGAACCAGTGAATCAGCTGCATAACTAGTGGCTCGTACAGCTGCCTTGTCACCTGAAGAAAGAATACCATTAAAGTTAATTTCCTTCACATTAAAGAAATATTACTCTGTAAAGAGTTCCATTTAAATGCCATTTGCAGTATAAAATTAAGCAATACTACTACCATGGTTGTACTAGTTTCCCTTTTTAGTTCAGGCTCAAGTGGTCCTCTCCCACCTCAGCCTCCAGAAGAGCTAGGACTACAGGCATGTACCACCACACCCAGTTAACTTAAAATTTCTTTTTAGTAGAGACAGGGTCCCACTATGCTGCTGAGGCTGGCCTTCAACTCCTGGCCTCAAGTGATCCTCCTGCCTCAGCCTCCCAACATGCAGGGATTACAGGTATGAGCCACCATCCCCAGTCCCATTAGTTTCCTTTTCCAGTTTAATCCCATGATGAGGAGTCCAGCAAAGAAAAATATGCAATTAAAGCTCCCTGTTCCTCTGATTGGGAGGACAATTTAGGATAGATATTGTTGGGTTTTTAATACTCATCTTTATTCATCTGATCTTGAACACGCACACAAGATATCCTGGATTACAGACAGATCCTCGCCATTCAACTATTATACAAAGCAAATAATAACCCTGTGGTTCCCCACAGCCTAACTGTCCCTCCTTGTGGTGACAAAATGAAAGCCCAATCAATGTGCTATATACACAAATTCAAAGCCTGTACCACAGGGGAGGAACATAGAAAAACAGATTTAATCTGTTTATATGTAGGACAAAGAGGAAGCTGCCTCTCCCACTGCTGCCAAAAGGAGGGAGAAAAACCTCTATGGAGATAGGATGAAAACGATCCTAGGTCTAATCTTCTGGAACATAAATAAAGCCTCTCCAGGAGACAGGAGTCCTGTACTCCCCGGCTTTGTAAAATCCAAGATGTCTCCAGGCCTGGGCTCCTCCCTTCTGACAAGTAAATCCATACCCAAGAAGGCAGAGATCCTGTCTTCCTGGAAGCTTGGAAGTGTAATCTAGTGGCCTGGTGGAGGTGTGACCATGTGGCCATCTTGGAGCAGTAAGAGAAGTGGATCAAAGCAATTAGCTAGACAAACTGTTACAAATCTAATCCTCATTATACATGAGAGTAAAATGCTGGCCAGGCACAGTGGTTCATGCCTGTAATCCCAGCATTTTAAGAGGCCAAGCCCGGAGGGTCTTTTGAAGCCAGTTCAAGACCATGCTGGGCAACATAGCAAGACCTTGTCTCTAAAAAAATTATTTTTTAATTAGCTGGGCATGGTGGTGCGTGCCTGTAGTCCCAGCTACTCAGGAGGCTGAGACGGGTGGGTGTCTTGGGCCCAGGAGGTGGAGGCTGCAGAGAACTATGATTGTGCCACTGCACTCCAGCATAGGTGACAGAAGGACACCGCGTCTAAAAAAAAAATTAAAATGGCCAGGCATGGTGGCTCACGCCTGTAATCCCAGCACTTTGGGAGGCTGAGGAGGGGAGATCACTTCGGGTCAGGAGTTTATGACCACCCTGGCCAAAATAGTGAAAACCCTTCTCTGCTAAAAATCCAAAAATTAGCCGGGTGTGGTGGTGGTCGCCTGTAATCCCAGCAACTTGGGAGGCTAAGGCAGGAAAATCGCTTGAACTGGGAGGTGGAGGTTGCAGTAAGCCAAGATTGTGCCACTGCACTCCAGACAGTGAGACTTCGTCAAAAAAAAGTAAAATGCTTGTGGTGTAAGTTAAGGCGAACACTCCCTACACTGATATCCTGTACATTTCTGCCTCAGAGGCCAGGTTTTTTATAGGAGCACTGAGCTAACCAGACCTTTATTCCCCACAGTTATTGAGCTCACCAATTAAGTACTTTGATATTAGAGGTCCATACTGTAGTTAATATCACCTCAAAAATGATGCAAAATGTCCCAGGGCTCAGAATAAACAACTCAGAGACTCTTCCAAATAGTCTTTTCAGTCTTTGAAGGTATTTTTCCCCCAATACCTTCACTGGCCTCTATGAAGCAATTTTTAAGATTAATCAATATAAAAGGGTCTTAACTTTCAGTGTGAAAGTTTAACCTGGTCTTAAAGTATCACTTTTTTTTTTCCCACAAAAGAATCATACTGTTTTATTCTTAGTACAAAAGTTTTTAAATACATGTATACATAGCTAGATATATATACAATATACACATACCCCTTTATAGAAAACCATCCCGCTCCAGTCCTACATCCCAAAGGTAACTACTGTGAACTTTCAAAATATTTTATTTATATACTTTTTTTTTTTCTTAAAGATAGAGTCTTGCTCTGTCGCCCAGGGTAGAGTGCAGTGGTACAATCTCGGCTCACTGCGACCTCTGACTCCTGGGTTCAAATGATTCTCCTGTCTCAGTCTCCCAAGGAGCTGGGATTACAGGTGTCCACCACCACACCCGACCAATTTTTGTATTTTTAGTAGGAACAGGGTTTCACCATGTTGGCCGGGCTGGTCTCGAACTCCTGACCCCCAGCCAATTTATATATATTTAAATATGTGTATTTAATATATTTAATTGACATGTGCATAGATGTTTTGTTAAGACAAAGTAGACTTGTAGCATTTCAAAACCAGTAACTGGTTTCTTCTTAGAGTACTTTCCACGTAAACATATGCACTCTACCAGTGTTTTCACTAGCTGCCCAGTACCTCAACTAAGGACATACCACAACCCAGCTAGCAGAACTCTACTGCTAGAAATGCAAGTATTTCTAAATTATGACTACCATGCAGAGTGGAGAGTCCTGAGCAAACTGTTTAAGCAGCTCTGTTGTAAGGAAGCTGCTACGCCAGGGCTGTGGTCACCCAGTCCGAGCCCAGCTGCAGAGTACTGTGCCTACATTGCCCCACCAATCATGATGCGCAGGGTTCTTTCCTTGTGCCCTTGGCAACACCAAACATTGTCCATCTTTTAAATACTTGACAGTAGCCAATCATTTTAATTTGAAGTTCCTTGTTTACGAAAAGGTTGACTATTTTAAGATACATTCCATCGGCCATTTACATTTCTTCTTTTATGAGCTGCCAATTTTTTTCTTTATACATTTGTCTATTTTTAAATCTGATTTCTTCAGTAGTATGTTGCACATTATGTATATGTTACAATGTTGGTTTTGTGCCATTCAGTAGTCTTAAACATTTATAAGGTCAAAACCCATCAATACATTAACACTTTTATGTGTCTCCCTATCTGTACAAACATTATAGAAAGACACAGAAGGATGCCGATTATGGAACGGTAATGAAATCCATCCAAGGAGCAGAAATCACACTGCACACAGAAGAAAACGTTTTGAAATGCTACGAATCTACTTTTTCTTAACAAAACATCTATGCACATGTCAAGATGTGTTATTATAAAGACATTCTCCAGACTTTCCAGAGGATCTAACATCTTTTCCCAGGGAACAAGCATGTGAAAGGGGTGACGTGAAGGTTCATTTTTATCTTTGAACATTTTTATATTATAAACTGATGTGTTATCAACAAAAAAGACCCCAAGACTTAAAGACATACACAGACAGACAAGCTATGTAGTCATTATATTTTTCTGTAATTTATTTACAGTTTTTTTTTCCTTCCAAATCTTATTGATTTACAATTAGTTTCTTCACTTGTGACAAAGTCTCTTTCCCTTACCCTAACTCTAGTCAGGCTCCTCTGAACTCTTCTCAACTAGGCCTTGACTTCTGGGCTTCCATGTTCATCTCTATTAGTCGAATTTTACCAAGAACTCTGGTGGGTCAGTTCAGCGAAAACCCCTCTCCCCTTGATATATAATCTAATTCGTCATCTCCCACCAGCTCCCAGGCAGTGTTTGGTCACCCTGGCCCATCTTCAGCCATAACACTCTTAGGTTGGTTTAGCCACAATCCTCTTTATGTCTGATGTTTTCTCTATTACGGGAAGTCAGGGACCCCAGTGGAGGGACTGGCTGGAGCCAGGGGAGAAGAACATAAATTGTGAAGATTTCAGGGACATTTATCAGTTCCCCAATCATACTTTTATAATTTATTACACCTGTCTTTACTGCAATCTCTGAACATAAATTGTGAAGATTTCATGGACATTTATCACTTCCCCAATCAATACTCTTATAATTTCTTATGCCTGTCTTTAATCTCTTAATCCTGTTATCTTCATAAGCTGAGAATGTACATCACCTCAGGACCACTATTGTACAAATTGATTGTAAATTATGTGTGTGTGAACAAAATGAAATCAGTGCACCCTGAAAAAGAACAGAATAACAGCGATTTTCAGAGAACAAGGGAAGATAACCATAAGGTCTGACTGCCTACGGGGTCGGGCAGAACAGAGCCATATTTTTCTTCTCACAGAAAGCCTATAGACGGATGTGCGAGTAGGAGAAGTATCACTGAATTCTTTTCCCAGCAAGGAATGACCCTGGGGAAGGAATGCATTCCTGGGGGTAGGTCTATAGACAGCCACTCTGGGACTGTCTGTCCTATGCAGTTGAGATAAGGAATGAAATATGCCCTGGTCTCCAGCAATACCCTCAGGCTTACTAGGATTGGGAAATTCCAGCCTGGTAAACTCTAGTCAGACCGGTTGCGTGCTCTCAAATCCTGTTTCCTGTTAAGATGTTTGTCAAGACAATGAGTGCACAGTGGGACACAGGCCCTCATCAGTAATTCTAATTTTGCCTTGCCTTGTGACCTTTATTGCCCTTTGAAGCATGTTATCTTTGTGACCTACTCCCTGTTCGTACACCCCCTCCCCCTTTAAAATCCCTAATAAAAACTTGCTGGTTTTGGGGCTCCAGGTTGTCATCACAGTCCTACCAATATGTGATGTCACCCCCGGAGGCACAGCTGTATAATTTCTCTCTTTGTACTCTTTATTTCGCAGACTGGCCGATCCTTAGGGAAAATAGAAAAGAACCTACGATGAAATATTGGGGGCTGGTTCCCCCATTATACCTCTTAGTGATTTTCCATCCACTGACCCTGACCCTGCTCCTTGGCTATCAATCCCCCTGGTCAATAAGTATTTGGAGTAGAGCCCAATCCCTCTCCAGCAGTGTAAAAGCCCACTGGAATAGCCTCCCCTTTAGTAGTTTTCCTTAACATCTTTAACGAATGTCAAAATTTTTTCTTTAACATGTTAGTCATTTGACCTAATATCATTTATCAAATGACCCATTTCCCACTTAAATGGCCCCCTACCATAGACACAATTTTCATATAAACACTTTCTAGCACCTACCTCTCCCACTGAGCCATCTGTGCACTGGCTCAGCCTCTTATACTCCATCCATAAGGCCCCTTTTTAACATTTGCTACACTAGACTCCCTCCAGCACACTACCCTTTCAAAACGTGTCTTGCTTATTAGGCTCAAGCAATTACTCCTTCAGATTATTTTTAAGTTCAAAAATAAAGTTAATTCTGGATTTTTTACTGGAATTATACCAGAGTTAATTGATTTGGGGAAACTTGACATTTTTTTTCAATAATGTCTAACTCAGGTACATAAGCTATTCATCTTCTATAGTCATAAAATACATTTGCCTGGCACACTGAAGTTTATTCCTAGACATTTTTTTTTATGCTGTTATGAACAAGATGTTATAGACATATTTTCCAAGTGGTCAATACTAATATATGAAATATATGATAATAATATGAAAACAGATAATGAGAATTATGTGTTTATAATTCATCAGCTTTTTCCTTTATTAATTCTTAGAGTTTATCAGCTAATATGCTTACGCTTGGGCTTTCCAGATTTGGAAACAATTATAGTAATCTTTTCTCCTTCCTAATATTCCTTCTGTGATTTTCTTATCCTACAGTATTGAATAGAATCTCCCAAATAGTTAGTAGGGCTGATGTCCTAGCCTTACTGGTCTCCTGACAAGTGTCTTTTAATTGCCAAGTGCCAAGTGCTGGGGTAGATGCTGGAGAGGGAGCAAGGAATACCAGGCTCTGCCCGTGCCCTCAGGGGACTCACAGACCTTGAGAGGTTAGGATGCTAAACATGGAAATAACTAACTCCAAGTAAAGCACTGACCACTCCCAGAAACAGGCCGTGCTCCCATGCTGGGTGGAAGCGCAAGGGAGTGTCAGTACTTCACACAAAGGATGACCCGGCTGCAAGATTCAGGCAAACATTCTATCACATTAAACATCATGTGAAACTACTCCTATTTCATCAGGAGCTGCCAAATGCCTCCCAGGCTTCCACAGAGAGGTTCACTGCTATGTTAAATCTACTTCTGTGGTAAGTTTCCAGTTTTCACTATGAACTCTATTTAATAACAGTGCATCTGAACATACTGCTGGACTATATCCACACATGTATACTGCAGAATTTTCCAACTGCATTATGAATGAGTTTTGTATTTCATTTTCCTTTTTACGTGTATACCCTGATATTCAGATCATGTTAGACTCATAAAACGAACTGAGAAGATTTCTTACCTTTTTCTGCCTCATGGCAGCAGTGAAGGATTTGTCCATAAAGTCATAGTATAGGCCACTTGTCAGCCATGGTTAGTTCTCTCTCTCTCTCTTTTTTTTTTTTTTTTGTTTGAGAATGAGTCTTGCTCTGTCTCCCAAGCTAGAGTGCAGTGGCGTGATCTCAGTGCACTGCAATCTCCACCTCCTGGGTTCAAGTGATTCTCATGCCTCAGCCTCTCGAGTAGCTGGGATTATAGACATGCGCCACCACGCCTAGGTAAGTTTTGTATTTTTAGTAGAGACGGGGGTTTTACCATGTTGGCCAGGCTGGTCTTGAACTCCTGACCTCAGGTGATCCACTCACCTCGGCCTCCCAAAGTGCTGGGATTATAGGTGTGAGCCACCACACCTGGCCCATGGTTATTTCTCTTTTCTTCCCTCTGTGAAAGACTATGTTTGTCCATGAGAGGGGTGACAGCTAATTCACTTTCAGATGCCTGGACTCTCAGTAACTTTTAACTATAACAGCGATTCCCAAACTTCGAGACACACTGAAAGTGGAGGGGAGAGCTTTTAGAAGTCCTGGTGCCCAGGTCGTGCCCAGGTCACACCCAAGACCAATTAAACCAGAGGACCTGGGGTAGCAGCCAGGGAGCAGTATCATTCTTAATGATCTCCAGGTAATTCCACTGCTCTGTTGACTACTGAATTAGAGAAACCAAACTTTTTAAAGTTTCAGTTTAAAAAGTTCAGTTAAAGTTTCAGTTACAACTGTTTCAGATTCAAAGCCCTTACCTGATCAACATCACACGCAAGTCGAAGCAGCACAGGAAACGTCCGCTTATAGAGCTGGTACATGGGTGGGGCTCCCTGTCCCCCTTCCGGCATCTGCGTGGCTTTGCCCAACATAAACATAACCATGCTATGTAAAAGTTCACAGGCTGCAACCTAAAACAGACCAGGAGGTCAGCAACATCTAAGTTATCACATTGAAGACGAGAGAATATGTGAAATGTCACTCAATTTAGCCCTTTAAGAAGAAAAATTTCATTGCACATAACTATCACGTAACCCAAATATAAATTAACTGGAATTAGCATTTCTTGCTGTATAATACTAATGATTCTGTTCACTTTGTTTTTTATCCAAGAACAAAAATTAAAATTTAAAGCTTTAGAAACTGACACTAATATATTCTTGAGAAGTATATTTCACTGTTGCCATATTAAAGAACTATATAACTTTGCTTCATCTGTTAGCACATTTTCAACTATCACTTTTAGTAAAAATATTTTTTGAAGCACTATAGAAAATTCACAAATTAATACATGCATACCTCATTTTATGAGGCTTTGGACACAATGTGTTTTTTAACAAATTGAAGGTCTGTGGCAACCCCCTCACTGAAAAATTCTATTGGCTCAATTCTTCCAAAAGCATGTGCTCACTTTGTTAGCATTTTTAAGCAATAAAGCATTTTAAAGTATGTATATGAAGCTCTAATTCTATTACACACTAAATAGACCACAGTAGAGTGTAAACATAACTTTTACATGTACTGAAAAACCAAAAAACTAGTGTGATTTGCTACACTGAGATGTTAACTTTATTGCTGTGGTCTGGAGCTGAACGTGCAGTATCACCAACGTATGCCTGTATGAAAATTTGAGATTATCTGTTTCTAAACTCCCAGAGTGAAGACGATAACCAAGCATAGACGAAATATCACTCTAAATGCCCTTTATATTGCATTTTATATAAAGAAAAGCTTTTGGTATAATAATGTTTTGAAAGGCAATTTTTTTTTTTTCCGAGATGGAGTCTCGCTCTGTCACCCAGGCTAGAATCCAGTGGTGTAATCTCGGCTCGCTACAACCACTGCCTCCTGGGTTCAAACGATTCTCCTGCCTCAGCCTCCCGAGTAGCTGAGACTACACTCGCACGCCAGCACACCTAATTTTTGTATTTTTAGTAAAGATCAGGTTTTACCATGTTGGCCAGACTGGTCTCAAACTCCTGACCTCAAGTGATCTGCCCGCCTCGGCCTCCCAAAGTGCTGGGATTATAGGCATGAGCCACCACACCCAGCCCAGTTATCTATTAAGACGATTTATGCTTAACTTCCATTTCTCAATGACACTGACTTCTAATAAGTAAGTAGTTTTCTAATTACTGTATTACAGAAAACAGAAAATTACTAATATTGGAATGGCTGAAATGTGTTCTCCATATCCTAACCAATATGTATTTTTAAAGCAACAGGCGCTAAATAATGGGTGAAATAAAAAACAGAAGTACTTTAGTTTGTCTGTCACTGGCTGTGAGCGCTAATTCTGTGACTCGAGGCAGGAACACGTCCAGGAAAATGACAGGTTTCATCTCTCTAAAGGGCACTGCAAAGCTCAGCCGCTTCTCTCTGTCCCAGGCCACATAGCTCTTCATCATCTCATCAGAGGAAGCGACTGTTAGAAAAGATTTAAAAAGAACAAAACATTTTTTTCTTTTTATTACTGTCAGAATTATTCACAAATCAAAACATTTCTAACGCCACCTGTTCTACATTCTATTAAAGTGAAGCACTTCATTCACCTTTCTCTATTCTTTTGCCTCAGATATGTAATTACATCAGAAATCACTCGATTTAATTTAAAGTAAAATTACTTTTAAACAAGCCTAATAGTCTCGAATGTTTAAGAGCCAAATTCACTTAGTTACTTATTCTGTGGAAGAAAGTCAATGAACAAAATTTTTACTTTAAAAACAAAAATCTTGGCCTTGCACAGTGGCTCATGCCTTTTGGGAGCATTTTGGGAGGCCGAGGCGGGCAGATCACCTGAGGTTGGGAGTTCGAGACCAGCCTGACCAACATGGAGAAACCCCGTCTCTACTAAAAATACAAAATTAGCCGGGAGTAGTGGCACATGCCTATAATCCCAGCTACTAGGGAGGCTGAGGCAGGAGAATCCCTTGAACCTGAGAGACTGAGGCTGCGGTGAGCCGAGATCACGTCATTGCGCTCCAGCCTAGGCAACAAGAGCAAAACTTCATCTTCAAAAAAAAAAAAAAAACTCTTTAAAACACTTTCCAGGCCGGACACGGTGGCTCAAGCCTGTAATCCCAGCACTTTGGGAGGCCGAGACAGGCGGATCACGAGGTCAGGAGATCGAGACCATCCTGGCTAACATGGTGAAACCCCGTCTCTACTGAAAAATACAAAAAACTAGCCGGGCGAGGTGGCGGGCGCCTGTAGTCCCAGCTACTCAGGAGGCTGAGGCAGGAGAATGGCATAAACCCGGGAGGCAGAGCTTGCAGTGAGCTGAGATCCGGCCACTGCACTCCAGCCTGGGCGACAGAGCGAGACTCCGTCTCAAAAAAAAAACCAAACAAACAAAAAAACACTTTCCAAGTACAGGCTCTAACTCCCTAAATAACCAAAACTCACTAGTATTAACACCAAATTTCAAAAGTAAAAATACAGAGGAATTTTTACTAATCAAAAATGTAGACTTTTGACCAGGCACAGTGGGGCACGGTGGCTCACACCAGTAATCCCAGCACTCTGGGAGGCAGAGCTGGGGATCACCTGAGGTTAGGAGTTCAAGACCAGCCTGGCCAACATGGTGAAACCCCATCTCTACTAAAAACACAAAACATCAGCCAGGCATGGTGGCGTCTGTCTGTAATCCCAGCTATTCAGGAGCCTGAGGCAGGAGAAACGCTTGAACCTGAGAGGCCGAGATGGCTGTGAGCCAAGATTATGCCACTGCATTCCAGCTTGGGCAATAGAGCAAGAAAAAAAAAGAAAAGAAAAGAAAAAAAAGTGGATTCTTTTAAATTGAAATAATAGAGACAGCTTCTTGCCATGATGTTGCCCAAGCTAGTCTCAAACTCCTGAGGCTCAGGTAATCTTCCCACCTCAGCCTCCCAAAGTGCTAGAATTATAAGCGTGAGCCACCACACGCAGCCTACTAATCAAATATGGTAATTCTCATTTGGGAAAATTTCTAAAAATATCAAAATATTAACAATATTGGATCTCAAAGAGATTAACTTGGAATTCCTGACACATGGAAAAGAATATCAAATTACATTGTTTCAAACTGGATAACATTCTTAACAAGTCAAGCTAGAACATCTATTCTACTGGTATACTGAATTATTCCGATTTTATGGATACAGTCAAAGAATTTCATTAGCCAAGATATTATTCTTTATAATCTTATTTAAAATATAAATCACATATAGGAGTAAATATTCAGAATATATTATGACCTGGATACATCCAAATAAAAGCACAAATATATCTACAGAGGTTATTTTAAAAGAAATTTACCTGTCAGAAGATTTTTGTTTATTTGTCCTCCTAGAGATCCAAGCATTTGTACTACTCTAATTCTTATTTCTTCTAAGGATATTGCTTCATTCTATAAATTTGAACAATTGTATATATGTGATTACAAATGGGTTAAAAATTAAACAGAAGACATATGAAAACACTCTTTGCCATCCACTTGGATGTCCATTTCCTAGACCAGCAATTCCAAACTTTTTGGCAGGATCCTTTCTACTCTTAAGAAATACCAAGGACCCCCAAAGAGCTCTGCTTTATGTAGGTCCTGTTTATCAGTATTAATGACATTAGAAATTGAAACTCAGAAACTATGTAAATAGTTACTTAATTAAAATTACTAAACCCCATTACATGTTATAAAAAGTAACTATATTTTCCAAACAAACAAAAACTCTGGGCAAAGTGGCCATCTCAGTGTGCCTTTCAGTTGTCATTTTAATAAAAATTGTGTCCACAAAGCAGTGGCTATTTCAGCTCCCCATTCAAAGCACCACACAGTGCTTTTTCTCCAGATAGCTGTCACACTTCTCTATGCAGGCCTGCTTCATGTGCACCTCCTGCCTCACACACACAGTATTTTGAAAAATCTGTGCTCAGAGTCAGTGCTAGAGAATCAACAGTTTTCTCCATCATAATACCGTGGTGCAAATTAACAGAGTAAAAATAGCTTTGGCCTTGCACCCTGGATCCCCCAGGGGTCACAGTTGGAGAACCGTAGTGCTAAGGAACAGGCACTGTGTATCGGTACAAAAATTTTGGCAAAGCACAGTGGCACATGCCTGTAATCTTAGCATTTGAGAGGCTGAGGTGGGCGGATTGCTTGAGCCCAGGAGTTCAAGACCAGCCTGGGCAACAATGTAAAACCCATTTCTACAAAAAATAAAAAAATTAGCTGGGCATAGTGGCACACGCCTGTGGTCCCAGCTACTCGGGTGGCTGAGGCAGGAGGATCACTTGAGCCTGGGAGGTTGAAGCTGCAGTGAGCTGAGATCACACCACTGCCTGGGTGACGACTTGAGAACCTGCCCTAAAAAAAATTAAATCGATAAGAATACAAGAAATTTTATTTGTAAAACCATAGATATATTCAAGTTATGTTATCCTGCTGTGTCATAAAATTATAAAAACTTTTATGCTGCCATTTCTTGTTTCATTCTAGTCTCTCAAACAAAAGGTGCCCAAAATAATGAGGTGAGAAGAATTGACCCTAGAGTCTGCATTATCAGTTTTAGATGTTAAAAGTTTTTCAGACCAGGCATAGTGGCTCACGCCTGTAATCCCAGCACTTTGGAAGGCCGAGGCGGATGGATCACAAGGTCAGGAGATCGAGACCATTCTGGCTAACATGATGAAACCCTGTCTCTACTAAAAAAATACAAAAAAAAAATTAGCCAGGTGTGGTGGCGGGCACCTATAGTCCCAGCTACTTGGGAGGCTGAGGCAGGAGAATGGTATGAACACAGGAGGCAGAGCTTGCTGTGAGCCAAGATCGTGCCACTGCACTCCAGCCTGGGTGACAGAGGGAGACTCCATCTAAAAAAAAAAAAAGTTTCTGAAATTTTAATTCTTACTTAATTCCAAAATAGATATTTCCCCTATTCTAACTCAATTTTCTCTATTTACATCATTTTTTACCATCACATCATATGGTTCACTCGAGTAAACTGCCCCAAGGAATTATCACCAAAAAGCCACAAAAGAACAAAAAAGAAAACTGGAACAAACTAAACCTGGTAATATGACATATTGAAGATCTAAGCATAAATGAAAGTCTTACATATCCCTGGTATCAGTATTCTAACTTGCTTATTTAATATGAACCAGTTTACCTTTTATTATCCACTAAATACATTTGAAGAGAGGGATGAACAGAAAAACAAGACCAAAAAAAAATAAACAAAACAGGTAATAGAGTTTATATTTTCATTGCTAAAAATATATTAATTTTTTTTGAGTCAGGCCACTCCCATTGCCAGGCTGGAGTGCAGTGGTGTGATCTTGCTCACTATAGCCTCAACTTCCTGGGCACAGGTGATTCTCCCACCTCAGCCTCCCAAGTAGCTGGGACCACAGGCATGCGCCAGTACACTCAGCTAATTTTTCGTATTTTTCAGTAGAGACAGGGTCTTCCTATGTTGCCCAGGCTGAGCTCAAGCAATCACCCACCTCAGCCTCCTAAAGTGCTGGGATTACAGATGTGCGCCACCATGACTGGCCAATATATTAAAATTATTTTTATATTGTACTCTACTTTGCAAACAAAAACAACTAACATTTTAAACGAAGATTTTTACTTTTCACAAGTGTTAGAATCTGATCTCTGCATTATGTAAGGTACAGAAAATACAAAGGACTTCTTACTGATGAAAGGTTCTTTGTCTTCTTCAGATGCTTTAACACCACTTTATTAAATCCTTTCTGGGCAGCCCGAGAAAGAGCTGACACTTCCCAGTTATTCTTGGTCTCATCTATCAACAGTAAATGACAATAAATTTAAAATAGTATTCATTTATTCATTTAATGCACATTAGCGACAACAAACTATACGGTCAAATAGAAACATTAAAATCCTAAATTATGATTTAACAAAACTAAGTTTCTAAAACAAAAAATATAAATGTTGGTTGCTTTTAAACATCACTGTCTGACAAACGGAACATGGCTCCTTGGGAAGTGTCTGACTCCAGGGTGGAGAAGAGCATGAATCATCTCATGGCGCAGGAGTGGCTCCCGCGCATCACACTCGGGCCAAATCTGGGACAATGTGAGCATCAAAACCAATCATGACGGCAAAAGATTAGACCCACTGAAAAAATAAGAATCCACAAATCTTACTAAAACAGATAAATAAATAACAGGCAAAATTGTTTCTTGCAGAACATCAACTAGCATGAAAGAAATGATAGGGGTAGAAAATCACCATTTTGCAACCATCAAAGTAATACCTGATTGAGAATTGTCAGTGGATACTAAAACCATTATGGTGAGCTTGATGAGGAACAAGAATATTTACAGTGTTAAAGTACCCCGTATAATAAATTCCTTTTTTTTTAAGCAATCATAAACTTACAGAGGATGGAGAGTATATAATTTCTTTCCTGAAGCACTGAGGGTAAGTGACCAACTCAACACCCCACTGCCCCAAATGCTTCAATGTGTGTTTTCCACAAGGACAGCCTCCCAAACAACTGCCACACAACCATCCAAACCAGATTACCAACATTCACTCCTTAGCACCATTCAAAGAGTTCAGCATTCACCTAAGAATGTTTTTAACTCAGGACAGCATATTGCACTTAGTTGACCCATCTCTTTAGTCTCTTTTAGAACGAAGCTGTTCTTCAGTATTTCCTTGCATTTCATAATTTGGACATTTAAAAAATCATATGCTAGTAATTTTATACATGGTCTCTCCATTTGCATTTGTCTAGTATTTTCTCATGATTAGACTCAGGTTATGGGACTGAGTTGTACCATTTTACTATTTCCTTTATTAACTGCTGAATTAAACTCTGACACATGTTCATTTTCTCTCTGCAGTCATAGTTCTACAACTATAAAGTCATTTCCAACAGTTCTGAGATGTCCAGTGCATTCATGACACGGCCAGGTGAGCTGCGCCATGGGAGGGCATCTCCCGGTGGTTTAACCCCAGCAAGTCTTCTCTTGGTTCCAGAATGAATCCCTGGCAGTGGGATCTTACCTCTGCTCTCTCTAGCTAGTTCTTTTCCTTTCTATAATTGTGTGGTCCGTTTGGTGACCTTCTATGGGTAGATGTTAAAGAGTTCTACTCTCTGATGGGCCAGAGATGATAAGAGAATCCAGTTTTTAGCGGGGGGGGGTTTTTTTTTTTTTGAGCTCCAATAAGTTAAGAATTTTTAGTTCACTGGAAAAAACAGACCTTTGATATGTGGACAATTCAGCATTTTCTATGTCTTTTGGGAACAGGCCCCCAAATCTGGCCATAAACTGGCCCCAAAACTGGCCATAAACAAAATCTCTACAGCACTGTGACATGTTCATGATGGCCATGATGTCCACGCTGAAGGTTGTGGGTTTATTGGAATGAGGGAAAGGAACACCTGACCCACCCAGGGCGGAAAACCACTTAAGGCATTCCTGAACCACAAACAACAGCATGAGCCATCTGTGCCTTAAGGATATGCTCCTGCTACAGATAACTAGCCAGAGCCCAACCCTTTATTTCAGCCCATCCTTTTGTTGTAGCCCATCCTTTTGTTTCCTGTTTTAGTTAATCTATAATCTAGAGAAACAATGCTTATCACTGGCTTGCTGTCAATAAATATGTGGGTAAATCTCTGTTCCTGGCTCTCAACTCCAAAGGCTGTCAGCCCCGTGATTTACCACTCCACACTCTGTATTTCTATGTGTGTGTCTTTAATTCCTCTAGCGCTGCTGGCTGGTCTTGGCAATGTCTGTATCTCCTGGTTTTTGGCTCAAGTTGTGGAACTGAAACTATTTACTAAGCTCTCTCTGTGTCTTTGCAAGTATGTATCTATAATCAACAAAGGCCTATATCTACTTTCGTGTATAATGTTCTCCAGTATTTGGAGGGTATTGATAAATTAGATTATAAAGTCTCTTAAAGGATCTCTGTTCTGATTTATACAGATATGTAAATTGAGTATTCCTAAAATTCTCCAAAAATAAGGAAGTTGAATTAACAGTGTTTTAAATGTGCTAGACTTTAAAAATCATACAGAAAACAACAATTTGGGATCATTTAGGAATATTCACGTAATTAAGGCACATCTGTGGTAAACAGACAAGTTTAATGTTTTGGTTTATATAAGTCTATTTTATCTATCAGTATTAAATACAATACAAACATACACTTTATTCTACTTGTGTTTGTTTTCCCTATAGTTATTCCGGCCAATAAGCTAACATTAGTTCTCAATAACATTTTTTAAAACTGTGGTGTAATACACATAACATGAAATGTACTCTTTTAACCATTTTTAGATATATAATTGAGTGGCATTGATTACATTCAGTGTTGCGCAACCATCACCACATCCATCTCCAGAACTTTTTCAACATCTGAAACAGTCCCATATAACTTTTAAGATTATGAAAAATGCAGCTGGGTGCAGTGGCTCACGCCTGTAATCCCAGCACTTTGGGAGGCCAAGGGGGGCAGATCACCAGGTCAGGAGATCTAGACCATCCTGGATAACATGGTGAAACCCCCATCTCTACTAAAAATACAAAAAATTAGCCAGGTGTGGAGGTGGGTGCCTGTAGTCCCAGCTACTCGGGAGGCTGAGGTAGGAGAATGGCGTGAACCCGGGAGGTGGAGCTTGCAGTGGGCCAAGATCGCACCACTGCACTCCAGCCTGGGCAACAAAGCAAGACTCTATCTCGGAAAAAAAAAAAAGATTATGAAAAATGTAATAAGTTTATGTCCAACTAAATTGAATCATTACCTGGGTAAACTTTTTTTTTTTTTTTTGAGTTGCGTCTCGCTCTGTCGCCCAGGCTGGAGTGCAGTGGCCGGATCTCAGCTCACTGCAAGCTCCGCCTCCCGGGTTTACGCCATTCTCCTGCCTCAGCCTCCCGAGTAGCTGGGACTACAGGCGCCTGCCACATCGCCCGGCTAGTTTTTTGTATTTTTCAGTAGAGACGGGGTTTCACCGTGTTAGCCAGGATGGTCTCGATCTCCTGACCTCGTGATCCGCCTGTCTCGGCCTCCCAAAGTGCTGGGATTACAGGCTTGAGCCACCGCGCCTGGCCTAGGTAAAGTTTTTATTTCCCCAGTAATTATATCGTGTAGCATGCCAACTGGAAGATTATTATCTTTAGGCAATTTGCAACCTTGAACTGACTGAGTTAATGGATACGTTGGATGGTTGGGTACTTTGATAATTTCTAAGTAAAATATTAATAGAATACTGAAATATTGATGAAAAGGCACAATTTTTATGTTTATGTGCTTTTCCTTTTTGCTTTTATAGGCCATTGAAGGTAGGAGCCTTGGGTCATGCTAATAGGCGTGCACATGCTGTCTCTTGGGGGGCTGCAGACAGTGGTATCTGTGAGCTCCATGAGTCTGACATACTGCTAGTGTGTGAGGCTATTCTCAATTACCCACTCCAGTTTTCTAGGTGAACCATGAGTTTAGTATGTTATATAATTACAAGTGGTTGTGCGGCTATATTAGAAGAATAATACAGAAATCCAATTGCATGCATGCTTTTTTTCTTTGAGACAGAGTCTTGCTCTGTCACCTGGACTGGAGTGCAGTGGCACAATCTCCACTCACTGCAACCTCCGCCTCCCAGGTTCAAGCAATTCTGCCTCAGCCTCCCGAGTAGCTGGGATTACACGTGTGCACCACACCCAGATAATTTTTGTATTTTTAGTAGAGCCAGGGTTTTGCCATGTTGGCCAGGTTGGTCTCGAACTCCTGACCTCATGTGATCTGCCCACCTCAGCCTCCCAAAGTGCTTGGATTACAGGCGTGAGCCACTGCACCCAGCCTGATTTTTCTTTTTTCTTGGATTACAGGTGTGAGCCACAGCACCCAGTCTGATTTTTCTTTTTTCTTTCTTGAGAAGGCTCTCACTCTGTCACCAGGCTATGGTGCAGTGGTGCAATCTTGACTGAGCACAGCCTTGACCTCCCAGCTTCAAGCAATCCTCCCATTTCAGCCTCGACCTCCCAGGCTCAAATAATCCTCCCACCTCAGCCTCCCAAGTAGCTGAAACCATAAGCATGCACCACCACATCCAGCTAATTTTTAAAATTTTTGTAACGAAATTAGCCAGGTACAGTGGTGCGCACCTGTAATCCCAGTCACTTGGGAGGCTGAGGCAGAAGAACTGCTTGAATCGGGGAGGCAGAAGTTGCAGTGAGCCAAGATCGCACCACTGCACTCCAGCCTGGGTAACAGAGCGATACTTCGTCTCAAAAAAAAAAAAAAAAAACAATTTGTAAAGATAAGGTCTCCTTATGTTCCCCAGACTGGTCTCAAACTCCTGGCCTTAAGTGATCCTCATCCCTCAGTCAGTCAAAATGGTACCTGGGATTACAGGTGTGAGCCAGTACACCCAGCCTGCTTTTCATTTTTAAGTAAGGAGGGTAGTTCCTCATAAAACAGTGAGTCTAAGACTTTTTCGTGTCTGGATCTCTTGCCAGAATTGGGACTTACCCCATAAATCTGTTTTGTCGGTTAGAACTAGCAGCTGTTACAATATTGGAAACAGAAATAATGTTTTAAAGACTTATTAATTGTTTTGGAGGTCATGTTAACTAACACGCATAACATCTCAGTATTTCTATGAGAATAGTTCTGATCTCCCAGACTCCCTGGGAACTGGTATTTGAAAGTTGTGCCAATTGGTTTCAGAATATGAAAGGACACAACACAGGACAAATCTCAGAAAGTGACTATCTGAGCCTGAAAAGATAATATGAAATGAGTTAAATTTTTAGCAAAGGTGACTTAACCTTGAAAAGTTTGGTTGTTTGGTTTACTGATCAAGGCCTTCGCCTATACCATGAGAAGTCATTCTTTTTTCAGATGAAATCTCACTCTGTCACCCAGGCTGGAGTGCAATGAAGCAATCTCAGCTCACTGCAACCTCTGCCTACCGGGTTCAAGTGATTCTCCTGCCTTGGCCTCCCAAGTAGCTGGGATTACAGGTGTGTGCCACCATGCCTGGCTAATTTTTTGTCTTTTTAGCAGACACAGGGTTTCACCATGTTTGCCAGGCTGGTCTCAAACTCCTGACCTCAGGTGACCCACCCAAGTTATGGGATTACAGGAATGAGCCACTGTGCCTGGCCAAAAAGTCATTCTTTGTATGTAATCTGCCAAGACAGCAAAGATTCACTGTCTTACCCGAAAAATTTTCTGAGCTTTATGCTGACTTCGCTGTCTGAAAAAGGAGATTCAGGCCATGTGTCTTTGACAGGAGAGGTCCAGAGCGGCACTGAGTTCCCCCTCAGCAAGCCAAATCAGGATGCACATGTGGCCCACAAGTCCTACTGCTAGTCAGTGGGCTGAGAAGGGCTCTACCAGGTGTCTCTGCTGTAAAGCCACTATTTTCACTCTCAATCATTAGTACGTGTTTGGGTGAGGTATTTTAAAACCATGGTACTTCAAAAAGTGCCATGCTGGCTGTGAAGGTGTAGGGGCCACCTAGGAGGACACTCAGAGGCCTCCAGGAACTGA
Source organism: Trachypithecus francoisi (assembly GCF_009764315.1). NCBI lineage: Eukaryota > Metazoa > Chordata > Mammalia > Primates > Cercopithecidae > Trachypithecus > Trachypithecus francoisi. Next base: position 2,758,848 of record NW_022681472.1, read on the forward strand.
GAATCATGCTCCAGCCGTCAGTCAGCAAGGAGACAGGAACCTTGGTTCTCCAATCACATGGAACTGAATCTTGCCAACAACCTGGATGGGGAGTGAACAAACTTGGCCTAGCCAACACCTTGATTTCAGTCATATGACTGAACACAGAACCCAGCTGAGCTCATTTGGACTTGTGTCCTACAAATCTATGAAATAATCAATGGGTGCTATTTTAAGCTAAGTTTATAAGAACTTATTATACACCAAACAAACAAAAAACCACTAGGAAACTTTAACTTACTCATTTTACTTATTTATATCTGTATATGCTCACTGCTTCCTATTTGATTACATGGGTTATAATGTTTCTAAAGTTATTTATTTTGATGCTCAAATCATCACTAATTTTGCCTGTGACATTTCCCCCATCATGTTTTTAACAGGTCCTTACTTTCTGGATGTTCTATAAAACACATTATTCTAGGTTCATAATATATTTTCCTGGCCCCAGGTTGGAACCAAGGAGTCCTGGTTCCATTAATGGAAAATGAGGTGTGGGTCTGGGCATGGTAGCTCATGCCTGTAATCCCAGCACTTTGGGAGGCCAAGGTGGGTAGATCACTTGAGGTCAGGAGCTCGAGACCAGTCTGGTCAACACAGTGAGACCTCATCTCTACTAAAAATACAAAACTTAGCTGGGAGTGGTGGTGCATGCCTGTAGTCTCAACTACTTGGAAGGCTGAGGTGGAAGGATCACTTGAAACCAGCAGGCAGAGGTTACAGTGAGCCAAGGCTGCGCCACTGCACTCCTGCCCGGGCAACAGAGTGAGACTCTGTCTCAAAAAAATAATAAAAAGAAAAAGAAAATGAGATTTGGAGGCCATGACCTGGGTGCCAGGTTTGCCTGTTACTATTCAGGTACCACACTCCTAGGCAGGTGCCTTCAGAGGCCAGAGTATATGTAACACACAAACACACACACACTCTCTCTCTCAGTCCTATTTCCACATTTATTTAGATGCATCCATATGTGAACACACATATATAACTGGGGAGACGCAGAGGGAGAGGGAGGACAACGGGTTCACACTGATATACCCACTTCAAATGCAGCTCCACAGTGTCCATTCCAATTTCCTGTCTTTCTGTATTTGTAGCTCACTCCAACATGAGAAACCTAGTTTCCCTTATTCTGAACGAATTTATGTATTTGTTCAATCCCCTGTGTGTAACCAAACTACTACCTCCATCACCCTCCTGGGTGCACCCCGACATCCCAGACAGCTGTCCCAACCCATGGGTGCCTCATCTGGCTTGGGTAAATCCCATGCCAGGTCACCCCGTGGGGGATGACCTCCTCACGCCCTTGGGAGCACCTGGGACGTCCCCCTGCCCAGCATCTACCTTCCTCTGTACCACCTAAAGGCCTCGGGACTGATCACTCTAGGAAGTGGAGTGTGGAATGCCTCAAATTACTAACTCACAAGAGGGAAAAATAGTAACTTGATGACCACAAAAAGATGATGCAAACACTGACCAAATGGTTAGAGTGGAAACAACCAGCAACGGCACCAAGGGTCCTGAAGAGGACCCAGTGTCTGTCAAAAAGGCATAGCCCAAAACTCACCAAGAGGAAACATCAGACAAACCCACATGGAAGGACACTGTTCAAAATAACTGGCCAGCAGTCTTCAAAAATGACAAGTCATAAGAACTAAGAAAGGTTGAAGAACTATCCCACATTAAAGAAGCCTAAAGAGTTACAACTAAGGCCGGGTGTGGTGGCTCAAGCCTGTAATCCCAGCACTTTGGGAGGCCGAGACGGGCGGATCACGAGGTCAGGAGATCGAGACCATCCTGGCTAACACGGTGAAACCCCGTCTCTACTAAAAAAAATACAAAAAACTAGCCGGGCGAGGTGGCGGGCGCCTGTAGTCCCGGCTACTCGGGAGGCTGAGGCAGGAGAATGGGGTAAACCCGGGAGGCGGAGCTTGCAGTGAGCTGAGATCCGGCCACTGCACTCCAGCCTGGGCGACAGAGCGAGACTCCATCTCAAAAAAAAAAAAAAGAGTTACAACTAAAAGTAACACATGATCCTACACTGAATTCTAAATCAGGAAAAATGCAGCTAAAAAAATAAATTAATAGGGCAAGTGAAAAATGTGCCTATTGACTGTTACTTGGAAGAATATGTATCCATGTTATCTTTCCTGATTTTGATAATAATACTGTTGTTATGCAAAAATGTTCTCACTCTTAAGAAATATACAATGAAGTCTTCAAGATCTATGACACCTTCAGCTTATTCACAAACAGTTCCGAAAAAAATGTCCCATGTAAATATAAAAACATGCACAAACACACAATAGAGAAAGTACATGCGATAACATAAATGGTACAAAATCGTAATAACTGGTGAATCGAGAGAGAACTCATGGAGTTCTTTTTACTGTTACTACAACTGTTCTGGAAGTTTGATACATCAAAAGAAGTTATTAAAACACTAACTTTTGTCTCTAACATGATAGATTTTGTTTTGCCACCTAATGTTGCTTACTTTCTGCTTTTCTCAAGGATCGAATAATCTAGATAGAGTATATGTTTAACAGGCAAATCCTTTAAAACAATCACAGTAACTTCCTTTATTAATCTAAAACAAATCTTTTCAATGAGTTAATTAACAGAACTCAAAAAAGAAAATTAAATACTACAAAGATATATGCTATCAGATACATTCATTTTACTAAGTGATGTATTTGTCACGAACACTCAAATTACGGCACTCCTTACATAAATGTGAATTTTAAAAGCTATAAAGATCAACTAGTTTGTAATTTTGGTCTCTTAAAATATACTTGTTATTACAATCTGTAAAAAAATTGTGACTCTTTCTTCATAAACTCTGCATATGTACTGAGGATGTCACAAAAACCAGACACAGTGCGTGAAATCTGTCACACAACTTTCACTTAATGTTTCCAAGCAAGTAAGATTTAACAGTAAAATAATGATTTACATAAGTAAAACCTCACAATTTTTTTTCTGTATTTCTTTTTTTGGCCTCATGAAGAAAAAAACCTTACAAATTAATACTTGACTTCTACTTTGAAGATAGTAAAGCTTAAATTCTTACAAATACTTCAGTCTTTCTCCCAAAGGAATCTGTTTGCTTGCATCGGATGACAAGGTCTCTTTTCATTCCAGTTTAAGTAAGTCCGTGCCCCACCCTAACTCTTAAGTCCTACTTTTTTTCTTGACTAGTAATATTTTTACCTGGACAGATAATTTTCTTCTTTGACTCTTTTCCCAAACCTATTTTTTCTATGATGACATTTTTTCCCAATTCTTAATTAGCTACCCTTAGTGTGCGTGCTTCATCAGCTATGTTTTAAAAAGCAATAAAAATCTAGTGAAAGTAAAAATACAAAATCACTACTGAATTTTCTGAAGTTTTTAATTCCTGACTGATTTATTCAACAAATTTTTTTGCAAAGCAGTGTATTAGGAGCCATAAAAATTTCAAGGTATTTAAGACAGTCCTTGTCTTTGAAGATTTTATAAATCTTAGTAAGCTATAAGGGAGTAAATGAAAAATATTTTTAATACCTCAACTATGTTTCTTTATCACAATTAGAGTCAGATAAATTAGGGAAATTACAAAAACAGCAATCAAACATATTTTGAACACATTGGGTTTACATTTCAGAAGTTACAAAAATACAGTCCTACCTATTATAGTTACTCCATTTCCATTTTAATTACAATACACATCGCAATTCTTCTAAACCTTACCTGACAAGGCTGAAGTCTTCAGGTAGCCATCCAGGCAGGGGAGAATGTCTTTGTAATAAGGCTGCATTACATGTCTGTCGATATAAATTGACCATTCTTCTAGAGCATTCAGGCCTACTTCTGCCAAGGGGGTATAGCTCAGGCCCAGTTTGAAAGCCATCTGTATGTTAACACAAACAAGTTAAACTGAAACACAAGAAATATAAGATTTAAAGGAAAAAAAACACCACGTAATTGTGGTTTCTAATTAATACTCCTTTTATTGCTGGACACCCGACACTACTGGAGTGTGCAGTCCAGGTAATTAGGAGGAAAGCAAGCAGCTGTCTCTGTGGCTGTAGTATACTGCAGCCTTTCAAGACACACAGGTTTAACTCTCACATTGACCTCCAAGTGCAGTTCAGAGTCACCAAGGGTCTAAGTCCCAAAGCCAGTAAGTGGCAGAAACGGACCCTGACCCTGGTACGCCTGTGAGGAAACACTTGCTGGGACTGCCTTGGCAAGAGCGTGGTGTTTCCATGTGCTCTGGGACTCACAACAGTCCCAGATGTCTTGAACAGAGCCCAGATGGCTCTGTTCAAGACAACACCTACCTGTAGCGCAGGAATGTAGGCTCTAATATCGAGTTCAATGATGTCGTGAGGCAGGGACAGAAGAAAGGTCAAACAGGAGGCCAAAAGTTCATCTTTGTATTGCTTCATTTTAACTGCCACCTTAACAAGAAAGAAGACAATAATGTGTATCTGAATAGAGCCTACATTTGAAAATCAACTAAAAAGTATTTGCCCTATTCTCAAATACAAAAATGGGCACGTAGCCTTTATTGACATGACCACATTCACTTACAAATTACACACTAACCTCCAGGAAAGTTAATTTGTTGAAATGCTTAATACCTACTACATGGAAAAACAAGAATCTATTTCATTTTGAGTTGTCATCACTCAATTGAATTATGCTAAGAGAGCTCGAGGGCCTTTTTTTTTTGTAAGATAGAGTCGTGCTGTCACCCAGGCGAGTGCAGTGGTGCAACTCCGCTCACTGCAACCTCTGCCATCCTTCAAGCAGTTCTCCTGCCTCGGCCTCCCAAGTAGCTGGAATTAAAGGCACACATCACCACATCTGGCTAACTTTTTGTATTTTTAATAGAGATGGGATTTCACCATGTTGGCCAGGCTGGTCTTGAACTTCTGCTCTCAAGTGATCCACTCACCTTGGCCTCCCAAAGTGCTAGGATTAAAGGTTTGAGCCACCATGCCTGGCTGAGGGACTTTTGAAGCACAATAACTTCCTCTACTAGTTTTTTTAGGACCTCACTCCCACTCTAGATTTAGCAAACACATTTTTATTTTTATTTTTATTTATTTATTTATTTATTTGAGACACAGTATCGCTCTGTCTCCCAGGCTGGAGTGCAGTGGCACTATCTTGGCTCACTGCAACCTCCATCTCCCAGGTTCAAGCTATTCTCCTCCCCCAGCCTCCTGACCTGACACAATTCTTTTTTTTTCTGAGACAGAGTCTCACTGTGTCGCCCAGGCTGGAGCACAGTGGCGCAATCTCAGGTCACTGCAACCTCTGCCTCCAGGGTTCAAGCGGTTCTCCTGCCTCAGTCTCCTGAGGAGCTGGGATTACAGGCATGCACCACCACGCCAGACTAATTTTTGTATTTTTAGTAGAGACGTGGTTTCACTACGTTGGTCAGGATAGTCTCGAACTCCTGACCTTGTGATCCGCCCAGCTTGGCCTCCCAAAGTGCTGGGATTAAGGGCATGAGCCACCGCACCCAGCCCCAATTCTTAAAATAATTATTTATGATCACTAGGATTTTTTCAATAAACATTCATTTAAAAATAGTTCATGATAACACTAAGATTAATCATTTAAAAATTACCTCTTTGCCAAATTTCACAAATAAAGCAAAGCAAGAATGCTTTTCTGGGTCTTCAGGAGAGCGTTTCAGACTCTTTGGACTAACTCCCTGTCAAATAAAACAGCAAGTTAGTACACTGAACAAGAATCAGGAGACTGTATCCTAATCCAGTAGCTCCCAGCCTGTCTTCAGAGGGGTGAATCCATTTCAAGTTACCAACATCTAATGAAGACAGGAGGGAGAATCAACTCTGCAGACGTTTCAAGGCACAGGCCAGTCAGAACAAGAGGAGGGAAGGTGGTGGCTAGTGAGAAGCCATGGAAACGACTAAGTCCATTCCCTCTTTCTCATCTCACCCTGTAATTCCCAGGTGGGCTCGTCATGTGACTGGCTGAAGCGTCCAGAATGCTAATCCAGTTGTTCTCAAACTTTACTAGGTGCCAGAATCACTTGGTAGCTCCTAGCACAGGCGGCAGAGCCCTGCCCCCAGAGTTTCTGATGCAGGAAGCAATGCTCAAGGATGCTCGTCCTGCGACCACACTTTGAAAGGCCTTGTTAATCTTACATAATTAGCCAGGTGCTTGAGCATCACGGCAAAAAATGCTGCTAGCTTTTTAGAGTGCTATCCAACTGCCAGCCACTCCTATCAATTTTTTAAAACACATATAATAAAATTAGTAGACTTTAAAACTGCATAGGCCACAATCACATATTTTATGATACATTTATATAAACTCATAACCTAAAAAAATGCAAGATTCAACGTCCTGCAAAAAAGACTCACCTCGAAATATTTTATTTTCTTGGCATTTCTTACTGTAATAGAAAGCAATTTGTAGAAACCACTGATGAGGGGCAACCTTGTAGACTGTAAAATTAATTCATATGAAAATGAGTACACCCATGGTTCAAAAAATTCTGCTTGTTTCTCAGGGAGAATCTCTCTGTAAAAACAAATTAGAAATTGAAGGTAGAAATTTTTATCATACTGATCTTAAAATTATAAGGGTCACAAATAACTAAGCTACAATTCCATTGCATAACATTTTTAGGTATCCTAAAATGTTTAGTTATATCTATAATCCATTTTTCTCTGAGGATCTTTTAAACATAAAAAATAATGAAAACTGTAAGCTAGGACACTTACATACATTTTTAAAGATCTATATAATCGATCATAGAGTTTGTCTTTTATTATTTTCTTTTTTTTTGAGATGGAGTCTCGCTCTGTTGCCCAGGCTAGAGTGCTGTGGTGCAATCTCGACTCACTGCAAGCTCTGCCTCCCGGGTTCACGCCATTCTCCTGCCTCAGCCTCCTGAGTAGCTGCGACTACAGATGCCCGCCACTACGCCCAGCTAATTTTTTATATTTTTAGTAGAGACCGGGTTTCACTGTGTTAGCGGGTGAAACCAGATGGTCTCGATCTCCTGACCTCGTGATCCGCCCACCTCGGCCTCCCAAAGTGCTGGGATTATAGGCGTGAGCCACCGCGCCCGGCCTATTATTTCATTTCTTATATCTACATAAGGGATTTTCTTTATTACAGCCAATAAGTAACAATCATTTTCTTTCTTAAATAATTAGAATTTTACAAAATACCTGCAAAATTCCACCAGGTTAATGAAAGCCGAAAAATCTTTAGGTTTAGCCGGATGCAAGTTAGCCGCTGGATCTGAAGTCGGGATCATCCAAACACCAGGAGCCTCATCTCCGTTCTTAAAGAGTAATTGTAGCAAAGAAACATTGTACCATTCAATCACGAATCACTCAACAAATAACTTTCCAACTGACTTCATGGTCAAGGCCTGATGCTATGAAGAAAGAATGCAACAGCAAGAAAGACCAAGATGGGTGCTCAAGAGCTATGGTCTGATAAGGGCAGGACTTGCAGAAAGCGTTAATCAAAAGGACTCTCGGGAAGTGATGAGAGAATGGGACAAATAGAAAAATGCCAAGGGTGGGCAGCACTTCTTGAGGGAGCTAGCAAAAATGCCTTGACAGAGACAGAATTTTAACAGGTGACCTAGAGATTTCAAGTGAAGAAACAGAGAAACAGAGAAATTATTAACAGTATTAAGATAAATGAAAAATATGGTATTGTGGAAGTGCACGAAGATCAGTTTTAAACATGCTAAGTGTCGCCAAATTTGTGTTACCAAACACAACTGTGTATTCAAATTAAAATGTTGCATAAGTAGCTAGAAATAGAGAGCAGAAACCAACAAGGGAGGAGGAGGCTGGAGACCAAACATAGCTGGGAAGTGCTAACAGGTGGTCGTTGATCTGTTGGAACGAAGCTGGAAGGGCAGGGAACAGAGGAGAAAGGGAAGCCACTGAAGACAGCAATGAACACACACGTGTTCTAAAATGCAGGTCTGTCAGCTGACACAGTTCAAGGAAGTCCCTTTGGGCAAGTTTTTTTTTTAAATAAAATTATTTTAGACATATGCAAAGCACAAGAGCAATAAAGCACACATCAGTGTTACTACCTATCATTCAGCATGAAAAAGAGAATACTGCAAGTACAACAAAGCTGATGTGACCACGGGCTTGTACCGTTTTCCCTTCATGTTTCCTCTGCACATTCTCCCCATTACCTCTTGTCTAACTTCTCAGGACTGCAGTGGAGGTACTGACGCGTGAACTCGAATCAGCATGATCTAGTCTGAAACAATCACTGCAGTCGAAAGCAAGCGAGATGCCTCCCCAGGATCTCAGTTCTTTCTTGTCAGCCTAATTACTGTGGAGTCCAGTTACCATTAATGCCTCAGACAAGAGCAGGGCAGCTCCAGGCTGGTGGCCTTAAGCCATGACGTATCTTTTTTTTTCTGAGACAGAGTCTCCCTCTGTCGCTGAGGCTGTAGCACAGTGGCACCATCTCGGCTCACTGCGAGCTCTGCCTCCGGGGTTCACGCCATTCTCCTGCCTCTACCTCCTGAGTAGCTGCGATTAGGGCGCCCGCCGCCACGCCTGGCTAATTTTTTTTTTTTTTTGAGACAGTCTCTGTCGCCCAGGCTGGAGTGCAGTAGCGTGATCTCGGCTCAATGCAAGCTCCGCCTCCCAGGTTCATGCCATTCTCCTGCCTCAGCCTCCCAAGTAGATGGGACTACAGGCACCCACCACCATGCCTGCCTAATTTTTTGCATTTTTAGTAGAGATAGGGTTTCACTGTGTTAGCCAGGATGGTCCCGACCTTGTGCTCCATCCGCCTCAGCCTCCCAAAGTGCTGGGATTACAGGTGTGACCAACCGCACCAGGTCTAAGCCACGACGTATCTTTAACCCAGGCTAGGAAAATTAGGTGCAAAAAAAAGGGAGGGCATTTTCTTATTTCTCTTCCTATCATCTATACTCTTCTATCACAGGAACACATTTAACACCTTGTACCACAAGTTTCCTTAACTATAAACAAGAGCAACCCCAGGTTTCCCTATCCTACACAAAGTCATTTCTTCATAAGATTTCTGTCACTGTTTACTATTGCTAAGGAATAAGAAACAAATGAGCCTAGTAAATAACTTTTATAAAAAAATATATATATAAATTACTTTTTGAACCATCTAGTAATAACATTTTCTATACAATAGGTTACATCCAACAGAAATGCATCAATGGCACATAATAATCCTGAAGAACTGAATTTTCTTCAGTCCTCCTCTACAAATGTGCTATTATCCCCTAAATATTTATATGCAAAGACAGTTGATACAAAAATGAAAAATTACTACTAATAAAAATTTCTAACCTCTTGTTCCCCAACAGTCTGTGTTTGTAGTGTAAGATCCAATTTCTCAACAATCTTCAAAACGGATTTTACAAATTCATCATAAAGTAAATGATTCAGACTTTCACTGGAGGAATTCACAGAGAAAAATGCTTCATCTGCTAAAATAGAATCCTTTAAATAAAAAAAAAAATCAATAAACTTCAAAATCTTGTGCAAAACAGTATGAGTATTTTATAAGCATTAAGACACATATACAGATGTATGTGCTGATTTGGGTATTATGGAAACAGTGATGATAAACTGTAGCAGATTTACCTGGAAGTTTTCAAGCTGCAAGATACCTTCCTAAATTATTATAATAGCATCATTTCAGTCAGATATCATTTATCCAGTCATGTAACAAATACTTACTCTGTATATAGTGTTAAGTGAGAAGATTTAGGCCAACCTTGTCAAAGCATTTACCCCAATTAATTTGTGGATGTGTATGTATAAACACAAATATGTGTAATATGCATCTACAGACACTAGGTGTACATGTAAGGATATGCACATATACTTATGTGCATACATAAGTAAATACGCACACATATATAAACATACACATATATAATACACACAAATACATATATATCCATCCTCAGACTGGACCTGTTAGGAAGAACAGCTTAGCATGAGCTGTACCATCTCGCTATTTAAAATTAAAATGAGAACGCAGCAACAGTAACTAATTAATGTTAAAGGAATTCTATGTCTGTGTTTCTTTCAATTCATTTATTACTCTCATTCTAACTTCCTGATTCATAGCTTTAATTTTTTATTTTTGAAGTATAGTTTTAAATTTTTGAAAGTTAGTAAAACATAATTCTGATATAAGTCTTATGTCTAAACTATGAAGACTAATAGAGGAAGTAAGGTACATTTATGGCTTTCAAATGGTAAATATTACCATCATCTGGTCAGAGGTCAGGAGATGTCTGAAGAGATCCACGTAGTCTTTGTATGTGGGCACCTTCCATTTGCCAGTTCTGACTTCCCCTGAAGCACGGTAGTCTTCAGATTCAGACTCGGGGCCCTGGTCAGAAAGACAGTATGACAATATGTAATGATGGATTCTCAGAAGCAGCACTACTGCCAGAACATGCTGGTTTTCAGAATTTTCTAAATTAAACTGCCACCCATAGGAGACCATATAATTAAGGAAGACATTGTATTATAAAAGCATAATTTAAAAAGCTGAGGTCAGGTGCGGTGGCTCATACCTGTAATCCTAGCACTCTGGGAGGCCAAGGTGGGCGGATCACCTGAGGTCAAAAGTTCGAAACCAGCCTGGCCAACATGGCAAAATGTCTCTAAACACAAAAATTAGCTGGGCAAGGTGGCGGTTGCCTGTAATCCCAGCTACTCGGGAGGCTAAGGCAGGAGAATCGCTTGAACCTTGGAGGGGAAAGCTGCAGTGAGCCAAGATTGCGCCACTGCACTCCAGCCTGAATGACAGAGCGAGACTCTGTCTCAAAAAATAAACAAATAAATAAAAAGCTGAAAAATATGTGATTCTTCTGTGACTAAAACTGTGACACACCAAGAAGTATTTCAATACAATATCCACTGAATGTGCAATAATCTTGCTTTCATACAGAGTTCAATCTTTCATCTCATCATATGTCCTACAATTTCTGGGAACTAAGATACGCCTCCCTTAGCAATCTGTCCTAGAGTTTCAAGAGAGAAAACATTTTCTGGTTTACGAAAATGTATAAAACCTAAAGTTATGCTTAAAGATGTTTCATACCTTAGAAATGCATTCGCCTAACAAAATACAGAGGTATCATGTCCTATGCTTTTCAAAATGTAAGGCATTGCTAATAACCAAGAAAAGAACGGCCACTTTTGCAAAATTATATTCGAAAACCTCAGCAACATTCCTAACTTTCAGTGATAACAGATTAATTTTCTAAACATTAAATTCAGAATTTACCTTTGGAAGGACCACTGGTTTAGAACATATTCTGATTAAACCCTGATGCACTGAAAAAAGAAAAAAAAAAACAAAAATGAAGGAAACACTGAAAAATAGAATCAAACACTCAAAAAAAAAAAAAAAAACCAGTCATTTTATTTTGGAACCCAACTTTACCTCTCAATTTATTTTCTAAGTTCATTAACAGCTTTAATTTTAAAACTTAAAATCATTGGCCAGACACGGTGGCTAGTGCCTGTAATCCCAACACTTTGGGAGGTTGAGGCAGGTGGATCAAAAGGTCAGGAGTTCAAGACCAGCCTAGCCAATATGGTGAAACCCTGTCTCTACTAAAACTACAAAAATTAGCCAGGCGTGGTGGCAGGCGCCTGTAGTCCCAGCTACTCTGGAGGGTGAGGCAAGAGAATCGCTTGAACCCAGGAGGCAGAGATTGCAGTGAATCAAGATTCTACCACTGCACTCCAGCCTGGGTGACAGAGCGAGACTCTTGTCTCCAAAAAAAAAGAAAAAATCCCAAAAACGTAAAACTATTAAAATTTAGAGGTAATAGGATGAAAAAAGGAAGAGATTTTGGTCTACCAAAATTTAGTTCATCAAAAGTTGTATCAAAGATACAAAAGAATTTGGTAAACAGATTCTCTTTACCTATATCAAATAATGTGTTAATTATCCATCATTACTCATAAAAACAATAAATTGCAAACTTACCCACAGTACTAATGCAATTCCTGAGAACTGGGCCTTTTGCTGCCAAAGCTAGGAACACCTTCACTATGGCTCTGCAACACACCAACTGCATTTTTGGACTGTACTGTGGGAAACTGTCTATCTGCATCACCACGAGGTGCTCCAGAACTGGAGTATACACCTCAGGAACCTATCGGAAATCATCAGCAAACCATGAGTTAAAGGAGGGAATCAATGAATACAGGAATAATACAAATATTCAAAGTAATTACAACTTAATTAGATACTTATTAAAAGAAAAACATGGTTTGTCATCTAACCTGCTGCTTAACATTTATACTGTGATTGCCTTAAAAAAAAAAACACACACACACACAGAGTAAAAATTGTCTTGAGGTGCAATTCTATCCCAAGCAACAATTCCAAATCTTTCAGAAAGATGGCAAGAGAAACAAGTATTTTTTTTCCTGTTCTGGATAACAAAAAATCAAGTTTCATGACAATAATTGTATTGCCACAAAATACTAACTAAAACTGTCACATTGCTCCCAACAGTGCCTACGCTAAATGTATTGTATGACTCCATCAAATTATTTGAAGAAATGAAGATTAAATACTTAAAACTGTGCTGTTTAGTTCACTCACTGTGTCAAGGTACAGCAAGACGCTTGCAACAGACTGGAGGAAGCTTGGCATCTGATAAACACGGTCGTCACCAGTGTCTGTCTGGGTGAGGAACATCTGCTTGCAACGCTGAATGAGCTCAACATACATGAAGTCAACATCTTTTGCGTTTATAACTTTGCAGGGCTTTAGAAAAGGGAAAACATAAGTTTTCATCAATCTTAACAAGATCAAAATAATGATATTTAAGGTGTCATGTTAAGCCATGTGATTATAAACACAAATTTAACAAGGCTTTTTTTTTTTTTTTGAGACGCAGTTTTGCTCTTGTCCAGGCTGGAGTGCAATGGCATGATCTCAGCTCACCACAACCTCCACCTCCCGGGTTCAAGTGATTCTCCCACCTCAGCCTCCCGAATAGCTGGGATTACAGGCATGATCCACCATGCCTGGCTAATTTTTTTTTTTTTTTTTTGTATTGTTAAGTAGAAGCAGGGTTGCTCCGTGTTGCTCAGGCTGGTCTTGAACTCCTGACCTCAGGTGATCTGCCTACCTCAGCCTCCCAAAGTGCTGAGATTACAGGCGTGAACCATAAGCTTTTTAATTAAGAAGAAATACAGATATAAAATACAATATCTGCCCAGGTACAGTGGCCCATGCCTGTAATCCCAGCACTATGAGAGGCCGAGGCGGGCAGATCACCTGAGGTCACGAGTTCAAGACCAGCCTGGCCACCAGGGTGAAATCTCACCTCTAAAAAAAAACACACACACACACAAAAATTAGCCACACGTGGTGGCGCACAACTGTAATCCCTGCTACTCAACAGGCTGAGGCATGAGAATCGCTTGAACCCGGGAAGTGGAGGTTGCAGTGAGCTGAGATCGCACCATTGCACTCCAGCCTGGGCAACAGTGAGGTTTCTTCTCAATAAATAAATAAATAAATAAATAAATAAAATATGGTATCTCATTATAAAGATGCTTTGTGTAATAATATGTAATCACATTTTAAATACTTATTCACACAGGAAGCATTTACTGGTTGTCAGCTATGTTCTAGGCACTGTTTAGACAGTGGGTATTGAGGACAAATGAGAGGCAGTCTCTGCCCCCAAGATTGTCCATCTACAGGAGAGGCCAGGAGTCCACACATGACTGGAAGATGCTCCATGTCACGCTCCACACCACACCAGAGACATTTTTTCAAACTCACAAATGTGCTAATGCAATTGCTCAATTTCAGACTTTTCCAAGGCTTCTTTTCCAGGACTTCTGAATCCAGTCCAGACTCCCAGAGGATGTGATGGTGCACCTCATTTCCCCTTTCCTGTCTATCATGCTCTAGCCACAGGGACAAGCTCAAGTGGGGGTAGATCACTGTGTAAAGGGAAAATCCCATGCGATCTTTTAGCTCAGAGCCTTCTGCCATTCTGTTTCTTCTGCCCTAAGCATATTTAAAGAAGGCAGCAGAGACAAATGGAGATGAAGATTAAGAAAATGGGAAAGGCTAGGCACGGTGGCTTACAGCTGTCAGCCCAGTGCTTTGGGGACTGAGGCAGGAGGTTCGCTTGAAGCCAGGAGTTCAAGACCAGCCTGTGTAACAAAGTGAGATATCATCTCTACAAAAGATTAAAAAATTTGCTGGGCATGGTGGCTCATGCCTGTGGTCCCAGCTACTCAGGAAGTTAAGGCAGGAGGATCGCTTAGCCCTAGAAGTCAGGGCTGCAGTGAGTCATGATTGTACCACTACACTCCAGCCTGAGAGGCAAAAAAGAAAAAGAAAAGAAAAAGGGAGAGGCCAGGAGCGGTGGCTCATGCCTGTAATCCCAGCACTTTGGGAGGCCAAGGTGGGCGGATCACCTGAGGTCGGGAGTTCAGGACCAGCCTGACCAACATGGAGAAACCCCGTCTCTACTAAAAATACAAAAATAAAATAGCCAGGCATGGTGGTGCATGCCTGTAATCTCAGCACTCGGGAGGCTGAGGCAGGAGAATTGCTTGAACCCGGGAGGCGGAGGTTGTGGCGAGCCGAGGTCATGCCATCACACTCCAGACTGGGCAACAAGAGCGAAACTCCAACTCAAAAATTAAAAAAAAAGAAGAAAGAAGAAAAAAAAGGGAGAGATTGTAGGAAGAAAAAGGAATTTAGTTGTTTTTTTCTACAAAGCAGAAGTCACAAAGTTCCACTAAGAAGAAATAACGAGGTTTATTCTTAATATTTTTCTTTAAAAAAATTTTTTTAAGAGAGATAGTGTCTCTGTTGCCCACACTGGAGTGCAGTGGCTCAATCATAGCTCACTGCCACCTCTGCCTCCTGAGTTCAAGAGATACTCCTGCCTCAGCCTCCCAAGCAATTGGGATTACAGATGCACGCCATCACGCCCGGCTAATTTTTGTATTTTTAGTAGAGACAGGGTTTTATCACCTTGGCCAGGCTGGTCTCAAACCCCTGACCTCAGGTGATCTACCCGCCTCAGCCTCCCAAGGTGGTGAGATTACAGGTGTGGGCTGCCACACCTAGCTAATATTCTTAAATATATCTCTTTCTGTCATATAAACTCTTTTTTTTTAACTTCTCTTTCTAAAACTGAGTGAAATCAACTACAATTTTACTTTAGGAATAAGGAGCAGCATAGTATAGAGGGGAAACATGTGTTTCTACTCTTCACGCTTGGACTTATGCCTTGGTTCTGTCAATTCTGAGTCTCTTAACAAGTTTCCTAATTTCTCTGATCTCGGTTTGCTAATCTGCAAAATAGAGTAATACTCAGCTCCTAAGGGTTAGGAGAACTTGAGATAACACATATAAAGAATTCCAGTACATAGTAGACAGTGAAGGAATCTTAACTGTTAATAAACAACACTAATACAGTGACCCTCAGGATATGCGGGATGGATTGGTTTCAGGCCTCCTCAGTATACCTAAATCCATGCATACTCAAGTCCCACAGTCACTCTGTGGAAGCCTCATATACAAAAAGTCAGCCCTCTATATAAGTTTCAAATCCAGCACACACTGTATTTTTTATCTGTATGGCAGAAAAACATCTGCATGTAAGTGGACCTGTGCAGTTCACGACCATGTTATTCAAGGGTCTGCTGTATTGTTGCAAGTATTAGACACTACTCAAAATGCAATAAATTAGATTCCTTTAAACAATCACGTGAAACCAAGACAAAATAGGGTAAGTTAATAAGACATACTCCTGCAAAAAGTCCATATCCACGGATAGCAATAGATAACTCCTTGTTGTTCGAATCCACATTTCTGATGATTCCATAAAACTGCTCCATAAAGTACTGCAGTTTACTTTTATGCATTTCTGCATTTTTCGCCACCATATTAGAAACCTGCAAATACATAATATTTTGAAATATTTAATAGCAATGGAATCTTTACAAATATGGAAAAACTAGAACTGTTTAGATGCTACTAATGTACTGTTATAGTTACACACTATTGCTTTAAATCATAAAGACCCTTTGCTTCCATTTTGCTTCGTCTCTATCAGGTTCAGAAAAGTGTCTTAAATAAGGTTATGTGATACATTTTTCCTAGAGAAGGGACTAAGAGACCAAGGATACGCCTAAGTCTGAAAAGAAAAAAAAAAACAGGTTTTGAAGTAAGATTCTCTGAGGAAGCAAAGAGCAGTCTTTAGAGCTCACCTGTCACCCACACAGTGAAAGAGAGTTGTCAGGGGAACAGTGATTTCAGACGTCATCAATAAGTACAGTTCAGAACAATCAGAATGACAAGACATCTCAGTTTTCAAAAAAATACACTACAAACTATAAAGCTTAAATCAAGTGATGCAATGGGAAAATGTCATCTGAGAAGCAAACAGATCATTATTTACCAAACCAAGAGACAAGATCCTAAATGCAAGAACTAATACAGGTATTCAAAGAGCATTCCCCATTTCAGCACAAAGACTGTCCAGAATAAGAATGGAAGGAATCTACCTAGACAATTATCAAAGACAGAAAAAAAAACCCACCTTCCATTGCCAATTTATCCATACACTTCCCAATCCCCCTAAAGCCACTAGGTCTTAGTGCGTGACCTTCAGGAACTTTGCTCCCTATTTGTTTTAGAAGAATGAAACATTGTATATACTGTTTCATAATTTACTTCTTCACAAAACATATTATAAATGTTTCTCAAGAAGTAAACAAACAACAATATCATTTTACTTAATTACAGAATACCAAATATTATATACTATAATGTGTAACCACCTAAACACTGCTAATTTTCTATTATTGTATTCCCAGTAAGCATGTTTTTAATGCATCTTTATTCAACTATTTCCTGTATATAATATTAAAGACTCGAAAATAATTATTCAACAGTAGCAGACAGAGGACAGATCAAAACATTATGGCTCATAAATATCATTATATATTACACTGCCACTAAAAATTAATCATACAGATGTCAGCCGGGCGCAGTAGCTCACACCTGTCATCCCAGCACTTTGGGAGGCCAAGAAGGGTGGATCACCTGAGGTCAGCCTGGCCAACATGGTGAAACCCTGTCACTAACAAAAATACAAGGTCGGGCGTGGTGGCTCAAGCCTGTAATCCCAGCACTTTGGGAGGCCGAGATGCGTGGATCACGAGGTCAGGAGATTGAGACCATCCTGGCTAACACAGTGAAACCCCATCTCTACTAAAAAATACAAAAAACTAGCCAGGCGAGGTGGCAGGCGCCTGTAGTCCCAGCTACTCGGGAGGCTGAGGCAGGAGAATAGCAAAAAACCCGGGAGGCGGAGCTTGCAGTGAGCTGAGATCCGGCCACTGCACTCCAGCCTGGGCAACAGAGCGACACTCCGTCTCAAAAAAAAAAAAAAAAAAACAAAAATTATCCAGGCACAGTGGCAGGTGCCTATAATCCCAGCTATTTGGGAGGCTGAGGCACGAGAATTGATTAAATGCAGGAGAGAGAGGTTGCAGTAACCCAAGCTCACGCCACTGCACTCCAGCCGGGGTGACAGAACAAAACTCCATCTCAAAAAAAAAAAAAAAATATATATATACAGATGTCACCGTGAGGAAAATACATTCAACATAGAGGAAAATCTTAAGGCCAAAAAATTATGCATCCTTTATGTAAAGTCCTCTTTCCCTCTTCCTCTCTCCTCACTCCCTATTCTGAAGTAGGAGGGAAGGAGGGTCTCTCTCCTTGCTTGGGGCCTCAGGTCACAAGGGATGATCTAATAATGGGACTCAGGGTGGGGCTGGCCACACCTGGTAACAATGTGACTCGGAATGGGAGCTTTGGGTCACACAGAATCCCTGGAAGCTGAGACCCAACAACCCACTATGCCTACAAGGTGGGGCCCCAAGGGAAACTCAAAACACAGAGGTTCGGGGGAGCACCCAGTCAATGCTCCACACACGCTGTCACACATGGATGCTGGGAAAGGAATGCTGCCCTGATTCCGTGGGGATAGGACCAGGGAAGCTCCACATTTGGTACTTTCTTAGTCTCTGCACCATGTGCTGCTTCCTTTGGTTGATTTTTATCTGGGCCCTTTAGATGTAATAAACCATAGCTGTGAGTATCAAATTTGAGGGTGTATTGGAAACTCCCAAACTTGCAACAAGTATCAGTACTGAGGGCAGCATTGAGGATGGTTCTCTTGAACTTCTCCCCTGACTAAGCTCGTACAACTTTCTCACGAGGTAGAGATTAGCAGGTAGAATATATTTCCTCAATGAAACTCTAAAATCTATTCAATGTAGTTTTTGTTAAGAATTGGAATGGGGAACTGAATGAAGTCTCTGGCAAAGATGTGAAACAGAGGTGTCTGCGTGGTTCATTAAAAACAACCAGCGCAGTGGAGGGAGGGCTGGCATGCTTCCCTGCAGGCCCATGCCCCACTCAGCCCTGCGCTAAGAAAGGCAGGCATCACTAGGGAACAAGGCCCCAGGGGTGCCACCAGGGATGATCCCTCTGCACACATCCCGGACACTCCTCCTTGCTAACAAAGCATGAAATTCTGTCAAGATGTTTATTGCAGTAAATGTTCACTGAGATGCAAACATATTCATATGAATCAGTAAAAAGTAATTCCTCAGATTTTTATTTCCCTTAGCAACTAAGGCCAGCCAAGTTCAGCGGAACAGAAGTTTTATGAGGAGGACCAAGAAGAGGTAACCTCAAAGCCAAGAGTGACTTCAGGGAGAACACAGTCTGACAGGAAGGCTAAGTACAGCAGGGAGGCTAAGGAGGCAAGAGGGACAGGCGACAGAGGCAGGGGCCAAAGACGAGACCCATCAGCTCAGTTTTTTGGGAGGCAGGCCCAGACCTAAAAAAAGGATGGCATTAGTAAATTGCATTTAGGGCTCTCTCTTCTCCTTCCACACATCCTGGCTGTGACTCTCAGGCTAACACAACTGCAACACTGTTCACACAGGTTTGCAAGGATACCCTGTGAATGCAGTTACTGTTTACCCATGTATATAGCAGGGCCCCTAAGAAAATGTTTGTTATGAATCTCCAGTCCTTTCCCTCAGAGCAACCCCAGAAGTCCACTTCCTTAGTGGCCAGGCCCCTGCGGACACCTCTGGAAGCCCAGGATATCCTGGAGACCAGCGCTCAGAATGACAAGCAAGGTCTCCTCAGCCGACCAGATAAGCTTCCACATACGCAGGTGCAGATTCTATAACCACCTCCTATCGAGGTGGAAAATCCACAACAGCAAAGAGGCGCTCCTTGTTTTCAAGTTGACATGCAAGCATCTATCTGTCCCCTGGAGACAGCTGGCCCTCCTCTTCCAGGACAGATGGGGCTCAGCTATCCTCAGGCCTCCACCCACTCTCCAGTCCTGACCTCCCAGCCCTTTCGGCCACCTCCTCACCACCATGTCTTCGCTCCATTAGACTTGTCTCAATCTGGGCTCTGAGGCCCTAATCAAATCTGGCATCTCCTTAGCTCTCTTTCAGTCTGGCTGCCTCCCATGAGGCTGGTTGATCAACAGCTTTCTGCTTTAAATACTACAGAAGCTAACAGATCAACTTATATTTATTTTCAAACACGTATGCATACAATGGGAATTTAATTGTGTGTGTGAAAGAATATTGTTAAATGACAGTTGAATGTGTGGTACCTGTTTCAGAAAGGATTCCAGGGCTGAAAGTGCAGCTTTTTTCAATTCTACATTTGTGTGGGCACACCACTTTAACAAGACTTCAAATAGAGACACGTAGTTGTCCAGAAGGCAGGTGCTAAACTGAGATGCATGCAGGGCAAATAGGCGCAAGCCAGCTGCAAATGCAAAAGCCATTATATTTAAAATCAGACGACATAAGACAGAACAGAAAACCAAAAAACCTGCAGGGATATATCAAAGTCAAGACTGTGCTCAGGAAGATCTAGTACCATTACACTACAGTAACCCAGGGATCCCTGTCAGCCTCTAACGCTGCCAATCAACAGGCCCATAACTTCGCTAACAAATCCCAATACAAGGGTCAGAAGTGGAATCAGGATTCATTGAGGCAAAGGCAGAATCGAACAGCCTGGATCCCCTGAAAGATATCCTAAAATAAAATGATTTCAACCATGTAACCTGAGTATCACCATTTCAACCAGAGCTTACTAAGTCACCAAAAGCCTCCCTGTAAATAACTGTGTGAAACATCACAGATGTTATCACATTTGCTTTCATTCAAAGTTTAAGCAAAGGCTTACCTGAGATGTTAATTTAGTAATCTAAAATATTATACCTCATTATAAACAGAATCCTACCTGAGGGCACAGCATATCTCTTCAGATCAATCTATTTTAGAAAAAAAAAATTCACCATCAGTATTTGAAAGTCTACACTGTAAAGGCATTAGAATAATATTAATAGTAATATTAATCCTACCTGAGGACGAATTGCCTTTAGTACAAAATTAAAAATCTCCCTTGATGTCTGGGGATCTAGGGAAATACCAAGAAGCCTCTGTTACCAATCGTAATAACAGTATCACATGACACACTTTACAGACAGCTTGACACCTATATTAACCCCATTAGTCTCTTGTGAATTCAGGAGAAACATCTTTCATCATTACATCTAGCTAAGGCTGCAAGTTATTACTGCTGCACGGTTATGACTGCGAAAAAACAGAAAGAAAATCTGTAATAACAAAGACATGGTTTAAGCACCAACCCATCACTTACAAGCTCTGAGAGAGTTAAACACCGACTCACCACTTACAAGCTCTGTTAGATAATCTCTCAGAGCCTCAATTTTCTTATTTGCAATAGGGACAGTATATACCTTTCTTTTAGGATAGTTTGGAGGATTAAATAAAATAACTGACTCATGACCAAACATACCATTTCTCCCCAATACACCCAGGCATTTACTCAACACGTAGTACATGTAAGAAAAAAAAAAAAAACAGGAAAAAAACAGTACACGCCAAGATATTATGACAATTACAAATACAAATAAATTATGATCTTTGACCTCAGCAAACTTATTAACTAAAAGGGAAGATAAAACAGGTACACAATTATAACATGAGGCTCTAATCCTGGCCTGACTGACATCACAGTTATTTGCATAACTGTCTCCCGCGGGATTATTCAATGTAGCTATAGAGTCATGCTTTATTCATCACTAATTTCTCTACCCTTCTAACAGTGACTCATAATCAACAAGGACTCAAGAACTGTTTGCTTTTATTGCAAGGACTGACATAATTGAGACAGAGCCCTGATGATGATGTGATAGGAGCTGGAGAGAGAATGTGGTCAGAGAGGCCTTAAAGCAGAGATACATCTGCATGGTTGCAGGATGGTGGCATAAAAAAGATACGAAGAAAAGCTACTTTGGAATTCATGACAAGCAGATTTCTTCCAACTATGAGTATTCTATAAAGGTTTTCCAGATATGGTAGCATTTGTTCTGAGACTGAAAGAATAGGTACTAGTTGGGGAAAAGGTCATTCAAATAGAAAGTAATCATGTTAGTAAACACAAGTGTGCAGACACAAGGACACCCACAGTACACAGTGGGTTTGGGGTGTGGCGACTTGGCAAAGACAGACTACTCCAGGCTCTGCCCTCCACAGTCCACTCTCCTGCAGCCCCTCCCTCTAGTGGCCCACTCCATGTACAAGCATGGTCTTGTTCTGTTTTTTTCAATATGGTAAAACAGACATATTTATCATTCAAACAATGTGTACAGATACAATTCGTTGGCACTAAATATATTCACACTGTTGTGTAACCATCACTATGGTCTATACCCAAAATGTTTTCACCATCAATAACAGAAGGGTGTCCATCAAACACTAACTCCCATTTCCCCTCCCCCAGCCCCAGTAACCTCTATTTTACTTTGTCTCTGTGAATCTGACTATTCTACATACCTCGTGTAAGTGAAATCACACATTATTTGCCTTTCACGGCTGGCTTATTCCACTTAGCATCCTGTCTGCAAGGTTCATCCATGCTGCAGCATGTGTCAGACTTTCCTGCCTTTTCAAGTCTGAATAATGTTCCGTTGTGTCTATGTGTCACATTTTATCCATTCATCCCTGGATGAACACTTGGGTGGTTCTGGCCCTTTGGCTTACTATGGATTTGCTGCTAGGAACACGGGTGTGCAAATTCTTTTTTTTTTTTGAGACAGAGTTTCGCTTTGTCACCCAGGCTGGAGGGGAGTGGCATGATCTCGGCTCACCACAACCTCCGCCTCCCGGGTTCAAGTAATTCTCTGCCTCAACCTCTCGAGTAGATGGGATTACAGGTGCCTGCCACCACGCTCGGCTAATTTTTTTGTATTTTTAGTAGAGATGAGGTTTCACTATCTTGGCCAGGCTGATCTTGAACTCCCGACCTCGTGATACACCCGCCTCAGCATCCCAAAGTGCTGGGATTACAGGTGTGAGCCACCGTGCCCTGCCTGCTTCTATTTTTTTAAAACCCTCTCTTGGCCAGGTGCAGTAGCCCTTGGTCTCTCACAAACAGTTTCTCAATCCTACACTAACTCAGATCCCACACCCAACAGCAGTCAGGCAGATCCCTGTGAAACATCTCTTGGCCCACATCCACTCCTTTTTGAAAAGCCCTCGTTTCCACTCCATCTGGAATGAGATCCCAGCTCAGAAAACCCTCACACACCAACCCTGTGTCCTTCCCATCTCACCCTGGCCCATCTTGTGTACCTCCACACTCTTGACACGCCAGCTCTTATAGACCCTCGGACCACTGCACGCAGGCTAAGCACAGGGTCAGAGGCTGGCCGACCATGGGGCCGGGTGCTGAGCAGCCGCTGCCTGGAATGACTGCTCTTCCCAGCACTTCCCCAGTTGTCTCTCTCTCCTCCTTCTGACCACGACTTCTGCGTTACATCCTCGGAAAGTACCAGTGGGTCGTGTGCTCCACTTCTCCAAATTCTGGCATTCCTCTTCACTACACCCCACCTCTGGGCATTGCTGAACCCCAAAATCAGCAGAGCTGCTTTATTTGTTCGTCTGTTTCCTCCACTAGACTGAGCTCATGATGGTAGGAACTTGGTGATTTCAATCACTGGTTTAACACCAAGTTCATCACTCTTTAGATAGATGGCACCCATGGCCAGGCACAGTGCCTCAAGCCTGTAATCTCAGCACCTTTGGGAGGCCAAGGCTGGTGGATCGCTTGAGCCCAGGAGTTCAAGACCAGACTGGGCAACATGGTGAAACCTCGTCTCTACTAAAAACACAAAAATTAGCCGGGCATGGCACTGCACACCTGTAATCCCAGCTACTTGGGAGGCTGAGGCACAAGAATCACTTGCACGTGGGAGGCAGAGGTTGCAGTGAGCCGAGATCGCACCACTGCACTCCAGCCTAGGTGACAGGGCAAGACTCAGTCTCAAAAAGAAAAAATAAAATAAAAATTAGCAGGGCAAGGTGGCATGCATCTGTAGTCCCCAGCTACTTGGGGAAGGCCATGGTGGGAGGATCATTTGAGCCCAGGAGGTTAAGGATGCAGTGAGCCCATATCACAGCACTGAACTACAGCCTGGATAACAAAGTGAGACCCTGTCTCAAAAACAGTATGTTTACATATATATATATACATACACGTATACATACACATATGTATATATATATTTTTTGAGACAGAGTCTCATTCTGTCACCAGGCTGGAGGGCAGTGGCGCGATCTCGGGTCACTGCAGCCTCCGCCTCCCGGGTTCAAGATTACAGGCATGTGTCACCATGCCCAGCTAATTTTTGTATTTTTGGTAAAGACAGGGTTTCACCATGTTAGCCAGGATGGTCTCGATCTCTTGACCTTGTGATCTGCCCGCCTTGGCCTCCGAAAGTGCTGGGATTACAGGCGGGAGCCACCTTGCCCAGCCTTATAATTTTTATAACTCATTCATACAGTCTGTACTTCCTGGGTGCCTTATATATACGTATGAATGAATCAGTATTTAGTGCTTGAAGTCACATGATCGTGGCATCACAAAAAAAGTATAAATTTTAGCCTCAGACCAAGGCTCAAATCCCAGACTTGTCATTTGTTAGTTTCCTAGTGTTGCCGTAACAACTTACCACAAACTTAATAGTTTAAAACAATACAGATTTATTACCTATAGTTCTAGAAGTGAGAAGTCTGAAATGATTCTCATATTGAGCTAAATTCAAGGCATCAGCAGGGCTTGTGCTCCTCCTGAGAGGCTCTAGGGGAGAACCCTTTTCTCGCTTCTCCAGCCCTGAGGCACCCCCATGCCTTGGCTCCTGCTACCTTGCACATCCCCTTCCTCTGACCTCCTCTGTGCCTCCCTCTTCCACATGTAAGGACCCTGTGATCACACCAGGCCCATGGGGATGATCCAGGATCATCTCTCCAGTTCAAGGTCGGCTGATTAGCAACCTTAACCCCGCTATGCCATGCAGCATAACAGGGATGAGGATGGGAAACCCTGGTGGCCATTATTCTCCTAATCACACAGTGACTTGGGGCAAGTTACTTAACCTGTCTCAGTTGCAGTTTACTAATTTATACAACAGAGACATTTTACCTGCCATGCAGAGTCATAATAGGAACTTGCCTTGCAACATGTCTAGAATAGTCCTTAACACACAAAAAATGAGCACTAAGTACTACTATTTTCCTTCCACTATAAATGTTCACTGAGTGCCAGTTTATAAGCCAAGCACACATAAAGACAAATAAGCACCATCACCTGCCAGCAGGGTCAAGGGAGAGAATCAAACATATGACCTAAGAAACTTAAAATATGACCATAAGTGCTGTCACAGAGGGGAGTACAGAGGCCAGAGGAAGTGGCTCACCTCAGGGGAATCATAAATGCTTCCTAAAAGGGGTGACGGTTGAAAAGCAGTTGAGGAAGTGGGAGCCACAGGATACAGGAGGAGAGAGAACACAGGAAGGAAAATTACACAGGGCTACTCTAACAGTCTTGATAAGCAAGGAAGAAGGCATGGGTAGAAACATTAGCTTAAAATGAAACTGCTGCTTTTACAGGTTAAAAAATATCACTGGATATAAGCAATTTTGTAAGTTTCAACCTAATGGAAGAAAAACACAGAGTAGGTACAAACATTTGGTAATTACTTGAGGATAAAGTGATAAGGAGGCCAGGGGTGGTGGCTCATGCCTTATAATCCTAGCACTTTGGGAGGCTGAGGCAGGTGGATCACCTAAGGTCAGGAGATGGAGACCAGCCTGGCCAACACGGTGAAACCCCATCTCTACTAAAAATACAAAAATCAGCTAAGCATGGTGGCACATGCCTGTAATCTCAGCTACTCGGGAGACTGAGAAAGGAGAAAGGCTTGAACCCAGGAGGCAGAGGTTGCAGTGAGCCAAGATCGCGCCATTGCACTCCAGGCTGGGTGATAAGAGCGAAACTCTGTCTCAAAAAAAAAAAATGGTAAGAAAGAGCAAAGGAGTTTTTTTGTCTCCCCCGAAGATTATTTTAGGATCAGCCAGGTGCAGTGGCTCACACCTGTAATCCCAGCACTTTGGGAGGCCGAGGCGGGCGGATCACGAGGTCAGGAGATGGAGACCATTCTGGCTAACACGGTGAAACCCGTCTCTACTAAAAATACAAAAACAAAATTAGCTGGGTGTGGTGGCGGGTGCCTGTAGTCCCAGCTACTCAGGAGGCTGAGGCGGGAGAATGGCGTGAACCCAGAAGGTTGAGCTTGCAGCGAGCCGAGATCACACCATTGCACCCTAGCCCGGGTGACAGCGAGACTCAGAAAAAAAAAAAAAAAGATTATTTTAGGATTAAAAGTTACATTTGTCTTTTCAGAAAAAGAAAAGAATTTCATTGGCCAGGCGTGGCAGGTCATGCCTATAATCCCAACGTTTTGGAGGCTGAGGTGGGAGGATCACTTGATGGGAGGAGTTCAATACCAGCCTGGGCAACACAGCGAGACCGTCTCTGCAAAATATAAAAGAAGCCAGGCATGGTGGTGGTGCCTATAGTCTCAGCTATTCTTGAGTCTGAGGTGGGAGAACTGCTTGAGCTAGGAGTTCAAGACTGCAGTGAGCCATGATTGTATCTGTGAGTAGCCACTGTACTCCAGCCTGGGGAGACCCCATCTCTTAAAAAAATTTTAAAAAATGAAAAAACTGAACTTCAGCAAAATAAGGGATTTTTGTGTACCAAAGGACATAATCAACACCGTGAAAATGTAACTCAAAAAACGAGAGAAGGGCCAGGTGCAGTGGCTCACACCTGTAATCCCAGCACTTTGGGAGGCCAAGGTGGGCAGATCTCTTGGTTGGAGACCAGCCTAGGCAACATGGGGAAACCATGTCTCTTCAAAAAGTACAAAAATTAGCCATCTGTGGTGGCACACGCCTGTGGTCCCAGCTACTTGGGAGGCTGAGGTAGGAGGATCACTTGAGCCCTGGAGGTGGAGGCATGCAGAGAGTCATGTTCGCATCACTGCACTCCAGCCTGGGCAACAGAGTGAGACCTTGTCTCAAAAAAAAAAAGAAAAAAGAAAAAGGGAGGGAGAAGATATTTGCAAATCATATATCATATATCTGATAAGAAACTGGTATCTAGCTAGGCACAGTGGCTCACGCCTGTAATCCTAGTACTTTGGGGAGCCAAGGCAGGAGGATTACTTGAGCCCAGGAGCTAGAAACCAGCCTGGGCAACGTGGCAAAACCTTGTCTCTACAAAAAATTTTTAAATATTAGGTGTACACCTTTGGTCCTAGCTACTTGGGAGGCTAATGTGGGATGATTCCTCGAGCCCAAGAAGTTGAGGCTGCAGTGGGCCATGTTTGAGCCACTGCACTCCAGCCTGTGTGAGAGAGCAAGACCCTGTCTCCAAAAAAAAAAAAAAAAAAAAAAGAAGAAAGAAAGAAGAAAATGATATCTACAACAACTCAACAAAAAGTCAAACAAACCAATTAACCTAAAAAATGGGCAAAAGATCTGAACAGACATTTCTCCAAAGACACACAAATGGCAAGTAAGTACATGAAAAGATGCGCAACCAACATTATTCATCATCAGGGAAATGCAAATCAAAACCACGAGACATCCCTTCACAACCATTAGGCATTAGGATGTCCACTACCAAAAAAACAGAAAATGAGAAGTCAGTAAGGATGTGGAGAAGCTGCAACCCTTGTGCACTGCTGATGGGAATGTAAAATGCTGCAGCCACTGTGAAAAACAGTATGACGATTCCTCAGAAAATTTAAAACTAAGGTTACCATACAATCCAACAATCACAATTCTAAGTATATACCCAAAAAAATCGAAAGCAGGGACTGCCAACAGATTTCTGTACAATGATCATGGCACTATTACTGAGAATAACCACTAAGTAGAGGCAAACCAAGGGTCCATACATGGATGAATGAATCAACAAAATGCAGTGAATACACACAGGTATGATTCAGCCTTTGAAAAGAAGACAATGCTGACACATCAGGATATGGACGAACCTGAAAGACACTACGCTAAGTGAAATATGCCACACAGAAAAAGCTACATACCATGAGTTCATCTGTATAACTTTTTGAAATGACGAAACCACAGATGGAGACAGATGAGTGGTTATTAGGGGGCCAAGACGGGGGAAGAGGTTAACTATGGCTCTAACTAAGTCAGTAGCACATGGGACCTTTGTGCTAATCAACCTGTTCTGTATCTTGACTACAATGGCACATACACATGACAGAATTACACAGAACTTGCTGGGTGTGTTGGCTCATGACTATAATTCCAGCACTTTAGGAGACCAAGGTGGGCAGATTACTTGAGCCCAGGAGTTCAAGAGCAGCCTGGGCAACATAGTGATATCCTGTTTCAATTATTAAAAAAAAAAAAAAAAAAATTTTAAAAGAGCTGGATGCGATGGCTCATGCCTGTAATCCCAGAACTTTGGGAAGCCGAGGCAGGTGGATCACTAGAGCCCATGAGTTTGAGAACAGCCTGGCCAACGTGGTGAAACTCCATCTCTACTAAAAATACAAAAATTAGGCCAGGCGTGGTGGCTCACACCTGTAATCTCAGCATTTTGGAAGGCCAAGGCGGGCAGATCACTTGAGGTCAGGAGTTCGAAACCAGCCTGGCCAACATGGTGAAATCCCATCTCTACCAGAAATACAAAAAAAATTTGCCATTTAGTGGCGAGCGCCTGTAATCCCAGGTACTCAGGAGGCTGAGGCAGGAGAATCACTTGAACCTGGGAGGCAGAGGCTGCAGTGACCTGAGATGGAGCCACTGCACTCCACCCTGGGTGACAGAGCAAGACTCAATCTCAAAAAAAAAAAAAAAAAAAATTAGCCAGGCGTGGTGGTGCATGCCTATAG
This sequence comes from Trachypithecus francoisi, assembly GCF_009764315.1. Lineage (NCBI taxonomy): Eukaryota > Metazoa > Chordata > Mammalia > Primates > Cercopithecidae > Trachypithecus > Trachypithecus francoisi. The sequence goes on from NW_022681472.1 coordinate 2,787,325, forward strand.
TCCCAGCTATTCAGGAGGCTGAAGTGAAGAACTGCTTGAACCTGGGAAGCAGAGGTTGCAGTGAGCCGAGAAAGTACCACTGCACTCCAGTCTGAGTGACACAGCAAGATTCTGTCTCAAAAAAAATAAATAAAATGTGAAACAACTGCACAGAACTAAATACACCTACACAAATGTGTGCACGTTAAACTGGTGAGATCTAACAAAGCTCAGCGGACAACATCAATGTTAACGCCCACCATGCTGTTGTGCTGTACTTGGGAAAGATGTCCTGGGGAGGGCCCACAGGTCCCTCTATATTATTTCTCACTACTGTACGTGAATTCAGGATTGGTTAAGAGTTCAAAGAAATAATCAGGCATTGCTGGTTAGACTTAGTTTTTGAATAAAGAAATCAAGTGAAGCCAAGCAATACCTTCTTCCATGGACTTAGTGAAGTTGCACAGAAGTGAGGACAACCCCTTCAGAACTCCTGCCAGAACAGGTAGTTTGGGCTCTCTTACTGCTGATGTCATCTAAAAGGAAAGATTTAAGAAAATGTCATTAAAAGAGAAAAATACAACCACGTCTATGGAAGCAGAATGTCATAAATTTTATCATACCTGGGTCTTAAGTTCACCCAGAAAAGCGCGGAACAGGTTTTCTGCATTATTTATCATCTCACTAGGATGAACTTCACCCAATAATCCTAGGAGCTCATATACTTTTTCTAAAACTGAAAAGAAAATTTTAGACAAGTAAAGGGCTCAAACTACATTTAAATAAGTTATACTAACCAAAACGTATGAAGAAAATAAAATAATGTGAAGTTCAAAATTAATTTTACAATAAGATATATAAAATATAAAGCTTTTAGGACTGCATTCTTTCCTAAGTTTTATGCAAATGTATTAATCATACTTGACATGTGAGTTTTCCATTTAAAGGAATAATTTTGTAAAAATTAACATTTTTATGAAGGTAAGTCTTCACATGTTGTTTTTTGGTTCCATTTTGGTTTATTTTCAGCAAAAAGGATTCATCTGTAAAACATATAAGACCTTGGTAGAGAAAATCTAAGTCTTACGCTAATAATTTGTTAATATTAATTTGCTAAACTATTTGAAAATAACATGTAAATGCATCTCACCTGTATCTGGTATTTTTTTTTTCAATGCAAGTTCTCCATAGAATTTACTAAATAATTCTCCAATTTTAAATTCATCCATGAGTCTAGAACTTCTAAAAGTCTGAAGTAACTAAAAGAATACAAATTAGTACATCAATGTAGTGTGGGAATCAAGAAAAAAAAAATACAAATTAGCATTCTCTCTAAAGAGGGTAATAAAGAGATTCCTCTATCTCAGTGCCTCAGTACACAGCAAAGGTTCAGAATTAGGTGTGTCTCAAGGATTTACACTTGCCCTCTCAGGATTCACATCCACCCAGCTTATCTGGAAATCAGAGGTTGAGATGGGTGGTGTAAGAACACCAGAGGAAGAATACTCTAGGCTTAACTGTTACCTTCCCAAGAAACCAACAAGACTAGAACCTTTCTCCCAGAAGCCTACAAAACCAAGGACCAACCAGAAACAAAGGAATTCTAAAATACAAATACAAAAAAAAAAACAGAAACAGGTCACAGTGACCCCAACAACCACTTAATTGCAACATACCAACAGATTCCTATTGGACACGGCGGCTCACGCCTATAATCCCAGCACTTTGGGAGGCCGAAGCAGGCAGATTACAAGGTCAGGAGTTCAAAACCAGTGTGACCAACACAGTGAAATTCCGCCTCTACTAAAAATATAAAAATTAGCCAGGCATGGTAGCATATGCCTGTAATCCCAGCTACTCAGGAGGCTGAGGCAGGAGAATCGCTTGAACCCGGGAGACAGAAGTTGCAGCGAGCTGAGATCGCACCACTGCACTCCAGTCTGGATGACAGAACAAGATTCTGTCTCAAAAAAAAAAAAAAAAGAAAAGAAAACATATGAACTCTTTCCCAATGCTAAGATTTTAGGAAAAACCTCAGAGATACAAGGTGATCTTTCAGCAATTCCTAATAGCATTAGGTTTTGCCAAAGCCAGTAAGGGTGATAAATGAAAGAGCAATAAATTCTTTAGTCATTTTCCTCCTTCATTCTGCTCACAACTCAGAATTCTTCTTTTACTGCCCAGAAGAGTCTGAGAACAAAAAGCCAGGGTACTGTCAGGTGATGGTTGGAAAATGTGCATCTTACCCATACATCAGTGTGATTAGATCCTATCCTTCCCCAAACACATCACCCAAAATACAACTCAAAACTCTGACTTTCTTTAAAAAGTTATACATTTAATATAAGATGCATGTACTTAAAAACATAATTACCTTAATAAGAAGGTCCAGGGCTGGAATTTTACATTTAGCAGCTCTATCTTTTGTATAAACACTGGTACAAGTATTCTAGGTTTCAAAAAAAAATAACCAAAATCATCAATAAGATAAAAACTGAGACTCAGCAATATCTGAAACTATGTCTCCAAGAGGAGCAATATCAAAATTCAGTATTTAGCTGTGGAAAATATAACATTAGGCTGGGCACGGTGGCTCATGTCTATAATCTCAAAACTTTGGGAGGCCGAGGTAGGCGATCACCTGAGGTCAGGAGTTCGAGACCAGCCTGGCCAGCATGGTGAAACCCTGTCTCTACTAAAAATATAAAAATTAGCTGGGCATGGTGGCATGCACCTGTAATCCCAGCTACTCAGGAGTCTGAGGGAGGAGAATCGCTTGAACTCGGGAGACAGAGATGGCAGTGAGCCAAGATTGTGCCACTGCACTCCAGCCTGGGTGACAGATCAAGACTCCGCCTCAAAAAAAAAAAGAAAAAAGTATTCACCAGACTCTGTGGTTCGTGTCTGCAATCCCTTTGGGGATTACAGTGTGGTTCACGCCTGTAAGCAATTTGGAAGGTGGAGACGGGAAGATCACTTGAGCCCAGGAGTTCGAGACCAGCCTGGGCAACAAGGCAAAACCCTATCTCTACAAAAAAAACAAACAAAAAAAACCCCACAAAAATTAGCTGGGCATAGTAGCAAATGCCTGTGGTCCCAGCAACTTGGGAGGCTGAGGTGTGAGAATCACCTGAGCCCACGAGATGGAGGCTGCAGTGAGCCATGATCGCACCACTGCACTCCAGCCTGGATGACAGAGCAAAACCCTGTCTCACAAAATAAAAACAAATAAACAATAAAAATAAAAATATAAATTATTATTATTTTTTTGAGATGGAGTTTCGCTCTTGTCGCCCCGGCTGCAGTGAAGTTATCAAGAAGCCGTCAGGGCCCCAGGGAACCCAAGGTGCCACTGCCACCTCCTCAGGAAAGAAATTATCAAAGTAGTTTCTCTGACAAAGGCCTTAGCTTACTAAATCTAAATAACTAATGGGCAACAAGAGCAAAAACTCCATCTCAAAAAAAAAAAAAAAAAAAAAAAAACTAATGAAGAGCCCAGTTCATTTGTAACACAATGAAGCAGAAATAAGCAAATTCCCCAATGAGAAAGGAAAATGTTTTATCTTTGAAATAAAAATCCAAGTTCCTTACACCATAAGTTAAAACAGATGTTGATATATAATGTAATAAGGTATGTTTTTTTAATTCTTACCTTAATTTCAACACAGTAAGGCGCGATCTTCTGGCCCATTTTTTCTAAGAAAATACATAAAAACTTTAGGATTTCTTCTCTACATTCACGAAACTGTAATGAAAGAGATACATATTGTAAATATGGGTAACAGGAGTCACTCCAGGAATATACAAGAAAAGCAAAACGAAAATTGTCAACTTACTTCAATACTGTTGAGTGACTTCCGGACAAATACAAGCAAACCGAAATCTCTGGAAAAAACTAAAGATGTCTGTAATGCTGTTCAAAAAAATAAGTAAGCAAGTTAAGAGAGTGCCAAGAGCATCATGTAAACCACTCCTAAAGGGGATGCAATGGATTTTCTTTCTTTTATTACCACTTTTTTCTGAGACCGAGTTTCACTCTGTCGCCCAGGCTGGAGAGCAGTGGCGTGACCTTGGCTCACTGCAAGCTCCACCTCCCGGGTTCACGCCATTCTTCTGCCTTAGCCTCCCAAGTAGCTGGGACTAAAGGTGCCCGCCACTCTGGCTAATTTTTTTTTTGTATTTTTAGTAGAGACAGGGTTTCACCATGTTAGCGAGGATGGTCTCAATCTCCCAACCTCGTGATCCACCCACCTCGGCCTCCCAAAATGCTGGAATTACAGGTGTGAGCCACTGCGCCTGGCCAAGGTTGGAATGGTTTTCAAGGCAGCCTTATAAATATAAAACACTAACCCAAGGTTGTTATACTAAAACAAAGAGAGCAGAAAATTCTAGACAATGTTCCACAGGGAAGCAGTAGGCAGAATAATGGCCCCAAAGATGCCTGCATCCCAATCCCTGGGGTCACATCTTGTGAATATGTAAAATGTATATAGCAAAAGGAAATTGAGCTTGCAGATGGAATTAAGGTAGCTAATCAGTTGACCTTAAAATGGGAAGATCATACTGGATTATCCAGAGAGCCCAATGTAATCATACAAGCCTTTAAAGTAAGGAGATGAAGAGTTGATCAGAGAGACAGGAAGTTGGGAAAGCAGGAGATTCCAAACCTCTGCTTGACATGCTGTTGCTGGCCTTGAAGACCAAGGGAAGGGAGCTGTGATCCAAGGAAATGGGACAGTTTCAAGAAGTATGGAATGTCAGGGACCTCAATCCTACAACCTGAATGAATAAGGCAATGGATCCTCCCCAAGAGCCTTCAGAAAGAAAGCAGCCCTGCCTGGTACTTTGGTTCTAGCTTGGTGAGACCTGTGTGGGATTCTGACTCACAGAACCCCCCTTACAGTGGGAACTGTAAGAGTAACAGACCTGTGCTGTTTTAAACTACTAAGCTTGTGATAATTGTTACAGCAGCAATAAGGAACTAATACACTTCCCCTGGAATCTCTCAAGTGAAAGGAGATATGTCATAAACGGAAGGTAAACTTGGAAGTGCTTTAGACACAAGTTACTAAACAAACAAAAATGAATGCTAAATTTGAAACCCTAAGAGAAAGTAACCACACAATGTTACTTTTTTGTTTGATATTTCCCCATTGTTAACATATTCTTGACAACAGATAGAATATATAGAATTCGTGTATATAGCATCTTTTTTTTTTTTTTTTTTTGAGACTGAGTCTTGCTTCATTGCCCAGTCTGGAGTGCAGTGGCACAATCTCGGCTCACTGCAACCTCTCGCTCCTGGGTTCAAGCCGTTCTCCTCTCTCAGCCTCCCCAATAGCTGAGACTATAGGCGCTCGCCACCATGCCCAGCTAATTTTTGTATTTTTAGTAGAGACCAGGTTTCACCATACTGGTCAGGTTGGTCTGGAACTCCTGACCTCAGGTGATCCACCTGCCACAGCCTCCCAAAGTGCTGGAATTACAGGCATAAGCCACTGCACCGTGCCACATACAACATCTTGTTTAAACTGTTTTAAGTTATTCCTACAACATATTCACTCCTAGACCCTCCGGAAGAAAATCTCACCTTTTAATAGGGCACAACATCAAGAGGTCTGCACACTCGTGTTTTAAAGGAGGAATACAGGAGTTTCCACACAATGAAATATTCGATTATTTAAACTGCTAAAAAGAGGCACTTTTACTACAGAGAAGAAAAAGTTCCCTCCCAGGCATTGCTAAAGAGTTAAAAGAACATGATTTCAATTGTATTTCTTCAATTTTTCTCAAGGTAGGAACGGTAAATACAGGGGTTTGGAAAAGGTACTGGTGGGATTAGGTGAGATTCAGGTGAAAGAAAATACTTTCTCTTGGCCGGGCCCAGTGGCTTATGTCTGTAATCTCAGCACTTTGGGAGGCCGAGGCGGGCGGATCATGAGGTTAGGAGTTCGAGACCAGCCTGACCAACATGGTGAAACCCCATCTCTACTAAAAACAAAAATAATTAGCCTGGTGTGGTGGCGCGCGCCTGTAATCCCAGCTACACGGGGGGCTGAGGCAGGAGAATAGCTTGAACCCGGGAGGCGGAGGTTGCAGTCAGCCGAGATCGCGCCACTGGGCGACAGAGCGAGACTCCGTCTCAAAAAAAAAAAATTATTTCTCTTGCCCTCCCCCCAACTCTGTATAGCAAGGATTGCCAAATTAGGGGTCGTTTTCACCAACTTTGGCTTTAAAATATCTTTCCTCTAATACTAGGGAGTAAAAAGCAGTATGACAAATCACTTTATATACACGCACAGAAATTCCCCCAAGAATCTAATCGCTGTACTTCAAAATACCATCATCTAAACACAGAGAGAAGCGCCGGGCTGCTCGGCTCCAGAACGACTCGGGAAGCCAGGACCCACCCGCGGCCCACCTCGGGCCGGTACCCACCCAGCACCGCGGGGCTGCTGCTCAGGACGCATTCCTGCCCCAGGCCGCGGATCAGCTGATGACCGGCCAGGGCAGCACCGCAGCGATCCGCGGCGGACAAAGTCTCCTGCAGCCGTAGCAGGGAGCAACGCACACCGGCTCCGGAGCCCGCCATGCCGCCGAGTCCCACTCCCGCGCTTGCGCCCGCTCAGCCCGGACCCGGAAATGCCCCTACGCGCAGGGGCGGGGCTACGGGGCGCGGCGGCAGGAACTTTCCCGGGGACCCCTGCGGGAAAGCCTGGCCTGTAGGCGCGCCTCTTTGGTCCTAATCAACATGGAAACTTAAGGAGAAATGCCATGCGTCGGTCTGACCTGCGGATGTAGATTGGGTGGCTACTTGGTGTTGGGCTTGGCTAAATAGATACCAGAGGCAAATAAAACAAGCGAAGGGCCTGGGTCAAGAGCTCCAAGTTTGTTCCTCGATAAACAGTGACAAACGCGGTCGGGCGCGGTGGCGCCCGCCTGCAGTCCCAACACTTTAGGAAGCTGAGGCGGGAGGATCGCAGGAGTTCGAGACCTGCCTGGGCAACATAAGACCATCCCCGCCACCTCCCGTCCTTAATTTCTTTAATAAAAAAAACTTAGGTGACAAATGCATCTCTACTGTCCTTATTAATCAAAACCGCCTAAGGGATAAAGAAGCACATGCTCCCTAGCCAACGATGACGGAACACACCCCGATAACTGGTGCGGTCGGACCCACTTTTCCCGCGAAAACGCGGCCGCGCAGGAGGTCAGACCATCTAGACAGAGGGGTGCCGAGCGAGGCCTACTTCTGGTGTACGCACGGGCGCTGAAGGAAGTGGCACTGTCCCCCCCTACCGGTGCGCAGTGGCGCCTCCCGGAGGCGGAGCTACGCCCGAGCGTCGCTGTGATTGGTAAGGCCCCGCCAGGGGCGGAGACGACCTTGCCGCCGGCGGGAACTCTGGGTCCCGTGGTTTGGGAGAGCTACTGGCCAGGTGGACCTGGAGCCTGCGAGCGTCCGCAAGCGGCAGCCTTTCGCCGGTAACCGCGCGCCAGCAGGGAGGGCGTGGCGCGGAGCCGGCAGGAACGTCCGCGCTGCGGAGCAGGGCAGGGAAGCCGGGAGGCAGGCCCGGCCCGAGCTTGTCCTTGTCGCGCAGGTACCCCGAGCACCATGTCGTCCCCGGCGTCGACCCCGAGCCGCCGAGGCAGCCGGCGTGGAAGAACCACCCCAGCCCAGACGCGTGAGTGCCCCGAGCCGGGCCCACAACAGCCCCCGGCGCCGCCCCTTCTGCCCTCTCTTGCCGCAACTGGCAGCGCTGGGTGGGTACGTGGGCCCCGGACGCTCAGCCTCGGGCTAGGCGCTGCCGCCTGGTGCGCACAGACACCCACAGTAGGCTGTGGCTTGGGTGCTGCTTAATTTGATTGCCCATTTGCCTCTGTTTGGTTTGGTTCAGTGGTGAGTCATAATGCCCCAAGGGACAGACAAATCCAGGAATACCGGCCCTGAAAGTTCATGGCCATCTTTTCTGTTTTGTGTGACACAAGCTCGAAGTGAGGATGCCAGGTCATCTCCCTCTCAGAGACGTAGAGGCGAGGATTCCACCTCCACGGGGGAGTTGCAGCCGATGCCAACCTCGCCTGGAGCGGACCTGCAGAGCCCTGTCGCGCAGGACGTGTTATTTTCCAGCCCTCCCCAAATGCATTCTTCAGGTGCGTGTCTGAAGATCTAGGTTATGCTGTGCTTGATTACACAGCTGATGCTTTCTCTCCTCAGGTTTACTGTCTTTATTACAGTTGTCATAATGCCTAAAGCATCCCCTCTGCACATGAGTGAGCATATTCTGAACCAGAGGAGCTGAACAGAGTGCTGAAAATAATTGTTATAGGGCTTAGCAGAAGAAGCAGGTTCTCTGATGCTTTTCTTAATAGAACACTTAATAGTGCTCAGAATCTCAACCACCACAGGTTGCCATAAATACTCAAGTTTGCTGTGCGATTAGGTGGTATAGGTCAACAGATAACATGCTGTAATTTCAGGTTTGATACACCACCAGAATTTCCTAATTTTGTTTTTATAGCTATCCCTCTTGACTTTGATGTTAGTTCACCACTGACATATGGCACTCCCAGCTCTCGGGTAGAGGGAACCCCAAGAAGTGGTGTTAGGGGCACACCTGTGAGACAGAGGCCTGACTTGGGCTCTGCGCAGAAGGGCCTGCAAGTGGATCTGCAGTCTGACGCGGTGAGTATGCAGTCTCCTGAAACCATCTTATGGCGGATATCATGTGGGTAACTCCATTCTCATGATTCTGTCATGTTTTTCTGTGTAGGCAGCGGCAGAAGATATAGTGGCAAGTGAGCAGTCTCTAGGCCAAAAACTTGTGATCTGGGGAACAGATGTAAATGTGGCAACATGCAAAGAAAACTTTCAGGTGAGCTATATGTATTAAAATTACTTTGGGCTCTGAAAATGTTGGGAGACCGTGCTTATAACCTATAGCGAAGTAGCCATAGTGACTAGAAGGGCCACCTGTGGTGGCTCACACCTATAATCCCAGCACTTTGGGAGGCCAAGGTGGGAGGATCACTTGAGGCCAGGAGTTTGATAGCAGCCTGACCAATATAGTGAGACTCTATCTCTAAATTAAATTTTAAAAAAGAAAAAGGAAGAAAAATATTTATTTCTGTCTCCTGACAGTGACATACTCATAACTTTGTGTGTTTTTAGTAGTTGCCTGTTCCCAAATGCTATATGCCTAATATGTTTTCTCTCCACTTAAAGAGATTTCTTCAGCGATTTATTGACCCTCTGGCTAAAGAAGAAGAAAATATTGGCATAGATATTACTGAACCTCTATACATGCAACGACTTGGGGAGGTAATCAGATATTCTTTAAATTCAAGTTATATGTTTTAAAATAGTTAGCAAAATATAACTTGTTCATTTTTATCTTGTAGATTAATGTTATTGGCGAGCCATTTTTAAATGTAAACTGTGAACACATCAAATCATTTGACAAAAATTTGTACAGACAACTCATCTCTTACCCACAGGTAAGAATTTAGCTTTGACCTTGATGAATTTTAGTAACTGTCCAGAAAGAATGTTTCCAGATAACACAAATTCCTCGGTAATGAAGATAGTATGCACAAACACTAAGAAAACCATGTATCATCTCCTTTGGCCGGGTGCGGTGGCTCACACCTGTAATCCCAGCACTTTAGGACGCTGAGGCAAATGGATCACTTGAGGTCGGGAGTTCGAGACCAGCCTGGCCAACAAAGTGAAACCCCATCTCTACTAAAAAATACAAAAATTAGCCACACGTGGTGGTGCGCGCCTGTAGTCCCAGCTGCTTAGGAGGCTGAAGCGGGAGAATCACTTGAACCGAGGAGGCGGAGGGGCAGTGAGCCGAGATGACGCCACTGCTCTCCAGCCTGGGCAACACAGTGAAATTCCGTCTCAAAAAAAAAAAAAAAAAAAGGATCATCTCTTTTAAGATGAACTTTTTTTTTTTTTTCACATTTTAGTGTTCCTGAAAGTGGGATTTGTATTACTATCAATGACAGGTTATGGTTTACTGGGCAGTGTTTCTCATGTAGAAAAATGATGAATCTAACAACTATAGCTTCTTGGGTTTCATGAAGTAAGTTATCTTAAATGGAAATACTTTAAATGAATTGCATACTTCCTGCTGCTTTAAAAGAATAATACTTATTGTACTGTAGACTTTGACTTTTTGGCCTCAGGTCAGTTTTTATTCATGAAGTATCAGTTCTGTTGACTCTGGGTGTGGTCTTTGGAGGCAAGCAGACCTGGTTTTTGAATCTTGATTTTGCTGATTACTGGCTGCATAGGGTTAGTCAGGTTCCTTAGCCAACCAAAAGCTGTTTCCTCATCTGTAAAATGGGAACCATATGTTAACAAATTTGAATAAATATGATTTAACTTACTTTGGTGTCGCTGGGCGCAGTGGCTCATACCTGTGATCCCAGCACTTTGGGAGGCCAAGGCAGGCGGATCACCTGAGGTTGGGAGTTCAAGACCAGCCTGACCAACATGGAGAAACCCCATCTCTATTAAAAATACAAAATTAGCCAGGCGTAGTGGCACATGCCTGTAATCCCAGCTACTCAAGAGGCTGAGGCAGGAGAATTGCTTGAATCCCAGAGGCAAAGGTTGCAGTGAGCCGAGATCATGCCATTGCACTCCAGCCTGGGCAACAAGAGCAAAACTCTGCCTCAAAAAATAAAAATAAATAAATAACTTACTTGGGTATCATTTCATTATAGAAGGAAAATAATGAAAGTATGAGGTCAAAATTGTTTTCCCTTCTAATAGAAAGCATAAAATATGCCAGTATACATCAAGAAGGCACTTTTATATAAATTACCAAACTTAACCCAATTGAGAATGTGCAGAAATAGATAGTTCAGCATACCTAAATTTGAAAACAGTATATGCATGATTCTGTAGGATAATACTTTGGGGGCATGACATGTTGTCTTGTTTTTATACTTTGCTAATCTGACGTGCCTTTATTGTATTTAACACTGAGATATGAATACAAATACATCTTCATATTTATTTTTACAGGAAGTTATTCCAACTTTTGACATGGCTGTCAATGAAATCTTCTTTGACCGTTACCCTGACTCAATCTTAGAACATCAGATTCAAGTAAGACCATTCAACGCATTGAAGACTAAGAATATGAGAAACCTGAATCCAGAAGGTAATGTATTTTTCATGGGATTATATTTTGTAAGGAAAATGCCTTACATGAAAATAGCCTTGTTTCATCAAGAAACTATGAAAGAAGTAATTGGTGGTGGTAGTCAAGGTGATGGATTATAAATTGACAAAATAATACAGATTCAGTTATCCTGTATACTTATGAACCCCATATACTTTTTGAATTTAATTGAAGTTTCTGATATAAGAGATTGACTATTGGCTGGGCGTTTGACTATTGGCTGGGCGTGGTGGCTCACGCCTATAATCCCAGCACTTCAGGAGAACCAGGCAGGCAGATCACCTGAGGTCAGGAGTTCCAGACCAGTCTGGCCAACATGGTAAAACCCCTTTACTAAAAATACAAAAATTACCAGGGCGTGGTGGCGGGCGCCTATAGTCCCAGCTACTCTCGGGAGGCTGAGGCAGGAGAATCACTTGAACCTGGGAGGCGGAGGTTGCACTGAGCTGAGGTTGTGCCATTGCACTCCAGCCTGGGTGACAGAATGAGACTCTGTCTCAAAAAAAAGAAAAAAAATAGATTTTAAAGACTTGAGGATCACTTGAGGCCAGGAATTTGAGACCAACTTGGGTGACTTAAGAGACTCCATCTCTTTTTAAGAAGAAATTAGCAAGGCACAGTGGCTCGTGCATGTAATCCTACCACTTTGGGAGGCTGAGGTGATGAGCTTACTTGAGCCTGGCAGGTTGAGGCTATGGTGAGCCGTAATTGCACCACTGTACTCCAGCCTGGGCAACAGGTTAAAACCCCATCTCAACAACAGCAAAATTGTAGAGGTCTCATGAATCAGTGGCAGGATAGGGGGAACTTCATGGCTAGCAGTGGCTAACTACAGGCCAGAACAGGGCAGCTCGTCTGAAACCAGCAGGGGAAATTAGTTGGGGGCAGTGGGACCTTCAAAGGGGAAAAGTTGTCTGTCAGGAAAGGTTCAAATAATAGAGGAAACAAGCAAGAGTGAAAGATCAGACCATCTAAGGGGTTCTGTGTGGATAGTAATTACTGTAAAGTATAGAGGACTTTTTCCTCTGCCAGGTGCTCTTACTCTCTTACTAGTCTTGAAGTACACTGGCACATTCAGTCCTTGGCTCTGGGGTGGGTCCTGATACCACCCCATTCTATAGAGGACACAAAATGTGCACAGAGAGGCTAGGGTTGGGACTCAGTCCAGCCTATCTGGCTTTTTTCCTGACACAGCAGGGTGTCATACAGGAGGCTGGGTGAGTGAGGCAGGAGGCAGGGAGGAGGGTAGGCAGACAAGAAGGGAGCAAGGGATGCCTGCTGGACAGGGGCCAGAGGTTCGCTGGCCTTGAGAGTCTCCTGAAGACATACCCTGCAGACGACTAGACACAGAAAGGTCACCCTAGACAGACTTGTGGGCACCCAGCACCTGCCTGTGATCCCAGCTATTCCTGGACCTCTGCACCTCAGATAGGCGTGCTGACCTCTCTTCTCCCCTCACAGACATTGATCAGCTCATCACCATCAGTGGCATGGTGATCAGGACATCCCAGCTGATTCCTGAGATGCAGGAGGCCTTCTTCCAGTGCCAAGTGTGTGCCCACATGACCCGGGTGGAGATGGACCGCGGCCGCATTGCGGAGCCCAGCGTGTGCGGGCACTGCCACACCACCCACAGCATGGCACTCATCCACAACCGCTCCCTCTTCTCTGACAAGCAGATGGTGCGCAGCCACCCTGGCCCCCCAGGCTATGCTTTGCCTGTCTGTATCCTCAAAAGGCCGACTGTAACTTGTCCCTCGGACCCCGAGCCTCACTTCCCGAATGGCATCCATCCCTCTCTGGTCTTGTGGGTTTCATTAGTGGCCTATGGGCTAAATACACAGAGCATGCAAAGGCCCTGCTTCAGGGCACTGTCCCTGTGCGGTTGCCAGTAGTACTGTCTGTTGTTAGAGACATCATATTTTCATGGCCTAAAATGCTTCAAACATTTGAGATGAGAATACTTGGTTCAATGTCGTTCTGCGGTTTTTCCATTGGTAAAGGATGGAGGAATTTTTCTGAAATTTTTTCACAAATTTTATTGTCTAAGAAGTTTGATCTTTTTCGGCTGGGCTTGGTGGCTCACGCCTGTAATCCCAGCACTTTGGGCGGCTGAGGCGGGTGATCACAAGGTCAGGAGATCGAGACCATCCTGGCTAACGGTGAAACCCTGTCACTACTTAAAAAAAAAAATACAAAAAAATTAGCCAGGCATGGTGGCGGGCGCCTGTAGTCTCAGCTACTCAGGAGGCTGAGGCAGGAGAATGGCATGAACCCAGGAAGCGGAGCTTGCAGTAAGCTGAGATAGATTGCGCCACTGCACTCCAGCCTGGGCAACAGTGAGACTCTGTCTCAAAAAAAAAAAAAGTTTGCCCTTTTTTCTCTCTATTCATGAAATTGTAAGATGAAGTTACTAAAATGACAGAAATAAGTAAAGGGAAGGTAGAAAATTACTTATTTACCATGATTGTAACTGTAAAGATGTGGGAGGACAGAGTTTGAGTTTTTCTGTGACAGTGTGTGCATGGTTTCTTTAATGTTGCATGGGACAGAGCTGGAGACAGAAAGGCAGGCACCCTGCTCCCCAGGAGCATATGGCCACCTATTCTCAGAATCCTGCAGGCCGCCAAAATGGGCTTAGAGAAAAGTCCAGCATCCTTAGGCCTGTCAGAGGGTACCTGGTTTGGAAAGGCCTTCCTCAACCCTGCTTTATGAAAAGCATCTCAGCTTCCCCCACCGCAGCTCCCTACATTCCTTCCCCTGTTTTGTTGCAGTCTGCTGCATTTGTCACTGTCACATGTTATGTGCTCATTTTTCTGTGTATTATCTGCCCCTTCCACTCCATGAGGCAGGGAACTTTGTTCACTATCGGGTCCCTGACACCTAGAATGGGCTGTAGCACAAGCTGGGTGCGCCACAGATACCTGTTAGATGAGTGGATGCAGGCAGGGTTGTGAGGTGCGCAGACATGCCCGACAGTGGGCCTTAAGAATGTGTGCTGCAGCCAGGCATGGTGGCATGCGCTTGTAATCCCAGCTACTCGGGAGGCTGAGGCAGGAGAATCACTTGAACCTGGGAGGTGGAGGTTGTGGTGAGCCGAGATCGCACCATTGCACTCCGGCCTGGGCAATAAGTGAAACTCCATCTCAAAAAAAAAAAATCTGTGCTGCTTTACCCAGGAGATCTAGAAGTAGCTTCTAAAGAAATAATGAGAAACATGGACAAACGTTTATGTGGGGATATGCACTGCAGCCTTACATGGCAAAAGCAGTACAAAGACATGCAGATATTTGTCCTCCTGCACTCTCTTTGTGGCCCACATGTTCTCTGTTTGCTGCCCTTCAGATCAAGCTTCAAGAGTCTCCAGAAGACATGCCTGCAGGACAGACACCACACACAGTCATCCTATTTGCTCACAATGATCTCGTTGACAAGGTTCAGCCTGGGGACAGAGTGAATGTTACAGGTAAGAGTGTAGGTTTGCACCAGCACTTGAGCATGCCTGTCTTGTTTTCAATGCTGTGCTTTAGTGAGTCATTGGACTCAGTCACAGGTCCAGTTCTGCCTGCAGTTGTCACTGCATGTCTTTGAGACTGTGGGGTATATCCCTGCTTTATCTGCCACCTTTTTAACTGAGTACCACGGCCCAGCATCATGAAATTGTTCAGTTCTTCTCAAACTTGAATGTTGGAACTCGTGGTTTGTGTGGTCACTCGCCTCTTGATACCTCAGTATCCTGGAGCTATGTGTGTCTCAAGTCAGTACTGTTGGCATCATGAGACAGCAGCCTCAGATAGGCTGGTATGGGTAGAGTTTGAGTTATGCCATCAGCTAAGTATTATCAATGCTGGAGTTGTAAGTAATTTTTACTTATTTCCCAAATGTATAGCCAGGCGTTAACATTTGTTTGTTACAGAGAAGAATGAGTCAGAGTGACTTGTTTCCATGTGTAGAAGCTGAGGTTCAGGGATGCATAGACAGCAGTAGCTCAGATGCCACGGTAAATCAGGACCCAAGACTCCTTCTCTTGCTGCCACGAGAGTGTTCTTTGCACAGCACCACATGAGTGTGGCAGTCTTCCATTTGAATCTGTAGAGTCACAATGCATTTTGGTTGGCGGCAAGGGAGTGTTGATGGCAGCACAGTTCTTCATTGATGGGCAAGGAGGCAACGGTCACAGAGTGCCTGAATCTGCTCCTGAGCGGAGGGCCTGGGGCACACCACGCATCGGCCCTTGTCTTCAGTGAGGCAGTGCTCACCCTGTTTCTTCCCCAGTGTGAAGTCCCGCAGTTGTCACTGGCAGTCTTCCGTTGTAAAAGTACTTGTAGTCATTGAGAATTTGAAATAATGCGTAGTCTTTAGTGAGTGACGTGCACATTTCCAGTCCTGCTACCCTGAAACCTTTGATAAAGTATTTAATCCAATATTTTAGTTTCCTCACTTACAAAGTGGAGTTAATGTGATGATACATGTGTGAGAGTATTTGGGGCCTAGGGGCTGTGGAAAGTGCTGTGTGGATGTGAAATAAGTATCAATGCTGCTCTGTGAGATAAATCATCATGGGCCACTTTAAACATAATCATCCATCCCTAGCCTATATCGGAGTGAAGAATAGTGTGTATTCTAAGAATGGGTGTAAACTGGTTTGTTGTGTTAAATAAGAATTACACCAACCCACTAAATGAACGAGACCAGTGCTCTGTGCCATTGTGTTGAGATAGTTGTAAGGGAGAAAGGCCAGGCTTTCTCCAAAAGCTACAGGAATCAGCCTAGAGTTAAAGACTTCTGATTTGAAATCCAGAAAAGACATATCAGATCAGACTTCTGTATGTGGGGAGCCTACCTTCCAGAAGAATGCATGATTTGCATGCTTTTGTCAGGGGTGGTGGGCGGGGGGTGGGACCTAGTCTACTTTTAATGGCTGGAGGATTTTAGCATTTTGTTGAAGTCAAGTAAGTGCTAAGCAGATTCTGTACACTCAACTTAGGGAAGTAAAAATACTGCTTATTAAACACAACCACGAACCCAGCATTGAGCCAGAAGCACAGCAGCTCCATTTCACCCTCAGGGTGACTATGCCCGTGGACGTGCTCATGTAACTACAGTTGCCCTGGAGCACTGCTGACTAGTGGGCCCAGGTGAACGCGTCCTCGGGTCTGTCATTTGCAGAAACCTTGGTTCTTTCTCTTTTTGTTTTGTTTTTGAGACAAGAGTTTTGCTCTTGTTGCCCAGGCTGGAGTCCAATGGCACGATCTTGGCTCACCGCAACCTCCGCCTCCCAGGTTCAAGCCATTCTCCTGCATCAGCCTCCTTAGTAGCTGGGATTACAGGCATGTGCCATCACGCCCGGCTAATTTTTGTATTTTAGTAGAGACAGGGTTCTCCATGTTGATTAGGGTGGTCTCGAGCTCCTGACCTCAGGTGATCCGCCTGCCTCAGTCTCCCAAAGTTCTAGGAATCCAGACATGAGCCACCTGGGTTCTTTCGAGCTTGTCCGTTTCCTGCTGTTTCCCAGCTTGCTCAGAGCAGGCGGGATCTTTGCATTGTGGGTCTGAGTCCTGGGCTTGGGAGAGTCATTTAAGAGATGGTGGAGCTCACCTTTCCAGGGCTAGCCCAGTGTGATGCCTCACTCTGAAGTACACCTGTTGCCTACGCTGGTTGCTGAGCCACTCGGAGGAAGATGTGGGAAGGTAAAAGTGCATCTCCTGGTTGTGCCCTCAGGCATCTATCGAGCAGTGCCTATTCGAGTCAATCCAAGAGTGAGTAATGTGAAGTCTGTCTACAAAACCCACATTGATGTCATTCATTATCGGAAAACGGATGCAAAACGTCTGCATGGCCTTGATGAAGAAGCAGAACAGAAACTTTTTTCAGAGAAACGTGTGGAATTGCTTAAGGAACTTTCCAGGAAACCAGACATTTATGAGAGGCTTGCTTCAGCCTTGGCTCCAAGCATTTATGAACATGAAGATATAAAGAAGGTAACAGTGGATTTTAAACTAGGGGTTGGGATTTACAATTCTTTAGAATCAAATAGTATAAACATCCACTCCTCCACTTAAGCCATCTGCCATAAAGGACGCGAGCTGTGGCCTGTTAGAGCAAGTGCTGGCAACCAGACTTGCCATTGGTTGAGGAGAGTCATAGCATTGTCTGTCCTCATCTCTGCTCTAAACTTAGGTTTCTAAACAGAAGCGGCCACACAGTATCACAATAGGGACAGGGACTTGCATGGCCACCATTCTGGTGTAATGATGGGTGCTGATGAATAAATTGGTCAGTGATAACTTAGAGCATGTCAAGCACTTTCAGGAGCCTTTTTATACCTTCCTGCAATTTCCTAATTGTAGCTCTTTATAAGAGACAAAAGTACCTCTAAAGTTTAAACTGCGTCTCAGTTACTGTGCAGAAAATGAATGTTTAGACATGTCTCTATTTGATTATTTAGGGAATTTTGCTTCAGCTCTTTGGCGGGACAAGGAAGGATTTTAGTCACACTGGAAGGGGCAAATTTCGGGCTGAGATCAACATCTTGCTGTGTGGTGACCCTGGTACCAGCAAGTCCCAGCTGCTGCAGTACGTGTACAACCTCGTCCCCAGGGGCCAGTACACTTCTGGGAAGGGCTCCAGTGCAGTTGGCCTCACTGCGTACGTAATGAAAGACCCTGAGACAAGGCAGCTGGTCCTGCAGACAGGTGCCCTTGTCCTGAGTGACAACGGCATCTGCTGTATCGATGAGTTCGACAAGATGAATGAAAGTACAAGATCAGTATTGCATGAAGTCATGGAACAGCAGACTCTGTCCATTGCAAAGGTGAGTCACCTTCTCCACCGTGAATGTGGACATGTTTAAAATACGTGGACCCTTTAAAGACAGCATCTGTGGAACTGTGCTGTGCTACCTTGGTTCTAACTTGGGGAGATTGGTACGTGCTTTTCACATCATATTTCAGCTAAATCTCTACATATCTTCTACAGGATATCATGTTTTGTCTTTATTGCTGTACTAGCCTTGAATTTGTCCTAAAGCTCTTGCAAGGTGCCTGCTTCCTGAGAAAGATGTGGTTATAGCACACATTCATCTAAACTCAGTCCTTGGCATGAATCTGAGGACAAGGCTTATCCAGGTGAACTGCTGAAGTCAGTAAAGGCAACATGGCTCAGGCAATAGAAATGCTGTAGAGGGAATATGGGTTTAGTAGGTGGTCGGGCAAAGACGGTGCTTGTTAATTGCCAGCGTCAGGGAGAGGCTTCTAACCGCACTGTTTTCTCTAATAGGCTGGGATCATCTGTCAGCTCAATGCGCGCACCTCTGTCCTGGCAGCAGCAAATCCCATTGAGTCTCAGTGGAATCCTAAAAAAACAACCATTGAAAACATCCAGCTGCCTCATACTTTATTATCAAGGTATTAAAACAGATTTTTATTTTGTTCATTTGTAGAATATTAAGGGTGAGATTGAAAAGGAGCTACTAAGATTCAGCAACTGCTAACGGAAACTCTTCACTCTTATCAAGATGTTTCAAATTTCGTTGGTCAAGAGTTTTCACGACAAGGATGATGTGTGTTCTCATTTGATTTTGAAGCAGTTGGGATGTTTCCCTCCCACGCCATTTTCACATGGCTGTCACTCACTACCCTTAGTCCTAAAGCCACTGCTGAGAGTCAACAGAGAACAACTCTGTACCGTAGATGAGGCTCTAAAAAGTTAGATTTATTAAAGTGCAATCACATAATCTTCACTCTCAGCCCCACTACAAATATTGGACATTTTTCATAAATGGATTTTAGGTTTTAATTACTTGCTTTTTTTCTTTTTTTTTTTTTTGACGAAAGTTTTTTTCCCCAAAAAACAGTTGAATGTGTTTTCATTCAAATCTTTCCATTGTCAACCAGGTACAGTGACTCACACCTGTAATCCCAGCACTTTGGGAGGCTGAGGTGGCTGGAGCGCCTGAGCTTTGAGGCCACCCTGGGCAACTTGATGAAACCCCGTCTCTACTAAAATACAAAAAATTAGCCAGGCGTGGTGGTACATGCCTGTAATCCCAGCTACTCAGGAGGCTGAGGAGGCACAAAAATTGCTTGAGCTAATGGGAGCGGAGATTGCAGTGAGCTGAGATCATACCACTTCACTCTAGCTTGCGCTATAGAGTGAGACTGTCTCAAAAAAAAAAAAAAAAACCAACAACTTTCCATCGTCAAAATTATAGAAACCTTTCCCTAAGGGAGGTCTTCCTTTGACTCAGCTGATTGGTCCCCAGCCGTTCCCTGGGCCGACCTAAGGGCTAGGGACAGCACAGGGTGAGTGGGGCGAGTGGATGGACACAAAGGCCCTTTCCACACCAGGCAAAGACGCTTTTCCCTGCGGGCGCTCACAGGATGCACATTCACTGCACATCTGTGGTGCTTGAGCAGTCTTTAGTATGTCGTTTGTAGGTGTATTGGTGTCTCAACTAGGAAAACAGTTTTTTGTTGTTGTTGTTTTGTTTTTTTGAGACAGAATCTCCCTCTGTCGGCCAGGCTGGAGTGCAGTGGCGCGAACTTGGCTCACCGCAACCTTCGCCTCCCAGCTTCAAGCCATTGTCCTGCCTCAGCCTCCCGAGTAGCTGGGATTACAGGCACGTGCCACCACTCCTGGCTAATTTTTGTATTTTTAGTAGAGACAAGGTTTCACTGTGTTGGCCAAGCTGGTCTCAAGCTACCAACATCAGGTGATCCACCTGCCTCGGCCTCACAAGGTACTGGAAAAACAGTATTTTTACTTTGTTTTCTTAGGTTTGATTTGATCTTCCTCATGCTGGACCCTCAGGACGAAGCCTATGACAGGCGTCTGGCTCACCACCTGGTCGCACTGTACTACCAGAGTGAGGAGCAGGCAGAGGAGGAGCTCCTGGACATGGCAGTGCTGAAGGACTACATTGCCTACGCACACAGCACCATCATGCCACGGCTAAGTGAGGAAGCCAGCCAGGCTCTCATCGAGGTAACCCTGCTGAAAAAAGGCTTACTGTGCCTGTAGCCCACAGCATTAATGTAATCGACCAATCATCTCCTTTAAAATATTAATTATTTTGTTAAGAATAACATACTGTTTTCTTCCTTTTTTTGAGATGGAGCCTGGCTTTCTTGCCCAGGCTGGAGTGCAATGGTGTGATCTTGGCTTACTACAGCCTGCGGCCTGTGCTTCCAGGTTCAGCGATTCTCCTGCCTCAGCCTCCCTACTAGCTGGGATTACAGGTGCCCACCACCACTCCCAGCTAATTTTTGTATTTTTAGTAGAGACGGAGTTTCACCGTGTTGGCCAGGCTGGTCTTGAACTCCTGACCTCAAGTGATGCGCCAGCCTCTGCCTCCCAAAGTGTTAGGATTATAGGCATGAGCCACCATGCCTGGCCTAAGAATAACATACTCTTTTTTATAACTGTTTATTGTTTCCTCCCATATTACAGAATTGACTTTACCAAATGTTGCAAAAGGGGGAAATAGTTCATTTATGTAGGTAGTACACACTATATGTTTAAATACTTACAAGCATAGTGAATTTAAGATCAAAGACCTGGTTTCAAATAGAGGCAACACTACATTGTTATTTGGAAACTGAAAAAGTCATCCAGTTTCTGTAAGCTTCCTTTTGCTTGTAAAAAACAGATCGAGCAGTCTTTTAGGTTCGTTTTTCAGCATCCTTGTACGTGAACTGAAGTGCACAATGGCACATTTAGGTTATTCGAGCATTGTGATATTAAGAAAGTTCCTGGTGCTTTGATGAGCTTTACATCCAAACTGAGCTCCCAAAAATGCTAAGATGAAAGTTACAGACATGTAATTTTTTTGTGTGTCATAGTCTTGGGGGTTGTTCATGAAGAAATAAGACTGTGTCATCTGTATGTGAGATTGACACAACTTACCTTTGCAGCATTCTCCCAGCAGTCCTTATGTGCCCCATGTGAGCACTTTTCACAGACAGACCCTGATTCTCCCTATGAGTCGTCACAGACTGCTCCTCTCCCCACATGCCACATTGCTTTCCTCTGCCATGCCATGCCCATCTCTGTTCTTCAGAGCCACATTAGATGCCACCCTCTCCAATATTCTTCCTGAGCATCTCCCAGTTGGAATATGTTCACCTACCACTGCACGCCGAACGTTAACGTCTTCACCTGGGATTTCTGTGGTCTGTGTAGCCTCTACCACTTGATGAGCTCCAGGGCCCAGGACCATATCTGAGTTCTGTTTACTTTAATGGAAGCCTAAGTGTTCAAAATTCAACACAAAACTAAAGTTGTTGTCACCAAGGAGGTTTGTTTTTGTTTTTTTACCTTCAATAGGCTTATGTAGACATGAGGAAGATTGGCAGTAGCCGGGGAATGGTTTCTGCATATCCTCGACAGCTAGAGTCATTAATCCGCTTAGCAGAAGCCCATGCTAAAGTAAGATTGTCTAACAAAGTTGAAGCCATTGATGTGGAAGAGGCCAAACGCCTCCATCGGGAAGCTCTAAAGCAGTCTGCAACTGATCCCCGGACTGGCATCGTGGACATATCTATTCTTACTACAGGTTTGTTATTTTCAGTGAGCAGAAAAGCTTTTGAGAATTATTTCAATATGTATGTAGTTCATATGTCAGATTTAAGCTAACAGTTAAATCATTTGAAACGGAAGTTCTTAACCTTTTTTGGATTGGGACCCCTTTGAGAATCTGATGAAAGTTGCCCTTTAATCTTGTCTTGATATAGTTTTAAGGAGATTCTGTCTCTTCGACTGTCTGGGAAGTTTTGTTAGAGAAGTTGTTTGTTTCTTAGCAGCAGCTGCTTGCTGCACAGATGTGTATACTGTTTCCACGGAAAGCGACAGCTAGTGGCTTACAGAAAATTCCAAATAATTCAAAACTCATTCCCTTCAAATGTACTCAGCCCCTGTCCCCTTACCTTTCTAGATGATACTACTAAAGGAATATTTTTGAGAATTTGAAACATTTCATTTCATAATAGCAAAAATGTTTTCATTGATATCTTTTTAAATCAGGGATGAGTGCCACCTCTCGTAAACGGAAAGAAGAATTAGCTGAAGCATTGAAAAAGCTTATTTTATCTAAGGGCAAAACACCAGCTCTAAAATACCAGCAACTTTTTGAAGATATTCGGGGACAATCTGACATAGTAAGTGTTTATATGTATTTTTTGTTTGATAGAACTTTCTCTTTTTCCTTAATATTGCTTTTGGGTTTTTTTCCTTTATTTATTAAATAATAAATATAGATAAGAATGAAGAAAAGGAAGATGAACCATAAGCCATCATCAAGAAATAATCACAATTAAAATTTTTGGCTGGGCACAGTAGCTCACGCCTGTAATCTCATTTGGGACTCCGAGGTGGGCGGATCACTTGAGGCCAGGAGTTTGAAACCAGCCTGACCAATATGGTAAAACCCTGTCTCTATTAAAAATACAAAAATTATCTGGGTGCAGTGATGAGCACCTGAAATCCTAGCTACTCAGGAGGCTGAGGCAGGAAGATTGCTTGAACCCGGGAGGCGGAGGTTGCAGTAAGCTGAGATCCTGCCACTGCATTCCAGCCTGGGCAATAGAGTAAAACTCCATCTGAAAACAAAAGAAAAAAATATTGTTATGCCCCTTTTATAGTTGTTACAAGTTGGTTTTAGGAATGAAATATTTGGGTGTCATTTTGTAAATAAGTAAGGTGAGTTGTTTAGTGAATAGAACTATGCAGGCTTTCAGTGCTGGTCCACTTTCCATCTCTGTGTTGTCACTGAGAGGGCAGAGTTGATAGTTACAACATGGACTATACAGATGCCAAGTCTATCATAGGGACCATCTGGCCACTCCACTCCTGATTTAGAGCATAAGGCATGTGTACAGTCACCAAAAAAAGAAAGATTCTGGGTGGTACTTTAACATTAAAATTACAGTGTCTCTAACAGGTAAAGGAGGGACTTGACATGTAAAATATTTATTTTCTTTCTCTTCCCCACAGGCAATCACTAAAGATATGTTTGAAGAAGCACTGCGTGCCCTGGCAGATGATGACTTCTTGACGGTGACTGGGAAGACCGTGCGCTTGCTCTGAAGCCTTGTGAGCAAGGAAGGCTGCCTGCATGTCCTGCTTGCTGCATGCCACACGGGTGTGGCCTGCATCTCAGTTGGCCGCCATCAGTGTAAATAGAGCTTAAAGTCGTGGTTTGGCTACATAAAAATTTTCTAACTTGGTTCAATATTTGTAGTGAAGTATCTGTTCTCTTTTTTTTTTTTTTTTCCTACATTATAAATAAAAATACTATGCTGGCCAGGCACGGTGGTTCACGCCTTTAATCCCAGCACTTTGGGAGGCCAAGGTGGGTGGATCACGAGGTCAGGAGTTCAAGACCAGCCTAGCCAAGATGATGAAACCCATCTCTATTAAAGATACGAAAAATTAGCCGGGCATGGTGGCACATGCCTGTAATCCCAGCTACTCAGGAGGCTGAGGCAGGAGAATGGCTTGAACCCAGGCAGCAGAGGTTGCAGTGAGCCAAGATCATGCCACTGCACTACAGCCTCAGTGACAGAGTGAGACGCTGTCTCAAAAAGAAAAAAAGTACCATGCCAATTTTCAAACATACCGTAGAGATTATTTTCAAGTGCCATTTTATAGTATAGCAACAGGGCTTTTACTCTGTGTATGCACAGATACAGTCTGGGGCATGGTTTCTCATGGCCATCATCAATATGCTTAAGGATTTGATGACAGGCATAGCCAGGGCATATCACCTCAGTGGTAAAGGGCTAGAGCCTCTCTTTTTTACAGCACTGGTTTATTTTTGTTTGTTTTTTGTTTTTTTTTGAGACAGAATCTCACTCTGTCACCCTGGCTAGAGTACACTGGTACAATCACAGCTCAATGCAGCCTTAATCTCCTGGGCTCGGGTGTATGTCACCATGCCTGGCTGCTTTTTGTATTTTTTGGTAGAGACGGGATTTCACCATGTTGCCCAGGCTGCAAGCGATCTGCCCACTGCAGCTTCTGGAAGTGCTAGGATTAGAGGTGTGAGCCACTGCACCCAGCCTTTGTTTTATTTTTTATTTTTTGAGAGGTATAATTCTTTCTAGAGGTTTTTTTCTCATGGCTACTATTAGATCAGGAATGGGTGATTGGAGATTATTAGATTCTAGGTTAACTTCTACCCCTTTACCCTAATACATAAAACTTTTTCCTAAATAAATTATAGAAGGAATAATACTTGGTTATCTGGCATTATTTTTCATTAAGGAAAAAGCTTTACTAACCACTACGTTCATGGAAATTTGTAGTGGTAAATATTTGATAGGTCATAAAAAACACCATAATACAACAAATCTCGTTTTCTTTAAATATTGATTAAATCCTAACAGTCATCTTTATAAAATGACCATAGGCTAAAATCTTATGTGTAAGTACTACTACAATAAATAATTTCTGAAACCTTTAAATCATATGAGTTGGGCCTTTTTTATAACTTAGAATCAACATTTGTTAATAAAGTATCCATAGAAAATGATAGATCTGTCCGGGCACAGTGGCTCAAGCCTATAATCCCAGCACTCTGGGAGGCCGAGACAGCCGGATCATGAGGTCAGGAGATCGAGACTATCCTGGCTAACACGGTAAAACCCCATCTCTACTAAAAATACAAAAAAATTAGCCTGGCATGGTAACGGGCACCTGTAGTCCCAGCTATTCTGGAGGCTGAGGCAGGAGAATGGCATGAACCTGGGAGGCGGAGCTTGCAGTGAGCCGAGATCGCACCACTGCACTCCAGGCTGGGCGACAGAGTGAGACGCCATCTCAAAAAAAAAAAAGATCTAGTTGAATATTTAAATAGTATTAAAATGTTAGCAGTAGAATGCTGTATTAAATATCCTAAGTCGAAAATGTTTTTAATACACCTACCAAATGTAGCTTAGCCAAGCCTACCTTAAAGAAGCTGAGCATACTTAAATCAGCCTATGGTTGAGTAAAATAATGAAAAACAAAGCCTATTTTATAATAAAGTGTTATGGTTGGGTACGGTGGCTCACACCTGTAATCCCAACACTTTGGGAGGCCAAGGCAGGTGGATCCTGAAGTCAGGAGGTCGAGACCAGTCTGGCCAACGTGGCAAAATCCTGTCTCTACCAAAAAAAAAAAAAAAAAATAGCTCAGCGTGGTGGTGAACGCCTGTAATCTCAGCTACTCAGGAGGCTGAGGCAGGAGAATTGCTTGAACCCTGGAGGTGGAGGTTACAGTGAGCTGAAATGCCAGTGCACTCCAGCCTGGCAACGGTGTGAGACTGTCTCATAAATAAAGTGTTAAATGTCTTGTGTACCACATTAGTAACACAAGAAAAGGTCAGTCAAAATTCAAAATTTGAAGAATGTTGAAATTGTAACAGCTTTATACCATGTAAAGTTGAAAAATCGTAAGTCGAACAATAATTAAATAATCTACTTATTGACTAAGATGGTTTCCCCCTGAAGTTTATGTACTAGTAATATTTTTCTAAACCTGGCATTTAAATACCAAGTTGAAGGTATATTCAACTGTAGATGAAGTGTGTGTATAGTTTCATTTTAAGGGGACTTTAGTAGAATGAAAATAATGGTGGTGTCCTGTTGCTGTCAGGTTCCATCATAGTGAATCTCAGTTTAATTCAGTAAACTTTGTTTTCTCCAGAGTCTAAAATAATAATTTAGTGCTTGCTTCAGCACACATATGTGAACATTGGAATGATACGCAAAAGATTATCATAGTCCCTGCGCAAGAATGACACACAAATCCATGAAGCATTCTATACTTTCCGTAAAAACTGTAGTTATTTGGCTGGGCACGATGGCTCACGCCTGTAATCCCAACACTTGGGATGTCGAGGCAGGAGGATCACGAGGTCAGGAGTTTGAGACCAGCCTGACCAACATGGTGAGACTCTGTCTCTACTAAAAATACAGAAATTAGCTGGGCATGGTGGCAGGTGCCTGTAATCCCAGCTACTCAGGAGGCTGAATCACTTGAACCCAGGAGGCAGAGATTGCAGTGAGATGAGATCGTGCCCTTGCACTCAAGTCTGGGCAACAGACCGAGACTCCATCTCAAAAAAAAGAAAATTGTAGTTATTTAGCAAACGTGTTTACGTCTATAGCCTGCCCACTGGTCATAAGTGTCTTGAGAGAAGGAATGGTCATATCCTTCGGTGCAGTGCCTGGTGCTTGGCACTAGATGCTTGTTACATGTTAGTAGATATAATTAACTCCTATGAAAGGAGGGTGAAGGTGTAAAAGTTGTCAGAAGGCATTCTTGAAAACAGCGAAGTATCAGGCTGTGGAGTGGAGGAAAAAGAGGAATTACAGTCCTGCCCCATAAATTCTTACAAATATTCCCTTAGAGGGTATGCCTCATAATCTCATGGAACCTGGGAGATATCTAGTCTCGCTAATTAAAATAGCTTGCTTTATTTGATTGGAGAATGTGTTTGCCATTCTCCTTCAGCATCCATCATAGATAAAACCAGCTCCATCTAAAGGAGTGCACAACTAACAAGAGGAATGAGGAAACCCAGAATTTAATGACTCAGCACATCAGTTAGGAAATACTTTTTAACTGCTGTTGCTTACTAAATCTAAGAAACTCTTAAAATGCCTCTATAATTCAGTTTCTTAAACTTTTTTTTGAAATTTCACGACCGGGCACTACAGCTCACACCTGTAATCCCAGCACTTTGGGAGGCTGAGGCAGGCGGATCACCTGAGGTCAGGAGTTCACGACCAGCCTGGCCAAAATGGTGCAATCCTGTCTCTACTAAAAATAAAAAAAAATTAGCTAGGTCTGGTGGTGGGTGCCTGTAATCCCAGCTACTGGGGAGGCTGAGACAGGAGAATCGCTTGAACCTGGGAGGCATAGGTTGTGGTGAGCCAAGATCATGCCACTGCACCCCAGCCTGGGCAACAGAGCAAGACACCATGCCAACAACAACAACAAAAAAAAGAATTTCAAACTTACATAAAAGTTGCAAGAATAGTATAATATCCATATACCCTTCACTCTGACATTCCTTTAATGATATAATTTTATCAAGTTTGCTTTTATTCTTTTTTTTTTTTTTTTTTTTTGAGACAGAGTCTTGCTCTGTCACCCAGGCTGCAATGCAGTGGCACAATCTCAGCTCACTGCAACCTCCACCTCCCGGGTTCAAGCGATTCTCCTGCCTCAGCCTCCCCAGTAGCTGGGATGACAGGTGCCCACCACGAGGCATAGCTAATTTTTTTTTTTTTTTTTAGTAGAGACGGGGTTGCACCACGTTGGCCAGGCTGGGCTTGAACTCCTGACCTCAGGTGATCCACCCAGTTCGGCCTCCCAAAGTGCTGGGATTACAGGTGTGAGCCACCATGCCTAGCCGTGAAATTATTTCAAAATAAAAGTTTAAAAAATTGAATTATAATGGCATTTTAAGAGTTTCTTAGATTTAGTAAGCAATAGCAGGTTTTAAAAGTTATTTGCTAGGCCGGGCGCGGTGGCTCACGCCTGTAATCCCAGCACTTTGGGAGGCCAAGGTGGGCAGATCACGAGGTCAGGAGATCGAGACCATCCTGGCTAACACAGTGAAACCCTGTCTCTACTGAAAATACAAAAAATTAGCCAGGTGTAGTGGCAGGCACCTGTAGTCCCAGCTACTTGGGAGGCTGAGGCAAGAGAATGGCACGAACCCGGGAGGCAGAGCTTACAGTGAGCCGAGATCACACCACTGCACTCCAGCCTGGGCAACAGAGTGAGACTCTGTCTCAAAAAAAAAATTTATTTCCTAACTGATGTCATAGTAGAGATGGGGTTGCACCATGTTGGCCAGGCTGGTCTTGAACTCCTGACCTCAGGTGATCTGCCTGGCCTGGCCTCCCAAAGGGCTGGGATTACAGGTGTGAGGACCGTGCCCGGCCTTTTTTTTTTTTTTTTTTCTAAAGACAGAGGGTCTCCCTCTGTCACCCAGGCTGGAGTGCAGTGGTGTGATCATAGCTCACTGCAGCCTCGAACTCCTGGGCTCAAGTGATCCTACTACCTCAGCCTCCTGAATAGCTGGGACTACAGGCACACACCACCATGCCTAGCTAATTTTTTTAATTTTTATTTTTAGAGACGGGGTCTTGCTACCTTGCCCAGGTTGCTCTCAAACTCCTGGCCTCAGCAATCATCCTGCTTCTGCCTCCTAAAATACTAAGATTACAAGTGTAAGCCACTGCACCCAGCCTATAATGGATTCTTTTTTTTTTTTTCTTTTTTTTTCCCTGTTGCCCAGGCTGAACAGAAGCAATCTTGGCTCACTGCAACCACCACCTCACAGGTTCAAGTGATTCTCTGCCTCAGCCTCCTGAGTAGCTGGGATTACAGACGTATGCCACCATGCCTGGCTGATTTTTTTTTCTTTTTTTTTTTTTTGGTATTTTTAGTAGAGACAGGGTTTTACCATGTTGGCCAGGCTGGTCACGAACTCCTAACCTCAGATGATCTGCCCACCTCGGCCTCTCAGAGTGCTGGGATTACAGGTGTGGGCCACCACGCCCAGCCCCTGCAGTCAATATATTTTATAGCCAGGCTCAGTGGTTTATGCCTGTAATCCCAGCTACTCGGGGATTAAATATAAATATATATATATATATTTTTGTTAACTTGTCTTGCTTCTATGAACACCTCATGAAGGTTTTCTTATGGTCTGGTGCTGCCTTGTCTGCTCAAATAAACTTTAAAATTTGAATATATATGCCTAAGTTTATCTCATAACAGCCCTGTCAGAAGTGAGGATCTGAAAGAGGGCACTGAGGGTGGCCCCTACAGCAATGAGCCACCTGTGGGGGCACTGATGAAGCCATTGTGCTTGTTTTTCTACCTGCATCGATAAGCCCCCCTTGACACATACAAGTTTTCACAACTTGTGGCAACTTATCTGAGTTTATTTGAGCCTTTTTCATTCAGACGAGGGCCAGACGTCAGATTGGATTCAACCTGGGTTCTGCAGGAAGTCTCAGGTAGGTAATGTTTCAAGAAGTCAGAAAATAATAGGTTCATCTGAATGCAAAGAATCTGGGACTCCTTCTGAGAACCTGTGCATTTCTAGAGATATGGGTACATAAGATAAAAAATAATGCCTAGGTGTGATGGCTCACACCTGTAATCCCAGCACTTTGGGAGGCTGAGGTAGGTGGATCACCTGAGGTCAGGAGTTCGAGACCAGCCTGACTAAAATGTTGAAACTCCATCTCTACTAAAAATACAAAATTAGCTGGGCATGGTGGTACATGCCTGTGATCTCAGCTACTCAGGAGGCTGAGGCAGGAGAATCGCTTGAACCCGGGAGGCGGAGGTTGCAGTGAGCCAAGATCGTGCTGTTGTACTCCAGCCTGGGCAACAAGAGTGACACTCCATCTCAAAAAAAAAAATTAGAATTATGGTGGCCACAGTTGGAAAGTTTGTGGGTTTTGGGGAGGTGTTTTGTTTTGTTTGAGATAGGATCTTACTCTGTCACCCAGACTGGAGTGCAGTGGTGCAATCACAGCTCACTACAGCCTCGACCTCCAGGACCCAACTGATCCTTCCACCTCAGTCTCCCGGCTAGCTGGCTGGGACTACAGGCATGTGCCACTATACCAAGCTAATTTTTTTTTTTTTTTTTTTTTTTTTTTGAGACTGAGTCTCATTCTGTTGCTCAGGCTGGAGTGCAGTGGCATGATCTCGGCTCACTGCAACCTCCACATCCTGGGTTCAAGCAATTCTCCTGCCTCAGTCTCCCGAGTAGGTGGGATTACAGGCGCCTGCCGCCAGCCTGGCCAGGCTGGTCTCAAATTTCTGACCTCAGGTGATCCACCCACCTCGGCCTCCCAAAGTGCTGGGATTACAGGCGTGAGCCACCATGCCCAGCATCCCAGCTAATTTTTTGTAGAGACCAGGGGTTTTGCCCAGACTGGTCTCAAACTCCTGGCCTCAAGCCATCCTCCCACCTTGGCCTCCCAAAGTCCTGGGATTACAGGCATGAGTCCGGCTCACTACAAGCTCCGCCTCCCAGGTTCAAGCGATTCTCCTGCCTCAGCCTCCCGAGTAGCTGGGATTACAGGCATGCGCCACCACACCAGGCTAATTTTTTGTATCTTTAGTAGAGATAGGGTTTCACCATGTTGGTCAGGCTGGTCTCGAACTCCTGACCTCAGGTGATACACCACCTCAGCTTTCCAAAGTACTGGGATTAGAGCCGTGAGCCACCGCGCCCAGCCAACACCCTATCTTTAAAAAAATATTGGCCAGGCACGGTGGCTCATGCCTCTAATCCCAGCACTTTGGGAGGCCGAGGTGGGCAGATCATGAGGTCAGGAGATCGAGACCACCCTGGCTAACATGGTGAAACCCCATCTCTACTAAAAATACAAAAAATTAGCCAGACACGGAGGCAGGCGCCTGTAGTCCTAGCTACTCGGGAAGCTGGGCAGGACAATGGCGTGAACCTGGGAGGTGGAGCTTGCAGTGAGCCGAGATCACACCACTGCACTCCAGCCTGGGCGACAGAGCGAGACTCTGTCTCAAAATAATAATAATAATAAAAAAATTAAATAAATATTGACTGGACACAGTGGATCACGCCTGTAATCCCAGCACTTTGGGAGGCCAAGGCAGGTGGATCACGAGGTCAGGAGTTTGAGACCAGCCTGGCCAACGTGGTGAAACCCCATCTCTACTAAAAACATAAAAATTATCTGGACATGGTGGTACACATTGGTAATTCCAGCTACTTTGGAGGCTGAGGCAGGAGAACAGCTGGAATTTGGGAGGCGGAGTTTACAGTGAGCCAAGGTGGCATCATTGCACTCCAACCTGGGTAACAGTCTCAATAAATGAATGAATGAATGAATGAATGAATGATGGAGTGTTGCTCTGTCACCCAGGCTAGAGTGCAGTGGTGCAATCATAGTTCACTGTAACCTCAAATAATCTGTAACTTCAAGCAATCCTCCTGTCTTAGTCTCCCAAGTCTTAGTCTTAGTCTTCCCAAGTCTTCTCAAGATCACTTGAGGTCAGGAGTTCGAGACCAGCCTGGCCAATATGGTGAAACCCCATCTGTACTAAAAATACAAAAATTAGCCGGGTGCGGTGGCATACAACTGTAGTCCCAGCTATTTGGGAGGCCAAGCAGAGGAATCACTTGAACCTGGAGGCGGAGGTTGCAGTCAGCTGAGATCGTGCCCTGCACTCTAGCCTGAGCAATAGAGTTAGACTCTGTCAAAAAAAAAAAAAAAAAAGGAAAGAAAAGGAAGGAAGGAAGGGAGAGAGAAGAAAGAAGGAAGGAAGGAAAGAAAGAAGGAAGGAAGGGAGGGAGAGAGAAGAAGGAAGGAAAGAAAGAAGGAAGGAAGGGAGGGAGAGAGAAGAAAGAAGGAAGGAAAGAAAGAAGGAAGGGAGGGAGGGAGAGAGGGAGAGAGAAGAAGGAAGAAAGAAGAAGGAAGGAAGGGAGGGAGAGAGAAGAAAGAAGGAAGGAAAGAAAGAAGGAAGGGAGGGAGGGAGAGAGGGAGAGAGAAGAAGGAAGGAAAGAAAGAAGAAAAAAGAAGAGAGAAAGGAGAAAGAAAGAAAAAAAGAAAGAAAAAAAAAGAAAGAGAGGGAAGGAAGAAAAGAAGGAAGGGAGGGAGGGAGCGAAAGAAAGAAAAGAAAGAGGGAAATGAAAGGAAAAGAAGACGGGGAGGAGGAGGAGAGAAGGAAGGAAGGAAGGAAGGACAAGAAAAAGAGGGAAAGGAAAGGAAAGGAAGGGGGGAGAAGGAGGAGGGAAGGAAGAGAAAGAAAAGAAAGAAAGGAAAAGAAAGGAAGGGGGGAGGGGGAGGAGGGAAGGAAGGAAAATATTGTAAGAGGTTTCTCTTCACCTTTTGAGTAATCTGCCAAAGAAAGAGTTTGTGTTTTATCAAAATAATTTCCTATACTTGATCTTGTCTTTTATCAGGTCTTTCATTACTTAAGAAAACTCAGTCCTCTCTATTAAAAGAGTGGATATTTTCCCTACAACTCTGTAACTTTCTGTCTTTGGCTTTAAAATCTTTCATCTCTTTGTATAACTGGGTCTCATTCTGTTGCCCAGGCTGGAGTTCAGTGGCACAATCTCAGCTCACTGCAACCTTCGCCTCCGGGTTCAAGTGATTCTTCTGCCTCAGCCTCCTGAGTAGCTGGGATTACAGGCTTGTGCCCCCATGCCCAGTTAATTTTTGTATTTTTTGTAGAGACAGGGTTTCACCGTGTTGGTCAGGCTGGTCTTGAACTCCTGACCTCAGGTGATCCTCCCACCTTGGCCTCCCAAAGTGCTGAGATTACAGGCTTGAGCCACTGCACCCAGCCTCTTTATATAACTAAATATCATTTCACAGTGACCTGTGATACTATTTATTTGAGTATTTTAAACCTTTTGACATTTTTTACAACTTCACAAAATCCACTTTTAAATTAAGTTCTTTTGACCTTGAAATAAGTTTGGAATGTTCCAAGGGTCCCTACATTATCTCAAAAGAATTTTTTCCCTCCTTAAGGAAGATATTAAAATAATTAAGCTTATTTGGTATGTTAAATTTGTATAGGAAGTATTATCAAATGAAAAGTGATGTTTTACCTTCTTTAAGTCATATATTTTTGGGTATATTTAGTATTAGGGTTCAAGAAATTATATAAAGTTCCTAGAAACCTGATAGTCCTGATGCCATAATATTAGTCATAATTCTAGTTATTATCTTAAAATATTATATGTCTTGAAATTACAAAATTTCCTTGTCAGTATCATTATACTATGAATACCATTTTCTTTTCTCCTAAGCTATCTGTTGCTTACAGCAATTTGTAAGTTATAATTTTGTACCAAGAATGTAAACATTTATCTTTTCTTCCTACTTGATCCCTGCAGAATTCATAAACTATTAGTATTTTTATTTTCATGGCAATATAATTATTTGCATAAGTTCAGTAAGAATCTGTTCTTTTTGTACCAAGACACAATTGGAAACATTAGTCATATTACCAAAGCTTTGACTGAAGTGTCAGACTTTCAGATATAATCACACAATTTTTAGGAACTAAAGTTGACTCCATGAAGCCAATATGGCCCCTTGAAGGAAAAAGCTGGCCTTGCATCTTGTACACAAGATTCCCTCACATGGTTCCCTTGCGATGAGTAAAGAGACGGCCACTTCGCACAGGCCCAGGAACCTCAGGACATTTTGGGGATTGCAAGAAGAGAGGAAGTCACTGAAACCAATAGGATAGCAGGACCTTGGCTAGGCTTCCAAGGATGGAGAGACATTTAAAAAAATAATTAATCACTTTTTTATTAATTATTTGTGCTGCTGTAATAAAATATCTGAGACTGGGTAATTTATAAAGAACAGAATTTATTCCTCACAGTTCTGGAGGCTGGGAAGTCCAAGAGCAAAGTGCCAATAGGTGTGATGTCTGGTAAGGGCTCAGTCTCTGCTTCCCAGATGGCTACCGGAATGCTGCATATTCTGGAGGGCAGGAACACATGTGTCCTCACATGGTGTAAGAGATGGAAAGGAAGCTAGCTAGTTCCCCTGAGCCATTTTATAAGGGCTGTCATCCATTCATTACAGCAGAACCCTAATGACCTCATCACCTCTTAAACGTCCCACGTTTTTTTTTTATGAGACCGGAGTCTCCCTTTGTCACCCAGGCTGGAGTGCAGTGGCGTGATCTTGGCTTGCTGTAACCTCGCCTCCTGGGTTCAAGCAATTCTCCTGCCTCAGCCTCCCAAGTAGCTGAGTCTACAGGCGCCTGCCACCACACCCAGCTAATTTGTTGTTGTTGTTGTTTTTGAGACGGAGTCTCGCTCTGTCGCCCAGGCTGGAGTGCAGTGGCGCCATCTCGGCTCACTGCAAGCTCCGCCTCCCGGGTTCATGCCACTCTCCTGCGTCAGCCTCCGGAGTAGCTGGGATTATAGGCACACGCCACCACACCAGCTAATTTTTGTATTTTTAGTAGAGACGGGGCTTTGCCATGTTGGCCAGTCTGGTTCTTGAACTCCTGACCTCAGGTGATCCTCCCGCCTCAGCCTCCCAAAGTGCTGGGACTACAGGTGTGAGCCACCGTGTCTGACCCGGAGTTTTGTTATTACTCCAATCAGTCTCCCCAAGAATTCAGGAATTGGCATTTTTAAGAATAATTTGCTGCCTGGTGCAGTGGCTCACGCCTGTAATCCTAGCACTTTGGGAGGCCGAGGTGGGCAGATTGCCTGAGTTCAGGAGTTCGAGAACAGCCTGGGCAACACGGTGAAACCCCGTCTCTACTAAAATACAAAAATTAGCTGGGCATGGCAGCGTGCACCTGTAGTCCCAGCTACTCGGGAGGCTGAGGCAGGAGAATTGCTTGAACCCAGGAGGTGGAGGTTATAGTGAGCCGACATCATGCCACTGCACTCCACCCTGGGGGACAGGGTGAGACTCTGTCTCCAAAAAAAAAAAAAATTTTGCTGAGTAGGGGGCCAGTGAGTTGGGAGTTCTGATTGGTCAGGTCAGAGATGGTAGTCAAAGCTGTCCTCTTGTCACTGCTAAGTCAGTTCCTGGGTGGGGGCCGCAAGACCAGATGAGCCAGTTTATTGATCTGACTGGTGCCAGCTGATGCATCAAGTGCAGTGTCTGCAAAATATCTCAAGCACTGATCTTAGGTTTTGCAATAGTGATGTTATTTCCAGGAGCAATTTGAAGAGGTTTAGAATCTTGCAGCCTCCAGCAGTATGGCTTCTAAACCATAAATCTAATCTTGTGGCTAATTTGTTAGTCCTGCAAAGGCAGTCTAGTCTCCAGGAAGGAAGGAGGCTTGTTTTGGGAAAGGGCTGTTGTCTTTGTTTCAAAGCTAAACTGTAAACTAAGTTCCTCCCAAAGTTAGTTAAGCCTAAACCCAGGGATGAACAATGACAGCCTGGGGGTTAGAAGCAAGATGAATCTCTTTCATTCTAATATTTTTCTCAGTTGTGATTTTTGCTAAGGCAGTTTCAGTATTTTGTTTTAAATTTCAGATTCTACTCGATGATTGCTGGTATATGGGAAAGCAATTAAAATCAGATGACTCCAAGGATTTTGGCCTTAGCAAGAATGGATTTGTTGTTTACTAAGAAAGAAAAGGCTTCTGGCTGGGCATGGTGGCTCACGCCTATAATCCCAAGACTTTGGGAGGCCGAGGCGGGCGGATCACGAGGTCAGGAGTTTGAGATCAGACTGACCAACATAGTGAAATCCCATCTCTTCTAAAAACACAAAAAATTAACTGGGTGTGGTGGTGGGCGCCTGTAATACCAACTACTTGGGAGGCTGAGGCAGGAGAATCACTTGAACGCGAGAGGCAGAGGTTGCAGTGAGCCGAGATCGCACCACTGCACTCAGCCAAGGCGACAGTGCAAGACCCCGTCTCAAAAAAAGAAAAGGAAAAAAGAAAATAAAAGGCTTCCAGTAGAACTCTGTAGGGGGAGAATATAGGAGTTGAATTAAATTTGAGACATCTAATAGCCTTTTAGATGCTAACCTGAGTAGGCAGTTAGATATTAGAGCGTAGAACTTATGGGAGGGGTTCAGGCTTCAGATAAGAAATTGGGAGTGGAAATATATGGATGCTTCCCCGGGTGCAGTGGCTCACGCCTGTAATCCCTGCACTTTGGGAGACCACAGCAGGCAGATCACCTGAGGTCTGGAGTTCGAGACCAGCCTGGCCAACATGGTGAAACCCCATCTGTACTAAAAACACAAAAATTAGCTGGGCATGGTGGTTCATGCCTGTAATGCCAGCTACTTGGGAGGCTGAGGCTGGAGAATCACTTGAACCTGGGAGGCAGAGGTTGCAGTGAGCTGAGATCATGCCACTGCACTCCAGCTTAGGCGACAAGAGCAAAACTCCATCTCAAACCAAACAAACAATTAAAAAAAAAAAAAATATATATATATGGATGCGACTTAAAGTGATGAGCCTCATTGTGTGATCACCAAGTAAATGTAGACAGAGATAAAAAGATACCTGTAAGGTCAGCCGAGAGAGAGGAAAAATAGACCCAAAGTCAGGCGAGTAAGTTTTTTTTTTCTTTTCTTTTTTTTTTTTTTTTTTTAAGACAGAGTTTCACTCTTGTTGCCCAGACTGGAGGGCAATGGCATGATCTCGGCTCATTGCAACCTCTGCCTCCCAGCTTCAAGCAATTCTCCTGCCTCAGCCTCCCGAGTAGCTGGGATTACAGGCATGCACCACCACGCCCAGCTATAGGCGAGCAAGTTTTTATTAACCTGCTGGTTGCCCCCTTAACAGTCAAGGGAAGCAGCACCAAGCTTACAGAATGAGGGGTTTATGTTGGGGAGGGGAGTTTGAGGGAGTTCTTTGGTATGGCCATATCCCAGGGTTGTTTGCTGGTTAATTTTGCCACATATCACCTTGTGGCGTTTATTATAGGAGGGTGTAGGTAAAGTTTGTTTATGCTTCCCACGACCTCCCCGTGTGTGGTCTGGATGGTTTGTAATTGGGGTTTGCTTATCACAGCAAGGTCTGATAAGCGAAGTCTGCTGGCTTCACTGCGGCAACTGTATAAGGGCTTAAAAATGTAAAGAGGCGGCCGGGCGCAGTGGCTCAAGCCTGTAATCCCAGCACTTTGGGAGGCCGAGACGGGCGGATCACGAGGTCAGGAGATCGAGACCATCCTGGCTAATACGGCGAAACCCTGTCTCTACTTAAAAATACAAAAAACTAGCCGGGCGACAAGGCGGGCGCCTGTAGTCCCAGCTACTCGGGAGGCTGAGGCAGGAGAATGGCGTAAACCCGGGAGGCGGAGCTTGCAGTGAGCTGAGATCCAGCCACTGCACTCCAGCCTGGGTGGCAGAGCAAGACTCCGTCTCAAAAAAAAAAAAAAAAAAAAAATGTAAAGAGGCTTGGGGAAGGGTGGGTGGCACGGAGAACTGGACAGCATTGGAGGAGGGGTGAGCAGCACAAAGAAGCTTTCTTGGGGCAGTTTGTCCCTAACATTTTAGCTTTTTAATAGGTAATAGAAGAGGTTGTCATCTGGCTGCTTCTTAAGTGGGAAGGGGCGACGGTTGTGGGGGAAGGCTGGACGGTAGGGACTGCCGTTCTTGGAGCCGTTGGTATTCCTGGAGCAACATCGTATCTTGTATTGTCTCGTGGGCGAAGGCGCTGATACGGTCCTGTAAATGCTGGGTGAGAAGGCATAGGAGACAAGGGCTGAATGCTACAAAAAGAAGAATGGTTATGGCTGGGCTTAGGAGTGGCATTAGCCATGGAAACCAGGTACTAAAGGTCTGGGAGGGACACACTGGCCATTGCGGGATGTTTTATTTAATTTTTTGTGCTTGGTCCTTTAGTATTTTTACAGCATCTTGTACTAAGCCAGATTGGTTAAGATAAAAGCAACACTGTTCATCTAGAAAAAGGCAGAGTCCTCCTTTTTTGGCTGTGAGTAGGTATAAGCCTCTGCGGTTTTGAAGAACCATCCCCGCTGAAGAATCTATTTGTGATTGGAGAGTTGTAATGGATTTGGCTATCTCTTCCAAGCTATTTGTGAGGTCTTTGGAGAGGGACTGGTAATAGGAAACAGAGGTGGTTAATCCTGTAATCCCAGTTCCAACTCCTGTAGTTATTGCAATGGCTACTAATAGAGGTATGAATTGTATAGCACGGCGGTGTCCGATAGGGGTATTAACTGGGATTGGTAGGGATTGCTCTCCTGGGGCAACATTGATTTTTGGAATGAGGAAAACCAGGGTGCAGGTGCCCATCCAGTTAGAGGGGAGGCAAATATAAGTTGAGGTACCACATAGGAAAACTATGCCTTAGCTTGGTAGACAGAACTGGTTGTGTATGCTAAAAAGATGTATTATTTTGTTATTCTCATGCATCCATACTCCTAGAGTCCTGGCTAGGGCTGCTGCTGTAAGTGGTTGTAAAGGAGTGTTTGGTTTAGGCCAGGAGGCTTTTGGGTTCTTTTTCCTAGTGTAAGAGAAGCATTTTGTATCCAAGATCCACGTGGGAGTGTTGTTGAATGTTGGGATAAGGAGACAGTCACAGGTGGTGGGTGCAGGAATGGTGCATGGAGAGGGGAGCCAAGAGAAGAGGAATAAACAGGGGAATTGTCGGCTGTTATAGTACTCTGAATTTTTATTAAGGAGGTGGGAGGTGTCAAGGGCTAGAGGGCTAGAGAAATGCGCCTGTCTTTATTGTTGGCGGCTCTGAGAGTAGTATGTTCAGTGGAAGGTTTGAGTTGTAGGGTATAGTTTGGAATTCAGGTGGCCGAGGGGAATGCCAGAGGGTAGATGTCGTTGGACGCACAGTGCTGCTGGATAGGATAAGATTGTGTGGGTTGTTATGGCTCCTAATATGGGTTTATTATGGCTGCGGTAGGAGGATAGGTTGAGTAAGTAGGGATGTAAGGTTGTAACAGCTGGAACTCACTAGCTAACGTGGGGGAGATTTCTGTTAATGCCTGCATGTTGAGTTCAAGGGGGCTATTAACGAGGATTTCGGGATAGTAGGTTACTTGGGTGCAAGTCTGGTTATAGGCTGAGGCAGGGATTGCATTGCATGTTGTGGAGAGTGGGGGTATGCAGAGCCAGCAGTCTCTTGTCAGGGAGGAACTGGAGTTTTTTAGTAAGGAGTGTGTGAGATTAAATGTTCTGTATAGGTGTTCAGGGGTTATAGGTATTGGTTGGGCTGAAAGAAGGGTTGAGGTATTGATTCTGATATGGGTTAGAAAGGCAGAGAGTGAACAAAAAAGTAAATAGTTCAGTTTCACCACAAGCCATAGAAAGCCTTGGAAGAAAAGGTCAGTTATCCACTCAAAAAAGGTTCCCAGGGTATTGTTCCATGGGCGGAACCAGGAAATATCTTGTGAGAAGGAGTGAGGAAGAGAGTGAAGCGGAAGGGTAGACAAAAACAGGGCATCTAGGGAGGATGTGGGAATGTTTGTTTGTTAGTGATTGTGATTCCTGCTATAAGGATAATGATTAGGCAGAAGGCTCAAGTGAGGGAGACTTCTTGGCTGGTATCCCAATTGAAAGGAGTTACACTATATAGGGTAAGTACTATAATGCCTGCAATTAAGGTGTAATAGAGTGTTTCCATAAAAGGAGGCTAGTTGTAAGAGTAGTTTAAACCTGTTTGAGATGGATGGATTTACTGATGTGAAGTTTCTTCTGGGATGGATGTGAGGCAGAGTCAGGTTGGCCTGAGGAATGGGCAGAAATACCGGTTAGAAGTTGGCGAAGTGCAGGTCGGTGGGAGCTCTCTTTAACCTGCAAAGGTGATACCAGGAGGTATGTCCTGAGAGTTTGGCTGCAGTAGGCATTGTAAGAATGACCTGGAAAGGGCCTTACCCTTTTGGTTAAAGGCTGGTTGGGTTAAGGGTTTTTAGGAAAACATGTTCTCCTGGTAGGAGGGTCTGGTCAGTGGGGCCTTTATGGGACCACTGGCAGACTTTTTGGGAGGGCCTGGTCTGCCTGTTTGCGGAGGAGATGGTGGATGAGGGAGAGTGTTGGGAGGTATTCTTCTAAATGAGAATCAGAAGGAGGCCTGTTTTGTAAGAGGAAAGGGCATCCATACATTAATTCAAATGGGCTGAGGAAGGAGGGTGCCTTTGGGCTGGCTCTGATGCAGTCTAGAGCTATGGGTAGGAGGGAAGTCCAGGGCCTCTGGACTTCTACAGTGAGTTTGGTCAACTGAGTTTTAAGGATTCCATTTGCCCTTTCAACTTTTCCTAATGATTGGGGTCATTATGGGATATGGGGGCACCACTGGACACCAAGGGGCTGTTGGGTGATTTGGGAAATGAAGCCAGGGCCATTTTCTGATTGAATGGA
This sequence comes from Trachypithecus francoisi, assembly GCF_009764315.1. Taxonomy (NCBI): domain Eukaryota; kingdom Metazoa; phylum Chordata; class Mammalia; order Primates; family Cercopithecidae; genus Trachypithecus; species Trachypithecus francoisi. The sequence continues at coordinate 2,827,358 of NW_022681472.1, forward strand.
GCGAGGGAGACTAAACCTAGGGATGATTTATGTGACAAGGATCTGGGAGACTACTGTGGCTTTTTCTGAAGAGGTAGGAAATGCCTCCATCCACCCAGAGAAGGTGCCTATAAGAGTGAGAAGGAATCTTGTGTTTTTGACAGGAGGCATGTGGGTGAAGTCTATTTGCCAGTGTTCCCCTGGGAGTGTTCCTCTTAGCTAGTGTGCAGGAACAGATGGGGAATGGAGGACTCCTTGAGAGGAAGTTACAGAGCATATACAACAATTTGAAGTTATGTTTTTTAGTGAGGTGAACAGGTGAGGGAAGAAGAAATACGGGTGCAGGAGGAGATACAGGGGACATGCACCAATATGGAAGGATTGGTGGAGGGATGTCAGGATTTTGTCAGTTTGTTCCCAGGGACAGGACTAGCTTCTGGTCCTTAACTAATCCAGTCGCCCTGGAGGAAGGCTCCTTATTGTAGTAATAAGGTCTTTTAAGTAGGGTAGTATTGAGGTTGGATTGCAGGGGTAATGAGGAGGAGGGAGGCAGAAGTGGAAGAAAGGAAGTCTTCTTTTGCTGCCTCATCAGCCTTTCTGTTCCCTCTTGAGATTTTATATGTTCCTGTTTGATGTCCCTGACAGTGTATAACTCCTGCCTCAGTTGGGAGATGTGTGGCCTGAAGGAGTTGGTAAATAAGGGGCTGTCAGTGATAGGGGTCCCTTTGGCAGTAAGGAATCCCCTCTCTTGCCAGATGGTGGCATGGGAATGAAGAATGTGATACGCATATTTGCAGTCTGTGTAAATGTTGACTCGTTTGCCTTTGGAAACGGTTAGGGCTTTGGTGAGAGCTATGAGTTCAGCTTTTTGAGAGGAGGTTCCTGGAGGTAGGGGCTTAGCTTCAGTTGCTCAGTCAAGGGAAACAACTGCATACCCAGCAGTTTTGGGGGAGCCGGTGGGCCAGGAAGAAGAGCCATCTATAAATAGCTGGTCATCAGGATTGGTGAGAGGCTTGGAGGAAATGTTTGGAAAGTATGATTGCAGGTGATCTAGGATGTCAGTGCAAGAATGAGTAGCAGGGGAAGAAGATACAGGGAGTAAGGATGCTGGGTGAGGAAAGCACTTTTGGCAAGACTAAATTCAGGATTTTTGATAAAGAGTATCGGGGGAACTAGCCCCCAATATTTCAACATAGGTTCTTTCTATTTTTCTAAGTGTTGGCCGGTATGAGAAATAAAGAGAAAGAGTACAAAGAGAGAAATTTTACAGCTGGGGTCCAGGGATGTCATCACATATTGGTAGGACAGTGATGGCGACCCCAAGCCACAAAACCAGCGAGTTTTTATTAGGGATTTTAAAAGAGGAGGGGGTGTACGAATAGGGAGTAGGTCACAAAGATCACATGCTTCAAAGGGCAATAAAGGTCACAAGGCAAGGCAAAATTAGAATTACTGATGAGGGCCTATGTCCCACTGTGCATGCATTGTCTTGATAAATATCTTAACAGGAAACAGGGTTCGAGAGCAGACAACCAGTCTGACTAGAATTTACCAAAATGGAATTTCCCAATCCTAGTAAGCGTGAGGGTACTACAGGAGACCAGGGCATATTTCAGTCCTTATCTCAACTGCATAAGACAGACACTCCCAGAGCAGCCATCTATAGACTTACCCCCAGGAATGCATTCCTTCCCCAGGGTCTCAATTATTAATATTTCTTGCTGGGAAAATAATTCAGCAATATTTCTGTTACTCATACATCTGTCTAGAGGCTCTCTGCAAGAAGAAAACTATGGCTGTGTTCTGCCTGACCCCACAGGCAGTCAGACCTTATGGTTATCTTTCCTTGTTCCATGAAAATTACTGTTATTCTGTTCTTTTTCAGGGTGCACTGATTTCATATTGTTCAAACACACATATTTTATAATCAATTTGTACAACAGTAGTCTTGAGGTGACGTACATTCTCAGCTTATGAAGATAACAGGAATAAGAGAATAAAGTACAGACAGGCATAAGAAATTATAAGAATATTGACTGGGGAAGTGATAAATGTCCATGAAAACTTCACAGTTTATGTTCGGAGATTGCAGTAAAGACAGGCATAAGAAATTATAAAAGTATTAATTTTGGGAACTGATACCTGTCCATGAAATCTTCACAATTTATGTTCTTCTGCCTTGGCTCCAGCCAGTCCCTCCATTCGGGGTCCCTGACTTCCCTTAACAAAAGAGGGCATGGAGTAATTGAATCCGGGAAGGAGGAAGGGAGCCTAATGCTCGAGAGGAGAGGAGATCCTGTAGATTATGAGGACTGTAGATGGTGGTATGTTGACTAAATGCTAGTTTCCTGCTTTCTAGAGCTAAAGCGGCTCCTGCTGTAGTGTTCTAAGACAGGTTGGCCATCCTCTGACTGTGTTGTCTAATTGTTTAGAGAGGTAGGCTACAGGGGCAAAGGAAGGAGGGTCTCCTTTCTGTTGCCCTAAGACACCAAGGGCTATTCCTCAGCTTTCAGCAGTATAGAGAGTGAAAGTTTGGGAGATGTCAGGTAAGGACAGAGCTGGCGCAGTGACAAGAGTGGTTTGAAGTTTGCAGAAGCTGGGGAGTATGTTATGCGAGGGATTTAGGGGCTTACTGAGAGGGCCTTTGGCTGCTTCATAGAGGGGGCGAGCTAGGAGGGCAAAGTTGGGAATCCATATTCTAAAAAAGCCTGCCAGCCCTAGGAAGGAAAGGACTTTCCTTTTGGTGGAGGGTGGGGACAGATTATCTATTAGTGCCGCTTGGGCGGGGTCATAGCCTGGTCCCCAGGGGAAAGTTGAACTCTTAGGTAAGTTACTATGGGGCTGGAAAGTTGAGCTTTGGAGGGGGAAACTCTATACCCTTTGGTGGCGAGAAAGTTTAAGAGAGAGACTGTGTGGGTTTGAGAGTCTTCTAGAGAGGGGCTGCAAGGCCGGGCGCGGTGGCTCAAGCCTGTAATCCTAGCACTTTGGGAGGCCGAGACGGGCGGATCACAAGGTCAGGAGATCGAGACCACCCTGGCTAATACGGTGAAACCCCGTCTCTACTAAAGAATACAAAAAACTAGCCAGGCGACGAGGCGGGCGCCTGTAGTCCCAGCTACTTGGGAGGCGGAGGCAGGAGAATGGCCTAAACCTGGGAGGCGGAGCTTGCAGTGAGCTGAGATCCGGCCACCGCACTCCAGCCTGGGCGACAGAGCCAGACTCTGTCTCAAAAAAAAAAAAAAAAAAAAAAAAAGAGAGAGAGGGGCTGCAAAGGGAAAGATCGTCCACGTGTTGAAGAAAATGGCTGAGGGAAAGGTTAAGGAGGTGAGATCTCAAGCTAAAACTTGTCCAAAGAAATGAGGGCTATCTCTGAAGACTTGAGGGAGGACAGTCCAGGTGAGTTGTGACTGGAGGGTGTCAGGGTCGGTCCAGGTGAAAGCAAAGAGGTTTTGGGAGTCAGGGTGCAGGTTAATAGTTAAAAAGGCATCTTTTAGGTCAATAGCAGTGTAGTGGGTGGTGTTGGAGGGAATGAGAGAGAGAAGTGTATAGGGGGTAGGGACTGTGGGATGAATAGGAAGGATGGCCTGATTGATGGCTTGGAGGTCTTGGATGAGTCGGTATGAGCCATCTGATATTTTAACCGAGAGGATGGGGGTGTTATATGGAAAATGTGTTGGTCTAAGAAGACTACATGAGCAGAGCTTGTGACGGGCTGTGAGCCTTTTTGGTGGGTTAGGGAGATGGGGTATTGGGGACATTGAGAAATTTAGAGGGGTCTTTTAACTGGATTTTGATGGGGTCATGGTGAGCACATAGGGAAGGGGTGGTGGTATCCCACACTATTGGGTTTACAAGAGAGGTGGGAAGTGGGTACTGGGGAGAGGGCTCAGGGGCCAGACTAGTGAGGAAGAGTAGGAGGGACTCTGGTTGAGGAAGGGAGAAAAAGGTGATAGAAGCTTTGAATCTGGCTAAAAGGTCTTGGCCTAGGATGGGGGGCATAGGGCAACGAGGCATGATAAGGAAAGAGTGTGAGAAAACAATATCAAACAGAGAGCAAGTAAGGAATCTGGTGGTGTGTGGACTGACGTGAGATGAGTCCATCAAGCCCACAACTGAGACCTGGGAGGGATGAGTGGGTCCTGAAAATTCAGGCAAAGCCCAGTAGGTGGCCCTGCTATGGATTAAGAAAGAGATCGGCTTACCTGCTACCAGTAGAGTTACCCTGGGCTCCATGCAGTGATGGCAATGGGGGCCGGGGCCCTGGGCATCATCAGTCTTCAGTGGTTAGGCCGAGGAGCTACAGGAGTGCGAGTGATTCTTCATTTTTTGTCTTGTTGAAGGGGTGGTGGCTCTCAGGAGCAGGCTTGTCTGTCCATTTGCTGAGAGGACAGTGGGACTTCCAGTGGCCTGTCTGCTGGCAGACTGGGCAAGGACTCTTTGGCACTTGAGGGCTAGGACATGCCCGCACCCAGTGGCCTTCTTTGCCACACTTAAAACAAGGCCCAGGAGGGTTGCTGCTTTGTGCCCTTGGGTAATATGACTGGGCTGATGGATATCTGCTGCTGGAAGTTGTTATTTAGCATGATCTCTTTGGGCTTTATCTAATTTATTTTGCTCATCCCTGCTATTAAACACTTTGAAAGCCAGGTTCAGGAGCTCTTGTTGTGGGGTTTGAGGGCCATCTTCAGCCTTTTGAAATATGCGCTGGATGTCAGGAGCAGATTGGGAAATAAAATGGATGTTAAGAACAATAGTTCCTTCCTGGGAGGCAGGATTGACATGGGTATATTTTTGGAGAGCCTCTGTAAGGCGAGAAAGGAATTGGGCAGGGTTTTCATCAGTTTTTTGGGAGGTTTCTTTGAGTTTTTCAGAATGTACAGCCTTTATGGGCAGTTTTGTTAAGGCCTGCAATGAGGCAAGTAATCGTATGATTACTGGAGGCCCAGCTGGGGTCTGTGGGTTAATATTCCCGGGTAGGCTCTTCTCGGGGGGGACTGCAGCGGCCCCTACTGGCCTAGTAAGATTTGCCAATGGAAGTCATCCGCACGGGCCTGGGCTGCAAGTCACACTCTTTCCTTCTTTTCTGGAAGGAGGGTAGAAGACACAATAATATAGGGATGATGCCAAGTAAGTCAATAAGACTGAGTGAGATATTTAAATTCTTTGATATAAGTGTCAGGATCGGAGGACAAGGACCCCAGACGTTCCTCAATTTGGGAGAGATCGAAGAGGAAAAAGGGGACGTGGAAACAGATGATCCCTTCGGCCCCTGCCACTTCCCAGAGAGAAAGCAAGGGAGCGGCTGCTGGGCATGTTGGGCTCGAGAACGAGTAAGGGGTGGAGACGGGGATGACTCAGAGTCCAGGGAGGACTCAGAGGCGGTATGGTTGGAGAGAGGGAGTTAGAGCTGGAGTGGAGGCATACGGTGGGGGGTCATGCTGTTCTGGTGGAGGATTAGGATGTTGTGGAGCAGGGGAAAAATCAGCAGGATCAAAGGAGGAGGAATCATCGGCTGGGGCTATTGGGGTGAGGGGAGCAGGAGGCGAGTGGAGTTTGGAGCGCGGGAGGAGAATTTGAAAAGTAGAGCACGACTGGCAGAGGAAAGGACGACTACAGAGAGTAAAGAAAGCCTGAACATAAGGAATCTCAGACCACTTCCCATTGCTGTGGCAAAGGTTGTCTACGTCTTTGAGCACGTTGGAATCGAAAGTGCCATTTTCGGACCATTAGGAGTCATGGTCTAATTTGTATTGAGGCCATGCTGTATTACAGTAAAAGATAAGCCTTTTAGGGCGGATTTCTGAATGGAGGCCAAGAGTATTGAGATTGCATAGGAGGCACCCAAGGGTGGTAGTTTTAGGAGGAACAGACTGAGAGGCTCCCATAATGAATGGAAGTAGGGGGGCATGTAGAGGAAGAAGAGATTGCCGGTGATAAAGACGTGGAAGAGGGCGTCCCCTTTCCCACGTAACTTGTCCGGAATAGAGAAGGTAACCACCATGTCAGGCGTCCCTGAAACAGAGGAACCAGAGGCCTGGAGGCCAGGGGAAGCCCTTGACCCAGCGCTGGATCTTTCAGAAACGGAGAGACAAGGGTTTTGGGGAATGGCAACGGTCTCTTTTTACTCACCCTGGCGGAGGCTTTGATGGTGGATGAAGTTGCCAGCAACGGGAGAGTCTAGGAGATTCTCTGGGTCTTCAGCAGGTTCAGGGAAGGGGAGAGATTGGCCGGGAGAGGGGTGATTGGGAGGGAGAGAGAGAGAAAAGAGAGAGAGAGAGAGAGAGAGCGAGAGCGCCAGCCAGCCAGAGTCTATCCCCTTCCCAGGTTTCGGCACCAGAATGTAAGGTCAGTCATGAGAAAGGAAAAATAGACCCAGTTAGGTGAGCAAGTTTTTATTAATCTGCTGTCTGCCCCCTTAACAGTCAAGGGAAGCAGCACCAAGCTTACAGAATGAGGGGTTTATATTGGGGAGAGGCGCTTGAGAGAGTTCTTTGGTATGGCTGCATCCTGGGATTGTTTGCTGGTTAATTTGGCCACATATCACCTTGTGACGTTTATTACAGGAGGGTGTAGGTAAAGTTTATTTATGCTTCCCACAACCTTCCTGTCCGGACGGAGGGAGAGGGAAACAAAGAACAAAGGCGACTAAGATGGCGTACTTCCGGGTTCTTCATCACCAACTTTCCCGTGCCAGGGAAAGGCACAGGTCAACTGCGCAGGCGCAGCATGACGTCCGACGGAGGAAATCGAAACCTACCTGGCCACGCCCACCTCGCGGCCCTCCACCCGCCGGCATCCTGCCTACCGCCCTCCCACTCCCACTCCCAGGCCCAAGACATAAAAGCTGCTCCCGGCAGGTGCGCGGCGTGAACTTCCTCGGCCCCTCCTCATACGCGGACCTAGAAACCTTGCCCGAGAATGCTGGAGCAACTTCCTCGGCCTCCGCTGCCAGAGACCGGTGAACTTCGCCCCCTCTTTCTATACATTGGCTACATAATAAAGTTTCCTTTTTATCTTGCCTACTTGCCTTTTCCTCTGGCGCCGGCTCTGGTGGTCGCATAAAGCAAATCAGGTGGTGCCGAAACCTGGGAGAAGACCCCTCCTCAGGGCCCCCCAAGGTCCAAGGAGCCTCCTCCTTCCACGCCGCAGACAGACCAGGACCTAGACATCGCTTTCCACACCTCCAAGTCTCCTAGGGGTGAGTACCTCTTTCCTCCCTCTCATATTCCTTGGCCAGAAGTCCTGTGCAGGCCCAAGGCTTTTTTTGGTCACCAGGTGACCCACAGGAGAGTTTCCAAAGGTAGAGACCTCTGCCCAAAGGAACTCTATTCCAGTCCGTGTGAGACCCGTCCAGGACGGAGACGTCCACCTGGAGGTAATCTCCATTCCGGCTCCAGGAGCCTCCCACCGGTCCCTAGTGGCTCCAAAGGACGCTTTGTAGCCAGGTAGAGTTCGGTTTCCGTTTCCGCCTATAGGCGTGAGGAAGGCAATGGGAAACCCCCAATCCAAAATACCTAGAGACTCCCCTTTAGGGTGTCTTCTTAAAAATCTCAAAACTTTACAATTAGAACAAGATCTTAGGCGAAAGCAACTGGTGTTCCTCTCCACTGTGGCGTGGCCACAATATAAATTAGACAACCAATCTCAATGGCCGCCTGAAGGCACTCTAGATCATAACATTTTAATCGACCTCGGTAATTTCTGCCGACGCTTAGGCAAGTGGTCCAAAATTAACTATATGCAAGGATTTTGGGCCTTGCGTTCTCGTCCGGACTTGTGTAGCCAGTGTTCTTTGGCCCAAGTCATGTTGGCTAAGGACGCAGGCCTAACAAAGTCCGAAAAGGAGGAGTCATCCTTCCTGTCTGACTTGCCCGAAGACCTTACTTCCCCTCCCCCTCTTCCACTCCTGCCGTATACTCCACCTCCCCCTCCCGCTCCAGCCCCACCTTCCCCTTCCACTCCTGCTGTTGTTCTGCCCTCCTCCTCGGTCCCTCCCACCATTGTTGAGGCTGCACCTCCCTCCAACCCCTCGGCACTTCCGCCTGGTCACCTTAGTTCGCCTATATCTGCTCATACCCGCTCTAAAGATTGCCTAACTACCCCCGCTCCTACTCCCACCTTATCCAACCCCCCTGTGGTCTTAGCACCCTTGCGTGAGGTGGCCAGAGCAGAGGGCGTGGTTAGCGTTCATGTTCCCTTCTCACTAGCAGATCTTTCAAAAATTGAAAAACGTTTAGGAGATTTTTCTGCCAATCCTACAATTTACACCAAATAATTTAGGTACCTTTGCCAGGCCTACGATTTAACCTGGCATGATCTCCATGTTATTCTCACCTCTACTCTAAACCCTGATGAGCAAGAGTGCATCCTAGCGGCCGCCAGGCAATATGCCAACCAACTACACTTAACAGACCCCGCCTTCCCAGTAGGGGAACAAGCAGTCCCCTCTATAGACCCAGACTGGGACTATCAAATAGGCCAGCCAGGCCTCTGAAGACGAGATATGATGACTCAATGTCTTCTGGCTGTATGCAGGCGGCCTCAAATAAGGTAATAAATTTTAATAAACTAAAAGAAATTATTCAAGGTCCAGATGAAAATCCGGAGACTTTAACTCAATACACTCGGTTAGACCCAGCTTTCCCAGCCGGGGCCACTATTCTAGCATCATATTTTATTTCACAATCGGCCTCAGATATTCGGAAAAAACTCCAAAAGGCCGAAGATGGACCTCAAACTCCTATTCAAGACCTAGTCAAGTCGGCCTTCAAGGTCTATAACTCAAGGAAGGAACGGCTGAGGCCCAACGACAGGCCCGCCTAAAACAGAAGGTACAGCTCCAGACCCAAGCCTTAGTTGCTGCTCTGCAGCCTAGCCTTAACCCAAAACCAGAGAGCAAAACCCCCAGAGACTCAAAGACAACAAAAGGGGCTTGCTATAAATGCAGTGACCCAGGGCATTGGGCTAATAAATGTCCCCAGAGTCCCCAACCACCTGGGCCAATGCAGCCGTGCTACAAGTGTGGAGTAGCTGGACACTGGGCTAAAAAGTGTCCTAACCCTCACCTGCCAACAACTCCTTGCCCAGTGTGCCATGAAGAAGGGCACTGGAAGTCAGACTGCCCCACCCTGAAAATGGGCATGACGCCTCAACGTGATGTCCCTTCTCAGGATCCTGGGAGCTCCTTCCAGCTCTTACATCTGGACCGCGACTGAAGGTGCCGGGACTCGGGGACCCCCATCACCCTTGCCGAGCCGCGGGTACCTCTCCTGGTAGCGGGTAAGACAATTAATTTTTTAATCAACATCGGGGCTACCTACTCTGTTTTGCCGTCCTTCGAAGGGCCTAGCCTCCCCTCCAATATCTCTGTCGTAGGAGTCAATGGCTCCCCGTCCAGTTCTCGGAAAACTCCGCCTCTTAATTGCTGCCTGGCCAACAACTATTTTGCGCACTCGTTCCTCATCATCCCCTCATGCCCTACTCCTTTACTAGACCGAGATGTTTTAAGTCAACTAAAAGCCTGTATCTCCCTTCCTACTAGCGCCCCCCACCCCAACTGTCATCTGCTTCTAGTATTGACTAACTCAAATTACTCCGACAATTTCACTAACCCTTTTCCTAATTTCCCCATTCTTATAGACCCTCAAGTGTGGGACACATCCACTTCTGTTGTGACAGATCATCATCCACCAATACTTATAAAGCTTAGAAACCCATCTCAGTTTCCAACTCATCCACAGTTTTCTCTCTCTCCACAACACCTACGTGGACTAAAACCGATCATTACTAGGTTACTCAGCCAACACATCCTCATCCCCACTCATTCTCCCTGCAACACCCCAATCCTACCTGTAAAGAAGGCAGATGGAACTTTCCGGTTAGTGCAAGATCTTCGTCTTATCAACGAGGCTGTTTGCCCCACCCATCCAGCAGTCCCCAATCGTTATACCCTTCTTTCTCTCATCCCACCTAACACGACACACTACTGTGCTGGAGCTAAAAGATGCATTTTTCTCTATTCCCTTACATCCAGATTGTCAGTTTCTCTTTGCTTTTACACGGGAAGACCCAGACACCCATACCTCCACCCAACTGACATGGACAGTGCTTCCTCAAGGGTTCCGAGACAGCCCCCATTTCTTTAGGCAGGCCCTAGCAAAAGACTTAGCCTCCTGTCCTCTTACCAATAGTAAAATTCTCCAATATGTAGATAACCTTTTACTCTGTAGTCCCACGAGGCAGGACTCTCTTTTAGATACTGTAATCCTCCTTAACCATCTAGGATCCAAAGGTTACCGAGTATCCAAACACAAAGCTCAACTCTCACAACAATGTGTCATATATTTAGGTATTGAAGTCACTCCTACGACGCGTTCACTTACCACAGACCGTTTAACTCTAATACAAAATTTTTCTCCTCCCCAAGACGCTAAGGAACTCCAATCCTTCCTAGGCCTAGTAGGGTTTTTCAGACACTGGATTCCTAATTTCGGAATCTTAGTTAAACCTCTATATGCAGCTGTTAAGGAGACTCCCCAAGGACCTTTGTCTAACCCAAAGTTAATCTATAAACATTTCACTCATCTAAAAAACTGCCTTCTCTAACACCCTACTCTCTCACTCCCAGACTTCTAACGTCCCTTCCAGCTTTTCACGGATGAAAGACAAAAAGTTGCTGTTGGCCTTTTAGCCCAACCTATAGGCACCACCTACCACCCCGTGGCATATTTATCTAAACAACTAGATCCCACCATACAAGGATGGCAGCCCTGCCTTCAGGCCCTAGCAGCAGCAGCCTGCCTAACCCAGGAAGCAAATAAACTCATTAGAGGTTGTAACCTAACAGTCTTCTCTACTCATCGCCTTCAAGATCTTATTGCCCACAAAAGTATTAGCCATTTAACCCTGTCTAGACTCCAACTCTTTCACCTCTTGTTCATAGAAGACTCCACCATTACCCTAGGAGTCTGTTCCTCTCTGAATCCAGCAACCTTACTTCCTGACCCTCTCAAACAACCTCATACTGAACACTCCTGTCCAGAACTTTTAGAGGACCAACCACCTAGTCACTTACATTTACATGACCAGCCCTTAGAGGGCTCACAGTTAACCCTATTTGTAGATGGCAGTTCCTTTATAAATTCTCAAGGGAACAGACAGGCAGGATACACAGTAGTTACGTCTTCTACTGTCCTAGAAGCTAAGCCTTTACCACAAGGAACAACATCACAGCAGGCAGAACTTATCGCACTAACTAGGGCTCTCCTCCCATCCAAAGGGAAAACAGTGAACATATACACAGACTCTAAGTATGCCTTCTTGATTGCACACACCCATTCTGTCATCTGGAAAGAGAGAGGGTTCCTAACCACCAGTGGCACCCCTATAGTCAACAAGAGAGAAATACTCAAACTGCTAGATGCTTTATCAGTGCCTTCCAGAGCAGCCATCATACACTGTAAAGGTCATCAGACTCCACCTAACCCGGTGGCGGCTGGCAATGATTTTGCCGACACCACTGCCAAATCGGCTGCCAGATTCTCCACTCCCACGCTTCCTTCTGTTTGTTTTCTTTCTCCTCAATATACCCCTAATTATACCCAAGAGGAAAAGACTAAACTATTACAAGATTCAACAGCCAAACTAGCCGCAGACAATTGGATTTACCTCAATAATAAATTAGTTATTCCTAAAACACAACTCCACACCATTCTAAAAGACATACCTAATTCCCTACACATAGGACCCAAAGCTCTATATAACCTCCTAAGCCCCCTCATCCACTGCCCCACACTCATGAAACACCTAATTATGATCAATCAACAGTGTTCCACATGCCTCAAGTCAAACCCTCAAGGCGCATTGCACAACCCCCATCCAAGCCATCAACTCAGAGAGCACCAGCCAGGTGAAGATTGGCAGATTGACTTTACCCACATGCCAAAACATAAAAAATTCAAATATCTCTTAACCCTCGTTGATACCTTCTCAGGATGGATAGAAGCCTATCCTACTACAGGAGAAACTGCCAATATAGTTGCTTCCACGCTTACTGAACACATTATTCCTAGGTTTGGCCTCCCACTCACTCTCCAGTCTGACAACGGCCCAGCGTTCATCTCCAAAGTAGTCCAGCAGGTGGCGACCCTCCTACACATTACCTGGAAACTCCACATCCCTTATAGACCTCAGTCTTCCGGTAAAGTAGAGAAGGCCAACGGGCTCATCAAGCAACAACTCACCAAACTCTCCCTCGAGACTCGACAATCATGGGTAACTCTCCTTCCCCTGGCCCTAACCCGGCTGCGAGCAGCCCCACGGAGTCTGACAGGCCTCAGTCCGTTTGAACTAGTCTACGGCCGGCCCCTCACCTCCAGCAGTTACCCACCCTTTCCTCCCCACTGGCAAATTATCTTCCATACCTAACCCTCTTAAGACAACTCCTAAGACGACATGCTGAACTAGCACACCCCCCTCCAACAGACACCTATAACCCACATCTCTCTCTTAGCCCAGGGGACCAAGTATATTTAAAAGATATCCAAGCCAAAGATCTTCAGCCCAGGTGGAAAGGCCCATATACTGTCCTCCTATCCACATACACAGCAGCCAAACTTCTAGGACACACGCACTGGGTCCACATATCACAACTAAAGAAAGCCCCCACAGAAGACAATCAGTAGACATCTACTAGACTTGCCCCTACCCGCATCAGACTCACCAAACTCCCTTGACCACCACATGTTCCCTGAAATCTTATGCTTATCCCGATTTCTCACCATACTCTACATAAATATAACGGAATTCCAGTATATTATCCCAGATCCCTACTTACCCCCAGATCACAGCCCATCACAGTGGTTCTCTCGTCTACTTACCTTTATAGAACATCTCCAGTGGCAAGGCACACTCTGTGATTACACTCAAAATGAAATCTTATTTTATACTTATATTACTATTTTCCTCATACACTCCAATCTCCATTACTAACCCAACTTTCATATGGAGATTCTCCATAGTTGAAACTTAGTCAGAGAACAACAGACAACATTCACAGCTACAAGGCACTGCAGACTGCCCACCCCAAGGCTGTCAGTCCCTCCTCACCATAAACTTCACCCTTACTTCTCGCAAAAATAGATGGCCTAACCCGTTTCTTTGCTTTCTTTGCGACTTCCTCGGCCTCTGCTGCCGGAGACCGGTGAACCTCGCCCCCTCTTTCTATACATTGGCTACGTAATAAAATTTCCTTTTTATCTTGTCTACTTGCCTTTTCCTCTGGCACCAGCTCTGGTGGTCGCATAAAGCAAATCACTTCCCCTGTGTGGTCTGGATGGTTTGTAATTGGGGTTTGCTTATTGCAGCAAGGTCTGATAAGTGAAGTCGGCTGGCTTCACTGTGGCCTTTGATAAGGACTTAGAAAGGTAAAGAGACTTGGAGAAGGGTGGGTGGCACAGAGAAGAGTTCCAGAGCATTAGGGGGAGGGGTGGGCAGCACCAAGAAGCTTTTTTGGGGCAGTTTGTCCCTAACAATATCCAAGGACTGAGAACTGAGGAGAGCAAAGATCACCTGGTGGCTATCAAGCGGACCATCCAGAGGCAACACTCCTTATCTGAGGAATTCATAAGTAATTAGACTTCCTTTTTTTTTTTTTTTTTTGAGAGGGAGTCTTGTTCTGTTGCCAGGCTGGAATGCAGTGGCGCAATATTGACTCACTGCAACCTCTGCCTCCTGAGTTCGAGTGATTCTCCTGCCTCAGCCTCCTGAGTAGCTGGGATTACAGGCATGTTCCACCATGCCCAGCTAATTTTTTTTTTAATTTTTAGTAGAGATGGGGTTTCACCATGTTAGTCAGGATGGTCTTGATTTCCTGACCTCGTGATCCACCTGCCTTGGCCTCCCAAAGTGCTGTGATTACAGGCATGAGCCACTGTGCCCCGCCCAGACTGCCGTATTATCTAAAGCCAGATTCTGGTACCAAGCTTCTTTACAAAAAACTTATAAGTAACTATGTAGCAGGACAAGCTGCAGACAAAACTCCTCAGACACCAACCAGGTTAAAGAAGGAAGGAGCTTTATTCTGTCGGGAGCGTCAGCAGACTCACATCTCAAAAACCAAGCTCCCCAAGTGAGCAATTCCTGTCCCTTTTAAGGGCTTACAATTCTAAGGGGGTCCACATCAGAGGGTTGTGATTGATTGAGCAAGCAGGGGGGCTTGCATGCACCAGTAATCAGAATGGAGCAGAACAGGACAGGGATTTTCACAATGCTTTTCCACACAACGTTTGGAATCTATAGATAACATAACCAGTTAGGTAAGGGGTTGATCTTTAACTACCAGGCCCAGGGCATGGTGCCGGGCTGTCTGCCTGTGGATTTCATTTCTGCCTTTTAGTTTTTACGTCTTCTTTCTTTGGAGGCAGAAATTGGGCATAAGACAATATGAGGGGTGGTCTCCAATAAGTAGAATTTCTATACATCTCTGGAATGTATGCATGTTGAAACTCATTGTGCAACCCTTGCTGATATCATGGCACCAAAATGTCTACAGATGTAATCATTTATCATGACACGTGTGGGTAAGATGGTCCAAATTATCCTTAGGCTCCCACTTTAAGGTCCATAAATACTCCTGAGTAAAATCCACCGTGTGGCTCAGTCCTCTCTTGCTGAAGCGCCCTGTTGCAGTCTGCTGCAATGTGTTATCTAATATAACTTTCCTTTTCAAACTTACACTGTTGTTGGTAAATTCTTTTACCACCTGCAAGCCAATTACTCTCTGCTGCTGGGGCTCTGATAAGGCCACTAAGAACTAGTCCTCAAAAGCCGGGTGCAGTGGCTCACACCTGTAATCCCAGCACTTTGGGAGGCTAACGTGGGTGGATCATGAGGTCAGGAGATTGAGACCATCCTGGCTAACATGGTGAAACCCTGTCTCTACTAAAAATAAAAAAAAATCAGCTGGGTATGGTGGCGGGCACCTGTAGTCCCAGTACTTGGGAGGCTGAGGCAGGAGAATGGCGTGAACCCGGGAGGCAGAGTCTGCAGTGAGTGTAGATCAGGCCACTGCACTCCAGCCTGGGCAACAGAGGGAGACTTTGCCTAAAAAAAAAAAAAAAAGAAAGAACTACTCCTCAATACTATTAATTCATGTAGAAGAGAAAGACTCAGAATAAATGGCCAGTGGAGTAGCAGAAGGACCAGGTGTTTCTCTGTATTTTGATGCACTGATGACTTGGGGCCTTGTGGACCCTTGAAGGATGGCCCCTCTCAGTGTTAGCTAATTCCCAGGGACAGTAAATAGCACTTTGGGGATTGTGCCTTTCAAATACAAACCAACAGAGTGTGCTCCCTCACCACCTTCTTCATTGAGCTCTCACACTCTGGCCACTGTTTTCCCACCTTAATCATTCAAGGACAAAGTAACCTGACAATTAGGGACAGGCCTTATGCCTCAGAGCCTGTTTAGCATTTGCTTAGCAGCCAATGCTAAGCCTGCTTATCATCCCTTTCCTGTTCCTTCCCATGGAAAATACAATTAAGGCTGTTACCCACATTTCCCTCTTGCTCCTGCCTCCTGACCAAACCTACTACCTTTAAAACACTAGGACATGCCTGTATTCCTAGCACTTTCGGAGGCAGGCAGATCACTTGAGCCCAATATCTTGAGATGAGCCTGGGCAACATGGTGAAACCCCGTCTCTACAAAAATTACAACAAATTAGCCAGGTGTTGTGGCATATGTCTGTAGTCCCAGCTACTCAGGAGGCTGAAGTGAAGGATCACTTGAGCCTGGGAGGTTAGGGCTGCAGTGAGCTGTGATGGTGCCACTGCACTCCAGGCTAGGCAACAGAGTAAGACCCTGTCTCAAAAACAAACAAAACAAAAAAACACTAGGAAAGTATGGTAGTTTTGAAGTCAAGTGAAAAATTGGTCCTCCAGAAGAAACAACCCACAGAATGGGAGATGATATTTGCAAACCATACATCAGAAAAGAGCTTAATATCAAAAATATATAAGGAACTCAAACAACTCAAAAGCAAGAAAGCAAATAACCTGATTTAAAATTGGGCAACAGGCTGGGCACAGTGGCTCATGCCTGTAATCCCTTTGGGAGGTCAAGGTGGGTGGATCACTTGAGGTCAGGAGTTTGAGACCAGCCTGACCAACAGGCAGGTCTTTAGTGGAGACCCCATCTCTACTAAAAATACAAAATGAGCCAGACGTGGTGGCACATGACTGTAATCCCAGCTGCTTGGAAGGCTGAGGCTGGAGAATCCGTTGAACCCAGGAAGTGGTTGCAGTGAGCCGAGACTGCGCCATTGCATGCTAGCCTGGGCAACAAGAGCGAAACTCCGACTCAGGAAAAGAAAGAAAAGGGCAACAGATCCAAAAAGACATTTTGCAAAAGAAGCAGAGGCTCATGATCTAATCATTAATTAAAGGTCGTACCTCTTAACATTGTTGTATTGAGGATTAAGTTTCCAACACTCGATCTTTGGGGGACACATTCAAACCACTGTAAACATTATTCACAATAGCCTCAAGATAAGGAATTGACTTGTGTCCACCAGTGGATGAATAGATAAAGATAATGTGGCATATATGTACACAGTAGAATACTACTCAGCCTTGAAAAGAAAGAAATACTGTCATTTGTGACAATGTGGGTGAACCTGGAGGACCTTATGATAAGTGAAATAAGCCAGGCACAGAAAGATAAATATTACATTATCATACTTACTTGTGGAATACAAAAAAAGTTCAACTCAAAAGTAAGGAATGGAGGCCAGGCATGGTGGCTCACACCTGTAATCCCAATACTTTGGGAAGCCGAGGTGGGCAGACTGCTTGAGCTCAGGAATTAGAGACCAGCCTGGGCAATATAGTGAAACTGAGAGGAGAGGAGAAGGGAGGGGAGCGGTGGGGAGGGGAAAGGAAAAAGGAAAGGAAGGGAAAAACAGTGGTTACCAAGGTATGCAGGGGTGGGGGGATTGGGGAGATGTTGGTCAAAGGATTCAAAATTTCAGTTAGACAGGAGGAATAAACTCAGGAGATCTATAGTTAATAACAACATACTGTATTCTTGCAAATGGCTGAGAATAGATTTTAAATGTTCTTACTAGAATATGATTTGTATAGTAACACATATGTTAATTAGCTTGATTTAGTCATTCTGTAATGTTTTTTTTTTTTTTTTTTTTTTTTTTGAGACGGAGTCTCGCTCTGCCACCCAGGCTGGAGTGCAGTGGCCGGATCTCAGCTCACTGCAAGCTCCACCTCCCGGGTTTACGCCATTCTCCTGCCTCAGCCTCCCGAGTAGCTGGGACTACAGGCGCCTGCCTCGTCGCCCGGCTAGTTTTTTTTTGTATTTTTCAGTAGAGACAGGGTTTCACCGTATTAGCCAGGATGGTCTCGATCTCCTGACCTCGTGATCCGCCCGTCTCGGCCTCCCAAAGTGCTGGGATTACAGGCTTGAGCCACCGCGCCCGGCCATAGTCATTCTGTAATGTATACATATTTCAAAGTATCATGTTGTTTAAAAAAAGAGAGAATTGGCCAGGTGCGGCGGCTCACGCCTATAATCCCAGCATTTTGGGAGGCCGAGGAAGGCGAATCATGAGGACAAGAGATTGAGACCATCCTGGCCAACATGGTGAAACCCCGTCTCTGATAAAAATATAAAAATTAGCTGGGCATGGTGACGCACACCTGTAGTCCCAGCTACTTGGGAGGCTGAGGCAAGAGAATCGCTTGAACTTGAGAGGCGGAGGTTGCAGTGAGCTGAGATCGCGCCACTGCACTCCAACCTGGGCGACAGAGCAAGACTCTGTCTAAAAAAAAAAAAAGAAAAGAAAAAAAGGGAGAGAGAGAATTTAGTTCTCAGATAACAGAATGGTTGATTGCTCTAGAAGCTGCTGCTGGCAGGTCAAGTGGGATGAGCACTGGGAATTAACCATCAGATTCCATAATTGGATGGCACAGTAAACAGGGAAAACATAATGAAAGTGGAGAAGAGTAAGCTTTAGACCAAGCACTTTAAGTGGTTGAACTTTGTCCCCAGCAGGAGAAAGAAGCCCAGCTCCAAATTGAAATTACAGGGGAGATAGAATGAAAATGTCAAGAAAGCAACAATGTTCCCAGGGCGCATAATGAGTTTTTTTGGGCGTGCATGTGTGTGAGTGTGCTTTGATTACAGGTACTGAGTTTCCTGTTAGTGGGAGAGTCCATGAATGTCTTGGCTATTGAGGCCCCACAACTCTGAGGGTCAAAAAGTCAAGTGGATTAAAATGGATCTGATTTTCATGTTACAGAGATAACATATCAGTTTTTTTGCTGTACTAACTTCTTAGTACAGACTAAAAGAGCAGATCAGTTTAATGAAAAGACAAGAAAAAGGAATCAGGAAAGGATTCAGAGAAGTGAGATTTCAACTGGGCCTTAAGGAAGGACAGGATATTGAAAGGTGGAGGAGAAATGAGGTATCTCAGGTGGAGAAACAACCAGGGCAGTGGCAATAGTGTACCTGAGAGGCGGCTTGGCTGAGTGTGGGCATGCACTGGAGAGAGATGGGAAATCATTCAGGAGACGTCAGTGGAGGCTGGGTTATGGTAGGTTGTGAAAATCAGGCCGTGGTGTTTGGGTTTGGCATCCTTGGCCAGGTTGGTAAATGGACCATTTTCTGCTATAACTCCCTATGGTAGTTACATCAACATTTTTCTGCTGAGCTTGAATATTGTCTTAGAAATGGCTCTTCAGATAATCATTATTGGCAATCAATATGAAACTTACTACCAATCTGGTGGTACACAAAAGGAAGCAAATCCAGGTTTTCTCAATCAGTAAGGACATAATAAATGTGGTGTTTAAGAAGTATTGATATTCAGGATAGGTCAGCTAGAGACTGTTGCTAAGTATGTAATGCTGAGGTCACTAGAACTCAGCAGACAAACATGGGGAAAGTTTAATAATTTGATGATAATATTAAAGTTTTTCTCTGCACTGGTAAGAAATTTCAGTTAGGTTATTATGTCAGGTTCCTTTGTGAGAAAAACAGTCTCATTTTGGCTTGTCAAGTTAGAGTGGCTTGACAGTAGATAAGAATATGATTCTTTATTTTCTGTTCTTTTTTTTTTTTTTTTTTTTTTTGAGAGAGTCTCCTCTTGTCATCCAGGCTACAGTATAGTGGCAAGATCTCAGCTTGCTGCAACCTCCACCTCTTGGGTTCAAGCAATTCTCTGCCTCAGCCTCCCAAGTAGCTGGGATTACAGGTGGCCACCACCACACCTGGCTAATTTTTGTATTTTTAGTAGATACAGGGTTTCACCATTTTGGCCAGGCTGGTCTTAAACTCCTGACCTCGTGATCTACCTGCCTTGGCCTCCCAAAGTGCTGGGACTACAGGAGTGAGCCACCACACCTGGCCCCCCACTATTTTTCTTTTTTTTAAAGACAGTGTCTCATTCTGTTGCCCAGGCTGTATTACAGTGGTGCCATCATAGCTCACTGAAGCCTTAACCTCCTAGCTCAAGTGATCCTCCCATCTCATCCTCCTAAGTAGCTGAGGCTACAGGCACAAACCAGAATGCCAGTTTTGTTTTTTTTTAACTACATTTTCTCCTTTTTTTTTTTTTTTTTTTTTAATTTAAGCTCTGGGCAACAGGTGCAGAACGTGCAGGTTTGTTACATATGTATACATGTGCCATGGTGGTTTGCTACACCCATCAACCTGTCATCTGCATTAGCTATTTCTCCTAATGCTATCCCTCTCCTAGCCCCCAACCCCTGACAGGCCCCGGTGTGTGATGTTCCCCTCCCTGTGTCCATGTGTTCTCATTGTTCAACTCCCACTTATGAGTGAGAACATGAGGTGTTTGGTTTTCTGTTCTTGTGATAGTTTGCTGAGAATGACGGTTTCCAGCATCATCCATGTCCCTGCAAAGGACGTGAACTCATCCTTATTTATGGCTGCATAGTATTCCATGGTGTATATTTGCCACATTTTCTTTATGCAATCTATCATTGATGGGCATTTGGGTTGGTTCCAAGTCTTTGCTACTGTAAATAGTGCCATAATAAATATACATGCGCATGTGTCTTTATAGTAGAATGATTTACAATGCTTTGAGTATATACCCAGTAATGGGATTGCTGGGTCAAATAGTATTTCTTTTTTTTTTTTTTGAGATGGAGTCTTGCTCTGTCGCCCAGGCTGGAGTGCAGCGGAGCGATCTAGGCTCACTGCAAGCTCCGCCTCCTGGGTTCACGCCATTCTCCTGCCTCAGCCTCCCGAGTAGCTGGGACTACAGGTGCCTGCCACCACGCCCGGCTAATTTTTTGTATTTTTTAGTAGAAACAGGGTTTCACCATGTTAGCCAGGATGGTCTTAATCTCCTGACCTCGTGATCCACCCACCTCGGCCTCCCAGATTGCTGGGATTACAGGCATGAGCCACCGTGCCAGGCCGTGCAAATAGTATTTCTAGTTATAGATCCTTGAGGAATTGCCACATTGTCTTCCACAATGGTTGAACTAATTTACACTCCCACCAACAGTGTAAAAGCATTCCTATTTCTCCACATCCTCTCCAGCATCTGTTGTTTCCCGACTTTTTTAATGATCACTATTCTAACTGGTGTGAGATGGTAGCTCACTGTGGTTTTGACTTGCATTTCTCTAATGACCAGTGATGATGAGTTTTTTTTCATGTTTGTTTGGTTGCATAAATGTCCTCTTTTGAGAAGTGTGTGTTCATATCCTTTGCCCACTTTTTGATGGGCTTATTTTTTTCTTGTAAATCTGTTTAAGTTCTTTGTAGATTCTGTATATTAGCCCTTTGTCAGATGGATAGATTGCAAAAATTTTCTCCCATTCTATAGGTTGCCTGTTCACTCTGATGATAGTTTCTTTTGCTGTGCAGAAGCTCTTTAGTTTAATCAGATTCTATTTGTCAATTTTGGCTTTTGTTGCCATTGCTTTTGGTGTTTTAGTCATGAAGTCTTTGCCCATGCCTGTGTCCTGAATGGTATTGCCTAGGTTTTCTTCTAGTGTTTTTATGGTTTTAGGTCTTACGTTTAAGTCTTTAATCCATCTTGAGTTAATTTTTATATAAGGTGTAAGGAAGGGATCCAGTTCCAGCTTTCTGCATAGGACTAGCCAATTTTCCCAACACCATTTATTAAATAAGGAGTCCTTTCTCCATTGCTTATTTTTGTCAGGTTTGTCAAAGATCAGATGGTTGTAGATACGTGGCATTATTTCTGAGGCCTCTATTCTGTTCCATTGATCTATATATCTGTTTTGGTACCAGTACCATGCTGTTTTTGTTACTGTAGCGTTGTAGCCATAGTTTGAAGTCAGGTAGGTAGTGTTATGCCTCCAGCTTTGTTCCTTTTGCTTAGGATTGTCTTGGCTACGTGGGCTCAATATCCCTGATGAACACTGATGCAAAAATACTCAATAAAATTCTGGCAAACTGAATCCAGCAGCCCATCAAAAAGCTTATCCACCACGATCAAGTCAGCTTCATCCCTGGGATGCAAGGCCGCTTTAACATATGCAAGTCAATAAACGTAATCCATCACATAAACAGAACCAATGACAATAACCACATGATTATCTCAATAGATGCAGAAAAAGCCTCGACAAAATTCAACAGCCCTTCATGCTAAATCTCTCAATAAACTAGGCATTGATGGAACGTATCTGAAAATAATGAAAGCTATTTATGACAAACCCACAGCCAATATCATACTGAATGGGCAAAAACTGGAAGGAAGGATTCCTTTTTTTTTTTTTTTTTGAGTCGGAGTCTGGCTCTGTCCCCTAGGCTGGAGTGGAGTGCAGTGTCTCAATCTCGTCTCACTGCAAGCTCTGCCTCCTGGGTTCAGGCCATTCTCCTGCCTCAGCCTCCTGAGTAGTTGGGACTACAGGGGCCTGCCACCACGCCCGGCTAATTTCTTGTCTTTTTTTTTTTTAAGTAGAGACAGGGTTTCACCGTGTTAGCCAGGAAGGTCTCGATCTCCTGACCTCATGATCCACCCACCTCTGCCTCCCAAAGTGCTGGGATTACAGGCGTGAGCCACCGCGCCCAGCCAGCATTCCCTTTGAATGCGGGCACAAGACAAAGATACCCTCTCTCACCACTCCTATTCAATGTAGTATTGGAAGTTCTGGACAGGGCAATCAGGCAAGAGAAAGAAATGAAGGGTATTGAATTAGGAAAAGAAGAAGTCAAATTGTCTCTGTTTGCAGATGACATGATTGTATATTTAGAAAACCCCATCCTCTCAGCACCAAATCTCCTTAAGCTGATAAGCAACTTCAGCAAAGTCTCAGGATACAAAATCAATGTGCAAAAATCACAAGCATTCCTATACACCAATAACAAACAGAGAGCCAAATCATGAGTGAACGCCCATTCACAATTGCTACAAAGAGAATAAAATACCTAGGAATACAACTTACAACGGATGTGAAAAACCTTTTTTTTTTTTTTTTTTCAGTTTTATGTAGAGACTAGGTAGCACTATGTTGTCCAGGCTGGTCTCAAAGCCTTGGGCTCAAGTGATCCTCCTGCCTTGGCCTCCCAAAGTGTTAGGATTACAGAAGTGAGCTTCAGCCCCCAGCCTGTATTACTTTCCTATTTCTTTCTTTCTTTTTTAAAACAGAGTCTCCCTCTGTTGCCCAGGCTGGAGTGCAGCGATTTCTGCTCACTGCAGCCTCACCTAGCTGTTCAAATTTATCGTCCAACTCTTTTGAATCCTTTATCAACGCAAATCTGTCAATGCCCACTTATTTTTATTTTTATTTTTTGAGGCGGAGTCTCGCTCTGTCACCCAGGCTGGAGTGCAGTGGTGCAATCGCGGCTCATTGCAACCTCCGCCTCCTTGGTTCAAGCGATTCTCGTGCCTCAGCCTCCCGAATAGCTGAGATTACAGGCGCGCGCCACCACGCCCGGTTAATTTTTGTATTTTTAGTAGAGACGAGCTTTCCCCATGTTGGCCAGGCTGGTTTCAAACTCCTGACCTCAGGTAATCCGATCGCCTCGGCCTCCCAAAGTGCTGGGATTACAGGCGTGAGCCACCGTGCCCGGCCCTCATGAACTTATTCTTTAGCGTTTCATTTTGAGAGCGGAGTCACAGGGAATTGCGGAAACAGCAGCGAGGCCCCGCGACCCCTCGGCACACGTGCTCACAGTCACGGCTCGGGTGGCCCCGCGCCAGCCAGGGGCGGAGTCCGCTATGACGCGTGTAGGGCAGCGCGCTCCCGGAAGTGACGCGCGACGGTTCGTGCGTGCGTGCAGGCGGCTGCGTCGGGCTGCAGGAGAAGATGGCGGTCTCCACAGGTCGGTTCCCGGGCCGGGCTGCCTGATTTTCTGCTCCTACCCGGCTCTGCCCCTCAGCCTGCTGCTGGCGGCCGAGCGCTGACCGTGCGGGAGAAGCCCGAGTGCACTGTCTCGAATGCCGCGCTCTCCGCGGAGCTTAGCCTGGGACCGGGTGGGACCGGCGCCGAGGCCCCCGGCGGCCGTCGGGTTGGCGAGTCGTGCTCGCGCGTCGGCCGCGCGCCGGCGGGCTGGGGGCGGGGTGGCTCCCACGCGGGCGCACCCGT
This sequence comes from Trachypithecus francoisi, assembly GCF_009764315.1. NCBI lineage: Eukaryota > Metazoa > Chordata > Mammalia > Primates > Cercopithecidae > Trachypithecus > Trachypithecus francoisi. The sequence goes on from NW_022681472.1 coordinate 2,850,947, forward strand.
AGGGTGCGGCGGGCGCGGGTCCGAGTTGTAGGCTGAAGGCTCTACGGGAGGGAGGCGAGGAGGCCCAAGGTGGGCGGGTGTCAACCTCCGGCACCGAAGATGGGTCAGGCAAAGAGGTGACCTGGATCAGAGTAGGGGTCCCATTCCCTTGGACTCTCCTTGACATGGAGGAGGAGAGGACGGTTGCTCCTTAAGAGAGAGAGGATCGTTCTTACCTGACTGAATACGTGTTATCTTTTTATTATGTATGAGGAAACTGCAGTGCAAACAAAATAAAAGACCAGAGCAAGATGAAAGCTAATTGAAGAACAAGTGGTTTCTTAGATAAGCTGTTCAACTCCTCTTTCCTACTGAATACAATGTTTGGTTTCCTGTGAGCACACAAGTATTAACGTTGGGGTTTTAGACATTAGACCATTTCAAAAATGTTGAAAATGTTAAGTTTTACTTTACATTTAAAAATGTTAACATGTATGAACTGCCTTTTTCTTCTTTTTTTTTTTTTTTTTTTGAGTCAGAGACTCACCCTGTTGCCCAGGCTGGAATGCAGTGGTGTGATTTCGGCTCACTGCGAGCTCCACCTCCCAGGTTCAAGCAATTTTTCTGCCTCAGCCTCCCAAGTAGTTGGGATTACAGGCGCGTGCCACCACACCAGGCTAATTTTTGTATTTTTAGTAGAGACGGGGTTTCGCCATGTTGACCAGGCTGGTCTCGAACTCCTGACCTCAGGTGATCCGCCCACCTCGGCCTCTCAGAGTGCTGGAATTACAGGCGTAAGCCACTTCGCTCGACCTGATCTGCCTTTTTCTAGACTTCATTGAAACTGGATTATAGAACAGTGTGATTTAATAGTTCATGTCATCATTGCATAATAAAATGAGTTTTCAAATCTGTATGTACTGAAATGGAAGGCTTCGAATATATGTTGTAATTGTTACTTTAATAGCTCAGGATACATTCTGCATACATTTTAATTAGGTAGTGTCTTTTACATCTTTGTTACATATAGGTGTCATAGGTTTTAAGATCTTTAGCAGTTCTAGTGTTGGGATAGTATATATACTTGGGTCAGAGCTAACTAGTAAGGCAAGGATTATTTTTAAAGTGGAATTTTAGTGTTACGACTTTACTGTGCTTGCTGAAGTCTAATCTATGTGCTCGTTAACGGGGCCATATCTTTTTAACAGTTGTGCTTAGAACCTCTTATAGATTTTTGAAAATGTAGTAATAAAATAATGCATTTTAAGTTAATACTTTTCATTTTCATTTTGTGGATTGCATTATTAAACACAATTTTTTCATAACTGTACATATGAGTGAATGTTAATATTTTGAAAAGATCAAAGGTTACATGATATTAATGGCAAATATTTTTTGTTAATCACTTTTAGTTGTTTTGGAAATTGAATATAAATTATAAAGATTACTGATAAATTGTTAGCATATTGTACATAGGGAGTCTTTTTTTTTATTTTTATTTTTTTGAGATGGAGTCTTGCTGTTGCCCAGGCTGGAGTGCAGTGGGATGATCTTGGTTCACTGCACCCTCCTCACTTCAGGTGATCTGCCCGCCTCAGCTTCCCAAAGTGCTGGATTACAGGGGTGAGCCACTGTTCCCGTCTACTAGGTTTTTTTTTTTTTTGAGACGGAGTCTTGCTCTGTCACCCAGGCTGGAGTGTAGTGGTGGGATCTTGGCTCACTGCAACCTCCACCTCATGGGCTCAAGTGATTCTTCTGCCTCAGCCTCCCAAGTAGCTGGGACTACAGGCATGTGCCACCATGCCCAGCTAATTTTTTGTATGTTTAGTAGAGATGGGGTTTCACCATGTTGGCCAGGATGGTCTTGATCTCTTGACCTTGTGATCTGGCCTCTCAAAGTGCTGGGATTACAGGTGTGAGCCACCACGCCTGGGTTTGTTTTTTTGTTTTGTTTTGTTGTTTTTTGTTGTTTTTTTTTTGAGACAGAGTCTCGCTTCTTCACCTAGGCTGTAGTTCAATGGTGTGATCTTGGCTCACTGCAACCTCCACCTCCCTGGTTCAAGCAATTCCCCTGCCTCAGCCTTCCGAGTAGCTGGGATTACACGCGCACGCCTCCACGCCCAGCAAATTTTTTTGTATTATTATTATTATTTTTTTAGTAGAGATGGGGTTTCATCATGTTGGCCAGACTCGTCTCAAACTCCTGACCTCAGGTGATCCGCCCACCTCGGCCTCCCAAAGTGCTGGGATTATAAGGTGTGAGCCATCATGCCCAGCCTACTAATTAGTTTTAATTTTACTATTAGCTATACTTTTGTTTGCTTTTGGGTAACATGGGAAGTAAATAGTACCTGTGTATTTGTGAAAGCAGCATGATACAGCTTAAAATTTAAAATTAGATGAGCTGCATGGATGTGATGCTCGTGTTTGTTTGAGATGGAGTCTTGCCTTGTTGCTCAGGCTGGAGTGCAATGGTGCAATCTCGGCTGACTGCAACCTCTTCCTCCTAGGTTTAAGCAATTCTCCTGCCTCAGCATTCTGAGTAGCTGGGATTACAGGCATGCACCACCACGCCCAGCTAATTTATTGTATATATATTTTTTAGTAGATATGGGGTTTCGCCATGTTGGCCAGGCTGGTCTGAAACTGTTAACCTCAGGTAATCCATCCGCCCTGGCCTCCCAAAGGGCTGGGATTGCAGGCACGAACCACTGAGCCTGGTCTAATACATGTGTTTTTTATTTAAGCCAAAGTATCTCGATAACAGTTGTTTAAGAGGCCAAAAAGAAAAAGCCCTGACAAATATGTTTTGATCTTGAGTTCAGTGTGCATCATATACCTTAGCTCCTTTAACCCTTCCTTTTACTGGAAGAGAATTTTGGAAGGAAAAAACTTTTAATTTGAGACTTTTTGAGATGGAGTCTCGCTCTGTTGCCCAGGCTGGAATGCAGTGGCATGCGATCATGGCTCACTGCAGCCTTGACCTGCTGGAGTCAGGTTATCCTCCTACCTCAGCCTCCCAAGTAGCTGGGAACACAGGCACGCATTGCCACACCTGGCTAATTTAAATTATTTCTAGAGACAGGGTCTCCATATGTTATCCAGACTAGTCCGAACTGCGGGACTCAAGTGATCCTCCTACCCTGGCCTGAGGTTAGGATTACAGGTTTGAGCCACTGTGCATGGCCAGATAGAGACTTTTAAGCAGAAACATTTTTTGCCATACCATCTGGTCTTCTTATTTTACAGATGAGAAAACTGAGGCTCAAACAAGTAAAAGGCTATGTATAGGTGGTTATTAGTACAGGCAAGATTAGAATCCAGGTCTTTTACCCTCAGTCTGATGCGCTCTCCATTATGAAGAACTCTGAATTTGGAATATTTGTCAGAACATGAATCTTAATTACTCCCTTTCACACTTCCCTTTGTAGCACAATCCTTGTTTCAGACTCATATGCTTCTTATGGATGAAAGGGGAACATAGCCCTCACCAGCTAGGTTATCCCTTTCCAAGAGACAGAGTCACCCATGGAATTCAAGAGTATTTCACAGGACAAAGGTTAAGAAGCTACTTTTGGAAATAGAAATCTGATACTGTTTTGTACTCATGAGTCAAAATTTTATTAGATTCCAACATTAATAATAACAATTAGTTTAGATAGAAAAGTGTGCAGGCTGGGTGCGGTGGCTCACACCTATAATCCCAGCACTTTGGGAGTTCAAGGCGGGCAGATCACCTGAGGTCGGGAGGTCGAGACCAGCCTGACCAACATGGAGAAGCCCTGTCTCTACTAAAAATACAAAATTATCCGGGCGTGGTGGCACATACCTGTAATTCCAGCTACTCAAAAGGCTGAGGCAGGAGAATCGTTTGAACCTGGCAGGCGGACGTTGTGGTGAGCCGAGATTGTGCCGTTGCGTTCCAGCCTGGGTAAGAAGCGTGACACTCCATCTCAAAAAAAAAAAAAAGAAAAAAAAGTATGTGCAGTAGTTTTAGAAAAACACAGTAGTTTTAGTTTTACAGAAAAGTTGTGAAGATAGTACAGAAAGTTTCCATGCACCTCACATTCAGTTTTCCCTGTTAATTTCCTTTTTTTTTTTTCTCTTGAGACAGAGTCCTCCTCTGTTGCCCAGGCTGGAGTGCAATGGCACGATTTGGGCTCACTGCAACCTCCTCCTCCTGGGTTCAAACGGTTCTCCTGCCTCAGCCTCCTGAGTAGCTGGGATTACAGGTGTGCACCATCATGCTTGGATAATTTTTTATGTCTTTAGTAGAGACAGGGTTTCACCATGTTGGCCAGGCTGGTCTCAAACTCCTGGCCTCGTGATCCACCCGCCTTAGCCTCCCAAAGTGCTGGGATCACAGGCGTGAGCCACCGCGTCCGTATTCCCTGTTAATTTCTTATATTGGTATGGTACACTTGTCACAATTAAGGAACCAATATTGACACATTTATTATTAACAGGTTCAGATTTCCTTGGTTTTTCTTTAATATACTTTTGCTGTCCCAGGACTTCATCCAGGATACCACATTACATTGTATCGTGAAATGTTTATATTTATCACTTAGGTAATATTAGTGGTACAGTGAAGCTCTAGTCTCTTTGATTATAGATGCCTGGAAAATGTCTTTGAGTAATGAGAAACTCAGAAAAAATTGATTAAAGAATATGTTTTCTGCTACGTAGGCAGAAAACAAAACCAGAATATAACCTACTAATTGCCTTCTTCAGAAGTGGGTAGCATTGTATATACTGGAAGAACTAGTTTAGCAGTGGTCTGAGTTCCCTGCTGCCCCTGACAGACTACCGTGCCACCATGGGCATGTCAGTTAATCACTAAACATTGCTTTTCTCATCCCATCTGTGAAAAGATTGGACAACATGATCTTGTTTTCCTCTTCTTTAGATGAAGATGCTTGGATATGGACAGAACTTGGGTGTGGTAATAGAAGAGAATTACATAGTTTAAATCATAACCTAGAACTTGGTAACTAAACAATAGAAGAGCTGAACTATGGTAGTCTAGTGTATTTCCCTCTCGAGGCTTCCATAACTGGCCTGGTTGATTTTTCTAGGTCATTTGGGAGCCTGAATTCTCTTGATAAACATGCTTTTGATAATATGGTACAACCTCACTGTACAGTCCTTTGAACAGCAGTTTGCAGAGGTAAAAATGGCCGTGCAAAAAACTCAAAGCAATCTTAATAATTGGGAAAATTATGGTTGTTCTGAGACCTTCAAAAATGTCAAAACATTAAGAACGCTCCCTGTTTAGAAATGTGCAGGAAAATGAAAATAATATTTAGTATGTCGTAATTTAAAATATCAGATATTAAGAATTAAAATATTTTATTTTGTTAAAAAAAAAGCTTGTTGGCTGGGCGCAGTGGCTCACGCCTGTAATCCCAGCACTTTGGGAGGCCAAGACGGGTGGTTCACAAGGTCAGGAGATCGAGACCATCCTGGCTAACACGGTGAAATCCCGTCTCTACCAAAAATACAAAAAATTAGCCGGGCGTGGTGGCAGGCGCCTGTAGTCCTAGCTACTCAGGAGGCTGAGGCAGTAGAATAGTGTGAACCTGGAGGTGGAGCTTGCAGTGAGCCGAGATCGCCCCACTGCACTCCAGCCTGGGTGACAGAGCAAGACTCCATCTCAAAAAAAAAAAAAAAAAAAAAAAAAAACTTGTCGCGTAGCTTGAGACTGGGTGCAGTGGCTTCCACCTGTAGTCCCAGTGCTTTGGGAGGTCAAGGTGGGTGGATCACTTGAGCCTAGGAGTTTAAGACCAGCCTGGGCAAGATAACAAAATCCCATCTCTACAGAAAATACAAAAATTAGCTGGGTGTGGTGATGTGCACCTGCAGTCCCAGCTACTTGGGAGGCTGAGGTAGGGTATGGCTTGAGCCTAGGAGGTTGAGGCTGCAGTGAGCTGTGATCGTGTCACTGCATTCCTGCCTGGGCAGCAGAGCAAGACACTGTGTCAAAAAAAAAAAAAAATTAGGCCGGGCGTGGTGGCTCAAGCCTGTAATCCCAGCACTTTGGGAGGCCGAGAGGGGTGGATCACGAGGTCAGGAGATCGAGACCATCCTGGCTAACACGGTGAAACCCCGTCTCTACTAAAAAATGGAAAAAAACTAGCCGGGCAAGGTGGCGGGCGCCTGTAGTCCCAGCTACTCGGGAGGCTGAGGCAGGAGAATGGCGTAAACCGGGAGGCGGAGCTTGCAGTGAGCCGAGATCTGGCCACTGCACTCCAGCCTGGGCGACAGAGCGAGACTCTGTCTCAAAAAAAAAAAAAAAAAAATTAAAAGTAATTTGAACAATGCTTGCTAATGCTTTAAAGGACACTATATGTACATTGTAGAATGGTTAAATCTAGCTAAGTACCAAATACATTATCTCACGTAGTTATCATTTTTGTGGTGAGAATACTTAATATCTACTCAGTATTTTTCAATAATACAGTATGTCGTTAACTAGTCACCATGCTATACAGTAGTGCTCTTGAACTTGTTCCTCCTGACTGTAATTATGTATCCTTTGTCTGACATCTTCCCAATCCCCACCCCCATAACCCCAACCATCCTAACCTCTGGTATGCCATCTCCTGTCTACTTCTGTGAGATCAACTTTGACTCCATATATGAGTGAGATAGTATGTATTTGTCTTTCTGTGCCTGCGTTATTTCACTTAACATAATGTTCTCCAGGTTCATCCGTGTTGTTGCAAATGAGAGAATTTCCTTCTTTTTTATGATTGGAATGGTATCCCACTATGTACATATAGCATATGTTCTTTATCCATTCGTCTGTGTGTGTGTGTGTGTGTGTGTGTGTGTGTGTGTGTGTTTTATTTTTTTGAGACGGAGTCTGACTCTGTCACCCAGGCTGGAGTGCAGTGGCACATTCTCAGCTCACTGCAGCCTCCATCTCCTGGGTTCAAGTAATTCTCCTGCCTCAGGCTCCCTAGTAGCTGGGATTACAGGTACCCGCCACCACGCCTGGCTGTTTTGTGTTTTAGTAGAGATGGGGTTTCACCATGTTGGCCAGGTTGGTCTCAAACTCCTGACCTCAAGCAATCCACCCGCCTTGGCCTCCCAAAGTGCAGGGATTACAGGCGTGAGCCACCACACTCAGCCTATTCATTCGTTGGTTGGTGGATACTTAGGTTCATTCTATATCTTGCATATTTTGAGTAATGCTGCAGTAAAATGGGAGTGCAGACCTCTCTTTGACATACTGATTTTATTTTCTTTGGCTATGTATGCAGTAGCAGGATTGCTGGATCATATGGTAGCTCTATTTTTAAGTTTTTGAGGAACCTCCATACTGTTCTTTCTCCGTATGACTGTACTAATTCACATTCCCACCAACAGCATGCTTAGATTATCCTTTATCACTACATACTCACCAACACTTGTTATCTCTCATCTTTTTTTTTTTTTGAGATGGAGTTTAGCTCTTGTTGCCCAGGCTGGAGTGCAATGACATGATCTCGGCTCATTTCCGCCTCCTGGTTCAAGCAGTTCTCCTGCCTCAGCCTCCCGAGTAGCTGAAATTACAGCCATGCGCCACCACGCCCAGCTAATTTTGTATTTTTAGTAGAGATGGGGTTTCTCCATGTTGGTCAGGCTGCTCTCGAGCTCCCAACCTCAGGTGATCTGCCTGCCTTGGCCTCCCAAAGTGCTGGGATTACAGGCATGAGCCGCCATGCCTAGCCTTTTTTTTTTTTTTTTTTTTAATTGAGACAGAGTCTCGCTCTGTCGCCTAGGCTGGAGTGCAGTGGCGAGATGTCGGCTCACTGCAGCATCCACCTCCAGGTTCAAGCAATTCTCCTGTCTTAGCCTCCCGAGTAGCTGGGATTACAGGCACCTGCCACCATGCCTGGCTAATTTTCATATTTTTAGGAGAGACATGGTTTCACCATGTTGGCCAGGCTCGGCTGATCTCGAACTCCTGACCTCAGGTGATCCACCCACCTTAGCCTCCCAAAGCGCTGGGATTACAGGCATGAGCCACTGCGCTTGGCCTCATCTTTCATCCTTTTGATCATAGCCATCTTAATGGGAGTGAGGTGATATCTCATGTGGTTTTTTTTTTTTTTGCATTTCCTTGATGATTAGTGATGTTGAGAATTTTTTTCATATACCTCTTGGCCATTTGTATGTCTTTTGAGAAATGTCTATTCAGATCTTTTACCCATTTTTACGTGGGGTTATTTTCTTGGTATTGAACTGAGTTCCTTATATATTTTGGTTATTAACCCCTTATTAGATACATGGTTTGCAAGTAGAGTGAACCATTCTTTATGTTCTCTGTCTCTCTCTCTTTTTTTTTTTTTTTGGTGGAGTTTTGCTCTTGTTGCCCAGGCTGGAGTGCAGTGGCACTATCTCAGCTCACCACAAGCTCTGCCTCCTGGGTTCAAGGGATTATCCTGCCTCAGCCTCCTGAGTAGCTGGGATTACAGGCATATGCCACCATGCCCTGCTAATTTTGTGTTTTTAGTAGAGACGGAATTTCTCCATGTTGGTCAGGCTGGTTGTAAACTCCTGACCTCAGCTGATCCGCCTGCCTTGGCCTCCCAAAGTGCTAGGATTACAGGCGAGAACCACCGCCCCCCGCTAGTTCTCTCTTTATTGTTTCCTTTGCTGTGCAGGAGATTTTTAGTTTTATGTGACCCAAATTGTCTGTTTTTGCTTTTGAGCGTGCTTTTGAGGTCATATCCTCCAAAAATCATTGCCGAGACCAATGCCATTGACTTTTCTTCCTGTTTTCTAGTAGTTTCATAGATTGCCTTTTTTCTTTTTTTTTTTTCTGAGACAGTCTCAACTTGTCACCTAGGCTGGAGTGCAGTGGTATAGCCATGGCTCGCTGCAGCCTCAACTTCCCAGGCTGTCACTTCAGCCTCCTGAGTAGCTGGGAGTACAGGTGCATGCCACCACACTTGGCTAATGTTTTGTAGTTTTACTAGAGATGGGGTTTCGCCATGTTGGCCAGGCTGGTCTTGAACTCCTGACCTCAGGTGATCCACATGCCTCGGCCTCCCAAAGTGCTGGGATTATAGGCATGAGCCACCACCATGCCCAGCTGCATGATGCCCAATTTTGCCACTTCTGTTCAACATAGTACTGGAAGTCCTAGAAAGAGCAGTAAGACAAAGAAATACAAGGCATCTTAATTGGAGAACAAGTTAAACTGTTCCTGTTTGCAGAAGACATATGATGTCAGTGTTTATTGTTACAAACTTCTGTCTTAAAACTGCTTTTGCTGTATTCCATAGGTTTTGTATGCTGTGTTTCAGTTTTCATTTGTTTCAGTAAACTTTGTAATTTGTTTTTTAATATCTTCATTGACGTATTGGTTGTTTAAGAGCATGTGTTTAACTTCCATGTTTTTGTGAATTTTCTGAAGATCTTCCTGTTAATGATTTCTAGTTTTATACCATTGTGGTCAGAAAAGATATTTGATATGATTTCCATCTTCTTAAATTTGTTAAGACTTATTTTGTGGCTTCACATATGATCTGTCCTTGAGAATGTTCCATGTGCAGCTTAAAATAATGTATTATGCCACTGTTGGATGGTATGTTCTGTATATTTCTGTTAGGTCCATTTGTTCTGTAGTGTAGCTAAGTCTCATATTTCCTTGTTGACTTTCTGTCTGCATGATCTGTGCATTGCTAATTGTGAAGTGTGAAAGTCTCCTACTTTTATTGTATTATAGCCTATCTTACCTTTCATATCTATTAATATTTGCTTTATATATTTAGGTGCTTTGATGTTGGGTGCATATATATTTACAATTGTTCTCTTGCTAAATTGACCCCTTTATTATTATATGATGACCTTCTTTATCTCTTTTTACAGTTTTTGATTTAAAAATCTACTTTATTGAGGGCCAGGTGTGGTGGCTCATGCCTGCAATCCCAGCACTTTGGGAGGCTGAGGCGGGCGGATAACTTGAGATCAGGAGTTCAAGATCAACCTGGCCAACATGGCGAAATCCTATCTCTATTAAAAATACAAAAATTGGACCGGGAGCGGTGGCTCACACCGATAATTCCAGCACTTTGGGAGGCTGAGACAGGTGGATCACAAGGTTGAGAGTTCAAGACCAGCCTGGCAAAATGGTGAAACCCCATCTCTACCAAAAGTCCAAAAATTAGCCAGGTGTGGTGGCGGGTGCCTGTGACCCCAGCTACTTGGGAGACTGAGGCAGAGAATTGCTTGAACCCAGGAGGCAGAGGTTGCCGTGAGCCAAGATCATGCCACTGCACTCCAGCCTGGGTGACAGAGCACGACTCCTGCTCAAAACGAAACGAAACAAAACAAACAAAAATTGGGCGTGGTGTCAGGCGCCTGTAGTCCCAGCTACTCAGGAGGCTGAGGCAGGAGAATTGCTTGAATCTGGGAGTTGGAGATTGCCGTGAGCCTTGATTGCACCATTGCACTCCAGCCTGGGCAACAGAGCGAGACTCTGTCTCCAAAAAAAAAAAAAAACCCAGCAGGGCGTGGTGGCTCATGCTTGTAATCCCAGCACTTTGGGAGGCTGAGGTGGGCAGATCACAAGGTCAGGAGTTCGAGACCAGCCTGACCAACATGGTGAAACCCCATCTGTACTAAAAATACAAAAATTAGCCGGGCATGGTGGCGCCCACGTGTAATCCCAGCTACTCAGGAGGCTGAGGCAGAAGAATCACGTGACCTGGGAGGCAGAAGTTGCAGTGAGCTGAGACTGCGCCACTGCACTCCAGCCTGGGTGACAGAGCTAGACTCCATCTCAAAAAAAATAAATAAATACAAATAAAATTAGCCAGGCATGGTGGCATATGCCTATAATTCCACTTGGTAGGCTAAGGCAGGATAATTGCTTGAACTCAGGAGGTGGAGGCTGCAGTGAGCCAAGATGCTGTGACTGTACTCCAACTGGGGCAGAGTTAGTGAGACTCTTTGTCTAAAAACAAGAACAAAAATGATTTTATCTGATATAAGTGAAGCAATTCTTGGGCTTTCTCTCTCTCTCTCTTTTTTTTTTTTTGAGACAGGGTCTCCCTATCTAGGCTAGAGTGCAATGGTGTGAACATGGCTCACTGCAGCCTTGAACTATTGAGATCAGTGATTTTCCTACCTCAGCCTCCTGTGTAGCTGCACCACAGGTGCATGCCACTATGCCTTGCTAATTTTTTATATTTTTTGTAGAGATGGGGTCTCAAAATGTTGCTCAGGATGCTTTCAAACTCCTGGGCTCAAACAATTCTCCCTCCTTGACCTTTCACAGTGCTGGGATTACAGGGTCTTGTTCTCTTTTGATTTCCATTTGCATGGCATATCTTTTTCCATTCCTTCACCTTCAGTCTACATGTGTCCGTACAGGTAAGGTGAGTCTCTTGTTGCAGCATATAGTTGGGTCTTGTTTTTTTTAACCATTCAGTCACTCTTTCTTCCTCTCTTACGGTCTTATTTGGTGATTGATTTTCTCTGGTAGTATGTTTTTTTCCTCACCTTTTTTTTTTTTTTTTTTGAGACAGTGTGTTGCTCTGACGTGATCATAGCTCACTGTAACCTCCAACTCCTGGGCTCAAGCAATCTTCTTCCCTTGGCCTTGGGAGTAGCTAGGACTATAGGTATGTGCCACCAAACCTGGCTAATTTTTTTTTTTCCTGTAGATACGGGGTCTTGCCATGTTGCGCAAGCTGGTTTTGAAGTCCTGGGCTGGAGCGATCCTCCTGCCTCAGCCTCCTGAGTAGCTAGGAATGCAGTCATGTGCCACCATGCCCAGCTAATTTTTTTTTTTTTATTAATTTTTTGTAGAGAAAGAGTCTTGCTATATTGCCCAGGCCAGCTTTGAACTCCTGGCCTCAAGTGCTTCTCCCACCTTGGGCTCCAGAGCACTGGGGTTTCAGGCATGATCCACTCCGCTGGCCTGTTCTTTGCTTTTTATTTTTTATCTATTAGAGTTTTTTTTTTTTTTAAGATGGAGTTTCACTCCTCTTGCCCAGGCTGGAGTGCAATGGCGTGATATCGGCTCACTGCAACCTCTGCCTCCTCCCGGGTTCAAGCGATTCTCCTGTCTCAGCCTTCCTAGTAGTTGGGCTTACAGGCAGCTGCCACCATGCCCAGCTTATTTTTGTATTTTTAGTAGAGACGGGGTTTCACTATTTTGGCCAGGCTGGTCTTGAACTCGTTTTTTTTTGTTTTTTTGTTTTTTTTTGAGATGGAGTCTCACTTTGTTGCCCAGGCTGGAGTGCAGTGGCATGATCTCGGCTTGCTGCAAGCTCTGCCTCCTGGGTTCAAGCAATTCTCCTGCCTCAGCCTCCTAAGTAGCTGCCATTACAGGCATGCACCACCACGTCTGGCTAATTTTTAGTAGAGATGGGGTTTCACCATGTTGGCCAGGCTGGTCCGGAACTCCTGACCTCAGATGACCCACCTGCCTCAGCCTCCCAAAGTGCTGGGGTTACAGGGGTGAGCCACCACACCTGGCATATAGGTTTTTGCTTTGTGGTTACCATGAGGCTTACAAAAAACGTCTTACTGTTACAAAAGGTTATTTTAAGCTAATAACAACTTAGCCTTGATTGCCTAAAAAATCCTTTATATTTTTACCCTACTCTCCCATTTTGAATTTTTGGTGTCACAGTTTGGATCTTTTTTTTTTTTTTTTGAGACAGTGTCGTTCTTGTCACCTAGGCTGGAGTGCAGTGGTCTGATCTTGGTTTACTGCAACCTTCGCCTTCTGGGTTCATGTGATTCTCCTGCCTCAGACTCCTGAGTAGCTGGGATTATAGGCAGCTGCCAGCACGCCCCACTAATTTTTGTATTTTTAGTGGAGATAGGGTTTCGCCATGTTGGCTAGGCTGCTGTCGAACTCCTGACCTCAGGTAATCCACCTGCCTTGGCCTCCCAAAGTGCTGGGATTACAGGCATGAACTACCGCACCCAGCCTGCATCTTTTTATATTGCATATTCCTTTACAAATTATTGTAGTTACTTTGAATAGTTTTGTCTTTTAACCTTCCTGCTAAAGATACAAGTAATTTACACTCCACCATTACAGTATTAGTGTATTCTGAAGTTGACCTTGTGTTTACTTTTCCCAGTGAGTTTTATACTTTCAGATGTTTTTGTGTTACTCATTAGTATCCTTTTCTTTCAGCTTGAAGAACTTGCCATAGCATTTCTTGTAAGGCAGGTCTTGTAGTGATAAACTCCTTCAGCTTTTGTTTGCCTGAGAAAGTCTTTATTCTTTGTTTCTGAAGAACAGCTTTGTCCTGGGACAGAATCTTTGTCTAAAGGACAGTTTTTTTCCTGGTCACTTTTTTTTTTTTTAAAGAGAGACAAGGTCTGTTGCCCAGACTGGTCTTGAACTCTTGGGCTTAAGCGATCTGCCCGCCTCAGCCTCCCAGAGTGCTGGGATTACAGGTGTGAGCCCAGCCCCTGCGAGCACTTTAAATGTATCATCTCACTCTCCCCTGGCCTCTAAGGTTTCTGTTGACAAGTCTGCTGCTAGGTATATTGGAAGTCCCTTATATGTTATTTGCTTCTTTCCTCTTGCTGCCTTGAGGATTCTCTCTTTGTCTTTCATCTTTGACAGTTTGGTTATAACATGTCTTGGGGTAGTCTTATTTGGACTGAGTCTGATTGGAGACCCTTCAACCTGTAGCCGTATATTTATGACTTTCTCCATATTTGTACAGTTTTATTGCTACTTTTTCTTTAGACATACTTTTTTTTTTTTGAGACAGAGTCTTGCTCTATTGCCAGGCTGGAGTGCAGTGGTGCGATCTTGCCTCACTGCAACCTCCGCCTCCTGGGTTCAAGCAATTCTCCTGCCTCAGCCTCCTAAGTAGCTGCCATTACAGGCATGCACCACCACGTCTGGCTAATTTTTAGTAGAGACGGGGTTTCACCATGTTGGCCAGGCTGGTCTTGGACTCCTGACATCAGGTGATCCGCCTGCCTCGGCCTCCCAAAGTACTGCGATTACAGGTGTGAGCCACCATTCCCAGCCTAACATAAAACTTGATAGAAGTGGATATGCAGCATGCAAACTAGAATAACATTCAGTGTTCAGGCTGGGCTCAGTAGCTTACGCCTGTAATTCCAGCACTTTGGGAGGCCAAGGCAGGAGGATCACTTGAAGTCAGGAGTTCAAGACCAGCCTGGCCAACATGGTGATACCCCATCTCTATTAAAAATAAAAAAAAATTAGCCAGGCATGATGGTGCTTGCTTATAGTTCGAGCTACTTGGGAGGCTGAGGTGGGAGAATCACTTGAACCCAGGAGGCAGAGGTTGCATTGAGCCAAGGTTGCGCCACTGTACTCCAACTTGGGTGACAGAGTGAGACCCTGTCTCAAAAAAACAAAAAAATCAATGTTTGAAAGTTTTTTTCAAAAGTAGTTCACTTTTTCAAAGGCTCTTTTTCAAAGAGCTGATTACAATGTCTTTAGGGCCGGGTGCAGTGGCACAAGCGTGTAATCCCAGTACTTTGGGAGGCCGAGACGGGCGAATCACAAGGTCAGGAGATCGAGACCATCCTGGCTAACACGGTGAAACACCGTCTCTACTAAAAAATACAAAAAAACTAGCTGGGTGAGGTGGCGGGCGCCTGTAGTCCCAGCTACTTGGGAGGCCGAGGCAGGAGAATGGCGTAAACCTGGGAGGCGGAGCTTGCAGTGAGCGGAGGTTGCAGTGAGCTGAGATCCGGCCACTGCTCTCCAGCCTGGGTGACAGAGCGAGACTCCGTCTCAAAAAAATAAATAAATAAAATAAAATAAAGTAAAGTAAAGTAAAATAAAATGTCTTTGACATATGTAAGATGGGACTTTGGGACTGTATTTGGGAGTGCTTTATTCTTGTTTATAAAGTCTTAGCTGATTTGTGTGAGAGCGGATGGTATTTTCAGTAAGCTGGAACTCAGCAGCTGTTTCAAACCTTAGAAGGAGCTAAATCCTTGTGGCCGTGTATAGGTACTTAAATAGAAATAGAAAAAACAGATTAATAGAACATACGTTATGGATTGCCTGGACTCTAGACCAAGTTCATTTTATAGATGAGCAGTAGAAATACAGATATGAAATGGCTTTTGCAGGATTTTTTAGCTAGATGTTGAGTCCAGAGCTGGTGTCTTGATTTAAGATTCTTGGCCGCGTACGGTAGCTCACACCTGTAATCCCAGTACTTTGGGAGGCCAGGGCAGGCAGATCACCTGAGGTTGGGAGTTCGAGACCAGCCTGACCAACATGGAGAAACCCTGTCTCTACTGAAAATACAAAATTAGCCAGGCATAGTGGCATATGCCTGTAATACCAGCTACTTGGGAGAATTGCTTGAACCCGGAAGGCGGAGGTTATGGTGAGCTGAGATTGTGCCATTGCACACCAGCCTGGGCAACAAGAGCTAAACTCTGTCTCAAAAAAAAAAAAAAAAAAAATCAATGTTTGAAAGTTTTTTTCAAAAGTAGTTCACTTTTTCAAAGGCTCTTTTTCAAAGAGCTGATTACAATGTCTTTAGGGCCGGGTGCAGTGGCACAAGCGTGTAATCCCAGTACTTTGGGAGGCCGAGACGGGCGAATCACAAGGTCAGGAGATCGAGACCATCCTGGCTAACACGGTGAAACACCGTCTCTACTAAAAAATACAAAAAAACTAGCTGGGTGAGGTGGCGGGCGCCTGTAGTCCCAGCTACTTGGGAGGCCGAGGCAGGAGAATGGCGTAAACCTGGGAGGCGGAGCTTGCAGTGAGCGGAGGTTGCAGTGAGCTGAGATCCGGCCACTGCTCTCCAGCCTGGGTGACAGAGCGAGACTCCGTCTCAAAAAAATAAATAAATAAATAAAATAAAGTAAAGTAAAGTAAAATAAAATGTCTTTGACATATGTAAGATGGGACTTTGGGACTGTATTTGGGAGTGCTTTATTCTTGTTTATAAAGTCTTAGCTGATTTGTGTGAGAGCGGATGGTATTTTCAGTAAGCTGGAACTCAGCAGCTGTTTCAAACCTTAGAAGGAGCTAAATCCTTGTGGCCATGTATAGGTACTTAAATAGAAATAGAAAAAACAGATTAATAGAACATACGTTATGGATTGCCTGGACTCTAGACCAAGTTCATTTTATAGATGAGCAGTAGAAATACAGATATGAAATGGCTTTTGCAGGATTTTTTAGCTAGATGTTGAGTCCAGAGCTGGTGTCTTGATTTAAGATTCTTGGCTGCGTACGGTAGCTCACACCTGTAATCCCAGTACTTTGGGAGGCCAGGGCAGGCAGATCACCTGAGGTTGGGAGTTCGAGACCAGCCTGACCAACATGGAGAAACCCTGTCTCTACTGAAAATACAAAATTAGCCAGGCATAGTGGCATATGCCTGTAATACCAGCTACTTGGGAGAATTGCTTGAACCCGGAAGGCGGAGGTTATGGTGAGCTGAGATTGTGCCATTGCACACCAGGCTGGGCAACAAGAGCTAAACTCTGTCTCAAAAAAAAAAAAAAAAAAATCTTAAATACTGCTTCTGTATCAGACTGTGTCCTATGTATGGCTTGGTTGCTTTTATTTCCTGGAAACCCAGAGATGTTATTTTACAGATAAATGCTGTTAAGAATCAAGACAAAATACTTGATAGAGTCTGAAGGCATTAATAGATTATTAAAACTCTGTGTTCTTTTAAGGTGTGAAGGATTGTATTGAAATAAGTAACAAAAATTTAGAAAAAGCAATTTTAGTGGCTAAATGCTGGTCAATATTCACATCAATCTTTTTTGTAAGCAAATATTTAGTATTGCGGGTAAATACATATATATTAATTATTCCCTTAGTGATTTTTTTTTTTTTTTTTTTTTAGAACGGGTCTTGCTCTGTTGCCGGGCTGGAATGCAGTGGTGCAATCTCAGCTCACTGTAACCTCTGCCTCCTGGGTTCAAGCGATTCTCCAGCTTCAGCCTCCTGAGTTGCTGGGACTACAGGCGTGTGCCACCATGCCCGGCTAACTTCTTGTATTTTTAGTGGAGGTGGAGTTTCACCATGTTAGCCAGGAGATGGTCTCGATCTCCTAACCTCATGATCCACCTGCCTTGGCCTCCCAAAGTGCTGGGATTACAGGCGTGAGCCACTGTGCCCGGTCAGTCAGTGGTTGTTATAAATCTGTGATTTTTTTTTTTTTTTTTTTTGAGATGGAGTCTCACTCTGTCATCCAGGCTGGAGTGCAGTGGCATGATCTCGGCTCACTGCAACTTGTCCAGGGTTCAAGCAGTTTTCCTGCCTCAGCCTCCTGAGTAGCTGGGATTACAAGTGTGCGCCACCACGCCTAGCTGATTTTTTTTTGTATTTTAGTAGAGACAGGGTTTCACCATGTTGACCAGACTGGTCTTGAACTCCTGACCTCAAGTGATCCGCCTGCCTTGGCCTCTCAAAGTGTTGGGATTATAGGCGTGAGCCAGGCTGGAGTGCAGTGGTGCCATCTCCGCTCACTGCAAGCTCCGCCTCTCGGGTTCACACCATTTTCCTGCCTCAGCGACCCAAGTAGCTGGGACTACAGGCACCCGCCAGCAGGCCCGGCTAATTGTTTTGTATTTTTAGTAGAGATGGGGTTTCACCGTGTTAGCCAGGATGGTCTCGATCTCCTGACCTCGTGATCCGCCCACCTCTGCCTCCCAAAGTGTTGGGATTACAGGCATGAGCCACCGCACCCAGCTCTGGATTTTCTATCTGAGGTTTATCTAAGGGAGGGGAGGGAAAGGGAGGTTACTGGGAGTGTTGTAAGTGTTTGATAGAAACTTACCTCTGTATCAGAGGTAGAATTTACAGCCTGATGAAGTGTCCTAAACATTTTAGTATTGCATCTGTTATTCCTAAAGTGACCCTTTAGAACATTTAGTACTGTTCCTTTCTTTTCTTTCTTTCTTTTCTTTCTCTCCCTTCCTCCCTTCCTCCCTTCCTCCCTTCCTCCCTTCCTTCCTTCCTTCTTCCCCAAGTAGGCTGCCTCTAGATAAGACTGTATATTATCAGGTAGGAAGAACTTGGTTCCAGGAGTTTTGGGACTGGGAAGACTGGATAACAGCTATGTAACCTGGGCTTCTTATTCTCTCTAGGGCTTATGAAGTGGTTACTAAAATCTGAAGTTCTATAGAAAAGGGCCAGTTTCCTCTAGGATTTGACCACACCTTTGAGGGATGCTTCCTAAGAAAGCTGAACTTTTTGTAGATGGAGTTGTAGCTGAATATTGAATTTGGTTTCAGGGAGCTGTTTTTGAAAACAACTTTACTGAGATATAATTCACATACCATATAGTTGTCTATTTAAAGTATACAATTCACTGATTTCTGGCATGTTCACACATATATGCAACTGTGGTCATTTTAGAATATTTTTATCACCTCAGAAAGAAACCTTGTACCCTTTAACTGTCACTGTCCTATACCCCCAAACCTCAGCCCCTGGCTACTATAATCTGTCTCAATAGATTTACCCATTCTGTACTTTCATATGTGTAGAGTTATATATTATGTGGCTTTTTGTGACTGGCTTCTTTCACGTAGCATAATGTTTTTAAGGGTCATCCATGTTCTATAGCATGTATCAGTATTTACATGTCTTTATGGGTGAAGAATATTCCACTGCATTGGATACACCACATTTTGTTTATTCATTCATCATTTTGGTGGTGTTTTCCACCATTTGGCTATTGGGAATAAGGCTGCTGTAAACATTTATGTACAAGTTTTTTTTTTTGTTTGAGTAGATACCTAGGAATGGAATTGCTGGGTCATGTGTTAACTATGTTTAGCTGTTTGAGGAACTGCTAAGCTGTTTTCCAAAGGGAGACTTATTTTTTTTGCTTTTTTTTTGGGATGGAGTCTCGCTCTATCGCCCAGGCTGGAGTGCAGTGGTACGATCTCAGTCCACTGCAACCTCAGCCTCTTGAGTTCAAGTGATCCTCCTGCCTCAGCCTCCCAAGTAACTTGGATGACAAGCCTGCACTACCATGCCTGTCTAATTTTTGTATTTTCAGTAGAGACTGGGTTTTGCCAAGTTGGTCAGGATGGTCTCAGCCTGAACTCAAGTGATCCGTCCACCTCGGCATCCCAAAGTGCTGGAATTACAGGTGTGAGCCACTGCGCTCAGACCAATACAACTAATTTTTTTGTAGTTTTTAGTAGAGACGAAGTTTCACCATGTTGGCCAGGCTTGTCTCAAACTCCTGACCTCAAGTGATCTGCCTACCTTGGCCTCCCAAAGTGTTGGGATTATACGTGTGAGCCACTGCACCGGACCCCTTTACCCATTTTTAAATTGGGCTGTTTGTCTTTTTATTGTTGAGTTATTGGAGTCCTTTATATATTCTGGATACAAGTCCTTTATCAGATATATGGTTTGCAAGTATTTTCTTTCATTCTGTAGATTGTCTTCACTTTCTTGATGTTGTCCTTTGGAACCCAAAAGTTTAAAATTTTGATGAAGACCAATTTTTTTTTCTACTTCATTAAAATGCAGATTCTGGCTTATTGTATGTAGCTCATCACCTAACTGGTTATTTGTTTTAAAAACAATAATGTTTCAGGCCAGATGCAGTAGGAGGCCAAAGTAGGCAGATCTCTTGAGGTCAGGAGTTCGAGAGCAGCCTGGGCAACATACTGAGACCCCATCTCTACAAAAAAAGAAAAAAGTTAGCTGGGCACAGTGGTGTGTGCCTGTAGTTCCAGCTCCTCAGGAGGCTAAGGCAGGAGGATCACTTGTGCCCAGGAGTTCGAGGCTGCGGTGAGACGTGTTTGTACTACTGCCCTCCAGCCTGGGCAACAGAGTAAGACCCTGTCTCTAAAATGAACACACAAACATCAGAGAACCATGTTTCATGCAGAATATGGTCAGAAACTAAAATATAAATGAATAAAAACAACTTGATGAAATACTATGAGTTCTAGTTGATGCTCTGGTTATGATTACTGTATGACAGAAGGGCAGGAGTCTGAACTTCACCTTGCCAGGTGAAGTTTAATCTCACTAAAAAAAGTTCAATAGCCAGATACCACGCATACTGTAAACAGTTTATTCTTTGGAAGTCGTATAATTATGCCAGAGGTTTTTCAATTTATGGATTGGAATGTTCTCGAAAAGTACAGACAATGCATTGCTTGGTGTACTGCTCTTCATGCCAGTGTCATCTGCTACTACCTAAATTATTGATTGTTTTTTACAAAACAGTACTGATGTAAATTGTTATGTCCTCAGAGGAAATACTTATGTTATTGAGAAGTCTTTAGTTTTCTCAAGTTTTTACCTCATAAACAGTGATATGGAGAGAGAATCTGTTTATTTTGCTTAATATGGCTTTCTGACTAGAAGCTAGCTACAGCTTCCTGGACTCACAGGTGAGCAGTTATGCCCATTTAATAGTCTCTGTCAGAAGACCTCACATCTTTTAAAGTGCATGCCATCCTAATTTTACTTAGAAATTAAAACGAGAGAGGAACCAGAATATATTAGCTTATTTAACTTTCTTCCACTCTCTAGTGTATTCTAAGGGAAGTCTCCCTTCATAGTTCTGCAGTAAACATTCTTAGCTACCTTACTGGAGAATGTGAAGTAACTACTACATTCATTGGCTTATCTCATTGGGATATCTGTAGTGTATCCAGGTGAAATCTTCTGCAATAACTTACTGCATTATATTTGAATGTATTCGCTTACATGGTTGTCTTCCCCACTAGATAGTAATGTCCTGGGGAAAGGATTCTGTGTTCAGTTTCAGCAACATCTGCTGTCAGTTTGTATATATTGAGAGAAAGATTAAAAGCAAGCATTTGCCATAAATTCACCAGGTGTTTATCGAGTGCCTGTTGTGTCATCATTTTCTGTGGTACAGTTTCTTTCTGTGTCAGGGATTTAATAATGAGAAAATAAATGGCTCAAGTAAAATGTAGCTTTTCAGGCTGGGCACAGTGGCTCACGCTTCTAATCCCAGCACGTTGGGAGGCCTAGGCGGGCGGATCACTTGAGCCCAGGAGACCAGCCTGGGCAACATGACGAAACCCCGTCTCTACTAAAAATACAAAAATTAGCTGGATGTGGTGGCATGCACCTATGGTCCCAGCTACTTGCGGGGCTGAGGTTGGAGAATTGTTTAAGCTTGGGAGGTGGAGGTTGCAGT